>NC_074685.1:14100238-14713534 GCF_029448725.1 Salvelinus fontinalis
CCTGTGTGTGTGTGTGTGTGTGTGTGTGTGTGTGTGTGTGTGTGTGTGTGTGTGTGTGTGTGTGCGTGCGTGCGTGTGTGACAGCCTGATCAGAACCAGCTGCAGCCGTAAGCATTAACAGGGAAACTATAATTGCCAATGCCTTCTCGTGCACTGCTGAACTCACTGTGGCCATACTTTCACATGTCAAGCTGGAGGGAGGGAGGGAGAAAAACCCACTGAGAGAGAGAGAGTCCATGGAAAAGGAAGGTCAAGAGAGCAGCGCCATGTTTCAGCACATAACATCTTGAGCAGGTAAATTTACTGTCGGATTTGGGTAATTTACCACAGTGCTGAATGATGAACAGACCTATCCTCTGTGGATTGGTTATACTGAAGTTTCATGGTGTGTAGTCACACACACAGACACACACTCAGGGAAGGGTTGGGTTGCCAGGACAGGGCGGTGAGTGAGGAACGTGTATTTCCAACATATTTCCGCTCTGTCCTGCTCTGCTCTGTCTGGATGTAATAATGGGATGTGTGATGGTTTAGGAACATTAATCCAACATGTCTGACATCTGTGTACCCTTTATTCCTGGACCACTTGAAAAGGCCTGTCATAGAGATGAGTTATGAAGTGATAGAGTTGGAGAGAGAAAGAGGGAAAGAGGGAGAGAGGGAAACAGGGCCGGCTCCAGAAATAAAGCACATAAGTGATAGATTAGGGCTCCTGGCCGCTAGGGGGACCGTGACCCAAAAAACAAAACAAAACCCTTTTTTGGGGTGGGGGTGCGGGGAAATCAGTCAGGGTCTCAAATTACTGTTAGGAGAATAGTACAATACACAAGGTTCAAGTACGAAATTTGGTTGTGTATCAACACTTTTACTCTTGTTTTGTCAGTCACTGTCAGCTAACAATTTTTGGATTGATAAGTTAGTCTAGCCAGTTATCTAAATTTGTAGCAATCAGGCTAAATACTGACCGGGGAAGCAGGGCACGTTCCCAGGGGACCCCATTTTTTCTGTAAGTCACTCTCACTCAGATATCATTAACATGGCATAAGTCACAGAAAAATGTGTAGAATTTCAGGAAATTAACTTACAACTGCAAACATTTCTCTCCACCCCATGGCAAAAAGGGTAGAATTGCAGGAAATTAGCTTTAAAACTGCAAAAATGTCTTTCTGCCACATGGCTAAATGAGTAGAATTGCATGAAATGTGTTATAAAATTGCAACATTTTCTCTGCGCCCTATGGCAAAATGTGTAGAACTGCAACATTTTCTCTACGCCCATGGCAAAATTGGTAAAATTGCAGGAAATTACCTTTAAAACTTTCTTTTTTATCACTGCTCTCAAGAAGTGGGCCACAAAAAAGGGCCCTCAAAAAGCTAAAGCCGGCCCTGGAGGGAAAGAGAGAAAAGGATGAGTGTGTTTGTGATCTCTTTTAGTGCTTCCAGAAGAGAAGACACTTAAAAGACGCATAAAGACAGATGTCCGTGGTTTGTGTTCCGTGCCCTGACATGGCTTCCACATGGTGAGCCCATAGTTCCTATGCTGAATCTCTGGAAACTGAGGGGCTGTGTGTGTGTGTGTGTGTGTGTGTGTGTGTGTGTGTGTGTGTGTGTGTGTGTGTGTGTGTGTGTGTGTGTGTGTGTGTGTGTGTGTGTGTGTGTGTGTGTGTGTGTGTGTGTGTGTGTGTGTGTGTGTGTGTGTGTGTGTGTGTGTCTACACTCTTAGAAAAAAAGGGTTCCAAAAGGGTGCTTTGGCTGTCCCCATGGGAGCACCCTTTTTTGTTCCAAGTAAAAACCCTTTTTGGTTCCATGTAAAACCCTATGTGGAAAGGGTTCTACATGGAACCAAAACAGTTTCTTCAAAGGGTTCTCCTATGGGGAAGACTGATGAACCCTTTTAGGTTGTAGACCTTCTTTTCTAAGAGTGCACCTCTCCTTCCTGTACTCCATCTCAGAGAGAGAGATGGAGGAGCTGCTCTACACTCTGTCATCTTTAATCACCAAGGCTGTCAGCTGTCCATCCAGGTCTGGCATACACACACAAACCTCTCACAGCAATGGCTGTGTTTGTGCATGTGTATCTTTTAAAAAATCCCACTAATGTTGGGTCCTGTTTTAGCTTACACCCCTAGAAAAAAGGTGCTATCTAGAACCTAAAAGGGTTCTTTGGCTGTCCCATAAGATAACCCTTTGAATAACTGCTTTTGGTTCCAGGTAAAACCCTTTTGGGTCCAGGTAGAATCCTTTCCACAGGGTACTACATGGAATTCCTGGTACCAAAAAGGGTTCTCCTATGGGGACAGTTTAAGAACCATTTTGGAACCATTTGTGGAGTGTTGCTTGGAGGGACTAAATTACACGTAACACATGCTCTCCAGCAGCAGCAGTGTGAAAGCACCCTGGGCGGCATGCGAGTTCTGATATCTGCTGTAAACATTAGCCAGCCCCGAGATGGATGGACAGAGTGATGGATGAGGAGAGGAAAGGGAAGAAAGGAATGATGGATGGATTGGATTGGATAAAGGAGCTATGGATGAGTAACAACGAAATGGAAAATGGCACGGCTATTCATTTCTCCCTCGAGGCTCTCTAATTCAATTCTATCTGTCCTAACTTTTATTGAGGCCTAGCTGGTATTGTTCCCCTGTGTCTCAGTTTCTCATGATCTGTAGGTGTTCCCATTGGGAGATACAGATTGGTTTTACTGAACCTTTAGGTGGTGACAGACACAGTCACAGAGCTCACTGCGTTTTACTTTCAAACAAAGACACTTGACTTGGAAACTATAGGTGGACTTTTCTGGCAGCAAAAATTTGACTAAAACCCTGTATAAATGATGAAGCAGACAGAAAAAGACAACACTCATAACCAGGGATATGAATTCCTCGCACACACACATACACACACTCTCAGACCTAAAACAACAAAAGGATCAGAGAACAATCCAACATCAGACGCCACTTTGACTAAAGTCCCTTTCAGTCAGTCAGTCAGTCAGTCAGTCTGTCTGTCAGAATGCTGTCAGTGCTTCTTAACAACCTGATCTTGAGCTCTCCCATTTAAACCCCACGCTCTCCTCCTTAACCATGTCTCTGAGTTTCCTAGGCCAAACACCAGGGCTACAGAAGCTACATGGGACACCTGAAACCTACTCTGCAACCCAACCACGAGTATCTCCTCCTGCTGCCCTACAAATGAACCCAGAACATCTTTTGTTCATTCAGCCCTTTGTTAACCAGGTGGCTGAGAACACATTAGCTTGTGAGGAGGTGAGGAGAGGGATTGAATGAGCCATTTGGAAGACATCACATCTCTGACAAGGTCTCGGGAACATGGAAGACTGAAAACGAGAGCAGTTTCTATGGTTTCCGTTGCGATGGGGTGTTGTGACCCAGTGGGTCTGCCTGTCAGGACTGTGACCACCGTAGGTCATCTATACTCCGACAGGCCCCTCACACTGAGCTGGAGTAACATGAAAGTCCTTATCCTGAACATGACCAGACAGACACGGTTTTGCTCTGATGCCTATCTGGACATAACACAGACATAGAGAAGGCTGGGACTCAATCAAACTCAGTGGGTCCCAAAACTGACCTGTCTGCCTACCTGCCTGCCTGTCTGTGAAACACTAACTGAAAGTAAAGCACACCCAAACCCATCCTTCACCTGGTTGGGACTGTCTGTAGAACAATAGTACCTGGCACACACTGGCTCTACAACAAAACAAGGCAGATAATGCACACTGACAAAGGCTGTCTTCCACTGTCCTACCAGAGTAGGTCACTTATATTCATATAGGTAATTATATTCATGTCTGTTGTGATGACTGAAATCAACTCAGGGATGAATACCACAGGATGGCAAAGGACCATGGGAGTCAGGAAATCAATACAACAGTTTCTGGGTAGGTCTCAAGAGAGACATACAATATCCATACAATATCCATATCGCAAGAGATCCATATCTCATGGAATATTTTGAAACCATTACACCAGCATGTAAAAGAAATCCCCGTCACTCAAGCTGCACAGTTCCTCCTCCTTAATGTTAGATTCACTATAAGTTTGCATCCTGTTATTTTATGTCAAATGCAGTCAACTGATTGTTCTGAACAAGAAAGATGTTTCTTTCCACTGCTTTTTAACACAAGTATTTTGATGTATAAGTATTTTGATCTATTTTGCATGTCAAATTGCAATCGCAATATTTCGTTAAAAAATCACAACTTGATTTTTTTCCAATATTGTGCAGCCCTATGTAATACTTTACTGAATTATACTGAAATAGTCATTCTAAAATTTACAATTTTGTAATTTAGCAGACACTCTTATCTAAAGCAACTAACTCTAAGCATTCTCCAGTATTCTTCTTTGTATCTTAGTCGCGTTGTCTTTGAATGTTCTCTCCAGACTGAGTGACTCATTATTACATAGCTGGTAATAATGGCCTGATGAACCAAATCAAAACGATTGAGATGAATGAGGTGTCAAGAAGAGACCAATTGGATTGACAAATGAAAACGACAGAATATATATTCATTATTATTTATTAAACAAAATATGACCTTGCCTTTAAATCGGACAGCTCTGTCATCATCACATAATCTTTGCTTCCTGTGTTTGGGTTCGTATCGCTCTCTTACCCAGGTCATTCGCCCAAATACTTTACAAAAAATATCACATTTCCTTTCACTATTAATCTGCTGTACAAACAACAATTAGGAAGCCAGAGAGGGAGAGAAGGAGATGTGACATGCACATTCAATCAGAGAAGGATAGGAAAACAAGAAAATCACGTATTTTTGTAAGGAGAAGAAAATATACTTTGTTGTAAAGTTTGCATGAGTGAATGTTTTTATCATGTTTAAACAAATCCTGTTTATAATAGATAAAATGATAACTGTATAACTGAAAAATAATAATAAGAAAAGTTTAAAAAATTATGTTTTGGAAAGTAAACTTGAAAGCCAAAGCACTCAGTTAAAAAATAAATACAATTTCTATTTTCAGTCAAAGAAGAAGCAAAATGTATGAAACTGAAACAAATCTCAAAACCATAACCGAGCTAAACTCACACACTCAGGGTCAAGCTAGCATGCATCCGGTTCTCCCCCTGTGCCCCCCCCCCCTCCCCCTCCCACAGTGCTATAGGTTAATACCATCACTATCTCCTCTCCTGTCTTTCCACTGCAATCACTATGCCCAACTTGACATGAAGAGATCCAGGAGGCGTTCTACAGCATCCTACCACCAGCTATCAGCCAGCCCAGTCTGTGATGCTATTACAACTCAGCATGGCACCATGGCCGCTGGTCCAGTCCAATCCACTTGTTCATAAAGTGCAGCATCCTAGTGTGCAGACATGCAAGCATCCAGCCCCTTCTCCATAGAATCCTGCTTTGGTATGGAGTAGTAGTGATCCCCCATATAGGCCAGATGTGCTGCCCGCAGAGGCTCCAGAAACACCTTCATCCAGGGCTTACATAACAGTTCTATTAAAGCCAATTGGATCCAAAGATTCCAGCAGTTTTAGGCAGGGAACAGCAGAGCTAGGCAGGAAGGAGTGGGGGAGCTGCCTTGGCTTAGTAATTTGAGGAGAAACACTGTTATAGACTGTGTGGATGGAGACGGAGGATCACTGGTAGCCCAGGGCAGACGCTGAGCCAAGTCTCTGGCTATAGAGAGCATAGTGGGGGTAGTAAGGAGAACCAGCCTGGAGGGAGTGCAGGGGGATGGAGGTAGGTCCAGGGGACAGGTGGACCTTACCATAGGGGTGGTACCGGGCCAGACCCAGGGTATGAGGAGCCCTGAGGGAGAATGAGTTCTGCAAGGAGGCCTGGCTCTGGTGGGGGAGGTGGCAAGAGGCAGCAGAGGAGGAGACAGAGGGGTAGGCAGAGAATAGCTTACTGTCCATCCCTCCAGGTAAAGAGGTGTGTGTGCGCAGGTGGGCTAGCAGCTCGTCTGAGGTGGAGAAGCGTTTATCACAAGGACCCCCAGCCGATACCCAGTTACAGGCATGAGGGATGGGGTCATTGGAGAGCATGAAGCCGTAGGTGTAGAGGGGGTGGGACAGGGTGGGGGTGATGCTGGAAGACATAGTGCTGGGGTGGAGGGAGTGGAGGGGGTGGGAGGGGTAGACCAAGCCTGGATAGCCTGATTTGATGGAGGAGGAGGGGTCATGGATGCAGGGATTGCTTCCCCCCAGGTGGGGTGAGTTAGGGTAGCTGAGGCAGTACGGATCCCTGCACAAGCCCTGCATGAAGGAGAGGGGAGAGGTACCAGTGAGGGGGCTGGAGCTATGGTGCTTCCCTGGTACCCTCACCCCCCCTCCTCCCAGACCAGACTTGGTAGGGTCCAAACCTGGGACAAACTGGGAGGGGTATCCAGCATAGGCCCCCACTACAGAGCCATGGTAGCCCATACCAGAGGAGGACAGGGGGAAGACAGAGTGGCCAGTCTTGTAGGGGGAGATGGGAGTGATGTGTCCAGGACCCAGGCTGAGTGGTGGGGGTTGGGAGTCCATCTTGCCCAACTCGTGGCTGGGGCTTCCCTCAGAGCTGCCTGTGCTGGAGTTGGTGCTGGCTCTGGCATGGCTGGAGTTAGCCATCTGGGGACTGTCCAAAGTGACCTTATTCACATCTGACTCCTTCTTAAGATGGCCACCACTGCTACTGTTGCTGTTCCTGTGTGGACTGCTCTGTTCCTGTTTGTGTTCTCCATTCAGAGTCTGAGAGTGGGAAACATGTAGTCCGTGAGGCGACTGGCTCTGTCTGTGTGTCTGTGACGACTGCTGTGTGTGCTGAGGAGGCGTGCCACCACCCACCCTGGAGTTGGGAGAGATGGCGTGTGGCGGAAAGGATGGACAAGAACCTGATAAGTTACTGTTAGCTACTCCATTCCCATTACTAGGTACCCTGAAGCCGGTCTTGTCAGAACTGTTATTAGAGCTACTGACCCTGTCCCTCCGACTGTCTCCCCCTACTTTGTTATAGGGCTTGAAGCTGGACTTTTCCTCCTGTGAGGATTTGTGACTAGAGGAGGAGGAAGAGGAGTGTCCATCATGGTCACCATTGCCATTAGAGATAGAGCTTGGCTTGGAGGTGGGAGGGTCAGGCTTGCCGATCTGGGAGCAGGTCTGAGCCAGCAGGGCCAGGGGGCTCTTCTTGGCATCCAGCTGGAGAAATAAACCAAGACTTTAAGTTAAGTTTAAGCACTTTCACAATTACAGTTGTAGAAATAAAGACAGACAGACAGACACAGACAGACAGACAGAAAGTACTTAAATTACTGTTAGCAGTAATTGTTTCAATGTATTTGGCAGTAATGAGGTCTTGCTGTAAGTTATGGCTAGTTTTATCGAATAGATAGATGTAAGCCTATTGTCTGCAAAGTTAAAGCAAAATAGTAGAAACGGTCATTCGAAAAAACTGCCTCCCAGGGGATATAGTATATGAGAAAAGATGCTCAGGGAATTACTTTTCAAAAGTCCCTAATGTGCACATCCCCCCCCAAAATATGCATTGTCGGCTAAAAGTCGAGGAACATGCTTTGCGCAAAAAAAACGCACCAAGGTGTTTGAGAATAAACCGTGAGTCTTATCATCTATAAGCCAAACAACAACGACATTCAATGTGGCAATTTACCAGGACAATAGAAACATATTCACCATACCTCAATGCTCACTGGTGCAGATTGCAAAGGCTGCAGGTATTCCGGGTGGTGGAGCAAGTGGCTGGTGTGCGCCGTCAACATCTTGAGTATCCGGATAGGGAATAGGATCCAAAAGAGTCGGTGAAGACACTAACGCGCCCGTTGGGGAGCTGCAGTTATCACTACTGTCACAGGATTCGGATGTATGGCTGCGTATCTCGTGCGTAATAGATCCAAAAGAAAAATCTTTAATTGGGGAGGGAAACGAAAATATGTTGGAGAGGGGCAGTGCTTTGTTAAAGTCCCGGAAAAGTAAAGTGTATAATTATCCAGTGTATAGTTTAATTATAATCCGCTAGAGAACGCCTGTAGCCTACTCCCCATCTAGTTTCATTTTACAGTAGTTGACGTTCGGTTCTTCACTCATGATGCCGATTCCAGAATTGTTCTTCCGGGGGTTCTAATTCACAAAATGCACATCAATCGGGATGTGAGCGAAATATATGCATACAATTCAGTTACAGAATAAGTATAGCCAAAGTGAGAAAATATGTAGAGGTTCCAAAAGACGACATTAAATCGGACTCTCACGGCTCCAGTCTATAGCGCACTCTCTCTGTCTCTCCAGCACTCACACACCACCCGGGCCGTACCTCGAGTGTCTGAGATCACAAGTCGACCTTCGAAGTAAGCGAGCCGCCGTCCAATAGTTGGTATTTGCATCGTTAAAAATGAGAAGGGCTGATGCGTACTTCTGAAGGCGGAGCAATACATTGTCCCCCTCGAGCCAATGAAGACAGACTGTCCATTGTATTTCATGGTGTTAATTAAGTCTTCCGATAATCTTTGTCAGAACTGAATGTAATTCTCTTGGATGCAAAAAATGTTTTACCAGGCGCCCTATATTGTATTTATGTTGGTATCATTGCGAGTGTATCAGTGTGCCTTATACATGACCGACAGGGGGCACTATTGATGACATTGTATTACAGGGTTCATTGTCATCACCATCACCAATACAATAGGCTACAACCAAGTTTTTGGCTTATATTGGCTTATATTGGCAAATTTAAATCCATTAGACTCTTGTGACTGTTGTGGTCACTGCAGGGTTGAAATCAAGTTACTATTAACAGAAATGTAATAACATTGCCTAGCCTGTGCCACATTCAACTCTCAATCTTCTTATTGGAATGTACAAAGTCAAATGGGAGTCACACACATTTTACATACCTACTCCTTAGTCTACTTGTGACATTGAAATTGAGTTTCACGTACTAATCCCAGTAAATTCACTTGGACTGTTTTTTATTATTTTATGTAATTTTCACAACCAGTCAGGGAGAAATGTGCTAAAGAGGTTGAACGCTGCCTCTATATTCATGGTTCTATAAATCTGGAATGTTAATAACTTGATTGCATTACTGCCAGGCTGCTGACTGATTCTGCAATGAGCTAATTTTGTTAACCTAATTATACAATGAATTGGTTAAAGTACTTAAAAATTACGCCTGACAAGAGCTATTAGCGGCGGCCCAGAATAGTCTCAGTCTGCGGGGCTGTGATGCTCCCAATCCTCTGGCTGCCCTCTCAATCCAGAGAGAAATAAATGGGTCATAATCCCTCAGAATCAGAACCTATGGGCAAAAGGCTGCATGATAATGGAAATGAGAAGATGATGAAAATTTGTCCATCTATTACAGTGTTCTCGATATAAGATAGCTGTGCCTCATAGCAAATTATAAACTGGGTGGTTTGAGCCCTGAATGCTGATTGGCTGACAGCCGTGGTATATCAGACCGTATACCACGGGTATGACAAAACATTTATTTATACTGCTTTAATTACGTTGGTAACCAGTTCACAATAGCAATAAGGCACCTCTGGGTTTTGTAGTATATGGCCAATACACCAGGGCTAAGGGCCGTGTCCAGTCACTCCGCAATGTGTCGTGCATAAGAGCAGCCCTTAGCCGTAGTATATTGGCCATACCACCCCCCCCCCCCCCCCCATGTATTATTGCTTAAATATATAACAGCAGTAATAAAATGTACAGTGATATTGTTGCATGATGTTATATGGTATTGTGGACATAATAACATAGTAGCTATATTGGCAGAGCCTACTGTATATACATACTAACAAGTAGCTAGTTTTAAAGGTAGACTCAGCGAAATGAGATTGCCATAAGCAGGACCGCAGATATTGAGATGAGCGAGATGCAGGACTTCACTCTCACACAGTCACACACAATATCTGCGGATGTGCATGTGTTCTCTTCATGCTGTTACAGCGTGTTAGGGCACCAAAACAGCTGAGAAGTTGAGCTTCTATGCTGTTTACTTTCTACCTCTATGTCAAATCGCTGAGTCTACCTTTTATTTATCTGGTACTACACCATCCTCATAAACCAGCTGTTAGTCAGTGTTTTTAAAGGTGATATATTTTGATGTAGCACCCCTCTTCCCTCAGATAGACACCCAGAGCAACACAGCTCCCAGTATACATTCATCAGTGTCATAGAGGTGATATGAGGCAGAGTGCTGGAGAAACATGACATCAGGAAATAGGGTCAGTTCAACACCACTGGAGAGGTTCAACACCACTGGAGAGACTATAGCTGTATGGAGGAGACTGCACTCTGTACCTGTGTCATGATGAGACACAGGCATGACAGATGCAATGATACTCTATCAAACTTGTTTATCAAAGTTAGTTAGCAACTAATTGATCCTGCTTTGTACCCTTCAGGGTTAATTCCCTTGACCATCAACATGGAAAGGAAATGAAGAATAGTATGAGGGAGGAGAGAGGGAAGAATGACCCAGCAGGGGGAGGACAAAAGAAAAGGAAGAGAAGATAGAGAGAGAAAGTGAAGGTCGGCCTCAACAATGGGGATCTCCTCCTGGACTTACCTTCAGACACCTTGAAGTTGGTCAGTAACAGCTGTGACATGTTGCATCAGTGTGTGTGTGTGTGTGTGTGTGTGTGTGTGTGTGTGTGTGTGTGTGTGTGTGTGTGTGTGTGTGTGTGTGTGTGTGTGTGTGTGTGTGTGTGTGTGTGTGTGTGTGTGTGTGTGTGTGTGTGTGTGTGTGCCGCAGGCTTCCTGTGGCGAGGGGCAATCTATCTCCAAACCCCTCTCTCTGATCACAGAACATAATCACAGCAACGCCACTCGGCAAATCAATGGAGACCATCTTGACAGACAGATCTAAACAAGCCCCAATGATTGATAGATCTGTTCACTGTACAGCGACATACAATACAGAATGTTGTGTACTGGGTGGAAGGTCTACATACACATACAGAGAGACAAACACACACACACTTTCAAAACCAACACTGGTATTTATTGACCTTGAGGTGGAGGATAATGTATAATGATCTCTGGCAGATAGAAGTCAGATGCTTCTATAACCAATGGAGTCTTTCATTTTAAAATGGTCATACATCTCTCTTGTTTTCTCCCAGACATGCATCAAGGCCAGTTCTAATGTATTTTTATGTTCCCATAGTAACCACCACACTGCACACATACCTTGGACATGATTGACAGCAAGTGTGTGCTGGCAAATAAACCACACGCAAGCATGAACACACACACGCACTTTCTCTCTCACACACCATCTGTATATGTTAAAGTGTGTGTTAATTTCCATAGTTAAACAAGGCTAATCTGTGTGAGGCTGCTGTGTCAGTCAGCTGTAGTGAATAGAGCTCTTATCTTTCAGCAGTCTGATACTCAGAACCTGTTTGTTTTATCCTCTAGTCCCTCCACCTGCCTGCCTGTCTGCCTGTCACCAGCTAATGTCAACAATCACTTATTTAAATAACAGTAGTTTTTCCACTCCCTCAAACACACACAAGCATACAAGCAAGCATGCAGACAACCCTTGCCATGCCACACATGCTCCTCCCCACAACAAAAGCTGCCGTTGTAGTCAGACAGCAGGCAGGGAGAGGAGAGGAACAGTTATCTGCTAGCTGTGGTTCTGTGGGTGGGGAAAGAGATCCAAGAGATCAGGCTTCCCTGAGATGAGGCATCAAGACTGGATCAGATCAGATGAGGGAACCAGTTTTCTTACTTACAGCCTGCATGTAAAAGATTACTAATATGTGGTGGCCATCTTGAAAGCGGAGGGCTATACAGGACTGATGGTTAGTCATAATGTAGGCTGTGTGCTGGGTGCATACCAGCATAATCGTTGACCAGCAAACTCCATTCCACACCCCAAACACCCCATTACAGAGAGAAAGATGTATTAAAGCCTCAGAATGCATGCATGCATACACACACACGCACACGTACGCACACACACACACACATACACATATACACACGCACACATGCACACACACACATGCGCACACACACATGCACACACACACACACACACATTATTCTTTCACGTCTGTCAGCTCTCAACACACGCCACACCTCTCTCTCCAGACACGCCAGCAGCCCTGCCACAATCTATCTAAACACTTTACTTGTGCTTAAACCAAGACTATCGTAAAGTTGCGCAAATGTTGAAAGACTACTGAAACATGCTACATGTTTTCTCTCCAATGAGTTTTTCTTCCTTTCCCGTGATGAGTTACAATCCCAATGCAGGAATCCAGATAGCACAACAACGCTGTTTGGCCATTCAAGGGAGTTGAGCAGCTATTGACTGGATTTTCATATTCTGTTATTAGATGTTATGTTTGAAATCCATGAGAAGGATAAAAAGTGCTGCTTTCTGTAGTGACTATGTGTGTGTGTGTTTGTGTGTGATTGTGTGTGTGTGTGTGTGTGTGTGTGTGTGTGTGTGTGTGTGTGTGTGTGTGTGTGTGTGTGTGTGTGTGTGTGTGTGTGTGTGTGTGTGTGTGTGTGTGTGTGTGTGTGTGTGTGTGTGTGTTTTACCTGCCTGAGTATATATGACAGACCGCATATGTAAATTAAGAAGGAAGGATGACGTTTGCCTTATTGGCCCTGTCATTCATGGGGGTGGAGGGTGGAGGGGGTGACTGTTGTCAGAGCGCTCGTCAGGCTTTGATGTCACCCATATCCGAGGGCCGATGTGCAGATCATTGTGTAAGTAAATCAACGCTATTCAGCCATCACCATGTCACATCACAAAAATAATTATCACCCTGTTCCAGCCACATCAGTCATCTCACGGCTTGACATTTGACAGCCAGTATCGAGATAGTTCCATTATGTAATCCCTATAACTGGGATTACATGTTGGTTTATTGAGCATTGAGTAGGTCCGGCTTTATCGTTTTGAGTCCCCCCACCAAGCGGGCAAAATTGAGAGTAGAGCAAAAAGGTGGCACACTTTTCCACCAGCCACTTTTATAACACATCTGACATTAATGCAGCTCTCAAGGAGCTGAGATGCCCTACCCCTAACCCTAGCTTCATATCCACACCCAGGTTCAACACTAACCCTCAGCCTAGCTTCATGTCCACACCCAGGTTCAACACTAACCCTCAGCCTAGCTTCATATCCACACCCAGGTTCAACACTAACCCTCAGCCTAGCTTCATGTCCACACCCAGGTTCAACACTAACCCTCAGCCTAGCTTCATATCCACACCCAGGTTCAACACTAACCCTCAGCCTAGCTTCATGTCCACACCCAGGTTCAACACTAACCCTCAGCCTAGCTTCATGTCCACACCCAGGTTCAACACTAACCCTAGCTTAATGTCCACACCCAGGTTCAACACTATCCCTAGCTTCATGTCCACACCCAGGTTCAACACTAAGTCTAGCTTCATGTCCACACCCAGGTTCAACACTAAGCCTAGCTTCATGTCCACACCCAGGTTCAACACTAAGCCTAGCTTCATGTCCACACCCAGGTCAACGCTAACCCTAAGCCTAGCTTCATGTCCACACCCAGGTTCAACACTAACCCTAAGCCTAGCTTCATGTCCACACCCAGGTTCAACACTAAGCCTAGCTTCATGTCCACACGCAGGTTCAACACTAACCCTAGCTTCATGTCCACACCCAGGTTCAACACTAAGCCTAGCTTCATGTCCACACCCAGGTTCAACACTAAGCCTAGCTTCATGTCCACACCCAGGTTCAACACTAAGCCTAGCTTCATGTCCACACCCAGGTTCAACACTAAGTCTAGCTTCATGTCCACACCCAGGTTCAACACTAAGCCTAGCTTCATGTCCACACCCAGGTTCAACACTAAGCCTAGCTTCATGTCCACACCCAGGTTCAACACTAAGTCTAGCTTCATGTCCACACCCAGGTTCAACACTAAGCCTAGCTTCATGTCCACACCCAGGTTCAACACTAAGCCTAGCTTCATGTCCACACCCAGGTTCAACACTAACCCTAGCTTCATGTCCACACCCAGGTTCAACACTAACCCTAAGCCTAGCTTCATGTCCACACCCAGGTTCAACACTAAGCCTAGCTTCATGTCCACACCCAGGTTCAACACTAACCCTAAGCCTAGCTTCATGTCCACACCCAGGTTCAACACTAACCCTAGCTTCATGTCCACACCCAGGTTCAACACTAACCCTAACCCTAGCTTCATGTCCACACCCAGGTTCAACACTAACCCTAAGCCTAGCTTCGTGTCCACACCCAGGTTCAACACTAACCCTAGCTTCATGTCCACACCCAGGTTCAACACTAACCCTCAGCTTAGCTTCATGTCCACACCCAGGTTCAACACTAACCCTCAGCCTAGCTTCATGTCCACACCCAGGTTCAACACTAACCCTCAGCCTAGCTTCATGTCCACACCCAGGTTCAACACTAGTACTATGGTCTGCGGTGACACAGTATTCTAGTGTGTGGTGACATAGTACTCTAGTCTGTGGTGACATAGTACTGTAATCTGCCGTGACATAGTATTCTAGTGAGTGGTAACATAGTACTCTCGTTTGAGGTGACATAGTACTCTAGTCTGCGTTGACATAATATTCTAGTCAGCTGTGACAGAGTACTGTAATCTGCAGTGACATAGTATTACAGTCAGAGGTGACATAATATTCTAGTCAGCGGTGACAGAGTACTGTAATCTGCAGTGACATCGTATTACACTCAGTGGTAACATAGTACTCTAGTGTGAGGTGACATAGTACTCTAGTTTGAGGTGACATACTACTGTAATCTGCAGTGACATAGCACTCTAGTCAGTGGTGACATAGTACTCTAGTGTGAGGTGATATAGTACTCTAGTTTGAGGTGACATGGTACTGTAATCTGCAGTGACATAGTATTCCAGTCAGTGGTGACATAGTACTCTAGTGTGAGGTGACATGGTACTCTAGTTTGAGGTGACATAGTACTGTAATCTGCAGTGACATAGTATTCCAGTCAGTGGTGACATAGTACTCTAGTGTGAGGTGACATGGTACTCTAGTTTGAGGTGACATAGTACTGTAATCTGCAGTGACATAGTACTCCAGTTAATCAGTTAGATTGAACTGAGGGTCTATTTCCCTGACGAAGGCTCATATTTCACACAAGCCTTCCACCAACCCCAGGAATATGATTATAGATGCCCTAGAAAGCAGGGGATAAACGGTTTATCACCTGAACAAGCATTACTGTGTCATGTTGAACATTACTCTTCGTCCTGCACACCAAGCTGACACCTCATGAAATATCTTCACCCTGCACAAACCTCACTTTCTGCTGAACTACAACAGTTTCTCTCTCTCTCTTTCGCTCGGTGTGTGTGTGTGTGTGTCTCTCTCTCTCTCTCTTTGTCTCTCTCTCTCTTGATCTGTCTCTTTTTCGCTCTCTCTCTGTCTCTGTCTCTCTTTGGCTCTATCTCTGAACATTGAAAGCAGCACTTGAGAGGAATAGATGATGTCAGAATTCTTTTTAAAATCAGACTTAAAAAATCCCTAAGAATACCTCTCTCTCTTTCTCTCCCCCTCTCTCTCTTTCCCCCTCTCTCTCTCTCCCCCTCTCTCTCTTTCTCTCTCTCTCTCTCTCTCTCCCCCTCTCCCTTTCTTTCCCAGTATTTTTCTCATCCTTCTGTAAGGTTTCCTCACTGATCTCTTTGCCTGGTAATTTTCCATATCTCATCATATTGGCAGAAGGCTTGATATCTAATTTATTTGCCTGGTAAGTTTCCATAGCTCATCATATTGGCAGAAGGATTGATAACTAACTTCTTTGCCTATTAAGTCTTAATAACTCATCATATTGATAACTTGATAACTAATTTCTTTACCTGGTAAGTCTCCATAACTCATCTTATTGGCAGGAGAAATGATAACTCATAACTTCTTAGCTAGCTACTTAGCCGTCTGTGTATAAAAGATAATTGCGTAATTATCGTATTCCGTCGTCTATCGTAGTCCACACTGCTATCTGCCCAGCAGCTAGCAAACGTCCACCGTCTACCGAATAGTAGTATAAATCTTTCATTACATTTCATTATAGTACAACGGTCTGATTTTCATTTTCACTACAGTACAACGGTTTGATTTGTTTGATCTTAGCTAGCTACATAGCCGTCTTTGCATCAAACATAATTGTGTAGTTATTGAGGTTCGCCAGCCAGCTATTTTCGCCCTAACGTAACGCAACGTAGCCAACACTGCTAGCTAGCCAGCTTGCCACCGAATAGCAGCATTGTAGAAACGAGTGCATTACAACGGAACGACTTGATCAGTGTAGTGTTGGCTGACTACACAGTTGTCTTTGCTATCTTTGATTTGTATTTGTTCGATCTTAGCTAGCTACTTAGCTGGCTACATAGCCGTCTTTGTATCGGTGATAATTGTGTAGTTATCAAGGTTCGCTGAGGTTCGCTAGCCAGGTATTCTCGCCCTAACGTAACGTAGTCAACCCTGCTAGCTAGCCAGCTAGCCACCGATTAGCAGCACTGTAGAAACGATTACATTACAACGGAACGACTTGACTTGTGTAGTGTTAGCTAGCTACATAGTTTTCTTTGCTATCTTTTTATCTAAGATAATTGTGTAGCTTTGAGTAATTATCGGTTAGCTAGCCAGCTATTTTTCGCCTGCCGCGCTGCCGTCCTCCTACCTAGCCAACACTGCTAGCTAGCCAACTTCTACCGAATAGCAGCACTGTAGAAACTTACATTACAACGGAACGACTTGATTAGCGTAGTGTTAGCTAGTTGTCTTTCCTGTCCTTGTATCCATGATAATTGTGTAGTTTAGAGAAATTTAGTGAAATTGTCGAGGTTACCTAGCCAGCTTCACTTTCAACAACGTAGCCACTGCTAGCCAGGCTACTTCACCAGCCAGCAGTACTATATCATTTTAGTCAATAAGATCTTGTATTTTATTCTTATTTTTTTGCAACGTAAGCTTAACTTTCTGAACATTCGAGACGTGTAGCCCACTTGTCATTCTAATCTCCTTTGCATTAGCGTAGCCTCTTCTGTAGCCTGTCAACCATGTGTCTGTCTATCCCTGTTCTCTCCTCTCTGCACAGACCATACAAACGCTTCACACCGCGTGGCCGCGCCCACCCTAACCTGGTGGTCCCAGCCCGCACGACCCACGTGGAGTTCCAGGTCTCCGGTAGCCTCTGGAACTGCCGATCTGCGGCCAACAAGGCAGAGCTCATCTCAGCCTATGCGTCCCTCCAGTCCCTCGACTTCCTGGCACTGACGGAAACATGGCTCACCACAGATAACACTGCTACTCCTACTGCTCTCTCTTCGTCTGCCCACGTGTTCTCGCACACCCCGAGACCTTCTGGTCAGCGGGGTGGTGGCACCGGGATCCTCATCTCTCCCAAGTGGTCATTCTCTCTTTCTCCCCTTACCCATCTGTCTATCGCCTCCTTTGAATTCCATGCTGTCACAGTTACCAGCCCTTTCAAGCTTAACATCCTTATCATTTATCGCCCTCCAGGTTCCCTTGGAGAGTTCATCAATGAGCTTGATGCCTTGATAAGCTCCTTTCCTGAGGATGGCTCACCTCTCACAGTTCTGGGTGACTTTAACCTCCCCATGTCTACCTTTGACTCATTCCTCTCTGCCTCCTTCTTTCCACTCCTCTCCTCTTTTGACCTCACCCTCTCACCTTCCCCCCCTACTCACAAGGCAGGCAATACGCTTGACCTCATCTTTACTAGATGCTGTTCTTCCACTAACCTCATTGCAACTCCCCTCCAAGTCTCCGACCACTACCTTGTATCCTTCTCCCTCTCGCTCTCATCCAACACTTCCCACACTGCCCCTACTCGGATGGTATCGCGCCGTCCCAACCTCCGCTCTCTCTCCCCCGCTACTCTCTCCTCTTCCATCCTATCATCTCTTCCCTCTGCCCAAACCTTCTCCAACCTATCTCCTGATTCTGCCTCCTCAACCCTCCTCTCCTCCCTTTCTGCATCCTTTGACTCTCTATGTCCCCTATCCTCCAGGCCGGCTCGGTCCTCCCCTCCCGCTCCGTGGCTCGACGACTCATTGCGAGCTCACAGAACAGGGCTCCGGGCAGCCGAGCGGAAATGGAGGAAAACTCGCCTCCCTGCGGACCTGGCATCCTTTCACTCCCTCCTCTCTACATTTTCCTCTTCTGTCTCTGCTGCTAAAGCCACTTTCTACCACTCTAAATTCCAAGCATCTGCCTCTAACCCTAGGAAGCTCTTTGCCACCTTCTCCTCCCTCCTGAATCCTCCTCCCCCTCCCCCCCCCTCCTCCCTCTCTGCAGACGACTTCGTCAACCATTTTGAAAAGAAGGTCGACGACATCCGATCCTCGTTCGCTAAGTCAAACGACACCGCTGGTTCTGCTCACACTGCCCAACCCTGTGCTTTGACCTCTTTCTCCCCTCTCTCTCCAGATGAAATCTCGCGTCTTGTGACGGCCGGCCGCCCAACAACCTGCCCGCTTGACCCTATCCCCTCCTCTCTTCTCCAGACCATTTCCGGAGACCTTCTACCTTACCTCACCTCGCTCATCAACTCATCCTTGACCGCTGGCTACGTCCCTTCCGTCTTCAAGAGAGCGAGAGTTGCACCCCTTCTGAAAAAACCTACACTCGATCCCTCCGATGTCAACAACTACAGACCAGTATCCCTTCTTTCTTTTCTCTCCAAAACTCTTGAACGTGCCGTCCTTGGCCAGCTCTCCTGCTATCTCTCTCAGAATGACCTTCTTGATCCAAATCAGTCAGGTTTCAAGACTAGTCACTCAACTGAGACTGCTCTTCTCTGTATCACGGAGGCGCTCCGCACTGCTAAAGCTAACTCTCTCTCCTCTGCTCTCATCCTTCTAGACCTATCGGCTGCCTTCGATACTGTGAACCATCAGATCCTCCTCTCCACCCTCTCCGAGTTGGGCATCTCCAGCGCGGCCCACGCTTGGATTGCGTCCTACCTGACAGGTCGCTCCTACCAGGTGGCGTGGCGAGAATCTGTCTCCTCACCACGCGCTCTCACCACTGGTGTCCCCCAGGGCTCTGTTCTAGGCCCTCTCCTATTCTCGCTATACACCAAGTCACTTGGCTCTGTCATAACCTCACATGGTCTCTCCTATCATTGCTATGCAGACGACACACAATTAATCTTCTCCTTTCCCCCTTCTGATGACCAGGTGGCGAATCGCATCTCTGCATGTCTGGCAGACATATCAGTGTGGATGACGGATCACCACCTCAAGCTGAACCTCGGCAAGACGGAGCTGCTCTTCCTCCCGGGGAAGGACTGTCCGTTCCATGATCTCGCCATCACGGTTGACAACTCCATTGTGTCCTCCTCCCAGAGCGCTAAGAACCTTGGCGTGATCCTGGACAACACCCTGTCGTTCTCCACCAACATCAAGGCGGTGGCCCGTTCCTGTAGGTTCATGCTCTACAACATCCGCAGAGTACGACCCTGCCTCACACAGGAAGCGGCGCAGGTCCTAATCCAGGCACTTGTCATCTCCCGTCTGGATTACTGCAACTCGCTGCTGGCTGGGCTCCCTGCCTGTGCCATTAAACCCCTACAACTCATCCAGAACGCCGCAGCCCGTCTGGTGTTCAACCTTCCCAAGTTCTCTCACGTCACCCCGCTCCTCCGCTCTCTCCACTGGCTTCCAGTTGAAGCTCGCATCCGCTACAAGACCATGGTGCTTGCCTACGGAGCTGTGAGGGGAACGGCACCTCAGTACCTTCAGGCTCTGATCAGGCCCTACACCCAAACAAGGGCACTGCGTTCATCCACCTCTGGCCTGCTCGCCTCCCTACCACTGAGGAAGTACAGTTCCCGCTCAGCCCAGTCAAAACTGTTCGCTGCTCTGGCACCCCAATGGTGGAACAAACTCCCTCACGACGCCAGGACAGCGGGGTCAATCACCACCTTCCGGAGACACCTGAAACCCCACCTCTTCAAGGAATACCTAGGATAAAGCAATCCTTCTGCCCCCCCCCCTTAAAAGATCTGATGCACTATTGTAAAGTGGCTGTTCCACTGGATGTCATAAGGTGAATGCACCAATTTGTAAGTCGCTCTGGATAAGAGCGTCTGCTAAATGACTTAAATGTAAATGTAAGTGCATGGAAACTCTCTCCAACCACATCTGGTAGAAAGGTTAGAGTTGTTATTATGTAGTTGAAAGAGCAAGGCTCTCCTCTGTAGCTGCTGCCAAGAGGTTACTGGGCTGGGGAGTTAGAAGGTACCCGTGGCATGGGAACTGACACGCACAGTGTGTGTGTGTGTTTGTGTGTGTGTGTGAGTGTGTGCGTGTATGTGTTCTTGTGCATGTGTGTGTGTCTGTGTGTGTGTCTGTGTGTCTGTGTGTGTGTGGATGGCTTTGAGAACAAACTGAGCATACATCATATCGTTTTTAATGGTTACACATTTCTGAGGCCATAACTCAAGGTCTTTAAATAGAAAAAATGGAAATATAGCATTATATATTTCTCCCCTCGACACATTTATGAGTCCTCCCTGCACTATAAACCCAGTGATTGCTATTTCAAAGTACCATGTCGGACCCTGCTCTGAACACTGCCAGCTGCCTCAGCAGAGAGAGGGAGGAAGGGGAGGAGAGAGAGGGTAGGGAGAGAGAGGGAAGAAGCAAGAGAGAGAAAAAAAGGGGAAGGAGAGAGAGCAAGAGAGAGGGGGTAGAGAGAAAAATCATAGCTCTGGCAAAAGTTAAGTGTCTATTCAGAAAGTCTTTCTTGTGGCTGTAAATATATTATGTTTGTGCTTACTGCTATTAAAACCCAAACCATGGCCTGGCTAGGGACGTACTTTCCACTGAAACAGAAGGAGAGAATTACAGCTGGACAGGCAGTCAGTCCCTGTTGGGATAGAGGAAACATCTGTAGACCAATATGTGCATCTTGCTATCTTTAGTTCAAGTGCAAATTGTTTGTGTTTTATAGGAAATTAAACTGTTAATTTGTTGGCTGCTGTCGTTGTGTATGTGCAGATAAATCAGGCTTCATGAATCATCCTATCAATTAAGATATCAAAATGATCCAGTACATTCTGTGTTTCTATGACTTTAAGCTACAGATGCTTTTATTTATGACTGACAGGGAATGATGGAAACTATGGCTGTGCTGAGTGTGTTTTTCTAACCGTTCGGTTGAACAACAGACACATAGCGAGACAGGAACAACATAGCGAGACAGGAACAGCATGCGAAGTATGCAACCTCATTCCAGGACACTCCACTAGCTACCTCCTCAACAAATCACATTTATGGTGTTATGATCTGTAACGCAACATTTAAATACGCTTTTCTCCCCATCACTCTCCTGTCAACCAACTGAGCCACTTCACATTTTCTTTATATATTCTGCAAGCTGTATGTACACCCAGTTTATATGTTTGTAGACCTTTCTCTCCCTCTTACCTGCTGCTGAAATGTCTCTCTCTTTCCCTCCCCCCTCTCCTCCCCTCTCTCTCTCAATTCAATTTCAATTCAATAAACATTTAAGGGGCTTTATTAGCATGGGAAACATGTTACATTGCCAAAGCAAGTGAAATAGATAATAAACAAAAGTGAAATAAAAAATAAAAAATTAACAGTAATCATTACGCTCACAAAAGTTCAAAAAGAATAAAGACATTTCAAATGTCATATTATGTCTATATACAGTGTTCTAATGATGTGCAAATAGTTAAAGTAGAAAAGGGAAAACAAACAAACATAAATATGGGTTGTATTTACAATGGTGTTTGTTCTTCACTGGTTGCCCTTTTCTTATGGCAATCTTGCTGCTATGATTGCACACTGGTATTTTCACCCAATAGATTGGATTTGTTTTCAAATTCTTTGTCGGTCAGTGTAATCTGAGGGAAATATGTGTCTCTAATATGGCCATACATTTGGCAGGAGGTTAGGAAGTGCAGCTCAGTTTCCTCCTCATTTCGTGGGCAGTGTGCACATAGACTGTCTTCTCTTGAGAGCCAGGTCTGCCTGCGGCTGCCTTTCTCAATAGCAAGGCTATGCTCAAAGCCTTCCTTAATTTTGGGTCAGTCACAGTTGCCAGGTATTCTGCCACTGTGTGCTCGCTGTTTAGGACCAAATAGCATTCTAGTTTGCTCTGTTTTTTTTTTTATTCTTTCCAATGTGTCAAGTAATTATCTTTTTGTTTTCTCATGATTTGGTTAAGTCTAATTGTGTTGCTGTCCTGGGGCTCTTTGGGGTCTGTTTGTGTTTGTGAACAGAGCCCTAGGACAAGCTTGCTTAGGGAACTCTTCTCCAGATGCATCTATCTGTAAGTGATGGCTTTGTTATGGTAGGTTTGGGAATTGCTTTCTTTTAGGTGGATGTAGAATTTAACATATTTTTTCTGGATTTTGATAATTAGCGGGTATCGGCCTAATTCTGCTCTGCACGCATTATTTGGTGTTTTACGTTGTACAGAGAGGATATTTTTACAGAATTCTGCATGCAGAGTCTTAATTTTGTTGTTTGTCCCATTTTCTTAATTCTTATGTTCCTTTTGATGACATAGAAGGCCCTTCTTGCCTTGTCTCTCAGATTGTTCACAGCTTTGTGGAAGTTACCTGTGGCGCTGATGTTTAGGCCGAGGTATGTATAGTTTTTGTGTTGTGTGCTCTAGGGCAACAGTGTCTAGATGGAGTCTGTATTTGTGGTCATGGCAACTGGACCTTTTTTGGAACCTCATTATCTTTGTCTTACTGAGAAGACTTTGCCTTTGTTTTGTTTTGTTAGTTTGACAATTCTCTCTCTCTGTCTCTCTCTCTCTCTGCCTCTCTCCCCCCTCCATCCCATCCCTCACCTCCCTTGTTTTCAGTCTATTAAAATGTGTTCTGGCGTCTTGTCACTTGACACATCATCCATATAAGCTGGGTCCAGGGAGAATTATTATTGTGTAAATCTTCAGACCTTTTTATAAGATCAAAGTTTCCAGACATAAGTCACATCGTTCTTCACAAATCCACACGCTTGGCAAAAAGGGAGAAGAGGAGCATACCAAACGCTCCCTCCATCCCTCTTTCTCCATGTGTGGAGCGTTGTCGGAGAGTTCATTCAAAGAGCTGTTAAAGAGTTGGATGGCAGGACTGATATTAACATTGAACATGTATGATAATATCAGTTTAGTTTCCCTCTTTGTTGTTTAGTGCCTCTAAAATGTGAAGTTAAAAACGTGTTAAAAAGTCCCCTTAACATGAGGTGATCCCAGTGGATCTAACGCTGGTCAAACAGATGTACAGTATATATTCTTACTGTCACATCTATCTATCTATCTATCTATCTATCTATCTATCTATCTATCTATCTATCTATCTAATGTAAGTTACTCATCGCTGATGTGAGCTGTGTGGTATGTACTGACACACACACACGGAACAGGCTCAAACCTATTCAGTATATATTTCTCAATGTGGGCCTGCTTTTATGAAATCCAATCATTCCAGACATACTGAACAGTTCCTGTCTTCTGACGTCTGTTGAGGCCTTGAAACCATCAAATTAAGTTTTTAAATGAGGCTGCCACCCAGAGCACACAGTGGAATATTATTTTGACACCTCAATGCCCCGAGGGGGTGAGCGGGCCCTTTTTGATGTGTGATCCGCCAAGGCTTGCGTTGGCTGGCAGATTTTATCAGCAAACAAGACAGGCCAGCGCAGCGCTGTGCGACGCGATGCAGATCAGACTAAATAAAAGAGGGGTGACTGATAAAAATGTCAAGGATTATCTCCACTTTGCGGGCCTCTGTGATGCCGTATCAAAAAGGATTTGGTGGAAGTGATTTTGGCAGGAAGAGAGATGATGATGGGAAGGAGGGAGGGAGCGAGGGAGGGAGGGGGGAGGGGGCGAGAGGGGTGCAGTGTATGTGTGAGAGAGAGGATTTTGTTTTCAGTTATTTAATTCCTTCACTGCCTTTTCTTTTGGTTCTGACAGCTCTGTGGAGAGTACACAGAGTATTAACTAGTTGTGACTACCAGGGTGGGAGAGAACGAGAGCATCAGGGGATGAATGGCCCCAAGTCAGCTGCAGGTTTCAGGAAATGACTCGGTTGGTAGAATAGACACATACCAACACGCTCATACTTGCACACATACATGCACACATGCACACAGACACACATACACACACACAAAGGCTATGACAGGTATGAGGGGTAAAGGGGTAATGCATAATTATTGTTTTGTCGTCCCAATGCTTCCTCTAAGGAGATACTACGCAATTTTCTTGTCACTTAACTTTCACCGCTAATCTTCTACTCCTTCTTTTCCTCTTCCCAGTCTGTCCATCATGCTTTCATCAAGTCTGACAGGACGGACTAGTACAACAGATAGTTTGATGAGTGTGTGTGTGTGTGTTTGTGTGTGCGGGCCTGCGTGCGCACGTAGGTGTGTGTGTGTGTGTGTGTGTGTGTGTGTGTGTGTGTGTGTGTGTGTGTGTGTGTGTGTGTGTGTGTGTGTGTGTGTGTGTGTGTGTGTGTGTGTGTGTGTGTGTGTGTGTGTGTGTGTGTGTGTGCTCGTGCGCGTGTGCATGTCACAGTAATGTCTCCAGGTCAAATTCTTCAGTCTACACCCATAATACCCTGATTTACTGAGTAGGCCTGAGGCGACTGGGAGGAGGTTTATGTCCAAAGCTACGGATTAGAGGTCGACCGATTATGATTTTTCAATGCCGATACCGATTATTGGAGGACAAAAAAAGCCGATACCGATTAATCGGACGATTTATTATAAAAAAATAAAAATAAATAAATAAAATATATATATCAAACACACACACATTTTTTTAATAATGACAATTGCAACAATACTGGATGAACAATGAACACTATTATTTTAACTTAATATAATACATAAATACACACACGCACACAGCTCTGAAGTGACAATGATACTGAAGAGTCTGCTTAGGAGACAAATACTCTCAACTGTTTGAATAAAAATAGAGTTTAAGTTACCTGTGATGAATGTTGAAAACAAACTTTAATTTCTATATGCAGGAAATCCTATTTTAATAATGGGCATGGTAAGAATTGACAACCAAAGTGCGAGTCATAATTCCCATGACACCTAGCAAAATCTGAAAAGCGGTTCCTTCATTTATTCCATAGGATATTTTTAGATTCACTTAAAATAAGGTCTGTGTTTCGTGTAGGCTTACATCACCGTGCCAATTTTATAACTGTGTAGATATCCATAGGACAAGGTAACTCTGATCAGTATTGGCTAAATATAAGCGAAGATAAAAAAAATTGTAGAGTGGATTTATGAAAATATGTTGACAAACGTTACCTTATCCTAGTGAGATTTACACGGGTATCAAAACGTCGAGGCGGTTTAAGCCTGCACGAAACACAGACCTTATTTGAAGTAGATCAAGACATTCTCTATGGAAGACATGAACAGTAAAATAACGAAGGAACCCCTTTCAAATTCAGCCGCAAGTTATTACAGGAATTATAACGTGTCGACTATTTCTCTCTAAACCATATACCTTTGACTAATCTGGAAACTATCACCTCGAAAACAAAACCGTTCCGTATTTTCTCTAACGGGTGGCATCCATGAGTCTAAATATTCCTGTTACATTGCACAACCTTCAATGTTATGTCATAATTAGTTCGCAAAGAGCCAGACTGTTGCATATACCCTGACTCTGCGTACAATGAACGCAAGAGAAATTACACAATTACACCTGGTTAATATTGCCTGCTAACCTGGATTTATTTTAGCTAAATATGCAGGTTTAAAAATATATACTTGTGTATTGATTTTAAGAAAGGCATTGATGTTTATGGTTAAGTACACATTGGAGCAATGACAGTCATTGATTGATTGTTTTTTAAAAGATAAGTTTAATGCTAGCTAGCAACTTACCTTAGCTTACTGCATTCGCTAACAGGCAGGCTCCTCGTGGAGTGCATTGTAATCAATGTAAGATTGGATCCCCTGAGCTGACAAGGTTAAAAATCTGTCGTTCTGCCCTCGTTCCTAGGCCGTCATTTAAAATAAGAATGTGTTCTTAACTGACTCGCCTAGTTAAATAAAGATTAAATAAAGGTGTAAAAAAAAAAAAAAAAAAAGAGTTCTGCAAATCGGCGCCCAAAAATACCGATTTCCGATTGTTGTGAAAACTTGAAATCGGCCCCGATTAATCGGTCGACCTCTACTACGGATAGTGTTAGTCTGTGTCATTCTGTCACTCTAGCCTTGTCAACTGTCTGGCTCAAGAAGGTCTGCCCAGGATTACTGCTGTGTGTACTGAAATTAACTCAGTGTGGTTTTACCCTGGTTGTCTGTCTTCTTCACCTGGGGTTGATCTCGGGACAGTAGCACATACAGTAGATAATCAAGTGTGGTTTTCTGAAAGAGAAGGGAGGGGAGGCAGCATGAAGCTCTTTAGAAGTTGGAGCTTCTCTCTGTCTTTCTCTCCTTCTATCTATCCATGTCGATTTCTCTTTCAATCCTCCCCTAGGGCAACTACGCAGCCTTTTTCAAAAGATACGAGAGGCAGGGGGTAACTGGGGGGAGGAGAAGATGGGAGGGGGTTTAACAGATGAAAATAAAGTAGAGAAGAGAACCTGCCAGTAGGTTGAAAGGAGGTATTGTAAGCGGGGGAAAGCACATCTGTGAGGGCTCTTTGAAGTGGAGGGGATGAGAGGGAGAAACGTGTGTGAAGTCACACCTTTCATTCACTAGGGAGAAATGGAGCAAAGAGCCTGGACTTCCCAACCAAACACTATTTATAGAACTAATGATAAACTCCCCTCCTTCACTGCGCACACACACACACACTCTTGTGTGCGCACGCACACACAAACACACACACACACTTTTAAGTTCAAGATTACAATGTTGACTTCATTTACTTTGCTGTTTTGGTAAGAGATTTATCTGTCTCGACTGAGATTAACAGCAAATATTTACCTCAAAATCTTTTGAAACTTTTGTCTTTCAGAAAAGTCTTCACTTCAGTGCTCAGTCGAACACCAAACAGCATGAGATAAAGATTCCACTTCTCCTACCCAGCTCCTCTCCCACTCTCTGCCCCATTGCTCCCCACTAACCAGGCAGCACTTTAAACAAAGAAGAGAGGGACAATACAATGGCAGTCAATGGGCTGCTGGTCCTGCTGCCTGCCTGTCAATGGGCTGCTGGTCCTGCTGGCTGCCTGTCAATGGGCTGCTGGTCCTGCTGGCTGCCTGTCAATGGGCTGCTGCACCGGCTGCCTGCCTGTCAGTGGGCTGCTGGTCCGGCTGCCTGCCTGTCAGTGGGCTGCTACAGTGAGTCCTGCTGGTAGGATCAGAGCAGTGTTTTTTCTGAAGGGTTGTCAGCTCTCAGCATGGGGATGTTCCAGCATGTGGTAACAGTAGGGGAACCAGGCTTTGATAAAACATATATTTGTTTTAATGTAATCTTTATTTAGGCAAGTCAGTTAAGAACAAATTCTTATTTACAATGACGGCCTACCCGGACGATGCTGGACCAATTGTGCGCCGCCCAATCACAGCCGGTTGCGATGCAGCCTGGGATTGAACCAGTGTCTGTAGTGACACCTCTAGCACTGAGATGCAGTGCCTTATACCACTGCATCACTCAGGAGCCCATGTGTTGATGTGTGTGTCTCTCTCCTCTCCTCCTAACTGCTTTTTTTTATCACCCTACCTCTCTACCTACCCCTTCCTCTCTTACTCCCTCCTACCTCTTCCTCCCCCCATTCTCCTACCCTCTTCCCTTTCCCCCTCCTCTCCCCTTCTTTTCCTCTCCTCCCCTCCTACTCTCCTCCCCTCCTACTCTCTTCCCCCTCCGCTCGCTCCTGTTTGAAGTTGCTCCTCAGCAACATGAGGCTGAGTTGTGGACACCCACGGACCAGGGGAGGGGAGACATTACTCTACTGTACTGTACATACACTTACTGTACAACCAACCAATCAGTCAAGGCAATGCTGTTCTTTCAAGTGACATCAGGTTATAAAAGGCCTCTATATACAGTACATAGTAGATCCAGGTACAGTACATCCTGGCACATACAGTATGTAGGGGAACATACTACACCACACCCATGTTCTCAGTCTCTTCTACTGTTCTCAGTCTCTTCTACTGTTCTCAGTCTCTTCTACTGTTCTCAGTCTCTTCCACTGTTCTCAGTCTCTTCCACTGTTCTCAGTCACTTCCACTGTTCTCAGTCACTTCCACTGTTCTCAGTCACTTCCACTGTTCTCAGTCACTTCCACTGTTCTCAGTCACTTCCACTGTTCTCAGTCACTTCCACTATTCTCAGTCACTTCCACTATTCTCAGTCACTTCCACTGTTCTCAGTCACTTCCACTGTTTTCAGTCACTTCCACTGTTCTCAATCTCTTCCAGTGTTCTCAGTCACATCCACTGTTCTCAGTCACGTCCATTGACAAAGGAAGCAACATTGAGTTACACCAAATCCTGGACATAAACACACACAAATGTCTTGAGTTGACAGATAGCTGCTGGAGATGTAAGGTTGTTGTGACAAGAGAGTGTTAGTGTGAATTGTGTCTAACTAGTCATTGATCAATGTCTGTAGGATGTCTTCTCACTGAGGCTATTATAAGTCCATAAGATTATATCATAATCAACATAACCAATGTCTGGTATTAAATTGAAGGACATGATTGGATAGGATGTCGTAATACACAATTGGCTGGTTGTGACAATTATTCAATGTGTAGTTGAATGCCTTCAGCTGTATGAGAGAGGGAAAAAGAGAAGGGGGAGAGAGAGAAAGAGAGTGAGGGAGGGATAGAAAAGTAGCGGGCAGGAGGTGGAGCGAAAGTAAACAGATGTGGGAGGGAGGGTACTCTCTGACAAAGGTCAAATTGAGCCTGTCAACAACATGGATATTTCAATGTGAGCTGTCAGAGCACTCAATAACACAGTCAGATAGACTGATAGACTCTCTCTCTCTCTCTCTCTCTCACTCTCTCGATGCCATCACTTTGGGCACGGCTTTAGGTGTGTTACTGAAGCTACTGTCACGGTGGAGGAGGTTCTGGTTGCCGTAGGAGAGAAGGTAGGATATGAGAATGTTGCTTATGCGTCACAGATGAATAGCGGTGGTGGTATTTCTTAAAGAAGAGTGCCTTGTAGATTGTATGGTTGAGCATGGCGTACTTCTTAAAGGAATGTTTATTCAAGTTATGCCGCTTTTTTTTCCGTCAACAAGGGTAACGATTTCAAATGTACCGCCGTTTATTCCAAATGAGCTATTGGAGCGCGAGTTATTGCGCTTTGGGAAGTTTGCAAGTTCAATTAAGGTTGTCCCGTTGAGTTGCAAACACCCGGCGTTGAAACAGGTTATGTCGTTTCGGCGACAGGTGTTTATGTTTTTGGACTCACCAGAGCAGATTTTAGATTTATCGTTTAAAATCAAGTATGACAATAGACTGTATATGGCTTATGCTAGTACGGGTATTCAACGGTGTTTTGATGCTGGTCATAAGCGATATGCTTGACCAAAAAGGGAGAAGGCAGAGGGAGGGTAGCAGATGGTCCTCGTAACGCCTGGGCCCACTGATGTAGGGAGAGGTGGGCCGACAGTGGTTGAGCAGCCACAAGCACCTGTTGCTGAGGAACAAGTTGTCTATGTTGAGGGCACGGAGTTGCAACTTGTATTAGAGGGAAATGTTATGCAGCAGAAAAATATTGTTGTAGAAGGTAAGGATGGATCCGAAGAGGCAGTTCCTCAGACTGGTGAGGAGGTGCCCATTACGAGTGCTGGGTACAGGAGGGGGTTCATGTGGAGCTAGGCTCCCAGGTAGTGGAGGAGATGCCCACTAAGAGTAATGGGGTACAGGAGGTGGTTCATGTGGAGCTAGGCTCCCAGGTAGTGGAGGAGATGCCCACTACGAGTAATGGGGTACAGGAGGGGGTTCATGTGGAGCTAGGCTCCCAGGTAGTGGAAATGCTCACTACGAGTAATGGGGTTCAGGTGGGGCTAGTCTCCCAGGTAGTGGAGGAGATGCCTGGTACGAGTGATGGGGTGCAAGTGGGGAGTGTTGAAAGGGATGTGGTAGAGGGGAGTCAGGGGTCTGTGGCCTCAGCTGAGGAGGATCAGGAGAAGGATATGGATATCTATTTTGATATGATAGCAGCTGGTGAGGACTCGATTTACGATCTAGAGGAGATAAATGGGTTTCTGGATCAGACTTTTGGGAAATCTGTCAAATTGGCAGATTATTTTGATGTTGATAAGTTTGTGAGGTCAGCTGTGATGTTGCAGAAGACGGTGGGGTTAGACCAGTTGAGTGAGAAGAAGCGGTTTCGCTTGAGGAAATTTGTTACTGCTGTTGCAGCAGCAAAAAGTGGTGGGAAACATGATCAGGTTAATAAGAGACAATTTAAATAATGATGATGATCATGCTTCATAGGGTGTCTTTTTTCTCTTTGGTTTCTCTGTGGTTTCTTCTGCTTTTCTTTTCTATATGGAGGTACTAAGGGTAGGTTCTGTCAATATTACAGTTTTTCTCAATTGCTAAAACACAATTTCTGAAACCTTGCTCCATTTCCTGAAAACATTAAACACAAAACCTCATCTTCAAGCATTATTTACATAACCTCTGACTCCTCTCGCAAAATGAAACTTTCACCTCAAAACAGTTTTACCTGTGTTCAAAATCAAACACTGCTCTCAAATCATAAACAAAGTGATCAAAATGATATACACTCTCAAGCAGTCAGTAAACAATACACTGAAAAATAGAAAACACATTGTTCAAAACATACAATTCTCAGGGAGAAGTACATTTTAATCAAAAAAAAATATTCATATTTTTTTGTCATTGTCTTTTGATGAACGAAAACATGTTCTATCATAGTAGCTCAAAATTGATCAGAAATTACTACTCTGCTTTGCTCTTTGCAATTTTGTTTTTTGTTCTTTCTCCTCCTTGTACCCCTATTTTTACAGTACTGTACCCTGCATCTCACAAACGTGTCCTTTGTCTCTGTGATACTGTAATTCTTGTTCTTTGTTGATATGAACCTGCAACCAGTCAAAATCTATTCAGCAGTCAGTACTGTTAATAAATGGAAAGCGCAATGTGCAGGGCCATACAATTTGTCCATTGTACAGTATACAGCCTACAATGCACTGTACTACAGTATACAGCCTACAATACACTGTACTACAGTATACAATACTAAAAGGGACAAAAATCAAAGGATTAAATGTGTGACATGTGATCAATGTGCTTCTTCTTGTCTTTGGGTTGGGTCAGGCCAGAGCACTTCTTCTTGTCTTTGGGCTGGGTCAGGCCAGAGCACTTCTTCTTGTCTTTGGGCTGGGTCAGGCCAGAGCACTTCTTCTTGTCTTTGGGCTGGGTCAGGCCAGAGCACTTCTTCTTGTCTTTGGGCTGGGTCAGGCCAGAGCACTTCTTCTTGTCTTTGGGCTGGGTCAGGCCAGAGCACTTCTTCTTGTCTTTGGGCTGGGTCAGGCCAGAGCACTTCTTCTTGTCTTTGGGCTGGGTCAGGCCAGAGCACTTCTTCTTGTCTTTGGGCTGGGTCAGGCCAGAGCACTTCTTCTTGTCTTTGGGCTGGGTCAGGCCAGAGCACTTCTTCTTGTCTTTGGGCTGGGTCAGGCCAGAGCACTTCTTCTTGTCTTTGGGCTGGGTCAGGCCAGAGCACTTCTTCTTGTCTTTGGGCTGGGTCGGGCCAGAGCACTTCTTCTTGTCTTTGGGCTGGGTCGGGCCAGAGCACTTCTTCTTGTCTTTGGGCTGGGTCGGGCCAGAGCACTTCTTCTTGTCTTTGGGCTGGGTCGGGCCAGAGCACTTCTTCTTGTCTTTGGGCTGGGTCGGGCCAGAGCACTTCTTCTTGTCTTTGGGCTGGGTCGGGCCAGAGCACTTCTTCTTGTCTTTGGGCTGGGTCGGGCCAGAGCACTTCTTCTTGTCTTTGGGCTGGGTCGGGCCAGAGCACTTCTTCTTGTCTTTGGGCTGGGTCGGGCCAGAGCACTTCTTCTTGTCTTTGGGCTGGGTCAGGCCAGAGCACTTCTTCTTGTCTTTGGGCTGGGTCAGGCCAGAGCACTTCTTCTTGTCTTTGGGCTGGGTCAGGCCAGAGCACTTCTTCTTGTCTTTGGGCTGGGTCAGGCCAGAGCACTTCTTCTTGTCTTTGGGCTGGGTCAGGCCAGAGCACTTCTTCTTGTCTTTGGGCTGGGTCAGGCCAGAGCACTTCTTCTTGTCTTTGGGCTGGGTCAGGCCAGAGCACTTCTTCTTGTCTTTGGGCTGGGTCAGGCCAGAGCACTTCTTCTTGTCTTTGGGCTGGGTCAGGCCAGAGCACTTCTTCTTGTCTTTGGGCTGGGTCAGACCAGAGCACTTCTTCTTGTCTTTGGGCTGGGTCAGGCCAGAGCACTTCTTCTTGTCTTTGGGCTGGGTCAGGCCAGAGCACTTCTTCTTGTCTTTGGGCTGGGTCAGGCCAGAGCACTTCTTCTTGTCTTTGGGCTGGGTCAGGCCAGAGCACTTCTTCTTGTCTTTGGGCTGGGTCAGACCAGAGCACTTCTTCTTGTCTTTGGGCTGGGTCAGGCCAGAGCACTTCTTCTTGTCTTTGGGCTGGGTCAGGCCAGAGCACTTCTTCTTGTCTTTGGGCTGGGTCAGGCCAGAGCACTTCTTCTTGTCTTTGGGCTGGGTCAGGCCAGAGCACTTCTTCTTGTCTTTGGGCTGGGTCAGGCCAGAGCACTTCTTCTTGTCTTTGGGCTGGGTCAGGCCAGAGCACTTCTTCTTGTCTTTTGGCTGGGTCAGGCCAGAGCACTTCTTCTTGTCTTTGGGCTGGGTCAGGCCAGAGCACTTCTTCTTGTCTTTGGGCTGGGTCAGGCCAGAGCACTTCTTCTTGTCTTTGGGCTGGGTCGGGCCAGAGCACTCCGTCGACATCACAAGCAATATTGTCCCTCCTGAGGCAACGGGGGAAGAAGCCTCTTGTGTGCCGTATCCAGCCCTGACATGATTCCTCACCTATATCACCACAGGCTAAATCCATGGCTTGCAGCAGATTTACTCTGGTGTAGGGTTGTCTATCATACACTTTCCATCTCCAAGAGGAGAAAAACTCCTCAATCGGATTCAGGAAAGGCGAGTATGGAGGGAGGTACAAGTTCATAAACTGCCCATTGATGTTAAACCATTCCCTTACCTGAGCAGCTCGGTGGAAACGGACATTGTCCCACACTATCACATCGGTGGGAATGGGATTCTAATTTAGCTCTTGACCCTGCTGCTCTTGAACCTGCTGCTCAAATCAAATATCTCTTAGATTGGCAATAAATCTTAGAAGGTGCTGGGTGTTATATGGCCCGAGTGTAACATGGTGATGTAGAACACCATGGTTGCTGATAGCAGCACAGATTGTGACATTGCCACCTCGTTGACCAGGGACCTCAACAATGGCCCGCTGTCCAATCATGTTTCGGCCTCTCCTTCTCCTCTTTGTTAGATTGAAGCCTGCTTCATCGACAAAGATGAACTCATGGGGTCTGTCCAAGGATTCCAAGTCAAATATTGTCTGTGTAGAAATACAATAAACTGTATGTAGGATTTTGTAAGTCGTACAGAGACAGTGCTATACTGTAGAGTACAATTAGGCTTCTGATTCACATACATTGTATGTACTGAAGAGTAATGTCATTCACATAGTATGTGTTAGTACTGTAGACAATCTGGATTACAGTAAATGTTTCTGAATGTACACTTACTTGCACATACTGAGCTCGCAGTTCTTTCACCCTTGGTGAGTTGCGCTCAAAAGGTACTCTGTATACTTGTTTCATTCGCATCCTGTTACGATGGAGGACACGGTCAATTGTGGAAATGCTCACACTGTCGATTCCCTGGAAGTGTGTGTTGTCTTGAATCACTCGTTCCTGGATTTCTATGAGTCGTATTGCATTATCTTGAAGGACCATGTCAACTATAACGGCCTCTTGCTCCCGAGTGAATATAGCTGCCCTTCCACCTGCATGTGGCAGCCTTGCAATTCTACAAAACGTAGTTGTGCAGATACAAAACATATTCATGCAGTACAATACATACAGTGATTAACTTTCCAAATGTCTATTGAAACAGCTGCATATAGTGTAGTACAGTAAATTTGCAATTACAAAAATACAGTAGTATACTGTACCTGTTCTCTTCTCTGAATGTCCTTACTATGGTGGACACAGAAAGTCCTGCTTCCCTCATTGTCAGTCCATGGACAAGAACATGGTCTATAACTGTTGCCCGAATTTCATCAGATATTTCCACTCTTCCTCTTCGTCCTCTTCCTCTTTCTTGCCCTCCTCCTCCTCTTCCTCCTCGTCGCCCACCTCGCATACGTCCTCGTCCTCTCACATTGTTTCTTCTATCCATTCTCAGACTTTCTCCTTCCCACCTTCAACAACCTGTTTGCTCTCTGAACTGGCTGATATTGGTTGTGTCGCATCATTTGAAACAGGTTAAATCAATTTTGAGTGGTTGTGTTCAATCAATGACATGTGTTCTCTATTTGTATTTGATTGTTGCCACTTATGTTTACCAGTATGGATGACATGTGCATTAGAGTGCATAATGTGTTTTGAGAATGAGAATGTGTTTAGAGTTTTGCTGAAAAGTCTAAGTGAGATCTGCAAATTGTATTTTACCATGTGAAATGGTTTAAGGTATTGACAACAGACTGCGTAATTAGCTAAATGAGTCCAGGCAACTGAGAACTTTGTTCAGCTAATGGGTTTTAGTGTTTTAGCAATTGAGAAAAACTCTAATGGGGGAAGGGACAGCAATAAGAGGGCTTGGGTATTAGAAGTAATAAAACAGAAAAAGCTTAATGTAGTTTTCCTACAGGAAACACATATCGATGAGGCTAATGAGGTTGACTGGGGTATGTGGTGGGAGGGGCAGCATATACTCAGTCATGGTACTGATTTCAGTGCTGGGGTGGCAATCTTGTTTTCCTACAGAGATTGTCAAGGGTCGGGTTTTATTGGTCAAGGTGGATGTTATGTATTTTTATTTTTATTTTTTAATGTTTATGCTCCTAATGAGGGTACAGAGCATATTGTTGTTTTTGATCAAATAAAGGAAACCTTAAGACAGTGTGACCAAGAGGGGTGTATGGTTTTAGGGGGGGACTGGAACTGTACAGTGGATTTTACTGTTGATCGCATCGCTGAAGAACCTCAACTGCGGTCAGTCACTTGCCTGTCTGGTCTATTAACTGAGTTTGAGCTTTCTGATGTGTGGAGAGTAAGGAATGCAAAAGTTAGGCAGTACACATGGCTAAAAGTTAATGAAGGTCGTGTCAGTGCAGCAAGGTTAGACAGGTTGTATGTATCTGAGCAATACTGTAGTAGGGTTGGAAGGTGTGCCATTACTCCTGTGGGTTTCTCTGATCATCATATTGTTACTGTTGATATTCACTTGTCCTGTCCACGAAGGTCATCACCTTACTGGTATTTTAATGTTAAATTGTTACATGATGTCATTTTTTGTTGTTTTGGGAAAAATGGAGTGTTACAAAAGGGAATTTTGAGTCCTTGAGACAATGGTGGGAGGTTTGGAAGGCCCAAATACGATTTTTTTGTCAACAGTATACTGCTCTGTCTCAAACTGAAGTTAAAGAGACTATCAAGGCCCTTGAACAGGACATCAAATGTATTGAATTGAAGCTGCTCACTCAGAACGACCCTGGACTAGTCATGAACTGAGGTCGTTTCTGCATGAAAGAGTGAAGGGTGCCTTGATTAGGTCTCATTTCGCTTCCCTCAAGGATATGGATGCTCCTAGCGCTTTAAAAAAAAAACTAGGACAGTCAACATTGCAACGTAAACAGATGGTCTGCCTTCGTCTCCCTGATGGGAAGGTGACCACGGATGACAGTGAAATGCGTCAACATGCTGTGGATTTCTACTCTGCCCTCTATGAGGCGGAGGATTGTGACTCTCTGTGTACTGAACAGTTGTTACACGGTCTTCCTCAAATGGGACCTGAGCAGAGAGTCGCATTGGCCTCTGACATTACACTGCAGGAGCTGTCCACAGCAGTTATGCAGCTCTCAACAGGCCGAGCCCCTGGCATTGATGGTTTACCATCTGAGTTCTATAAGCACTTTTGGGGGCCTATTGGGGAGGATTTTTATGAAGTGGTGTGTGAATCTTTTCATGAGGGTTCTCTTCCTGTATCCTGTCAACGTGCGGTGCTTTCACTGTTGCCAAAAAATGGGGATTTGGCTCTCGTAAAAAATTGGAGACCTGTTGCTTTGCTGTGCACAGAATACAAAATTGTTTCTAAATGTCTCTCAAACAAGTTGAAAGAGTATCTGGGATTGTTGGTCCACAAGGACTAGTCCTACTGTGTACCTGATCGCTCTATTGTTGACAACTTGTTTCTGAAAAGAGATGTTTTAGGCATTTGTAAACTGTCTGATGTAAATGTGGGTTTACTTTCTTTGGATCAGGAGAAGGCTTTTGATCGTGTGGACCACCAGTACTTGTTTAAAACAATGAAAGGATGAATTTACTGTATGCTGGGGCTCTCTGCTCGTATATGGTGAAGGTGGGGGGTGGTTTCAGTTGCCCCATCCCTGTCCAAAGGGGCATCAGGCAGGGGTGCCCAATTTCAGTGCAGTTATATAGTCTGGCGATTGAACCAATGCCTTGTTTTTTTAAGAACGAAGCTTACTGGTTTCTCTGTGCCAGGTGTAATGAAGGGTCCCACGATAGTACTGTCTGCGTATGCAGATGACGTGACAGTTTTTATTACAGGGGGTGAGGATGTTAAAATACTATTAAAATAGTACTCACTTATAGGAACAGGTAATTGTTTACAAGTTGCTATCTATCCCATAAAGCCATCACCGAAAACCACATATTTTCATCTTCTTCTGTAGTTTGGTAACTTCCTGTTGTTAGACGGGCTGGACTGAAGACGACAGAAATTCAAAGCATGCAGCATCCGTCTCGCAATGGAGCATTGAACTGCAAGGGGGCGTTGCGTTTCCACTCCGTTGTGGACGTCCCCATTGAAATGCATGACATCTGGTGCAATGTAACGGGGTGCTTATGGGTAATGTGAACACGGCTTTATGGCTTTGTTCCAAGAACCAATGGGAAACCAAAAACGTTCGTTCCCACAACTTCCAAGGAGACAAATGTGCTAGCTGGGTAATGTTAGGGCTATCCTGTCTGTCTGTCCTAACGGTTAGTGCAGAGGTCTCTCTCTCTTTCTATACATTTTCTCACTCTTTCCCTTCTCTAATAACACACATGCTAATCTGATGATTGCGGACAATCATTTTCAGTTAGAAGTTGTTTAAAATATTCTCATTTTGGCACTTTTATTATAAACTGTAAATACTTGTTTGGAGGAAAAGACAAGGAAACTATGAATCAGGCCCTGAGTGATAATGTGTGTCTGCTAGGACATTACCAGAGCAGTGGAAAGTCAGTCAGAGGGGTTTAGTTTTAAATCACCACATCCTTACTACTTATTAAATACAGACATTTTGGTTTCCAAACACAAACCCTGATCTCGTCCTCTGATTGCCCTCTGCCATCTCTCTGCAGGATTTGTACCATAATGACATTACTAGAACTATGACGATTATCCACAACGTTCCTATTTCCTCATTTCCTATTCCAGAATATCTATTACACTTTCCCAATCACCTCTATAGTCCACAAATAGATAATAGACAAATACAGAAAATTTAACAATTCCAGAATCTGAGTATACAGAAATAAATCAAGTTAATATCCATACAACATTTATCTAGCTGGTCTTATTGAATGACAATGTCCACAGACTTTCTCAAACAGTCTGTCTACCTCCCAACTCGCCCAGCCACTGCCATGTCTCTCATGCTCAGGGATTTATGAGAGGAAGGAAAAAGGAGGTATGTCCTCTTGTATACTAACAAACTCAGCAGTTCTCGGCGAGAGAGAGTGAGAGAGTGAGAGAGTGAGAGAGCGAGAGAGCGAGAGTTTTAAACAATCTTTATTGGGTCTGGGAGCCCACCACACAATAAATACTCATACAAAACCACAGTTACACATCAATTAAAAACACAACTCCAATTCCTCCTCCACAGTAACTAAACACAAACGCCTCTGAGTACCCCATATACTCATAAACAGATCAATATTGTTGACAAGTTTATAATAGGCAAACTCAACCCTTAGTCTCGCTGCCAACATTCCCTCCAGCATTCCAACCACATCCACAGACCCCTGTCTGCGAATACTGTTCTTTCGGGTCTTCCATATTGCTAATTTTGCTGCCCCTAACACAAAATTAAGCAACACAACTACACCCTTTTGACTAAACCTGTACTTTGGCCCAAATATATAAAGTTGGGAAGAGAAAACCTCTCCCAACGTTGAGAACCAATTAGTGATCAGGTCAATCATCCCGACCAACCTGGGACACAGTAAAAACAGATGTGCCAGAGTTTCAGACTCAGCACAGAATGGACACCCCTCTGCAACAGGAGGGTCCAGGTGTACCAGATGCATGATGGTGGCTATGGCTCCATGTATTATCCTCCATTGGAGGTTAGCTGTCCTCTTATCAATAGGCAGTTTGTATAATGATCGCCAACAGCCTTTTGGAGAGGCACCTGGACCAAGCATACCCGCCCACCTCGTCGATTTTACCCCTTCCAGGGAAGAGGCATGGGACACCTTTACACATATTCTGTACATGGCCTTCTTTCCCACCTCCTTGAACTCCCCCAGCTCCGGGGTATCAAAGGAAAGCAGCATCCCCACGTCCTCCTTGAATGCCCCCTCCGCAGCACTAACAATCAGTGCAGGGAACACATCATCCAGACCCTCCTTCCACCGATCAGAATTGGAAGTGTCAGTCACATACTGACGATGAAGCACTGGCAAGGAGTCACAGACCTCAGCGACGACCTTCCTCAGTAGGCGAGATGATCGGATCCCCGCTCTTTCTCCCAGCTCCTCCAACAATCTGCTCCTGCTCCGCATCAGATGACCCAGCTTGGTACACCCCACGCCTAACAGGCATGAACGTAGGCTAGCTGAACCCAGAGCACGGGACTGGATGGCAGTGTTGTGAAAAAGAGGCTCTTCAAAAAGCCACATCCCTGGAGGCGTGCAGGCCTTAGGGGACTTGACAAGGACTCTCCAAGCCTGCATAACAGACTCATAAAATGGAGTCAGGCCATTCAACTCACCCCCATCCAGCTTTAAGATGAAAAGGTGCTTGTCTAAGCCCAAACAGCCTGCTCTCCTCATCAATGTGTAGGCTGTTCCGACCCAGCTAGAACCGTCTCTGTACAACAGTCTCTGGGCTGCTTGAAGCCAGAAAGCCATGATCCTAGAGGAAATGTCTACCAGGCCTTGCCCACCCTCGTGCAGTGGCAGGTACAGGGCTGCAGCTTTGATCCAGTGTTGTCCAGACCAGAAGAAATTGACAATGGTCCTCTGAAGCTCTTGTATCAGACCATTTGGTGGCTGCAAAATCATTAGTCTGTGCCACAGGGTAGAGGCAGTAAGATTATTAGCTACCAGGACCCTTCCCCTATGAGACAGCTGGGGCAGCACCCATTTCCATCTTGACTGTCTGGCACACACTTTCTCCAATACACCCTCCCAGTTCTTTTTCTGAAAGACATCGGAGCCTAGAAAACCCCCCAAAGTCTTCATCCCATCTCTGCCCCACTGAAGCCCCCCTGGTAACCGTGGAGCGGACCCCAACTGAAGCTGACCTGCCCACAGCGCTTCACTCTTTCCCCAATTGACTCTAGCTGAGGAGGCCCCCTCATACACCTTTAAAGTGTTTGAGAGAACCTTAAGAACCAGTGTATCTTTAATTTGCCATACAACAAGTATTTTTATGTAAAGTTTATGATGAGTTCTTTGGTCAGATTAGGTGAGTGTCCAAAATATCTCCGGAGATTCTGGTGAATCGATGCTACGTATTTATAATGTATAATCAGGATTTGTAGCTCTAAATGTGCAAATTTTCAAACAAAACGTAATTGTATAACATGATGTTATAAGACTGTCATCTGATGAATTTGTTCAAGGTTAGTGATTCATTTTATCTCTATTTTTTCGATTTTGTGCAAGCTATTTTTGCGGGGAGTAAATTGCGTTGTGTGTTTGGCTACTGTAGTGAGCTAATAGAAATATATATTGTGTTTTCGCTGTAAAACACTTAAAAAAAATCAGAAATATTGGCTGGATTCACAAGGTGTTTATCTTTCATTTGCTGTACACCATGTATTTTCATAAATGTTTTATGATGAGTATTTATGTATTTCACTTTGCTCTCTGTAATTATTCTGGCTGCTTTGGTGCTATTTGTGATTGTGGCTGCAATGTAAAACTATGATTTATACCTCAAATATGCACATTTTCGAACAAAACATAAATGTATTGTATAACATGATGTTATAAGACTGTCATCTGATGAAGTTGTTTCTTGGTTAGTGACTAATTTTATCTCTATTTTGTCGGTTTTGTGAAAGCTACCTATACGGTGGAAACATGGTGAAAATATGCTGTTGTGTGTTTGGCTATTGTGGTTAGCTAATAGAAATACATAGTGTTTTTGCTGTAAAACATTTTAAAAATCGGAAATGATGGATGGATTCACAAGATGTTTATCTTTCATTTGCTGTATTGGACTTGTGATTTCATGAAAATTATATTATATGATATCCCTGTCCCATTAGGCTAGGCTATGCTAGTCAGCTTTTTTGATGAGGAGGATCCCGGATCCGGGACGGGTATTAAGTAAAATTAACCTGTTGAGGACAGAGGGCGCTGTTTTCACTTTCGGGGAAAATCGTGCCCAATTTAAACGGCCTCGTACTCAATTCTTGCTCGTACAATATGCATATTATTATTACTATTGGATAGAAAACACTCTAGTTTCTAAAACCGTTTGAATTATATCTGTGAGTAAAACAGAACTCCTTTTGCAGCAAACTTCCTGACAGGAAGTGGAAAATCTGAAATCGATGCACTGTTCTAGGGCCTGCCTATTAAAGTCCTTGATATTTATTAGTTTAGATGCACTTCATACGTCTCCCCCTAGATGTCGACAGGCAGTGAGAGAAGAAATGGAGTGTGTAACTTGATCTGGTGTCGAATCATAGCTCTCGGCATGACGTGTCACCAGTTTCCTGTTTTCTGGAGAGCGTGTGAAGGGACCTGGATTTGCCTTCTGATAAGCTGTCGTTATGGACGACTAATATCTCCGGCTTTGATTTTATTTGATAATGTGACAATATCATCGTAAAGTATGTTTTTTCAATATAGTTTAATCAGATTATTGATTTTTTTTCGGGAGTTTTGCTGTGTTCCGTTCTGAGTTTGTTGACGATGGAGAGATTCGCGCCACTTGGCAAGTGTGCTTGCTAAATCGAGAGGGAAAAAGGCCGTTCTAAAACCAAACAACGATTGTTCTGGACAAAGGACCCCTTGTACAACATTCTGATGGAAGATCAGCAAAAGTAGGACCCATTTTATGATGTTATTTCATATATCTGTCGTACATGTGAACTAGTAGTTTGCGGCCAGGTTTTGGGCACGCTCTCGCCATAACGTAAACTGCATATCGTAATGAAGTTATTTTTAGAATTCTAACACGGCGATTGCATTAAGAACTAGTGTATCTATCATTCCTATACAACATGTATTTTTTAGTTATGTTTATGAATAGTTATTTAGTCAGAATATGTGTGTCAGAAAAAGTGTCAGAAAAATATCCGGACGTTGGGGGAAAAAGCTGCTACGTTAGCACAATGTATAACCACCGATTTCAGCTCTAAATATGCACATTTTCAAACAAAACATAAGTGTATGTATAACCTGATGTTATAGGACTGTCATCTGATGAAGCTTATTAAGGTTAGTCAAAAATTATATATCTTGCTGTTTTATTCGCTATCGCTAACGTGCCTATTGCTATTGCTAACGTGCCTTCATGAATGAATACGGTAGTGTGGTAGGCTATTGTAGTAAGCTAATATAATGCTATATTGTGTTTTTGCTGTAAAACACTTTAAAAAAATCGGAAATATTGGCTGGATTCACAAGATGTTTGTCTTTAATTTGCTGTACACCATCGATTTTTCAGAAATGTTTTATGATGAGTATTTAGGTATTTGACGTTGGTGTCTGTAATTACTCTGGCTGCTTCGGTTCTATTTCTGACGGTAGCTGTGATTGTAGCTGCAATGCAAAACTGATTTATACCTCAAATATGCACATTTTTCGAACAAAACATAGATTTATTGTATAACCTGTTATAAGACTGTCATCTGATGAAGTTGTTTCTTGGTTAGTTTGGTTGGTTCTTGGTTAGTTAGGTTGGCTTTGTGCATGCTACCTGTGCTGTGAAAAATGTCTGTCCTTTTTTGTATTTGGTGGTGAGCTAACATAAATATATGTGGTGTTTTCGCTGTAAAACATTTTAAAAATCGGACATGTTGACTGGATTCACAAGATGTGTATCTTTCATTTGCTGTATTGGACTTGTTAATAATGTGTGAAAGTAAAATATATTTTGAATTTCGCGCTCTGCCTTTTCAGTGGAATGTGGGAGGAGTTCCGCTAGCGGAACGCCCGAGCCAGACAGGTTAATAGTAATGTTAAATAATACAAATGGGCTGTTAAGCCAATTGTATTATATGACTGTTGCCTCCCGTTTAAGTTTATTGTGATGGTAATGATGATAATTATTAGGTGGTCACTAGCTACAATGGTATCTTCAACCTAGCCTATCTTTTAGTGCAAGTGCAAGCTAGCTTGACTTGCTATAAAGTTAGAGAAACAAGTTTTATTATCACCTGAAACAGTATATTTATCCTGTCTTGATTGAAAAGGTGATATTTTGCTAAATGTATCCGATCTCTGATGAGAGACAGGCACTCCTCCTCCTTACGTTACAAACACTACATTCAGTATTGGGGCAAGATTGTGAAGATTATGTACTTTTAAACATTCTGAGAACGGAAGTGAAAATACACATTTAGGTTGCAGGGTGGTTTTGAGAATGCTTTACTCTGGTTCGTTTCAAGTTTTCCTGGGAGGTTTTATTAACGCTCTGAGAATAGAAATTATAGGTTATTTGGAGTTTTTTTTATAACTTCCTTAAAACTTTCACTGAATGTTTCAGAGACTTTTAAAAACACTGTTAACTTATTTGGGGTTAACTTTTTAGAACTCCAAGCAGAAAGGACCCATTTCCTTAGATATCACTCATACAAGTAATTTTGTTTTGTTTTGCAACACGGCATCTGTGAGATTCAAACCTGGAGCTAGCATGCCATATTTTTTTACGCATACAAAGCTGTTCACTTTAGTCTATTCAAACAGACCGCATTTCAAAGGAAAAAATAACTCATTAAGATCAGGTGTGGCCAATTAGTGGGCGTAGGCAATACACCTGAACACGAACACACTTAACAAGATAGAGGATAGAGAGAGTTTGGTTGATGCTGAGAACGGAATGTATATGTGTAACAAGTGTTGAATTTCGTTTGTAGAGTTACACAAAATCTGAATTGTTCCATGCCTGATATTACTGTACATTACATTGTTGCTGTAAGTGCCCTTTGTAATGTTGCACACTTCCTTCTCATCCCTCATAAACAATCGGTTACGTTACTTGCGTTGAGACCTTGAAGTAGTGGTTCCCCTTGCTCTGCAAGGGCCGTGGCTTTTGTGGAGCAATGAGTAACGATGCTTCGTGGGTGACAGTTGTTGATGTGTGCAGAGGGTCCCTGGTTCGCACCCGGGTCGGGGCGAGGGGACGGACGAAAGTTAAACTGTTACATTGATGCTGTTGACCCGGATCACTGGTTGCTGCGGAAAAGGAGGAGGTCGAAAGGGGGGTGAGTGTAACGGATGTGAAATGGCTAGCTAGTTAGCGGTGGTGCGCGCTAATAGCGTTTCAATCAGTTACGTTACTCGCTTTGAGACCTTGAAGTAGTGGTTCCCCTTGCTCTGCAAGGGCCGTGGCTTTTGTGGAGCAATGGGTAACGATGCTTCGTGGGTGTCAGTTGTTGATGTGTGCAGAGGGTCCCTGGTTCGCGCTCGGGGCGAGGGGACGGACTAAAGTTAAGCAGTTACACAAGTGCATATCACATCACTGTACATAACGCCTGGCTGTCATTGAAAAAGTTGGCTAGTACATTGCATTTGCATTACACTGTTATGTGAAAAAACATTATTATTATTGGCCGTACTATACCCATGTGGAAGAGAGGAGTTTGGCGTATAAGGGCAGAACAGCATTTGTTTATGTAAGTTTTTCCTGTCATTATCAGAGAATAAAAGCTCCCCGCCATCCCTGATAATTTGTTCATATGTAAGGCAATAAAAACACAATGCAGAGGAAATCTACACCCTTCATATATGTTCTTAAATAATATTCGTAGAACTTTCTCAAAAATGTAAAGTTTTCTTGTGTTTTTGTATGGAAAGTTTTCTTAACGTTCTCTGAACAATTTGAGAACATTACTTTAAATTGAACCATGAAGAAACCTGCAGGAAATGTTATGCTGAAGTACTGAAATTCCCACAGAAGAATGATGTTTCTTAACTTTCCTGTAACAATTGAATAACATGACTTTGAATAGAACCATGAGGAAACCTGTATATAACGTTTTGCCGAAGTACTGAAATTCCTACAGAAGAACATTGTTTCTTAACTGTTTTGGGAAAATTTTATAACATGACTGTAAATAGAACCACGAGCAAACCAGTAGGAAGCGTTACGCTGAGGTACTGAAATTCCCACAGAAGAACGTTGTTTCTCGGAACTATTTGAGAACATTCCCAATGTCAAACCAGTTGGAGAACGTTTCAAGCCATTACAACCTTTAAAATAAATGTAATCATGTTCAAACTTTTAGGAAACGTTTTTTTAAAGTAATGAATTACCAAGAAAATAAAGTGTTCTTTTCACTTTCCTTAAATGTTCTAAGAATGTTCCAAAGCCAAGCAACTATCCTGCACCATTCCCAGAACATTGTGGGAAGGTTGTATGCAAAATAACTATAGGACTACCATGCTCTCACCAAGATCTAACAAACATATGGTTCTCAGAATGTGCTGGCTGGTTAGTGTGTGATATTATAAGCCACACAGCTTGACTTTTCAATCTCTTTCTCTTTCTCTTTCTCTCTCTCGCTCTTTATTTCTCTCTCTTCTCGGCAACACCTGACAGAGGGAGAGACAGATGATTCACCACCGATTAAAGAACAACAGGCTTATTGTTCTCTCATCTCACGCCCTCCTTTCTCTCTCTCCCTTCATCCCCCTCAGCGAATCATCGACGCCGTTCACGGCGCTGAAATGGAACGCCGGTGTGATTTTCTCCTGCTTTTCTTTTCCCTTTGTCTCTCTTGTCTCTCTTTATTTTTTCTTCTTCCAACCCCAAGCGTTCCTAGAGCACTGGAGGCCTCTCTCCTTTTACCGTTTCCTTTCCGCCCAGATTAAGTGTGACAGATTGACAAAGAGAGCACATGACAGGGTTCAGACAGCAGACACCAATAAGATCAGACATGTGATGTGTAATTAAGAGGTCACAAGAGGGCCAGTGCGGACACACCCACAGACAAACATCAGCAGACACTCATTTCAAACATATGATCCACAACCTGTTATTAAAGAACATTCCCTCCCCTACACCTACTCCACGAGATGTTATCTACATTTTGTCACAAGAAAACTGTCTGATCAAGAGAGAGAGAGAGAAAGAGCGGGGGGGGGGGGGGTAGAGAGAGACATAGGAAAGCTAGAACGCGAGAGAGAGAGAGAAACATACAAACCATCACAGCAGAGAGGTTGATATTGGAAGTGAAAGCTTGACGTATGTTAAAATGCCAGTGATTTGATTAGACTTGGGTGACATTCTTTTCTTTCACACACATCTGAGAGGAGAGAGAGTGCGAGGCATCTGCTACTGCCGAAACACATTAACTCCTGTGAACTCTGAGAGGCTCAGGGAGAAGTGAAGGGGTTTTTGATTCCACTTCCTCATTCCATTTAGTCAACTCTGAGATGTTTTAATGCTGTAAAAGTGACAAGGAGACGATTCTATAGATGAGTTATGACAGCAGAGGAGGGATTGCAAAAACAAAATGTACTGCTTTTACTTCTACAAGACAGATGGCCACTTCAGTGGCAAGGACCATTAAAAATAAACATCAGAGCAGGACATGATAGTATTAAAGTCTACTAGTAGTATTACAGCCTACTATTTCTAATATGATTGGACGGTGATCTTGACATATTGTGTATTGGTGTGTATTACTTCAGTTAAAAGAGACCTTGGGGTTCAGAAAGTGCCTCTACAGATGACCTGCTGTCTCTCCCAGTCTTGACCAAGAATGTCGTTGAGAAAGAGATATACTGGCACATTAAAGAAAGATTCAATTCAAGGAAAATGGAGGGGATGGGTGTCTGTATGATAGATAGATGTAAAGACAGAGAGAAAAGGAGAGAAAAATGCTAAAGTAAGGGAGAGAGTTAAAACGTGTGAGGGAGAGAATGCAGTGAAGAAAGAAAAGAGGGATGGAAAAAAGTATCCTGGCGGTTGGGTCCATCAGAAAATTCAATAAAAATTATTATAAAGGGTCGGACCTGACATTGAAAAATAGTGAAATTTTACAAGTGAGCAGGGTAAAGAAAGAGGAGTTATGGTATTTGGCACAGGGAAGTGAGGAGAGAGCCCAGGGATGCCTTTGTCGTCAAAAGTGCCGTCACTGATGGAGAGAGTTTAGCCTCGTTGTAATTGAATATGGGTCTGGAACCAGCTGCCTAACCACCAGTCGAAAGAGACGGAAGGAAAAACAGAGAGAGATTGAGGGACAGAGAGAGCGAGAGAAGGAGCAGAAAGAGGGATAGTGAGAGAGGGAAAAAGACATGAGGAGAGAGAAAAAAGAGAGAAAAGAGAAAAAATATGTGTAAGGTAAAAGAAATGGAACCACCAAAAGTAGAAAGTGCTTAGAATTGCACAGTGACATTTAGACAGAGAGGGAGTGTGTGGGGGTGGATGTGCCAAACACAGCTAGAGTGAAAGGCCTGGGGTGTCCAGCTAGCAGAAATGAGGGTAATTCTTCAAACGTGTTGGGAAGGGTTTGGGAAGAGGGCCAACCTGTTTATTTTACAATCTTATGCCACTCTCTCTCATACTCTCTCGTACTCTTTAGGAATGAGACAGACTCCGACATTCATGCTCAATCTTACTCCCTCCTCTCTTTCTCCCTCCCCCTCCCTCCTTCCTCTCTCTGTCGTGACCAGGGGATACTCCATTTCAGTCAGCTCAGTAAACTCACACTGACAGAACGTTGCTTGCAGCGACAGGTCTAATGTTACTCCACTGATTAGGAAAGAGAAGGGATGAAAGGAGAGAATAACTAAAGATCACTTTTGGCATTTGACATTAAAGATGACATCTTACTTATTTTCTTTCTCACTCCATCTTTCTTCATCTCTTCTCAGGCGTGTGTGGCCTGTGGCTGCGGTGTGTGTGTGTGTGTGTGTGTGTGTGTGTGTGTGTGTGTGTGTGAGAGAGAGAGAGAGAGAGAATGTTAATATTGTGCCACAACAGCAGATTGTATGTAAAGCTTATCTGTGAAGATTGTGTATGAAAAATATTTTAAGAGTAATAGAAACACTGTCGAAGGAAAGAAGAAAAATGTATGAGAAACCTATTCTCATGAAAGCCTGTTTCATCGCAAGCCCTCAAATATATTGCATCCCATCATCTCCTGTCGTCATCCCTCTCTCCTCTCCTCTTCATCCCCCTCTCCTCTCCTCATCCCCCTCTCGTTTCCTGTCATCATCCCCCTCTCCTCTCCTCTCTTCATCCCCCTCTCTTCTACCTTGATATTCCACATGATAACCTTTGAAGAGGAGATCCACGGGAAAATATTTCTCTGTCAGTGGTGTGTGTGTGTGTGTGTGTGTGTGTGTGTGTGTGTGTGTGTGTGTGTGTGTGGGTTAGTCTAGGGAGTAGTTGTAACACTAATAACTCTCTCTGATCTGACTGCCTGTCAATCAAAGAGGTAGCAGCCAAACATCATGTCCTCTGGTGACATACACCATAATCAAACTATTAGCTACGTCTATTCAAACCACTACACTGACACATGAACACAGAAGCATACTGTCTTACATCCCATCTTTCCACATTCAAATATGATTAAGGAAGTATAGTAAAGTATGTATATTTTATTGTAGTGTGTGTGTGTCTGTGTGTTTGTGTGTGTGTGTGTGTGTGTGTGTTTCTGTGTGTTTCTGTGTGTTTCTGTGTGTGTGTGTGTGTGTGTGTGTGTGTGCATCATATGCATCGCGTGCATGTGTGTGTCCACATAAAAGAGCACCAGTGTGTTAATGGATTCCCCCATTAAGCCCATCAAGGCCCAACAGAGGATGTAGCAGCAGCTTGGCAGAGGAAAGGTTAGTCCTGTTTGGGAGCGAGGCTGGAACGTGGCCGCTCTGGGATTGTGGTGCTGGGGATATGAGAATTGGGTGTCATTGGGGGTTGCCAGAGCTCAGATGCACAGAAGACAGGTTTTAACATAATCATATCGCCAAATGGAAATATATGTGAGTACTCCCATATGTGTGTGCGCTGCATTCCTGTAGAGTTCAGAAGGTAGCCCTGGCAATGTGGCGGTGGGGCTGTGGTACTGATGGTTGAGGGTTGGGGTCTGAGGGGCTGTGATGCTGAGGGATGAGGGTTGGGGTTCTGAGGGGCTGTAGTGCTGTTGTGCTGAGGGATGAGGGTCTGAAGGGTTGTGGTGCTGAGGAATGAGGGTTGGTGGTCTGAGGGGTTTTGGTGCTGACGGATGAGGGTTGGGGGTCTGAGGGGCTGTGGGGTTGAGGGTTGGGTGTCTGAGGGGCTTTGGGACTGAGGGTGAGGGTTGGGGGTCTGAGGGGTTTTGGTGCTGAGGGTTGGGGGTCTGAGGGGCTGAGGGTGAGGGTTGGTGGTCTGAGGGGCTTTGGGACTGAGGGTGAGGGTTGGGGTCTGAGGGGCTTTGGGACTGAGGGTGAGGGTTGGTGGTCTGAGGGGCTTTGGGACTGAGGGTGAGGGTTGGGGGTCTGAGGGGTTTTGGTGTTGAGGGTTGGGGTTGGGGGTCTGAGTGGTTGTGGGGTTGAGGGTTGGGGGTCTGAGGGGCTGGGGAGTTGAGTGTTGGGGGTCTGAGGGATTGTGGTGATGTGGGAAGGCCATAAATTAGCTCAAATCAAATATTAGCTGGATGGGGACACTGGGAAAGCAGAAGGTATGACGGGAGCCTTCAGCCAGTCAGACTGGTAGTCAAAGAGTCACTGTTCAGTCATTCAGAGTGGAGGTATGACACACACACACACAGCTCTCTGTCCTTAATCTATCTCTCTCTTTCACTGTATTTCTCTCTCTCTCCTGAGAGCCAGGTGTGATAGTTTTGACCCTGTATGTTTTATCTCCCCCACCAGGGTGTTGGGGAGTTGAAGAAGTGAGGGCTGAGGGTCAGGGCTGTCAACACACACACACACACACCTTGCTGGGGTCAGGCCAGGGCTGGGGAGAGTGAGTGGTTGTTGGGCTAGACCCAGGCCAAAATGAAATAATTTATTATTTGTCACAAGCTTTGCAAACAACAGGTGTAAACTAACAGTGAAATGATGGGCCCTTCCCAACAATACAGAGAGAAAACTAGAAAAAATAATAAAAAGATAAATACACACTGGCGGTAAAGATGGTTGAAGGAGGTAAAGAACCGGTTAAAGAGAGGTAAAACTCATTAAACCTGTAAAGTCTACTCTCCTCATTCATCGTCTCCGTTAATCTTTTATTCATTCACCTCTGTCTTCATCACTCTCCGTCAAAAGGGCAAAGATCTGTTATCTGTAGATTATGCAATTTTCCTCGGCCCTAATAGGAATGTGTCAAAATCAGGATTTGAATTACATGACAAACGTCCATAATATGATTCATATACATATGATACTTGGTGAGAAGCAGTTCTCTTTATGTGTCTCTATATGATTTGTGAACGTGTGTGTTTGTGTGTTTTGTGAACGTGTGTGTTTGTGTGATTTGTGAACGTTTGTGTGATTTGTGAACGTGTGTGTTTGTGTGATTTGTGAACGTGTGTGTTTGTGTGATTTGTGAACGTGTGTGTTTGTGTGATTTGTGAACGTGTGTGTTTGTGTGATTTGTGAACGTGTGTGTTTGTGTGATTTGTGAACGTGTGTGTATGTGTGTTTTGTGAATGTGTGTGTTTTGTGAACAGAGATGTGGAGCGGGAGCAGGCGTGACAGTACCCCCCCCCCTCTAGAGGCGCCACCTGGTGTCCTACTTGGGCGATCTTGATGGGCCGGCCAAGGCACGGCGTGGAAGCCTGTCGAGCCAACTGAGGCTTGTGAGCCTCTCGAGACACCTGAGGTATGGGAGCCTGACGAGACTTCATGTGTTTATGTGTAAATGATGGAATGTGTCTTTATGGCTGTCAGGGGCTATCTGTGAATACAAATGTAGGATCATAATTTGAGCAGGTTTGCCACAGCGGGAAAATAATATCTGCAGCAACAGGAAATATGAATTGTTATGTGGATTATAATTAATTGGCATTTTTTGTAGCGACTGGCATATTAAAGTGGAAATTACAGTGTCTTTCAAAAGTATTCACCTCCTTGCTGTTTTTCCTATTTTGTTGCATTACAACCTGTAATTTAAATTGATCTTTATTTGGAGTTTATGTAATGGACATACACAAAATAGTCCAAATTGGTGAAGTGAAATGAAAAAAAAAAAAAATACTTTAAAGTGGTGCGTGCATATGTATTCAGCCCCTAATTAAGATCTGGTGCAACCAATTACCTTCAGAAGTCACATAATTAATGAAATAAAGTCCACCTGTGTGCAATCTAAGTGTCACATGATCTGTCACATGATCTCAGTATATATACACCTGTTCTGAAAGGCCCCATAGTCTGCAACACCACTAAGCAAGGGGCTCCACCAAGCAAGCGGCACCATGAAGACCAAGGAGCTCTCCAAACAGGTCATGGACAAAGTTGTGGAGAAGTACAGATCAGGGTTGGGTTATAAAAAAATATCCGAAACTTTGAACATCCCACAGAGCACCATTAAATCCATTATTAAAAAATTGAAAGAATATGGCACCACAACAAACCTGCCAAGAGAGGGCCGCCCACCAAAACTCACGGAACAGGCAAGGAGGGCATTAATCAGAGAGGCAACAAAGAGACCAAAGATAACCCTGAAGGAGCTGCAAAGCTCCACAGCGGAGATTGGAGTATCTGTCCATAGGACCACTTTAAGCCGTACACTCCACAGAGCTGGGCTTTACGGAAGTGGCCAGAAAAAAGCAATTGTTTAACCTGTTGAGGCTGGGGGCGCTGTTGTCACTATTTATGCTAATCGTGTAATTTTTGAAACGGCTTCCTACAAAATTCTTGATCGTACAATATGCATATTATTATTATTATTGGATAGAAAACAGTCTATAGTTTCTATAGGAGTTGAAATTTTGTCTCTAAGTGGAACAGAACCCATTATACAGCAATTTCCCTGACATGGAGTCAGATTTCAGAAATTTTGGCCCCTGATCTGGAGTCAGTTTAAAGGCCACTGTTATTCCTATGAGTATACGGACACTGCTTACGTCTTCCCCTGGATGCCTTTACGTGATGACGATTTGAATGGGGTCGATTGCGCGTTCACAGGCACTATAAATTAAAAAACCCTGTAGCTAGTCACTCTTTTGGAGCTGCGTCATGCGCCTGGAGGACACCGACCCGCACCTGTTCCAAGCATTAGTGTTGGGTGTAATCTTTCTCCGGTCATGTTAAGACTCGTTATAGGAGTTAAAAACATCATAAGGTAGTTAATTTAAAGCGTTTTATAGCAATTTATATCCGTTTAGTGCGATTTTGGGACATTTATTTCTGAAACGCTGTGAATCGCTGGGCACGCTTCCAGTTCATGCTGAACGCAGTTGGCATTTCCACATGGCAAGAGGACAGCTTTCCACCAAAAGACGATTAGACCCAAGAAAGGATCCTTTGCCCAAGATACTGATGGAAGAACAGCTCAAAGTAGGAAATTTTTATTATGATAAATCGTGTTTGTCGAAAAATGTTAGTGGCTTAGGACGCCATGTTTTTTGACGTAGCTTCGCTTGGCGCAAACTGTATTGAAAAGTAAGGATAATTTTAAAAATGTAATTCCGCGATTGTATTAAGAATTAAATTGTCTATCAATCGCTGTCCACCCTATATTTTTTAGTCACGTTTATGAGTATTTATGTATACGAGTAGATCACTGTCTAATATGGCGCACGGACATTTTCTCACCAGCTGGGCTACTTTTTCCATTGTCTAACCATGATTTTGGTGGCTAAATATGCACATTTTCGAACAAACTGTATATGCATGTTGTAATGTGATGTTACAGGGGTGTCATCTGAAGAATTCTGAGAAGGTTAGTGAAAAAAATAATATATTTTGGCGATGTTTACGTTATCGCTCACTTTGGCTAGAATCAATGCTGGGGTAATGTTTGCACATGTGCTATGCTAATATAACGATTTATTGTGTTTTCGCTGTAAGACACTTAGAAAATCTGAAATATTGTCTGTATTCACAGGATCTGTGTCTTTCGATTAGTGTATGCTGTGTATTTTTACGAAATGTTTGATGATTAGTAAGTAGGTAAACACGTTGCTCTATGTAGTTATTCTAGTCCATTTGTGACGGTGGGTGCAATTGTAACCTGTGCCATCTACCTGAAATATGCAAATTTTTCTAACAAAACCTATCCCATACCATAAATATGTTATCAGACTGTCATCTGATGAGTTTTTTTCTTGGTTAGGGGCTATAAATATCTTAGTTTAGCCGAATTAGTGATAGCTACTGTTGTTGGTGGACAAAGAAAAGATGGTGGATTATGCTAATGTGTTTTTAGCTAATAGATTTACATCTTTACATATTGTGTCTTCCCTGTAAAACATTTTAAAAATCGGACATGTTGGCTGGATTCACAAGATCTGTGTCTTTCATTAGCTGTATTGGACTTTAATGTGTGAAAGTTAAATATTTTAAAAAAATATTTTTTTTGAATTTCGCGGCTCTGCCTTTTCAGTGGGGGTGGGGGGGGGGGGAGTGCCGCTAGCGGCACGCTCATCCTAGACAGGTTAAAGAAAAATATAAGCAAACACGTTTGGTGTTCGACAAAAGGCATGTGGGAGACTCCCCAATCCTATGGAAGAAGGTACTCTTGTCAGATGAGACTAAAATTGAGATTTTTGGCCATCAAGGAAAACGCTATGTCTGGCACAAACCCAACACCTCACATCACCCCGAGAACACCATCCCCACATTGAAGCATGGTGGTGGCAGCATCATGTTGTGGGGATGTTTTTCCTCGGCAGGGACTGGGAAACTGGTCAGAATTGAAGGAATGATGGATGGCGCTAAATGCAGGGAAATTCTTGAGGGAAACCTGTTTCAGTCTCCCAGAGATTTGAGATAGGGACGGAGGTTCCCCTTCCAGCAGGACAATGACCCTAAGCACACTACTAAGGCAACACTCGAGTGGTTTAAGGGGAAACCTTTAAATGTCTTGGAATGGCCTAGTCAAAGCCCAGACCTCAATCCAATTGAGAATCTGTGGTATGACTTAAAGATTGCTGTACACCAGCAGGAACCCATCCAACTTGATGGAGCTGAAGCAGTTTTGCATTGAAGAATGGGCAAAAATCCCAGCGGCTAGATGTGCCAAGCTTAGAGAGACATATCCCAAGAGACTTGCAGCTGTAATTGCTGCAAAGGGTGGCTCTACAAAGTATTGACTTCGGGGGGGTGAATAGTTATGCACGTTCAAGTTTTCCATTTTTTTGTCTTATTTCTTGTTTGTTTCACAATAAAAAATTGCCCAAAATCTAAATAAACTTTTTTTTGTGAATAGGAAATGAACAATGTATATATTTAGTTTAATATTAATGCTGTAATAATTCCCAGATCAATAATAAATGATATGTAACGTATATTAGTTCCTACTGTGAGGAGAGAGAGCGAGAGAAGTTGGGAACAATAGAAAGCGAGACATGAAGAGATAGAACACAAGCAAGAAAGAGTGAGAAAGACAGAGAAATTGAGCTAGAAAGAGAGAGATTCTACAACCACCTAAAAGGAAGCGATTCACAAACAAAAGCCATCACCTACAGAGAGATGAACCTGGTGAAGAGTCCCCGAAGCAAGCTGGTCCTGGGGCTCTGAAAAACACAAACAGACCCCACAGAGCCCCAGGACAGCAACACAATTAGACCCAACCAAATGAGAAAACAAAAAGATATCTACTTGACACATTGGAAAGAATTAACAAAAAAAACTGAACAAACTAGAATGTTATTTGATCCTAAACAGAGAGTACCTGACCACTGTGACTGACCCAAACTTAAGGAAAGCTTTGACTATGTACAGACTCAGTGAGCATAGCCTTGCTATTAAGAAAGGCCGCCGTAGGCAGACCTGGCTCTCAAGTTTCCACCACAAAATTAGGTGGAAACAGCTGCACTTCCTAACCTCCAACCAAATGTATGACCATATCAGAGACACATATTTCCCTCAGATTACACAGACCCACAAGTAATTTGAAAAACAAATCCAATTTGGATAAACCCCCATATCTACTGGGTGAAATACCACAGTGTGCCTTCACAGCAGCAAGATGTGTGACCTGTAAACGAGAGAGGAGGCAGGTCAGCGGCCGTCACACATACCTGCAGTCTTTCAGGTCATGGATCACACTCACACTAAGCAGAAGGAGTGCATGCACATGCCCGTGTGTGTATGCCTGAAAGAGTGAGGTCTGAGAGGCTGTCGTTCGGAGTTCATTAGTCCTGCGAAATCTATTATCCTGAGGAACACAGACCATGAATAAAAGTAATTCACAAATCAAATCAAGCTTTATTTTTACAGCACATTTCAGACATGGGATGCAAAGCAATGTGCTTTACAGGAATACAGGAATACAAAACAATGAAAATAAAAGCTTAAACATTTACTACACTTTACTATACTACACATAAGCTAAAAGAAATGACAAACTGAACTACTAAACAGCACCCTAGGGAAAAGCAAAGCTAAAAATGTGTTTTGTCTGTCCATAGTTTTGGCTCCCCTCAGGTTCTCTGGCAGGCTATTCCAGAGGCTGGGGGCATAATAACTTAAGGCTGTCTCTCCATGCCTCCTGGTCCTAGGCTTTGGGATAGTTAAAACTTCTTATGGCTGCAAGGCAAAGTGTTGAGTAGCCAGTGAAATCGTGCCCATTTCAAACGGCCTCCTACTCAAATCTTGCTCGTACAATATGGATATTATTATTCTTTTTGGATAGAAAACACTTTCTAGTTTCTAAAAGAGATGGAATTATTTCTCTGAGTGAAACAGAAGTCCTTCTGCAGCACTTTTCCTGACCAGGAAGTGAAATGTCAGAAATCGATGCTCTTTTCAACTTGATGCCTATACATGGTCTTGACACTTAGGAGTCTACTTACACTCTATACGCCTTCCTATTGGTGTAAAGAGGATGTGAGAGAAGACATTTTTGTGCTCCTCTTGGTCTGTGGTGGGAAAAAACCAATTTCTTTGACGTGACCGTCCACTTCCGGTACTCTGAAGGAAGTGGGATTGACTTCTGTTTTGCTGCCGTAACGAACGGCTAACATCTCCGGCTCGAATTTTTTGTGATACATGTGACCATATCATCGTAATGTATGTTTTTTCAATATAGTTTAATCAGATTATTGAAACTTTTTTCGGGAGTTTTGTCGTGTTCCGTCCTCTGTCTGTGTTTACGTTGGAGAAATTTGCGCCACTCGGCTAGTGCCAATGCTAATTGAAAAGTAAAATTTGCCATTCTGAATCCAAACAACGACTCATCTGGACAGAGGACACGTTCTTCAACATTCTGTTGAAAGATCAGCAAAAGTAAGACCCATTTTATGATGTTATTTCATATATCTGTCGTGCATGTGAACTGGCCGTGGGCGCCCAATTATTTCTGTCTATTGTAGCTACGCTAATATAGCGATACATTTTGTTTGCGCTGTAAAACATTTAATAAATCGGAAATATTGTTTGGAATCACAAGATGCCTGTCTTTCAATTGCTGCAGACTATGTATTTTTCAGAAATGTTTTATGATGAGTAATTAGCTATTTGACGTTGGTGTCTAAATATTATGGCTGCTTTCGGTGCAATTTCGGATTGTAGCTGAAATGTAAACTATGGTTTATACATGAAATATGCAAATTTTTCGAACAAAACATATGCTATACAATAAATATGTTATCAGACTGTCATCTGATGAATTTGTTTCTTGGTTAGTGGCTATTTATATCTTTATTTGGTCGAATTTGTGATAGCACCTGATGGAGTAAGAAACTGATGGAGTTAGAAAAGTTGTGTCTTTTGCTAACGTGGTTAGCTAATAGATTCACATATTTTGTCTTCCCTGTAAAACATTTTAAAAAATCGGACATGTTGGCTTGATTCACAAGATGTGCACCTTTCATCTGGTGTCTTGGACTTGTTAATGTGTGAAAGTTAAATATTTAAAAAAAATATATTTCGAATTTCGCGCCCTGCACTTTGAGCTGGATGTTGTCATAAGTGTACCGGTGTCGGGCTGCCCCCCTAAAAGGTTAAAAGGCCAGTGCCAGAGGACTTGAGGGAACAACTTCATGCATAACATAACATGTATTGGGGTGCACAATTGTGGATTGATTTAAAAACCAATAGAAGAATCTTAAAATTAATTCTAAAACCCACAAGCAGCCAGTGCAGAGACTTTAAAATCGGTGTAATGTGTGCTCTCCATCAGGTCTTGGTCATTACCTGTGCTGCAGCATTCTTTATGTTTTTCAGTAGGTTAATAAATCTTCTTCAGGATCGGTGTCCCATCCGCGGTACGGTTGAGCTAACGTAGGCTAAAGTGATTAGCATGAGGTTGTAAGAAACAGAAAAAAATCCCAGGACACAGACGTATCTGATATGGGCAGAAAACTTAACCTGTCTGGCACTGGGGTTCCGCTAGCGGAACTCCTCCCACATTCCACTGAAAAGGCAGAGCGCGAAATTCAAAAAATATTTTTGAGAAATATTTAACTTTCACACATTAACCTGTTTGGCGTGCAAGCCCGACGTCGGTACACTTATGACAACAGCCACTTCAAGTGCAGGGCGCGAAATTCAAAAGATATTTTTTTTTAAATATTTAATTTTCACACATTAGCAAGTCCAATACAGCATATGAAAGGTCTCGTGAATCCAGCCAACATGTCCGATTTTTAAAATGTTTTACAGGGAAGACAAAATATGTAAATCTATTAGCTAACCACGTTAGCAAAAGACTCCACTTTTATTACTCCATCAGTTTTTGACTCCATCAGTAGCTATCACAAATTCGGCCAAATAAAGATATAAATAGCCACTAACCAAGAAACAACCTCATCAGATGACAGTCTGATAACATATTTATTGTATAGCAAATGTTTTTTTTTTCGAAAAATGTGCATATTTCAGGTATAAATCATAGTTTACATTGCAGCTACATTCAGAAATTGCACCGAAAGCAGCCATAATATTTACAGACACCAACGTCAAATACCTAATTACTCATCATAAAACATTTCTGAAAAATACATAGTGTACAGCAAATGAAAGACAGGCATCTTGTGATGCCAGACAATATTTCCGATTTATTAAGTGTTTTACAGCGAAAACAAAATGTAGCGTTATATTAGCTTAGCACAATAGCCAGAAACAGTTGGGCGCCGGCGACTACGACAGATATATGAAACAACATCATAAAATGAGTCTTACTTTTGCTGATCTTTCATCAGAATGTTGAACAAGGTGTCCTTTGTCCAGATGAGTCGTTGTTTGGATTCAGAATGGCTACTTTCTCTCTCTCCATTTAGCAAGTGCGCTAGCCGGGTTGCACGGATCTCTCCATGTAAACAAACGGAAGAGAACGGAAAATGGCAAAACTCCCGAAAAAATTTCAATAATCTGATGAAACTACATTGAAGAAACATACTTTACGATGATATGGTGACATGTATCAAATAAAATCAAAGCCGGAAATAATAGTCGCTTATAACGTCAGCAAAACAAAAGGCAACCCCACTGTCCAAATCACGTTCTTCAGAGTACCGGAAATGGGGTACACGTCATTCCAAGAGGATTTATTCCATCCCAGATCGAGATAATCACCTAATTTCTTCTCTCACAGCCTTCTTGACACCCAGAGGAAGGTGTATGACGTGCATGTATACTAATAGCTCTTGTGCCCATTTATAGGCAGGAAGAGGAAGAGAGCATCGATTTCAGACTTTGAACTTCCGGGTCAGGAAAAGTGCTGAGGAATGAGTTCTGTTTCAATCAGAGAAATAATTCAAACGGTTTTAGAAACTAGAGAGTGTTTTCTATCGAATAGTAATAATAATATGCATATTGTACGAGCAAGAATTGACTACGAGGCCGTTTGAAATGGACACATTTTATCAGGCTACTCAATACTGCCCCTTGCAGCCATAATAAGTTTTAAGTGCAGTACAGCAACTGAAAGATACACATCTTGTGAATCCAGTCAACATGTCCGATTTTTTAAATGTTTTACAGCGAAAACACCACATATATTTATGTTAGCTCACCACCAAATACAAAAAAGGACAGACATTTTTCACAACACAGGTAGCATGCACAAAGCCAACCTAACTAACCAAGAACCAACCAAACTAACCAAGAAACAACTTCAGATGACAGTCTTATAACAGGTTATACAATAAATCTATGTTTTGTTCGAAAAATGTGCATATTTGAGGTATAAATCAGTTTTACATTGCAGCTACCATCACAGCTACCGTCAGAAATAGCACCGAAGCAGCCAGAGTAATTACAGACACCTACGTCATATGTAAATACTCATCATAAAACATTTCTGAAAAATCGATGGTGTACATCAAATTAAAGACAAACATCTTGTGAATCTAACCAATATTTCCGATTTTTTTTAAGTGTTCTACAGCGAAAACACAATATAGCATTATATTAGCTTACTACAATAGCCTACCACACTACCGCATTCATTCATTTTTTACATTTTTACGTCATTTAGCAGACGCTCTTATCCAGAGCGACTTACAGTAGTAGTGAGTGCATACATTTTTATAGTAGTCCCCCGTGGGAATCGAACCCACAACCGTGGCACTGCAAGTGCCATGCTCTACCAACTGAGCTACACGGGACTACTATTCATCAAGGCACGTTAGCGATAGGCACGTTAGCGATAGCGAATAAACCAGCAAAATATATTAATTTTCACTAACCTTCATAAACCTTCAGATGACAGTCCTATAACATCAGGTTATACATACACTTGTGTTTTGTTCGAAAATTTGCATATTTAGAGCTGAAATCAGTGGTTATACATTGTGCTAACGTAGCATCTTTTTCCCAGAATGTGCTGATATTTTTATGAAACTCAACTATTCTGACCAAATAACTATTCATAAACGTTACTAGAAAATACATGTTGTATAGGAAATGATAGATACACTAGTTCTTAATGCAATCGCCGTGTTAGAATTCTAAAAATAACTTCATTACGACATCCAGCTTAGTTATAGCGAGAGAGTGCCCAAAATCTGGGCGCAAACTACTTTTTCACATGTTCGACAGATATATGAAATAGCATCATAAAATGGGTCCTACTTTTGATGATCTTTCATCAGAATGTTGTACAAGGGGTCCTTTGTCGGGAACAATCGTTGTTTGGATTTAGAACGGCCTTTTTCCCTCTCGATTTAGCAAGCACATTTGCCAAGTGGCACGAATCTCTCCATCGTCAACAAACGGAAGAGAACGGAACACGGCAAAACACCCGAAAAAATTTCAATAATCTGATTAAACTATATTGAAAAAACATACTTTACGATGATATTGTCACATGTATCAAATAAAATCAAAGCCGGAGATATTAGTCGTCCATAACGGCAGCTTATCAGAAGGCAAATCCAGGTCCCTGCTCGCGCTCTTGTTTGGTTTTAGAATGTCCTCTTCTCCAGTCAATTAGCACGGAAAGCTAGCAAAGTAGCGCAAAGCTCTCCTTCCTGAACAAAGGCACACAACGCAACACGCCTAACGTCCCGAATAAATTTCAATAATCTAATAAAACTGTCACGGTTTTCTAACGTAGAACCCAAAAGCAGGCCAGGACAAGGAGAGTAAGACGAAGGTGAGTATTTATTTACAAGTTTAAGTGTAGAGATAGAAAGATCCAGGTAGCGGAGCGGGCAGCGGAGTTGAGTTGATGGGATTGAATTGGCAGATCCAAGGGAGTAACAGAAGCCACCGACGATCAGGTAGGGATGGAATGAGTGTTCCGGGGGAATGACTGTTGACAGAGAGAACGGAGGTAAGTTCAAGGCAAGCAAGACGTACAAAACAACAAAACAACTCTATCAAAATGGAGGCTGATACGCTGGCACGACATACTGTTCATGGCTAACGATCCGGCAGGGAATGGATGTCAGGTCAGTGCTTATGAAGTGGAGGGGTGATGATCAGGACCAGGTGTGCAGATAGCGGATTGGAAACAGGTGCGGAAAATCAGAGATCTCCCAACCAGCTACGTTGCCCGGCAACCAGGCAGGGTGCGTTCCAGGACACCGGAAAAAATACTCCAGGACAGAACACAGGCAAAAACAGACTCAGGAAGCGGGATTCGTGACAAAAACTATATTGAAAAAACATACTTTACGATGATATTGTCACATTTATCAAATAAAATCAAAGCCGGAGATATTAGTCTTCTATAACGACAGCTTTTCAGAAGGCAATACCAGGTCCCTTCTCGCACGCTCCAGAAAACAGGAAACTGGTGACACGTCATGCCAAGAGCTTTTATTCGACCTCAGATCAAGTTATACACTCCATTTCTTCTCTCACTGCCTGTCGACATCTAGTGGAAGACGTATGAAGTGCATGTATACTAATAAATATCAAGGACATTTATAGGCAGGCCCTAGAACAGAGCATCGATTTCAGATTTTCCACTTCCTTTCAGGAAGTTTGCTGCAAAATGAGTTCTGTACTCACAGATATAATTCAAACGGTTTTAGAAACTAGAGAGTGCTTTCTATCCAATAGTAATAATAATATGCATATTGTACGAGCAAGAATTGAGTACGAGGCCGTTTAAATTGGGCACGATTTTCCCCCAAAGTGAAAACAGCGCCCTCTGTCCTCAACAGGTTTTAAATTCTTGTTAATCTAACTGCACTGTCCAATTTACAGTAGCTATTAGAGTGAAGGAATACCATGCTATTGTTTGAGGAGAGTGCACAATTATGAACTTGAAAATGTATTAATAAACCATTTAGGCACATTTGGGCAGTCTTGATACAACATTTTGCATCGATATGCAATTTTTGCACATACAGTGCTGTCATCTAGTGTCCAAAGTCTAAATTGTGCCTGGGCTAGAATAATTCATTATGCCCTTTCTCTTGCATTTCAAAGATGATGGTACAAAAAATACAAAAAAACTTTTTTTTTCTTTGTATTATCTTTTACCAGATCTAATGTGATATAGTCTCTTACATTTGGGGTGGCAGGTAGCCTAGTGGTTAGAGCATTGAACCAGTAACTGAAAGGTTGCTGGATTGAGTCCCCGAGCTGACAAGGTAAGAATATGTCATTCTACCCCTGAACAAGGCAGTTAACCTACTATTCCCCGGTAGGCCGCCATTGTAAATAAAAATGTATTCTTAACTGACTTGCCCAGTTACATAAAGTTTAACATTCCTTTCACATTTCCACAAACTTCAAAGTGTTTCCTTTCAAATGGTATCAAGAATATGCATATCCTTGCTTTAGGGCCTGAGTATGTCATAGATTTGGGAATGTCATTTTAGGCGAAAATTGAAAAAAGAGGCAGATCCTTAAGAGGTTTTAAATAGGTTCTAAACCAATTTAGAACTGGACCGGAGAGGCCAACCCACCTCTCCCGTCTGTCCAGAAGGACATCATGGTCAATAGTGTATTTACAGAGCCATCGAGAAGTATTCAGACCCTTTGACTTTTTCCACATTTTGTTAGGTTACAGCCTTATTCTAAAATTGAATGAATTGTTTCTTCATCAATCTACACACAATACCCCATAATGACAAAGCATTTTTTTTATTTTTTTTATGCTAATTTATGAGAAAAAATATATATATAAAATATTACATTTACATATGTATTCAGACCGTTACTCAGTACTTTGTTGAAGTACCTTTGGCACTGATTACAGCCTTAAGTCTTCTTGGGTATAACGCTACAAACTTGGCACACCTGTATTTGGGGAGTTTCTCCATTCTTCTCCACAGATCCTCTCAAGCTCTGTCAGGCTGGATGGGTAGCGTTGCCTCACAGCTATTTTCATGTCTCTCCAGAGATGTTCAATCAGGTTCAAGTCCAGGCTCTGGCTGGGCCACTCAAGGGCATTCAGAGACTTGTCCTGAAGCCACTCCTGCATTGTTTTGGCTGTTGCTTAGGGTCATTGTCCTGTTGGAAGTTGAACCTTCTACCAGTCTGAAGTCCTGAGCGCTCTGGAGCAGGTTTTCATTATTAAGGATCTCTCTGTACTTTGCTTCGTTCATCTTTGCCTCGATCCTGACTAGTCTCCCAGTCCCTGCCTTTGAAAAACATCCCCACAGCATAATGCTGCCACCACTATGCTTCACCGTAGGGATGGTGCCAGGTTTCCTCCAGATGTGACGCATGGCATTCAAGCCAAAGTGTTCATCTTGGTTATATTAGACCAGAGAATCTTGTTTCTCATGCTCTGAGAGTCTTTAGGTGCCTGTTGGCAAACTCCAAGCGAGCTGTCATGTGCCTTTTCCTGAGGAGTGGCTTCCGTCTGGCCACTCTACCATAAAGGCCTGATTGGTGGAGTGCTGCAGAGATGGTTGTCCATCTAGAAGGTTCTTCCATCTCCACAGAGCAACTCTAGAGCACTGTCAGAGTGACCATCGGGTTCTTGGTCACCTCTCTGACCAAGGCCCTTCTCCCTCGATTGCTCAGTTTGGCCGGGCGGCCAGCTCTAGGAAGAGTCTTGGTGGTTCCAAACTTATTCCCTTTAAGAATGATGGAGGCCACTGTGTTCTTGGGGACCTTCAATGCTGCAGAAATGTTTTGATACCCTTCCCCAGATCTGTGCCTTGGCACAATCCTGTCTCAGAGCTTTACGGACAATTCCTTCGACGTCATGGCCTGGTTTAATCTCTGACATGCACTGTCAACTGTGAGACCTAATATAGATAGATGTGTGTCTTTCCAATCATGTTCAGTCAATGTCATTTTCCGCAGGTGGACTCCTATCAAGTTGTAGATACATCTCAAGGATGATCAATGGAAACAGGATGCACCTGAGCTCAATTTCGAGTCTCATAGCAAAGGGTCTGAATACTTATGTAAATTAGGTATTTCTGTTTTGCGGGGGGGGGGGTCTTAAAAACTTGTTTTCACTTTGTCATTATGGTGTATTGTGTGTAGATTTAATACATTTTAGAATAAGTCTGTAATGTAACAAAATGTGGGAAAAGTCAAGGGGTCTGAATACTTTCCAAAGGCACTGTACATCTAAGAGTAGAAGGGCAGAGAGCTGTTTGGCATCTGTGTTGGCTCTTAGAAAATTTACCACTTTAAATAAGTCTGTCTCTGTGCCAGTGCTGGATTTAGATATAGGCGACATGGGCAGCCCAGGACGGCATCTTGCGGGGGCAGCACGGGGAAACGACAGTCCATTATTACTTTAAGACATGAAGGTCAGTCAATCCGGAAAATTTCAAGAACTTTGAAAGTTTCTTCAAGTGTAGTCGCAAAAACCATCAAGCGCTAAAGATGAAACTGGCTCTCATGAGGATCGCCACAGGATTGGAAGACCCAGAGTTACCTCTGCTGCAAAGGATAAGTTCATTATAAGTTCATGTATTTCCCACCGTAAAGCATGGGGGAGGAGGTGTTATGGTGTGGGGGTGCTTTGCTGTTGACACTGTCTGTGATTTATTTAGAATTCAAGGGACACTTAACCAGCATGGCTACCACAGCATTCTGCAGCAATACACCATCCCATCTGGTTTGGTCTTCGTGGGACTATCATTTGTTTTTCAACAGGACAGTGACCCAACACACCTCCAGGCTGTGTAAGGTCTATTTTACCAATAATTAGAGTGATGGAGTGCTGCATCAGATGACCTGGCATCCATAATCCTCCAACCTCAACCAAATTGAGATGGTTTGGGATGAGTCGGACCGCAAAGTGAAGGAAAAGCAGCAAACAAGTGCTCAGCATATGTGGGAACTCCTTCAAGACTGTTGGAAAAGCATTCCAGGTGAAGCTGGTTGAGAGAATGCCAAGAGTGTGCAAAGCTGTCATCAAGGCAAAGGGTGGCTATCTGAAGAATCTCACATTTTTCATTTGATTTAACATTTTTTGCTTACTACATGATTCCATATGTGTTATTTCATAGTGTTGATGTCTTCATTATTATTCTACAATGTAGAAAATAGTACAAATAAAGAACAACCCTTGAATGAGTAGGTGTTCTAAAACTTTTGACCGGTAGCGTGTCTGTGTCAATCAGGGAAAATAAATCCATAGTGCCTTTGCGTTTTAGGATAGGGCACATACTGTACCATCACATTTCTCATCAGGTCTTGCTTGACTGAAACACATCTTAATGTTGGTTATCTTATCTCTGAAATATGCCGGAAACTCATCACATTTAGATGTGGAGGAAAGTTCACATAGATTTGCGGGGGTAGGATTTATCATGCCATCAATGGTCGAGAAGAGCACTCTCAAATTATTCTGATTAATAGTGATCAAGTTAGAAAAATAAGCCCGTCTGGCATTTATAATTGCCTTGTTATATATGCCAAGTTGCTCTCTCAGAATATCATAATGGACCTGCAACTTTGACTTTTTGAATTTCTGCCTTTCTGTAATTTCTTTTTAATTGATGAGTTTCCTCACTCATCCAAGGAACACTCTGTTTGGATGTGGCCTTTTCAATTTTACAGGAGCTATGGCATTAATTGATGCCCTTAATTTGCTGTTAACCTGTTTGGGCTGCAGGGGCAGTATTGAGTAGCCGGATAAAAGGTGCCCATTTCAAACGGCCTCGTACTCAATTCTTGCTCGTACAATATGCATATTATTATTACTATTGGATAGAAAACACTCTCTAGTTTCTAAAACCGTTTGAATTATATCTGTGAGTAAAACAGAACTCCTTTTGCATCAAACTTCCTGACAGGAAGTGGAAAATCTGAAATCGATGCTCTCTTCTAGGGGCTGCCTATTAAAGTCCTTGATATTTAAAAGTTTAGATGCACTTCATACGTCTTCCACTAGATGTCGACAAGGAGTGAGAGAAGAAATGGAGTGTGTAACTTGATCTGGACTCTAATCATAGCTCTTGGCATGACGTGTCACCAGTTTCCTGCTTTCTGGAGAGCGCGAGCAGGGACCTGGATTTGCCTTCTGATAAGCTGCCGTTATGGACGACTAATATCTCCGGCTTTGATTTTATTTGATACATGTGACAATATCATCGTAAAGTATGTTTTTTCAATATAGTTTAATCAGATTATTGAAATTTTTTCGGGTGTTTTGCCGTGTTCCGTTCTCTTCCGTTTGTTGACGATGGAGAGATTCGTGCCACTTGGCAAATGTGCTTGCTAAATCGAGAGGGAAAAAGGCCGTTCTAAATCCAAACAACGATTGTTCCCGACAAAGGACCCCTTGTACAACATTCTGATGAAAGATCATCAAAAGTAGGACCCATTTTATGATGCTATTTCATATATCTGTCGAACATGTGAACTAGTCGTTTGTGCCCAGCTTTTGGGTACTCTCTCGCTATACCTAAGCTGGATGTCGTAATGAAGTTATTTTTAGAATTCTAACACGGCGATTGCATTAACCTGTCTAGGATCAGCGTGGCGCTAGCGGCACACCCCCCCCCCCCCACTGAAAAACCAGTGCCGCGAAATTCAAAAAAAATATTTTTTTAAAATATTTAACTTTCACACATTAAAGTCCAATACAGCTAATGAAAGACACAGATCTTATGAATCCAGTCAACATTTCCGATTTTTAAAATGTTTTACAGGGAAGACACAATATGTAAAGATGTACATCTATTACCTAAAAACACATTAGCATAATCCACCATCTTTTATTTGTCCACCAACACCAGTAGCCATCACCAATTCGGCTAAACTAAGATATTTATAGCCCCTAACCAACAAAAAAACTCATTAGATGACAGTCTGATAACATATTTATGGTATGGGATAGGTTTTGTTAGAAAAAAGTGCATATTTCAGGTATATGGCATAGTTTACAATTGCACCCACCATCACAAATGGACTAGAATAATTACAATGAGCAACGTGTTTACCTAACTACTAATCATCAAACATTTCGTAAAAATACACAGCATACACGAATCGAAAGACACAGATCCTGTGAATACAGACAATATTTCAGATTTTCTAAGTGTCTTACAGCGAAAACACAATAAATCGTTATATTAGCTTAGCACATAGCAATTAGCAGCCCAGCATTGATTCTAGCCAAAGTGAGCGATAAAAGTCAACATCGCCAAAAGATATTAATTTTTTCACTAACCTTCTCAGAATTCTTCCGATGACACTCCTGTAACATCACATTACAACATGCATATACAGTTTGATCGAAAATGTTTATATTTAGCCACCAAAATCATGGTTAGACAATGTGAAATGTAACTCGGCTGGTCAGAATTTGTCCTTGCGCCACTTAGACAGTGATCTACTCTTATACATAAATACTCATAAACGTGACTAAAAAATATAGGGTGGACAGGGATTGATAGACAATTTAATTCTTAATACAATTGCGTTATTACATTTTTTAATTTATCCTTACTTTTCAATACAGTTTGCGCCAAGCGAAGCTACGTCAAAAAACATGGCGTCCTAAGCCACTAAAATGTTTCGACAGAAACACGATTTATCATAATAAAAATGTCCTACCTTGAGCTGTTCTTCCATCAGTATCTTGGGCAAAGGATCCTTTCTTGGGAGAAATCGTCTTTTGGTGGAAAGCTGTCCTCTTGCCATGTGGAAATGTCAACTACGTTCGGGATGAACTGAAAAGCGTGCCCAACTTTTCACATCGTTGCAAAAATAAATGTCCCAAAATCGCACTAAACGGATATAAATTGCTATAAAACGCTTTAAATTAACTACTTTGTGATGTTTGTAACTCCTATAACGAGTGAAAAGATGACCGGAGAAATATAACAGGCTAAACTAACGCTTGGAACAGGAGAGGGTCGGTGTCTTCCACGCGCGTTACGCAGCAAGAAAAGACTTGCTAGCTAAAGGTTTTTTTCATTTGTAGGGCCTGTGAACGAGCAATCGAGCCCGTTGGAATCGTCATCACGTAAAGGCATCCAGGGGAAGACGTAAGAAGTGTCCGTATAGTCATAGCAACGACAGTGCCCTTTTAACTGACTTCAGAAAAGTGCCCAACATTTCTCAAATCTGACTCCATGTCAGGGAAATTGCTGTAGAATGGGCTCTGTTCCACTTAGAGACAAAATTTCAACTCCTATAGAAACTATAGACTGTTTTCTATCCAATAATAATAATAATATGCATATTGTACGATCAAGGATTTTGTGGGAAGCCATTTAAAAAATTAGCCACATTAGCATAAATAGTCTAAACAGCGCCCCCATCCCCAACAGGTTAAGAACTAGTGTATCTATCATTTCCTATACAACATGTATTTTTTAGTTATGTTTATGAATAGCTATTTGGTCAGAATATGTGTGTCAGAAAAAGTGTCAGAAAAATATCCGGACGTTGTGGGAAAAATCTGCTACGTTAGCACAATGTATAATCACTGATTTCAGCTCTAAATATGCACATTTTTGAACAAAACATAAGTGTATGTATAACCTGATGTTATAGGACTGTCATCTGATGAAGCTTATCAAGGTTAGTCAAAAATTATATATCTTTTGCTGGTTTGTTACGATCGCTAACTTTTGCTACTGGGGAATGGCTTGTGTTTCTGGCTATTGTGGTAAGCTAATATAACGCTATATTGTGTTTTCGCTGTAAAACACTTAAGAAATCGGAAACATTGGCTGGAACCACAATGCCTGTCTTTCATTTGCTGTACACTATGTATTTTTCAGAAGTGTTTTATGATGAGTATTTAGGTATTTGACGTTGGTGTCTGTAATTATTCTGGCTGCTTTCGGTGCAATTTCTGATTGTAGCTGCAATGTAAACTATGATTTATACCTGAAATATGCACATTTTTCGAACAAAACATAGATTTATTGAATAACATGTTATAAGACTGTCATCTGATGAAGTTGTTTGTTGGTTAGTTTGGTTGGTTCTTGGTTAGTTAGGTTGGCTTTGTGCATGCTACCTGTGCTGTGAAAAATGTCTGTCCTTTTTTGTATTTGGTGGTGAGCTAACATAAATATACGTGCTGTTTTCGCTGTAAAACATTTAAAAAATCGGACATGTTGGCTGGATTCACAAGATGTGTACCTTTCATTTGCTGTATTGGACTTGTTAATGTGTGAAAGTTAAATATTTCTAAAAAATATATTTTGAATTTCGCGCCCTGCACTTGAAGTGGCTGTTGTCATATTGTGGCCGGCCTCAGGCTTGCAGCCAGAAGAAGTTATTAAATGTATTAACTAAATCATCACAAGAGGAAGGAAGAATAGGTGGTGGAGTTTTGTCCATACACTCAATAAAATCTGTAGCAACTTCAGTGGTAAGATAGCGTTTCTTAATAATGCGTGTTTTAATGTATAACCCTGTGCTATGGGCAATAAGGTAGTAAAAAATACACAGTGGTGATCAGATAAAGCAACATCAACAATAGAGGATATATCAATAGAAAGCACAGGAGGCTGCTGAGGGCAGGATAGCTCATAATAAAGGGCCGGAATGGTGTGAATGTAATGTCATCAAACATATGGAAACCATGTGTTTGATGTATTTGATACCATTCCACTGATTCCGCTCCAGCCATTACCACAAGCCCGTCCTCCCCAATTAAGGTGCCACCAACATCCTGTGATAGAAAGCCCCTTGGTAATAACCAGGTCAAGAGTATGGCCACAGTTATGGGTGGGCCCAGTAACATGTTGGATAAAGTCCATAGAGCTCAAAAGATTCCTAAATCCTCTACTCCTCCTCAATATAACATTATTATCCCAATTTTTCTTCTTGTCGGCTACAGGATTCAAACCAGCAACTTTTCTCCTGGGTTTAAAAACCTTTTCTCAATAGTGGGTGTAAACTTTGTAAAAATTTCATTCCCAAATTAAACTGCCTCGTACTCAATTCTTGCTCGTACAATATGCATATTATTATTACTATTGGATAGAAAACACTCTCTAGTTTCTAAAACCGTTTGAATTATATCTGTGAGTAAAACAGAACTCAAGTTGGAGCAATTTTCCTGTGAGGAAGTGAGAAATCTGAAATCAGTCAGGCTGTTCTGAGGTCAGTTTATTAATTTGCAAGTCGTCTATTGGTCGAGATGCACTGCATACGCCTTCCCCTAGATGTCAGCAAATAGTGAGAATTGGAATGGTTTTGCTAGGCAGATCTGAGGCCATATAAAGGGTTTGGGAACGTGGGGTCCACTCTTTTCAACATTCGCCATGACGCAAGACAGACCTCAGGATGGCGTTCTGGAATGCTACCGTTATAGGCCTTAGATATATCCGGCTCTGATTTTATTCGATAAAGGTGTTAAAGACATCATAATGTTGTTATTTTAAACCGAGTTATATCAGTTTATATCAGTATATTGCGATTTTCGGATATTTCTATGTGCTGCGTTCTAGTGAGTTGGGCACGTCTGGGCCACATGGCTAATGTTTACTGCTAATTCCAAAGTTGAAGGCGACAATCTACAACCGAGCAACGATTCTTTTGGACAAAGGACAACTTGCCCAAGATTCTGATGAAAGCTCATCAAAAAGTAAGAACTATTTATGATGTTAATTCGTTGTTCTGTTGAAAAATGTAAAACTCATATTCCGCCATTAATTTCGGTGCGGTCTCGCTTTAACGCATGCTGTATGTCGTAGTAACGTTAATTTTAAAAATCTAACACAGCGGTTGCATTAAGAACTAATGTATCTTTCATTTGCTGTCCAACCTGTATTTTTTTGTCAAGTTTATGATTAGTTACTGATTAGATTAGGTGCCTTTCCCAAGATTTTTCCCGACATATTGTTGGCAGCTTGGCTACTATTCTCATTGTATAACCACGATTTGTGCCGCTAAATATGCACATTTTCAAACAAACTCTATATGTATTGTGTAATATGATGTTATAGGACTGACATCTGAAGAAGTTTGAGAAGGTTAGTGAAAAAATGTATATCTTTTGCTGGTTTATTCGTTATCGCTATTGTTGGCTTGAATCAATGCTGTTGTGGTGGTTGGCTATTGTAGTAAGCTAATATAATGCTATATTGTGTTTTCGCTGTAAAACACTTAAAAAATCTGAAATATTGTCTGGATTCACAAGATCTTTGTCTTTCATTTGCTGTACGCTGTGTATTTTTCATAAATGTTTTATGATGAGTATTTAGGTAATTCACGTTGGTCTCTGTAGTTATTCTAGTTGCTTTGGTGAGAGTTGTGATGGTGGATGCAATGTAAAACTATGATTTATACCTGAAACATGCACATTTTTCTAACAAAACATATGCTATACAATAAATATGTTATCAGACTGTCATCTGATGAAGTTGTTTCTTGGTTAGTGACTATTTATATCTTTATTTGGTCGAATTTGTGATAGCTACCTATGCAGTAAAAAAATGGTGGGAAAAAAAGTTGTGTCTTTTGCTATCGTGGTTAGCTAATAGAAATACATATTGTGTCTTCCCTGTAAAACATTTTAAAAATCAGAAATGATGGCTGGATTCACAAGATGTGTATCTTTCATCTGGTGTCTTGGACTTGTGATTTAATGATATTTAGATGCTAGTATTTACTTGTGACGCTATGCTAGGCTATGCTAGTCAGCTTTTTTACTGATGGGGTGCTCCCGGATCCGGGATTGTGATGAAGTAGAAGTTAATCAGATTCCCACAGGTGACTATGTCCTGCTGACTTTGTCCTGTGTTGAACTGTGTGCTATCCTCATGTGATCTGGGTCCAGATTGATCTACCACAAAAAAACAACTATACAGTGATCCCTCGCCACTTCGCGGTTCACTTATCGCGGATTCGCTATTTCGCGGATTTTCATAATGCATTTTTTTTTTTTTTTTGGTGCATTGTGCTCTGCATTCTGATTCGCTAAAAACTCACTCCCGCTTCTTGTATCAAAACATGCTACGAATTGTGCTATCATTTTGTCGTCTCGTGCAGTTATGTGTACGTACATAAAACAGCTTGGCAAATTTACATTAAGTTGGCCAAATTATCTTGTAATTTCGAACATCTCCTAAACCCATAATGTCGACGAAACGCTCTGAAGAGCAGTGAAACGGCCTACACGTGAGTCACTGTATTTGTATACATGTAATAGTTGCTAATTGTAAAAAAAAAAAAAAGTTTTCTATTTCGCGGATTTCACTTATCGCGGGTCATTTTCGGAACGTAACCCCCGCGATAAACGAGGGATTACTGTATATTATTGGCATGATGATGTCGTTCAGTGTGGTTGTAAACAACCCTCTCTCTAGGTGCGTCCTAGTTTCCATGGTGGTCCCTGTCCCCTGTGTTACTGTAAGTGTGGGAGAGACCAGGATGTGGCGGTGATGACAAATCGCACAGGGAAGTGCTACATTTCAGATGAAACAGTGGAGGGGAAACAGTATATCACAGGTTACAAAGAAGCTGATGACAGCAGAGGAACATGGAGCCGCTACAACATGTTCCCCTCAGGTTGCTCTTCAAAGCAAACACAGACAGGAAGCAGTCATTCCCATTTCCTGTCTGGCTTGCCCATGGGAGAGCAGTGAAAACGAGGTGCGAGGAAAGATGTTGTGTTTTGTCTTCGGTCCAAGTGTGTGTGTGTGTGTGTGTGTGTGTGTGTGTGTGTGTGTGTGTGTGTGTGTGTGTGTGTGTGTGTGTGTGTGTGTGTGTGTGTGTGTGTGTGTGTGTGTGTGTGTGTGAGTGGTTGCATGTGTTTTACTATGTGCCAGCAATCTTCCACCCAAGGACATGGTGGTCTGCTGTGGTTGTGACAGTGTCTGTGTCCTGATGAAAGGCTGATGAAAAGCTACAGGAATCACATTTAAATCAAGTTGAACTCTGGTCTCTCATAGTGTTGTTTTCCTGGAAACACTGGTGATGATGTGTCAGGTGGTGTCAGGGATGGTTAAGCTGAAAGTTGAGAAGAGCTATTAAGGGACTTGTTGCATTTCAGTGTGTGCGTGTGCGTGTGCGTGTGCGTGCGTGCGTGCGGCATTTTCTTCTTCGTGAGCCAAACATAGCCTGTTGTCAGTTTCCTGAAACACAGAATGAGCTGTAAGACTGCACTGATTATTGATGATGATTATTATTATTATAACATTATGATGTTATCGCATTTGTCCTTGCCTGTCGTTCCATTCACACACAAACACACACACACACACACACACACACACACACACACACACACACACACACACACATATACAGAGGAGACTACAGCTGCTCCATGCTGTCACTCAGGAGTTGTCGTGGTAACTCAGCTGACAGAGGGATCTGACCCCTGCTGAACCTGTCACCAGTCAGACAGGTAGAATGTCAGCTGTGACGTCCCTCTTTCCTCTTCTCACTCGCTGTCTCTCCTCTCTCAGCCTCAGAGATAGGTGATAAAAGAATTTCCAATCCCAATAATAATAACAATCAATCAATAGCTCTGACCAATTCCCGAGGTTTGTAAGACCATGGGTATAATAATAATTAGTCAAAGACTCAGCTTATACAAAAGGTTAGTACAGTTTATTCAGAGAACGTTCTAAAGTCAAGAATACAAAACAATTCATTTTATACTGACTTCTCACGCCCACACATTTACACAACCATACGCACACACATACACACACACATACACATATACAGACGCACACATATACACACAAACAGACGCACACACATGTCCTGATACCCAGCCGACAGAGATTAGTGACCTTGTCCTTGAGACGTACTCCCTGTTCTCTCCCATATCTCTAGTCAGGTCGGCACCAAGCTCAGACAGTCTGTTTAAAATACCATAAAGACATATTGTCTTTACCCTAATTCTGACTAGGACTACACATTTATTGATTATGTTATACATTCTAATCACTTCCATACAATTATATGTTTCAGGGCGGAACATTCTAATCATTCAATTAACAGATAATTCTCACCTATCAATAGGTAACAGTGTCTCTCCTTTCTCAGCCTCAGAGATAGGTAACAGTGTCTCTCCTCTCTCAGCCTCAGAGATAGGTAACAGTGTCTCTCCTCTCTCAGCCTCAGAGATAGGTAACAGTGAAAGGAGAAAGGAGAAGTTAGAGGCTGTGGAAACTAGCCATCCTCCTCATACAAAAACAGAGCAGCATTCATGTCATTACATATTCATTTAATAGGATGTCTGTGGTAGCATTAGCATCCTAGCTAAGCACAGTCATATTTGTCCTGCTGTGCTCTGCTTGGTGCCCAGAGCATGATGATAATGATGATGATGATGAGGAGGAGGATGAATATGATGATGAGAATGAGAATCAGGAGGATGAGGATGATGACAATGGTCATTCTGTAGCTGTTGATTTTAAGTGTGACAGCAGTCAGTGGATTCCAAGATGGCGTAGCAGTCAGATGTCTTTGTCTTTGTCTTGTCTCGTCCCATGTGTATATATCTTTTTCTTTGCGTTCTTTTTACTATTTTTCCTAAACGTCAACTTCAAAATATTCTCCTGCAACCCGCCTCACCCAATGTGGTGTGGATCGTTTTTTTTAAAAGTATTTCTATTTACCTCCGAACTGGAATACCTCAACTGAAGCTAGCTAGCTAACTAGCTACCAGCTATCAATCAGCTAACCACTGCTAGCGGTCATCAGCTAACCTTTAGCTCGGAAAGCTCTCGCCAGTTCATACAACGCGCTTCAAACCAGAGCATACCGGACCTATCTTTCTCTCCATATCCCCGAATTCCTACCACAAACTCTGAACCTTTTCATCTGGATCATCACAGCTAGCTAACCACAACCCGGGTTGACTACTCCTGGCTAACTTTTCCGTCCCTGAGCTAGCACCAACTAGCCTGGGGCTAGCCCATGCTAGACCCATCTCCCGGCTCACTCCTGGGCTACAATATCCGGACCCTTTCTACTGCCGATACGGGGCATGGAACCCCACCGATCCTCTACGACTGGAATACCGACATAATCTGACCGAGGATTCCAAATGGCCCCTCAGGCGCGACTCCGGCTGAAGGCCCATTCTGCTAACCTGCTAGGCCTACTAGCTACCTAGAACTACTTGGAACCCTACTAACTCCACGACTGGTCTATCAACTTCACCGCACGAAGAGGCAAAAACAAACTTACCCCCATCGCGACGTCCCCCAAAAGCTAACTTGCTAGCCCCGGTCTACTAACTGCTGGCTTGCCTGCCCCGGTCTGCTAACTGCTAGCCCCTGCTAACTGCTTGCTTGCTAACCCGGTCTGCTAACTGCTATCTTGTTTAGCCCCGGCCTACTAACTGTCTGTAAATTACTAAAACTACAATACCTCTTTCGCCATCTGGCTTGGATCTTTAGTCGACACGGCGCCCCGCCGCACCACCACGACAGGTCTGCCGACGAATACTCCATCCGCTGTGCCTTCAACCGGACTCCGTCGGACGTCGGAGCAGACGCTTCTACTAGCCCCGGGCTACTAACTTTAAACGCTGTGTCGCCCGCGTGCTAGCGTAGTAACGACTACTCCGCGGCTTCCCTGTTCCTTCTTTTGCTGCCCCCTGGACCCTATGATCACTTGGCTATATAGCTGATGCCCGCTGGACTGTCCATTAATCACGTTACTCCATTCTGTTTATTTATTTATTTATTTTTGTTTATCTGTCGGCCCCAGCCGCGAACTCAGGCTCCTTGTGTAGTTAACCGACCCTCTCTGCCCATTCATCGCCATTTTACCTGTTGTTTTAGCTGATTAGCTGTTGTTGTCTCACCCGTTGTTGTCTTAGCTAGCTCTCCAAATCAACACCTGTGATTATTTTATGCCTCCCTGTATGTCTCTCTCATATGTCAATATGCCTTGTATACTGTTGTTTAGGTTAGTTATCATTGTTTTAGTTTACAATAGAGCCCCTAGTTCCACTCATTATACCTCTGAAACCTCCTTTGTCCCACCTCCCACTCATGCGGTGACCTCACACATTATAACCAGCTTATCCAGAGATACAACCTCTCTTATCATCACCCGGTGCCTGGGCTTACCTCCGCTGTACCCGCACCCCACCATACCCCTGTCTGCACATTACGCCCTGAATCTATTCTACCACACCCAGAAATCTGCTCCTTTTATTCTTTGTCCCCAACGCTCTAGGCGACCAGTTTTGGTAGCCTTTAGCCGTACCCTCATCCTACTCCTCCTCTGTTCCTCGGGTGATGTGGAGGTACACCCAGGCCCAGGCACCCTCATTTGTTGACTTCTGTGATTGAAAAAACCTTGGTTTCATGCATGTCAACATCAGAAGCCTCCTCCCTAAGTTTGCTTTACTCACTGCTTTAGCACACTCCGCCAACCCTGTTGTCCTTGCCATGTCTGAATCCTGGCTTAGGAAGGCCACCAACAATTCTGAGATTTCCATACCCAGCTACAACATTTTCCGTCAAGATAGAACTGCCAAAGGGGGAGGAGTTGCAATCTACTGCAGAGATAGCCTGCAAAGTTCTGTCATACTGTCATATATCCAAACAGTTTGAACTTCTAATAAAAAATTAATTAACCTCTCCAGAAATAAGTCTCTCACTATTGCCGCCTGCTGTCGACACCCCTCCGCTCCCAGCTGTGCCCTGGACACCATTTGTGAATTGATCGCTCCCCATCTAGCTTCAGAGTTCGTTCTGTTAGGTGACCTAAACTGGGATATGCTTAACACCCCGGCAGTCCTACAAACTAAGCTAGATGCCCTCAATCTCACACAAATCATCAAGGAACCCACCAGGTACAACCCTAAATCCGTAAACATGGGCACCCTCATAGACATTATCCTGACCAACTTGCACTCCAAATACACCTCCGCTGTTTTCAATCAGGATCTCAGCGATCACTGCCTCATTGCCTGTATCCGCTATGGGTCCGCGGTCAAACGACCACCCCTCATCACTGTCAAATGCTCCCTAAAACACTTCTGCGAGCAGGCCTTTCTAATCGACCTGACCCGGATATCAGGAAAGCAAAGGCTAGCTTTTTCAAGCAGAAATTCGCATCCTGTAGCGCTAACTCCAAAACGTTTTGGGACACTGTACAGTCCATGGAGAACAAGAGCACCTCCTCCCAGCTGCCCACTGCACTGAGGCAGGGAACACGGTCACCACTGATAAATCCATAATAATCGAAAATTTCAATAAGCATTTCTCAAAGGCTGGCCATGCCTTCCTCCTGGCTACTCCAACCCCGGCCAACAGCTCCGCCTCCCCCACAGCTACTCGCCCAAGCCTCCCAAGCTTCTCCTTCTCCCAAATCTAGACAGCAGATGTTCTGAAAGAGCTGTGAAACCTGGACCCGTACAAATCAGCTGGGCTAGACAATCTGGACCCTCTCTTTCTAAAACTATCCGCCGCCATTGTTACAACCCCTATTACCAGCCTGTTCAACCTCTCTTTCGTATCGTCTGAGAACCCTAAAGATCGGAAAGCTGCCGCGGTCATCCCCCTCTTCAAAGGGGGTGACACCCTAGACCCAAACTGTTACAGACCTATATCCATCCTGCCCTGCCTATCTAAAGTCTTCGAAAGCCAAGTTAATAAACAGATCACTGACCATTTCAAATCCCACCGTACCTTCTCCGCTGTGCAATCCGGCTTCCGAGCCGGTCACGGGTGCACCTCAGCCACGCTCAAGGTACTAAATGATATCATAACCGCCATCGATAAAAGACGGTACTGTGCAGCCGTCTTCATCGACCTGGCCAAGGCTTTTGACTCTGTCAATCACTGTATTCTTATCGGCAGACTCAATAGCCTCAATAGGTTTTTCAAATGACTGCCTCGCCTGGTTCACCAACTACTTTGCAGACAGAGTTCAGTGTGTCAAATCGGAGGGCATGTTGTCCGGACCTCTGGCAGTCTCTATGGGGGTACCACAGGGTTCAATTCTCGGGCTGACTCTTTTCTCTGTATATATCAATGATGTCGCTCTTGCTGCGGGCGATTCCCTGATCCACCTCTATGCAGACGACACCATTCTGTATACTTCTGGCCCTTCCTTGGACACTGTGCTAACTAACCTCCAAACGAGCTTCAATGCCATACAACACTCCTTCCATGGCCTCCAACTGCTCTTAAACGCTAGTATAACCAAATGCATGCTTTTCAACCGTTCGCTGCCCGCACCCGCCTGCCCGACTAACATCACCACCCTGGACGGTTCCGACCTAGAATATGTGGACAACTATAAATACCTAGGTGTCTGGCTAGACTGTAAACTATCCTTCCAGACTCATATTAAACATCTCCAATCCAAAATCAAATCTAGAATCGGCTTTCTATTTCGAAACTAAGCCTCCTTCACTCACGCCGCCAAACTTACCCTAGTAAAACTGGCTATCCTACCGATCCTCGACTTCGGCGATGTCATCTACAAAATAGCCAGCAAACTGGATGCAGTCTATCACAGTGCTATCCGTTTTGTTACCAAATCACCTTATACCACCCACCACTGCGACCTGTATGCTCTAGTCGGCTGGCCCTCACTACATACACGTCGCCAGACCCACTGGCTCCAGGTCATCTATATGTCTATGCTAGGTAAAGCTCCGCCTTATCTCAGCTCACTGGTCACGATAACAACACCCACCCGTAGCACATGTTCCAGCAGGTATATCTCACTGATCATCCCCAAAGCCAACACCTCATTTGGCCGCCTTTCCTTCCAGTTCTCTGCTGCCAGTGACTGGAACAAATTGTAAAAATCGCTGAAGTTGGAGACTGTTATTTCCCTCACCAACTTTAAACATCAGCTATCTGAGCAGCTAACCGATCGCTGCAGCTGTACATAGTCCATCTGTAAATAGCCCACCCAATCTACCTACCTCATCCCCATACTGTTTTTATTCTATTTACTTTTCTGCTCTTTTGCACACCAGTATCTCTACACATATCATCTGCTCATTCATCACTCCAGTGTTAATCTACTAAATTGCAGTTATTCGCTCCTATGGCCTATTTATTGCCTACCTCCTCATGCCTTTTGCACACACTGTATATAGACTTTATTTTTTCTACTGTGTCATCGACTTGTTTATTGTGTTATTGGCTTGTTTATTTTTTACTCCATGTGTAACTCTGTGTTGTTGTCTGTGTCACACTGCTTTGCTTTATCTTGGCCAGGTCGCAGTTGCAAATGAGAACTTGTTCTCAACTAGCGGCCCAGCCCTCTCCTTCCATCTCTCATATAGAGTTATTTTTTATCGCTTTGGTACTATTTTCACAAGTATGTGGTAAAAACTCTCAGTACAAAATGCAGAACAGAAAATCAAAAAGGAAGTTTTTTTCAAAACTTTAAGCACATTTTCAACTGACTGAGTACAACACAGAAAATCACACAGGAACTTTTTCACCAAACCTAATCAGTATTTAATCTAGAAATACCTTTCATATAAAGTAAATACCTTTCACAATGCAATGCTCACAATACTCCTCATTTGTTTAAATACATTTGACCATCACTTAATCCAACTGTGCTTAAATGGTTAATCACTTAACCGTTTGGTAAACCTACAGATTTTAACTGGTTTGTCTACTATATATGGAATTTGAAAACTACAGAAATAAAATGTTTGTAAAGTATGAACATCTAAATTACATGTATGATTCATGATAACCATACATAATGACTAAGCATTATTGCAAATTGATTTCACATAGTGGTAGCCACAATTGGTCACCACATAAAAGGGTGTGTGAACACTTGCAATTTCTTTCAACATGGAGCAGGATAGACAGCAAGGGAGAGGAATAAATCAAAGAGCTTGTGGACAAGGGGCCCGTCAGGGAGGTGGGCATGGGCCCCATCAAAGAGTTCAAAGAGGTGGGCATGGTAAACCGTCAAAGAGGTCAGCTGTGAATTCGATCATGAGAACATTTTCCCAAGAAAACCAGTAAGTCTGCAGGATATGCACTATGCTTTACCATTATATTTACAGTAAATTACATATTTTAATGTACAGTTGAAGTCAGAAGTTTACATACACCTTAGCAAAATACATGTAGGTGATACGGGTGGAGAGCTTTGAATTAGGCATCAAGGGGGTTGAGGTCAGGTCAGGTCACCTTAAGGGAGGAGGAGCGGTTCATTACCCCATCACTTTGTCTTCCTGTCGAACCATAACATATGTAAGGATTGGGGAGAAGGAGAAGTGCATCTAAATTGGGGTATGTATACTTGGGTTGGTGGAAACATGTTTTGTCTGATCCAGCTGTATTGACCATCTGGGAGAATAAACTTGGTTAATTAGGGCTAGGCGTCCCATCAGCGGGACACCTGTCGACAACATCCGGTGAAATTGGAGGGCGCGCAATTCAAATAAATAATCATACAAATTATGGATATTAAACATTTAGGTACAGTTGAAGTCGGAAGTTTACATACAGCTTAGCCAAATACATTTAAACTATTTGTTTACAATTCCTGACATTTAATCCTCGTAAAAATTAACTGTCTTAGGTCAGTTAGGATCACCACTCTATTTTAAGAATGTGAAATGTCAGAATAATAGTAGAGAGAATAATTTATTTCAGCTTTTATTTCTTTCATCACATTCCCAGTGGGTCAGAAGTTTACATACACTCAATTAGTATTTGGTAGCATTGCTTTTAACAAGTCCAATACAGCAAATGAAAGGTACACATCTTGTGAAACCAGCCAACATGTCCGATTTTTAAAATGTTTTACAGCGAAAACAGCACGTATATTTATGTTAGCTCACCACCAAATACAAAAAAGGACAGACATTTTTCACAGCACAGGTAGCATGCACAAAGCCAACCTAACTAACCAGGAACCAACCAAACTAACCAACAAACAACTTCATCAGATGACAGTCTTATAACATATTATTCAATAAATCTATGTTTTGTTCGAAAAATGTGCATATTTCAGGTATAAATCATAGTTTACATTGCAGCGACAATCAGAAATTGCACCGAAAGCAGCCATAATAATTACAGACACCAACGTCAAATACCTAATTACTCATCATAAAACATTTCTGAAAAATACATAGTGTACAGCAAATGAAAGACAGGCATCTTGTGATTCCAGCCAATATTTCCGATTTATTAAGTGTTTTACAGCGAAAACAAAATATAGCGTTATATTAGCTTACCACAATAGCCAGAAACACATGCCATTTCCCAGTAGCAAAAGGTCTACGTCTAAACAGCAACGATATTTTTCTGACACGTTTTCTGACACACATATTCTGACCAAATAGCTATTCATAAACATAACAAAAAAATACATGTTGTATAGGAAATGATAGATCCATTAGTTCTTAATGAAATCGCAGTGTTAGAATTCTAAAAAATAACTTCATTGCGACATCCAGCTTCGGTATAGCTGAGCACCCAAACGGTGGGCGCCGACGACTAGTTCACATGCACGACAGATATATGAAATAGCATCATAAAATGTTTCTTACTTTTGGTGATCTTCCATCAGAATGTTGTACAAGGTGTCCTTTATCAAGAACAATCGTTGTTTGGAATTAGAACGTTAATTTTCCCTCTTGAATTAGCAAGCACGCCAGCCTAGTGGCACAAAGCTCTCCATGTCAACAAACGGAAGAGAACGGAACACGGCAAAACTCCCGAAAAATTTTCAATAATCTCATTAAACTATATTGGTATTAGTCGCCTATAACGGAAGCTAAACAGAAGGCAAATCCAAGTCCCCTTTCGCGCCTCCAGGAAACAGGAAATGGGCGGACACGTCATACAAAGAGCCTGTATTCCACTTCAGACCAAGATAAACACTACATTTCTTCTCTCACCGCCTCTTGACATCCAGGGGAAGGTCTATGAAGTGCACGTATACTCTTACGTATCATGCCCATTTATAGGCAGGAAGTAGAACAGAGCCCCAATTTCAGACTTTCCACTTCCTGGTCAGGAAGTTTGTGCCAAATGAGTTCTGTTTGACTCACAGATATAATTCAAACTGTTTTAGAAACTAGAGAGCGTTTTCTATCCAATAGTAATAATAATATGCATATTGTACGAGCAAGAATTGAGTACGAGGCCGTTTGAAATGGGCACCTTTTATCTGGCTACTCAATACTGCCCCTGCAGCCCAAACAGGTTAAATTGTTTAACATTTCGTGTAGCCTTCCACAAGCTTCCGACAATAAGTTGGGTGAATTTTGGCCCATTCCTCCTGACAGAGCTGGTGTAACTGAGTCAGGTTTGTAGGCCTCCTTGCTCGCACAAGCTTTTTCAGTTCTGCCCACAAACAATTGTTGGGAAAATGACTTGTGTCATGCACAAAGTAGATGTCCTAACCGACTTGCCAAAACTATAGTTTGTTAAAAAGAAATTTGTTGAGTGGTTGAAAAACGAGTTTTAATGACTCCAACCTAAGTGTATGTAAACTTCCAACTTCAACTGTTTTTAAATTCAAAGCATGTTACAGTATTCTTACAGTATAATCTATTGGTAGTATACTCCGTTCTACCCTCAGAATTGACAGAAGAACCCATGGTGGTGGCCGTAGCCGTGTGCTGAACGACCAGCAGGAGTGGGTAGTGGTGGAAATGGCGTTGGCCAGGAATGACATATGGCTGTCTAAAATAAAGCAGTCCATGGAGGAGAACAATGACACCTTTGCCAATGTGGCATCCATCAGTTTACCAAACAATCACCTGCCTTTTGGAGAAGCAGCAGGTATCTATGAAAAACATTTACCTGGTACCTTTAGAGAGAAACAACTGCGGGGGTGAAACAACTGTGAGCCAAGTATGTTCATTTACAGCACTAAATACTGTATTACTGTTACTATTTGATGCACATGCTACCATAATAACTAACCAAAATAATGTTTTAGAGGGTGGTGGTGCTTGATGCTGCTGTGAACCATCACAAGTGTATCTTTGTTGATGAAGCAGGCTTCAACCTGACCAAATGGGTGACCGTCCAATTGCCTGGACAACATGGGGGAAACATCTCCATGTGCGCAGCTATCTCTGAAGATGGTGTGGTAGGACATAGGACATTACTTGGAAGCTACAACGCTGCACACCTCATTGTGTTTCCCAATTAAATTGAGCAGGCCTGTCAAGGCGAAGAGGTCACCAATGTCATTGTGTGGGACAGTGTCAGGTTCCACCATGCAGAGGTGGTTCAGGCATGGTTTCGGGCACATCCCCCATTCGTGACCCTATACCTGCTACCACCCTTCCTCAACCCTATTTTTCGGCATGGAGGTGGAAGGTGTACGATCATGAGCGTGCCACTCTCCTTCTGTCCATGGAAGAGGCATGTGACGACATCAATGCAGACCAATGTCAAGCTTGGATTCACCATGCCAAAAGGTTTTTCCCGCGGTGCATGAACAATGAGGACATTCACTGTGATGTGGATGAAAAATGATGGTCAAATGCTTAGACAGGCTTGATGCATGCTAAACGTTATGTTTTATTTTCATTCATTTACATTTACATTTGATTACAGACAGTACACCTATGTTGCAATTATATGTACACTACCGTTCAAAAGTTTGGGGTCACTTAGACATTTTTTGTTCATTAAAATAACATGAAATTGATCAGAAATACAGTGTAGACATTAATGTTGTAAATTACTATTGTAGCTGGAAATGGCAGATTTTTTATGGAATATTGTCACGACTTCCACCGAAGTTGTTCCCTCTCCTTGTTCGGGCGGCGTTCGGGGGTCGACGTCACCGGCTTTCTAGCCGCCACCGATCCATGTTTCATTTTTCTTTTTGTTTTGTCTGTTTACACAACTGGTTCCCATCTCATAATTATGTTCCTTATTTAACCCTCTGGTTTCCCTTTCTGTTTTGTGCATGATTGTCTTTCGTGTATTCCGGTGCCTTGTATTTTGAGTCTTGTTTTGTCATTGTTTGGAACGGGATTTTGTTACGTTTTGGATTGAGTAAATCAGTGATTGTTACTCTTACCTGTGTCCTGCGCCTGACTCCTTCGCTATCTTTTAGATAGACTCTGACAAATATCTACATATCTAATATCTACATCTACAGAGGCCCATTATCAGCAACCATCACTCCTGTGTTCCAATGGCACGTTGTGTTAGCTAATCCAAGCTTATCATTTTAAAAGGCTATTTGATCATTAGATCTTTTGCAATTATGTTAGCACAGCTGAAAACTGTTGTTCTGATTAAAGAAGCAATAAAACTGTCCTTCTTTAGACTAGTTGAGTATCTGGAGCATCAGCATTTGTGGGTTCGACTACAGGCTCAAAATGGCCTGTGAAACAAAGAACTTTCTTCTGAAACTCATCAGTCTATTCTTGTTCTGAGAAATGAAGGCTGTTCAATGCGAGAAATTGCCAAGAAACTGAAGATCTCATACAACGCTGTGTACTACTCCCTTAACAGAACAGTGCAAACTGGCTCCAACCAGAATAGAAAGAGGAGTGGGAGGCCCCGGTGCACAACAGAGCAAGAGGACAAGTACATTAGAGTTGTCTACTAGTTTGAGAAACAGATGCCTCACAAATCCTCAACTGGCAGCTTCAAAACACCAGTCTCGACGTCAACAGTGAAGAGGCGATTCCGGGATGCTGGCCTTCTAGGCAGAGTTCCTCTGTCCAGTGTCTGTGTTCTTTGCCCATCTTAATCTTTTATTTTTATTGGCCAGTCTGAGATATGGCTTTTTGCTTAGCAACTCTGCCTGGAAGGCTAGCATCCCAAAGTCTCCTCTTCACTGTTGACATTCACCTTTGATTACACATTGGATTGATATTTTCTGTCAATGTTGTTGTGTAATTTTGCCTAATGTGAAAAATGTGTAATTTACAGAACTCTACCATATAACTATCAGCACATCTAAGGGCGATTTGAAACACATACCTTGAATTGTTTGCTGTTGGATTAACTGGTAGTTAAAATGACTAAATTGAAAAGATATCATTGTTGTGTTTTGATGATTAAACCAATGTTCTCATTACATTTCACAATAAACATATAGTTTTAATCAATGGTTGTGTGGTGAGAGATGTTTACAATCCAAATTAATTCACAATGACAGGTTTATAAATAAAATACTGTGACCAGACTAGAGTTTTGTAATATGAGTTGTGAAAATGTGCCACATGCTTGTGAAAATAGTACCAAAGCTATTAAAAAAAACAAATGTACTACCTTCCTCCCCACAGAAGGTGTTTCTTGTACAGTGTAATGGAAGCCATCCATTCTGCCTGTCAACGTAGGAAAACACTCCACATCGCTGAAGGGCCAGTCTGATTGAGGAGGGTTGGTGCTGTATGGGTGTGGCTATACAGGATATCTAGAGGGTTTCAGTCTTTAGAACAGTGCGTGTGTGTATGGGTCTGTGTGTGCGTGTGTGTATGGGTCTGTGTGTGCGTGTGTGCGTGTGTGTGCGTGTGTGTATGGGTCTGTGTGTGCGTGTGTGCGTGTGTGTGTGTGTGTGCGTGAAGCCCACCTACCGCTTCACAAAGACTGCACAGACAGTCACAGGTGGGTTTAATGGGGAAACTAATGCTTGTTTTTCTTTCATAAAGAAATGTATTTATTTACATGAGCTATAATTTCCTTCAGATGATAGATAGGTGCTGTAGCTAACATTAGGCTGTAGCGTTGATGGGAGGCCGGCGCCACGGGCCAGGAAGCAGACTGGGCTGGCAGGTCTGAGTCTATTGATCAGATGACATACTCCACTGTACTGTACTCATTCAGACCAAACCATCATAGTGATGATGGAGATAGTTGCAGATGGAGAATATTCAGTTTGAGTGTTTCTGTTTGAAGAATACAATACAGCTGTACAACAGATCCAATACAGCTGTACAACAGATCCAATACAGGATATGTGGGACTGATCCTGTTCAAGTCTTATTCTATAAGTCTTAAGTATTATTCTATTCTTTTTGATCCTGCAATTCCTCTTCTATTCTTCTTCTTCGTCTAAGGACAAATTCACCTTAATAGAGATGTAGTCTGTTGTTCATCTCCTCTTCGCTTTCCTGTAGTGTTATTGTTGACAGGGAGAAGAGAGAGGTGAATATAAAAGTAACTTGGCCGACAGTGACAAATCTACATGCCTTTATTTCTTGACACGTTCTGCTACAACAACAAGGCAAAACCATAAACAGCATTTTTCATGAAGACAGGACATGTGTTTCAGTGGTGGAGGGATATTATTCCTCTTCCTCTTGGGTATCAGGTGAGAAAGGCAGTAAGTTACAGTGTGCTAAGAGGCTCCGAGCAGAGCGAAGCAGCAAGCTGTGAATGTGAGTAGCCTTCAGCTAGCACTGTTGTTTCTCAGGTTTATCATAGCCCATCATGTCTGACAGAGACAATGATGAAGACAGCAGTATCACTGTAACAGAGACAGCAGAGACAGCAGAGGCACTATAGAATAGTCCACTACATGTTCTCTCTAAGGCTTCTCTGTCAGGCCCAGCACAGCTGTGACACAATACTGTATGTCACTACCTGTTTTATTTATACTCTCGCTTCAGATCATACCAAAGTACTGTACTTTTCTCTCCCTCTCGCACTCCTCCTCCCACCTCTACCCCACACCTGTCTGCAAACTTATCTTCCCCTGTCTCCAACCCTCCTCTCCTCTCCGATCCCTCCTCTCATCCCCACCTCCAACTTTGTTCTCCCCTCCTCCATCTTTCCAGTACGCCTCCAACATTAAATACTACAGTATACTACAGTAATGTCCACAAAAACTCTACAGTAAATACTACAGTATACTACAGTCCAAAAGCACTACAGTAAATACTACAGTATACTACAGTCCAAAAACACAGCACATAGTCTTCATACCATAGTATACTATGACATGTTTTCATGTGGGCACTGGTGCTTTAATGGATAATTAATTTCTGGTAGTTCTGTACTGTAATAAGATGGCTAATGGACCAGTGTGTGTGTGTGTGTGTGTGTGTGTGTGTGTGTGTGTGTGTGTGTGTGTTTGTGTATGTGTGTGATAAAAGGATGAATGAGGACATGGGCCAGTGTGCTGTGTCTGTGTGTTGCTAATGTGCCTTCGGAACAAGGGCATCTGGGTAATAAATTAGACAGGGATTAACTGTTGCGCTACGTACCTCGGAGGGAGGGAGGGAAATATAGTTATAGCAGATCTTTGTTGTTTAAAGTGAGAGAAAGAAAGACAGAGAGAGAGAGAGAGAGAGAGATGAAGAGAAAGATATGTACTTTTTGTGTGCTTCCAACAGTTTGAGGGGTTAAATCATATTACAGTAGCACATAGGAGGGGTTTGAGATCTAGACGTATAGTTAAGATGTATGTTCTCCCTGATCTGAAACTTTCATCACTGTGGGATTGTGTCTCTCTCCCAGGAGGAAAACCACAGTTTAGTAAACAAGGAAAAAATCTCCCGCTAGGAAACTCGGAATATCAGCAGATGGTTTCTAATCCCATTTTACTGGTTGTCTGATTAAGAGGTGAGAGGGAGGGATTAAAGTGTGTGTGTGCGCGCGAGCGTGCGTGTGTGTGTATGCATATGTGTACACAACACACATGCATGTACTTGAGTATTTTCTGCTCAAGAAGAAAGAAAGTGAGAGAAAAAGAAAATAGTGAAGAAATTGCAAATGAGATTAGAAGTGAGCAGCAGAAGAAAAATGGCCTTTTGGTCTATGTCGCTTTAATTAAAAGCCCCGCCAATCTGGGTGCTTAGTGTTAGTTATGTAAATAAAAACTCCCCCCAATTGATTCCAACGGCCTGCAGAAATTTGTTTCACTCCAACATATTGATTTCATTTGGCTGGTTGAAAACTGCTAATTAATAATAAAAATGTCACAACTCATTCAAATCACCCAGACAGCTTCTTACTCAACCCTTTCTTCACCTTCACTCCCCCTCAGTCTTTCGCATTCTCTCTCTATTTCTATCTCGCAGTGTTTTAACTGGCTGAACTGGTGTTTGCTTTGAAAAGCTATCTTAGCTATCTATACAATACAATATGGCAAATACAATAACAATGATCTGTGGATAGTATTTACTTCTACCCATTACTGTATTAGTTTGTAATACAATACAGCATATAATTACTGAAGCCAAAATAAAAGGGAACAATTAAAGCTAGAATCCTTAGTTGCTACATCCATTTTTGGTGTAAGAGGTGTGTAACTGGCTGCAGGGAAGTCAGGCGCAGGAGAGCAGAAGTGGGTAATAACCGGAGCAGTTTAATGAGGCAGAACCGACGGCACCCAGAACAACACAATATGGGTTGAAATAACCCGGAGCAAACCAGTCTATAACGAACGCCGCTCAAACAAGGAGAGGAACCGACTTCGGCGGAAGTCGTGACATTTGGACTTCTAAATTAATGGTATATACCCAGTGATTTATGAAGAGTTAAAGTTATAAATGTCTGATGAGATTAGTTAAACTGCCCCATCAGAATCCAAAATATTAACCTGTTTAACTGCAATTTTTGTAAACAACGTAAATGCAAACACACACTGTATATCCTGAAAACATTGTTAAAATGATATATTTCATATCATGGATGGTCAGTCTTTGCATCCACAACTTGAGAGTGGTTACATTTCTCCAGCCCCATCCCCTTTGATTTTTAGCAAAATGGGCAGGGAAAAACTCTTTAACCACCTAGGGGTGATTCATATGGGAATCAAACCCACAACCACTATGTTGCCAGTACCTAACCCCAACCAAATGAGCCATGAAGACCACACACCTACATTTTTGTCATTTAGCAGATGCTCTTACCCAGAGCGACTTACAGGAGCAATTAGGGTTAAGTGCCTTCCTCAAGTGCACATTGCCAGATCTTTTCACTGACCTTTCGGTTACTGGCCCAATGCTCTTAGCCGCCAGGCTACCTGTCGCCCCACACAGTAGGAGTAATGTAGTCATACATTAATTTAACTCTGAGCATTTCTGGCTTTGATGGTGGTACAGTACCTACAAGTCCATCCCTGTCCTTTTTCTGCATATGTTTCTTTTTCTTTTCATTCATCAGCCCATTCTCTCCCATTCTACTCATGGTGCTTCTTTCATTTTCACTTCATCCCTCTGCCTGTCTTAATTTAATTTAATCTATCACCCCCTTAACCCTTGTGAAGGAAATTTTACTTGGTGCATCTTGTCTTTGGTGTCATAAACAATCCTTGGTTCCTGCCTGTGCCTGGTAAAGATATAAGGAAGGGCCAGCATGACCTCCTCCTTTAGACTATTTGTCAGAATGCCCAGAATATGTTAAAGTTAAGATAGGAGATGGTGCCAGACACATGCCAGAACCAACCCTATGAACTATGCCTATGTAAGTTGTCTGTAACCAGTCTATGACGGAACTAAACAGGACTGCCCCGTTAGAGCTCCTGACAGACATTCACTATGGAGTATCAAGTTTGTTGGAACCTCTCAAGTTAACTGATAAGAAACAATGATTAATTTAAGATTGATTTTGAGTGTCCCTATGTAAGAATTTCCATAACAATTTGATGTCAATGAACAGGATGATTGATTCTGCCTGCGGAGCTTTCCAGTGGGGTCTGCAAGGAAAACCGGTGGCGCATTTTGACCGGTGGCGCAAAACCGGTGGCGCAAAAGATGACGAGACCGGCCCAGAACACATCCTTACTGTGAGCTGCCCAGGACAAGACACATAATCCGCGAACGATTGAGGGACGGCAACTGAATTTCAAGTCAATTTAAATGAATCTGTATAAAAATACAAATAAATGATCAAAATAAAATCAAGGCAAGTAATGCATAAAAATGTACCCATAGTCTTATAGAGTAAAGGCTATTCACTAGTTTTATGAGAAGACTAGATCGAGGGCATAACGGTACCATGGAAAGCCCCGCTGACAGCCATCTGTAGACATCTAGAAGAAATGTCTATGTGATCTACAGCCACTACAAATAACACACAGTGTTTTTGAATATGTGGTGTTATTAAATATGTACAGGAGATACATATGGTGCAGAGCAAGTAACGACAAGAGAATCGTTGAAGATGCACATAGGTAATAAGGGAGATTACTGAGTGTGTTTGGGAATAGTACTGAGTGAATGTGGATGTGAAAGTTGTGTATGGTTGTGTGAGTGTGGAAGGATGTGTTAAGATGATTGAAATGTGGATAATAAATGAATTGAAATTATTATTATTAAGATTGAAATTTGGAAATATGGATAATAAGCTGATTGAAAATGGGATAGTAAGAGATTTAATTTTTGCTATAAATTACTGAGTGAATGAGAGCTGTCGGGGGACTAGCTCACATGTGAAAGAGATGAATGAATACACCAAACAGTTCTGTTTAAGCTGAGTTTTCCGATCCGTAACGTTATCCAGAATTCTGTCCACCACCACCCGTTGGATCTACAGGTAGAGGATAACATGTCTCAAAAATCTCATACAAGTAACATGTCTCAGAAGATAACATGCCTTGATTAGTAACGAGGATAGCATGATAACATGTCTCATTAGAGGATAACATGATTACACGTCTCATTAGTAATGAGGATAACATGTTTCTGAGGGTAACATTAATTTAGATTACATGAGGATAACATGACTCATCCATGGAGTTTGATGGTATAGCGTTATTATTTATGTGGAGATATGAAAGGAGAACGTACTATTCCCGAATATGCTGTTAAATAGAATACTAGAGTGAATATTAAAACCCCTGTTGGGAAGAAGGGAGTCCTAGTTCAAGGAAACAGATATGGAGACTAGTGAAAGTAACAAAGTGAATGTTAATTGTCTATCAGATAGCATTCTAATAATGCTATGTCTTAGTAATTTGAAGAAGTAAATGTTTCAACTTAAGGTCACATGACGAACAGAGTGATTGATTTTAAATTAGAGGCCACTCATTCTTCAAGGCCTGGTTTACTGCTCTCGTGTTTAAGTCGTCTGTTGTTTGGGTTAGAGATAAGCTTCCTGTGGAACAATAGATAGCCGCCAGTACACACTGAACTCAAACAGGCTGTAAGAGAGACAGTGGGAAAATTTGGGACAGATGTATGAATAATTGAATAAGACAAGCTTTTTACTATATATTTATCAATTCTATAGTTTGGATAGCACCAGTGATTTAAATTGTGCACGATTTTCCCCCAAAGTGAAAACAGCGCCCTCTGTCCTCAACAGGTTAAATTTGATTGTTTATTTACATATTAGGGTACCTGAGGATTGCTTAGGAATGTTGTTTGATATGTTTGGAAGAAGTGTATTGGTAACTTACGGGATTCATTTGTATGCATTTTGAACGAGGGAAACAGGTGGATTACTGAGTCAAGCTCGCCAATGAAACTGACTTTTTTGGGATATAAAGAAGGACTTTATCGATCAAAAGGACCATTTGTTATGTAGCTGGGACCCTTGTGATTGCAACCAGATGAAGATCTTCAAAGGTAAGTGATTTATTATAACGCTATTTCTGACTTTCGTAACGCCTCTGCTTGGTTGGAAATGTATGTAATGCTTTTGTGTGCGGGGCGTTGTCCTCAGATAATCGCATGGTGTGCTCTCGCCGTAAAGCCTTTTTGAAATCTGACGAAGCGGCTGGATTTACAAGAAGTTAAGCTTTTTTTATAACGTTCCCAAGGTAAACGGACTATTTCTCAGGTCCAGACTGGAGAATATGCATATACAAATTACATACAAATTAGGATAGAAAACACTCCAAAGTTTCCAAAAATGTCAAAATATTGTCTGTGAGTATAACAAAACTGATTCTGCAGGCGAAAACCTGAGAAAAACTAACCCGGAAGTTATATATATATTTTCTTATCTGTGTTTCCTGGCCCGTCTTTCTTCCATTTAAAGGGGTATGAACCAGATTCATTTTCCAATGGCTTCCTCAGGCTGTGACCAGGCTTTAGACATAGTTTCACGCTTTTATTTTGAAAAATGAGCGAGATTTTTCAAAACTAGTCAGGTGTCCTCTGATTAGTTCCTACGAGCGAGAGGTAGCTCTCCATTTTCTATTTCTCTCTTATTGAATAGGTTACGGTCCGGTTGAAATATTATTGATTATGTTCGTTAACCTGTTGGGGATGGGGGCGCTGTTTAGACTATTTATGCTAATTTGGCTAATTTTTTAAACGGCTTCCCACAAAATCCTTGATCGTACAATATGCATATTATTATTATTATTGGATAGAAAACAGTCTATAGTTTCTATAGGAGTTGAAATTTTGTCTCTAAGTGGAACAGAGCCCATTCTACAGCAATTTCCCTGACATGGAGTCAGATTTGAGAAATGTTGGCCACTCTTCTGAAGTCAGTTATAAGGGCACTGTCGTTGCTATGACTATACGGACACTTCTTACGTCTTCCCCTGGATGCCTTTACGTGATGACGATTCCAACGGGGTCGATTGCGCGTTCACAGGCCCTACAAATGAAAAAACCCTGAAGCTAGTCATTCTTTGGGAGCTGCGTCATGAGCCTAGAGGACACCGGCGCGCACCTGTTCCAAGCGTTAGTTTAGCCTGTTATATTTCTCCGGTCATCTTTTCACTCGTTATAGGAGTTAAAAACATCATAAGGTAGTTAATTTAAAGCGTTTTATAGCAATTTATATCCGTTTAGTGCGATTTTGGGACATTTATTTTTGCAACGATGTGAAAAGTTGGGCACGCTTTTCAGTTCATCCCGAACGCAGTTGACATTTCCACATGGCAAGAGGACAGCTTTCCACCAAAAGACGATTTCTCCCAAGAAAGGATCCTTTGCCCAAGATACTGATGGAAGAACAGCTCAAGGTAGGACATTTTTATTATGATAAATCGTGTTTCTGTCGAAACATTTTAGTGGCTTAGGACGCCATGTTTTTTGACGTAGCTTCGCTTGGCGCAAACTGTATTGAAAAGTAAGGATAAATTAAAAAATGTAATAACGCAATTGTATTAAGAATTAAATTGTCTATCAATCCCTGTCCACCCTATATTTTTTAGTCACGTTTATGAGTATTTATGTATAAGAGTAGATCACTGTCTAAGTGGCGCAAGGACTTTTTCTTTACCAGCTTGTCTACATTTCACATTGTCTAACCATGATTTTGGTGGCTAAATATAAACATTTTCGATCAAACTGTATATGCATGTTGTAATGTGATGTTACAGGAGTGTCATCGGAAGAATTCTGAGAAGGTTAGTGAAAAAATTAATATCTTTTGGCGATGTTGACTTTTATCGCTCACTTTGGCTAGAATCAATGCTGGGCTGCTAATTGCTATGTGCTAAGCTAATATAACGATTTATTGTGTTTTCGCTGTAAGACACTTAGAAAATCTGAAATATTGTCTGTATTCACAGGATCTGTGTCTTTCGATTCGTGTATGCTGTGTATTTTTACGAAATGTTTGATGATTAGTAAGTAGGTAAACACGTTGCTCTAAGTAGTTTTTCTATTCCATTTGTGACGGTGGGTGCAATTGTAACCAATGCCATCTACCTGAAATATGCACTTTTTTCTAACAAAACCTATCCCATACCATAAATATGTTATCAGACTGTCATCTGATGAGTTTTTTTGTTGGTTAGGGGCTATAAATATCTTAGTTTAGTCGAATTGGTGATGGCTACTGGTGTTGGTGGACAAATAAAAGATGGTGGATTATGCTAATGTGGTTTTAGGTAATAGATGTACATCTTTACATATTGTGTCTTCCCTGTAAAACATTTTAAAAATCGGAAATGTTGACTGGATTCACAAGATCTGTGTCTTTCATTAGCTGTATTGGACTTTAATGTGTGAAAGTTAAATATTTTAAAAAAATATTTTTTTTGAATTTCGCGGCACTGGTTTTTCAGTGGGGGGGGGGGTGTGCCGTTAGCGCCACGCTGATCCTAGACAGGTTAACCTGTTGAGGCTGGGGGCGCTGTTGTCACTATTTATGCTAATCGTGTAATTTTTGAAACGGCTTCCTACAAAATTCTTGATCGTACAATATGCATATTATTATTATTATTGGATAGAAAACAGTCTATAGTTTCTATAGGAGTTGAAATTTTGTCTCTAAGTGGAACAGAACCCATTATACAGCAATTTCCCTGACATGGAGTCAGATTTCAGAAATTTTGGCCCCTGATCTGGAGTCAGTTTAAAGGCCACTGTTATTCCTATGAGTATACGGACACTGCTTACATCTTCCCCTGGATGCCTTTACGTGATGACGATTTGAATGGGGTCGATTGCGCGTTCACAGGCACTATAAATTAAAAAACCCTGTAGCTAGTCACTCTTTTGGAGCTGCGTCATGCGCCTGGAGGACACCGACCCGCACCTGTTCCAAGCATTAGTGTTGGGAGTAATCTTTCTCCGGTCATGTTAAGACTCGTTATAGGAGTTAAAAACATCATAAGGTAGTTAATTTAAAGCGTTTTATAGCAATTTATATCCGTTTAGTGCGATTTTGGGACATTTATTTCTGAAACGCTGTGAATCGCTGGGCACTCTTCCAGTTCATGCTGAACGCAGTTGGCATTTCCACATGGCAAGAGGACAGCTTTCCACCAAAAGACGATTAGACCCAAGAAAGGATCCTTTGCCCAAGATACTGATGGAAGAACAGCTCAAAGTAGGAAATTTTTATTATGATAAATCGTGTTTCTGTCGAAAAATGTTAGTGGCTTAGGACGCCATGTTTTTTGACGTAGCTTCGCTTGGCGCAAACTGTATTGAAAAGTAAGGATAATTTAAAAAATGTAATTCCGCGATTGTATTAAGAATTAAATTGTCTATCAATCGCTGTCCACCCTATATTTTTTAGTCACGTTTATGAGTATTTATGTATACGAGTAGATCACTGTCTAATATGGCGCACGGACATTTTCTCACCAGCTGGGCTACTTTTTCCATTGTCTAACCATGATTTTGGTGGCTAAATATGCACATTTTCGAACAAACTGTATATGCATGTTGTAATGTGATGTTACAGGGGTGTCATCTGAAGAATTCTGAGAAGGTTAGTGAAAAAAATAATATATTTTGGCGATGTTTACGTTATCGCTCACTTTGGCTAGAATCAATGCTGGGGTAATGTTTGCACATGTGCTATGCTAATATAACGATTTATTGTGTTTTCGCTGTAAGACACTTAGAAAATCTGAAATATTGTCTGTATTCACAGGATCTGTGTCTTTCGATTAGTGTATGCTGTGTATTTTTACGAAATGTTTGATGATTTATAAGTAGGTAAACACGTTGCTCTATGTAGTTATTCTAGTCCATTTGTGACGGTGGGTGCAATTGTAACCTATGCCATCTACCTGAAATATGCACATTTTTCTAACAAAACCTATCCCATACCATAAATATGTTATCAGACTGTCATCTGATGAGTTTTTTTCTTGGTTAGGGGCTATAAATATCTTAGTTTAGCCGAATTAGTGATAGCTACTGTTGTTGGTGGACAAAGAAAAGATGGTGGATTATGCTAATGTGTTTTTAGCTAATAGATTTACATCTTTACATATTGTGTCTTCCCTGTAAAACATTTTAAAAATCGGACATGTTGGCTGGATTCACAAGATCTGTGTCTTTCATTCGCTGTATTGGACTTTAATGTGTGGAAGTTAAATATTTTAAAAAAATATTTTTTTTGAATTTCGCGGCTCTGCCTTTTCAGTGGGGGTGGGGGGGGAGTGCCGCTAGCGGCACGCTCATCCTAGACAGGTTAAAAACAACCTGAGGATTGATTATAAAAAACATCTGACATGTTTCTACGACCATTACGGATACTTTTTGGAATTTTCGTCGAACGGAACAAGGCTTTGGTTTTCTGAATATAACGCGCAACCCAAATGGCGTTTTTTTGTTATAAAACTAATATTTATCGAACAAAAACAACATTTGTTGTGTAACTGGGAGTCTCGTGAGTACAAACATCCGAAGATTATCAAAGGTAAGCGATTCATTTTATTGCTTTTCTGACTTTCGTGACCAAGCTAACCAAGCTAATATAAGGCTAACTATTCTAGCATTGATTGATACACTCACAAAAGCTTAGATTGCTTTCGCTGCAAAGCATATTTTTAAAATCTGACACGATAGGTGGATTAACAACAAGCTAAGCTATGTTTTGGTATATTTCACTTGCGATTGCATGATTCTAAATATTTTTTGTAATATTTTGCGCCCTGCAATTCAGCGGTTGTTTAGGAAAATGATCCCGTAAAAGGGATGCGTAGCGCAGATAAGTTAACTGATGTATAACACTTGTATTTTCATGAACGTTTAATATTACGATTTTTGTCATTTGAATTTCGCGCTCTGCAATTTCACCGGATATTGGCCAGGTGGGACGGTAGCGTCTCAATGATCCGCAAGAAGTTTTAACCTCTTGTCAATAGGGGGAGCTGTAAGCACTATGTAATTATGACGTTCTCAAAATAAACTGCCTCGTACTCAATTCTTACTCGTACAATATGCATATTATTATTACTATTGGATAGAAAACACTCTCTAGTTTCTAAAACTGTTAGAATTATATCTGTGAGTGAAACAGAACTGGACTTAGAGCAATTTCCCTATGTGGATGTGAGAATGCCAAATTTTCCAACCTGCCATTAGGTACCGAGATGAGATCCTCAGACCCCTTGTGAGACCATATGCTGACACATGCACATTTGTGGCCTGCTGGAGGTCATTTTGCAGGGCTCTGGTAGTGCTCCTCCTGCTCAAAGGCGGACGTAGCGGTCCTGCTGCTGGGTTGTTGCCCTCCTACGGCCTCCTCCGCGTCTCCTGATGTACTGGCCTGTCTCCTGGTAGCGCCTCCATGCTCTGGACACTACGCTGACAGACACAGCAAACCTTTTTGCCACAGCTCGCATTGATGTGCCATCCTGGATGAGCTGCACTACCTGAGCCACTTGTGTGGGTTGTAGACTCCGTCTCATGCTACCACTAGAGTGAAAGCACCGCCAGCATTCAAAAGTGACCAAAACATCAGCCAGGAAGGATAGGAACTGAGAAGTGGTTTGTGGTCACCACCTGCAGAACCATTCCTTTTTTGGGGGTGTCTTACTAATTGCCTATAATTTCCACCTTTTGTCTATTCCATCTGCACAACAGCATGTGAAATTTATTGTCAATCAGTGTTGCTTCCTAAGTGGACAGTTTGATTTCACAGAAGTGTGATTGACTTGGAGTTACATTGTGTTGTTTAAGTGTTCCCTTTATTTTTTTGAGCAGTGTATTTTGGTGGTTTATACGTTATCGCTATTTTTGCCTTGAATCAATGCTGGTGTGATGTTTGCTATTGTGGTAAGCTAATATAACGCTATATTGTGTTTTCGCTGTAAAACACAAATATTGGCTGGATTCACAAGATCTGTGTCTTTCATCTGCTGTACGCTGTGTATTTTTAAGAAATGTTTTATGATGAGTAATTAGCTAATACACGATGGTCTCTGTAGTTATTCTAGTCGCTTTGGTGAGAGTTGTGATAGTGGCTGCAATGGTAAACTATCATTTATACCTGAAATATGCAAATTTTTCTAACAAAACATATGCTATACAATAAATATGTTATCAGACTGTCATCTGATTAAGTTGTTTCTTGGTTAGTGGCTATTTATATCTTTATTTGGTCGAATTTGTGATAGCTACTGATGGAGTAAAAAAATGGTGTCTTTTGCTAACGTGGTTAGCTAATAGATTTACATATTGTGTCTTCCATGTAAAACATTTTAAAAATCAGAAATGATGGCTAGATTCACAAGATGTGTATCTTTCATTTGGTGTCTTGGACTTGTGATTTCATGAACATTTTATTATATGATATCCCTGTGGCTTTAGGCTAGGCTATGCTAGTCCGCTTTTTTGATGGGGGTGCTCCCAGATCCGGGTTTGTGAGGCGTTAGAGGTTTTAAGGGAGCTCCCAGATTAAGTAAGGGTTGGCCATTTTGTTTGGTTTCAACCTACAATTTTTACCACACACACACCAGCACCCACACTCAATCAACCTGTTAATTAATATTTGTTAGTGGTTAATACCCTGTTTGATTTATTGTGTGGGGTCTTTATATTTTGGTCTTAGTGGGTTTTTCACGGGTTAGAAAGTATGCTGTACAAAAATGACATTTTCTGATGATTTATCGACATTGTTTTGGTTGCACGGAACACGGCAGAACTCCCGAAAAAGCGGAACACGGCAAAACTCCCGAAAAAATGTGAATAATCTGATTAAACTATATTGAAAAAACATACTTTACGATGATATTGTCACATGTATCAAATAAAATCAAAGCCGGAGATATTAGTCGTCCATAACGACAGCTTATCAGAAGGCAAATCCAGGTCCCTTCACGCTCTCTCCAGAAAACAGGAAACTGGTGACACGTCATGCCGAGAGCTATTATTCGACACCAGATCAAGTTACACACTCCATTTCTTCTCTCACTGCCTGTCGACATCTAGTGGAAGACGTATGAAGTGCATCTAAACTAATAAATATCAAGGACTTTAATAGGCAGGCCCTAGAACAGTGCATCAATTTCAGATTTTCCACTTCCTGTCAGGAAGTTTGTTGCAAAAGGAGTTCTGTTTTACTCACAGATATAATTCAAACGGTTTTAGAAACTAGAGAGTGTTTTCTATCCAATAGTAATAATAATATGCATATTGTACGAGCAAGAATTGAGTACGAGGCCGTTTAAATTGGGCACGATTTTCCCCCAAAGTGAAAACAGCGCCCTCTGTCCTCAACAGGTTAACCTTCTAAATGAGAGTATGGGTTTTTCATATAAAGATTGACTAGTCAGTGGCCACGCCCACGTGAGCATAGACATTACGTCGGCGTCATGGAACTGCCCTTTTCTATTGAAACACATAAAACCCACTCCTGGTGAAATTAACTTCAGACTAAGCAAACCCCAGCATGAGCTGTGGTTGCGAATAGTTAGGAATAAGCAAACCCCAGCGTGAGCTGTGGTTGCAAATGGTTGAATTTCTGAGACCAAAACATGCCGGGTGACGCTGGTGTGTGAAGTGGTTCGAACTACAACTCTACCAAAAGACAAGACTATTCCACGTGGAGCATTGGTTACACAGCTGGGACTATCAATCCCTACAGAATAAGAGCAAACCATAGACATTACGTAAACCGAGGACGAGAATACAGACAACCGCCGAAACATCTATTTTATGAGAACATTTCTGAATGGTAACCATTCTAACCACAAAATACTTTGATATTCAGGGAAACTCAACCAGACAGACTCTGAGGAACTCTCCAGCAGACGGACCGGATTCCAACAGAGAAGACAACAATGATATACAGGCGTAAATATATACTTGCAATTATTCTTGAATGAGCGGCCGTTCATGTGCGAAGGATTAGCATTTCAATGTATATAATTATAGACTGTGTATAATGAATCCATTTTGTCTTTCCAGCTCTTTCACAGTCACACCCCCTTTCCTTTTGTCTACCAAGCTGTCATATCGGTTTAGCCCACTAGGGACTTTTCTATCATTTTTAGTAACCAAGTTAGTTAGTTAGTAAATAAATAATTGAGCCAGTTGATGTATGGATGATTTATAGTAAAGGCTGGGTTCGTGCAGATAACCAACAATTTTACGACGTTCAGTGGAGACTGACGGAAGGTAAAGAATAATTAATGACCTATTAACTGCTATTGATCTTTAATAGTGGATTCGGGAGATAGCCGCTCTATATAAACAAAGTATTCTGTGGTTTCCTGACTTCCATTCCTAGTTAATTACATTTACATGATTAGTTTAATGAGGTAATGATAATTACAGAGAATTGATTTAATAAAATAGCAGGTCTTCACATTTAATGATACTAAAGAAACAACCCCCATGAAGAATCAAGACTGTAATCGCTGCCAAAGGTGCTTCAACAAAGTACTGAGTAAAGGGTTGAATACTTATGTAAATTTGATATTTTTTGGTATATTAGCGAAAAATATAAAAAAATGTTTTTGCTTTGTCATTATGGAGTGTTGTGTGTAGATTAATGAAGTAAAAAAATATATATAATACATTTTAGAAAAATGTGGTAATCTAACAAAACGTGGAAAAAGTCAAGGGGTCAGAATACTTTCCGAAGGCACTGTATGTTGGTAATGGTTGAGAGTTACTCCAAATGGATTGAAGTTTTTCTCTCATTCCTTTTCTCTCAGGATTGCGACATGAGTCCACGTGGAGTGAGCATGGAGAGAGATTCCGTCCAAACTTGCTGATGTACTGGTAGGAAAATGGACAAGACATACTGGACTGTAAAGAACAGTGGAGGCTCAGGTGAGAGACATTATCAAGGGCCATCCACTTTGAATGTGTGCCATTGAACTGAACTGAAACACTATGTGAAGAAAAACATGAATAAACACCAGAAGGATGAGTGCCGGGAGGGAGGGGGGTAGCAAATCGTGCCCGTAAATTATTTAGGCTTACCCAAATCGTTTATTTGGGGTATCAGGTTGATTGTGGAGGTCTGCACACTGCAAAATGTATAGTAATTTAGAATAAGATTGCATTGAGATACCAATCTTTCATTACCACAAATGGGGGCCGTGATGAGAAAAGTTAATGATAGAAAAGTAAGTTCAATTTAAATGTGCATTATGCCAGTATCGGTGTGTGCTAAGTGTCTTAAATTAAAGTGATAGAACCAACATTAAGCACTAAGGACTGTCATTCTAAATGTGTTTTTTATAATTTATCAATAGTTATAATTATGATTTGGAAAGGCGAGGCTTCTAGAGATGCTATGCCCCTAAATTGTGACGAGAGCCGATCTCGTTCTTATCAAGTTTGGTGTAAAACTGTTATAACAATGTGTTCTCTCTCTTTCCTGTGAAAGTCAATATGTGCCCCAGACCAAATTCGGAAGATCTCTAGAGACGTCGAGGAAATTGTCAATGCTAAAAGATTTGCGTAAATTGGCTCTGCAAAACAGAGTTGCTCTTGACTATCTTTTGGCAGGTCAAGGGGGCACTTGTGCAATCATTGGCGATGAATGTTGTACTTTTGTCCTAGATCACTCTTCTAATATGACTGATCACATTGAATACATTGCCACTGTTGCAAAGAATAATTCCCCAAAACCGGAGTGGACGCCTGCAACTTGGTTGGAATCCCTGTTTGGAAGGTGGAGATCCCAAATTGCGAAATGGGCTGCAGCGTGTTTATTATTTTTTTTGTCTAAATTGTGTTATTTAACATGCTCTGTATGTGTGTGTATTTTTGATAAATTCAGTTGCATTAATAGAATTATAACCTTTATTGTGAAGCTAGCATTACCATACTAATTGGATAGTACAACCCAGAATCAAGGGCTTGAAATGATGAAGTGTCTAGTTTTATGTGTTGATTTCCCTAACTTCAATATAAATATTATATAGAAGTTAAACAATGCTTACCTTAAAATGTAATGATTTATTATCAGACAAGTGATAAAAAGGTGGAATGTAAAGGAAATTGTACTTTGTGTATCTTGGCTTTGGTTCCTGCCTGTGCCTGGTAAAGATATGGGGGGGGGGGGGGCATCATGACTATTTGGCAGAATGCCCAGAATATGTTCTTTAACCTCTTAGTGAAAAGGGGGCGCTGTTTTCACTTTGGGAAAAAATCGTGCCCAAATTAAACGGCCTCGTACTCTGTTCTAGATCATACGATATGCATATTATTATTATTATTGGATAGAAAACACTCTGAAGTTTCTAAAACTGTTTGAATTATATCTGTGAGTAAAACAGAACTCATTTGGCAGCAAACTTCCAAACAGGAAGTGAAAATTCTGAAAATGGTGCTCTGTGTAAGGCCTTGCCTATTCAATTGCCTTTTATTTATGGATCTGTATGCACTTCATACGCCTTCCACTAGATGTCAACAGGCAGTAGAATGTTGAATGGGGTGTCTAGCTTGATGTGAGACCGAATGAGAGCTTTTGGAGTGACAAGTCCGCCCTATTGGCAGTATTCAGCTGCGCACCAGGGAACACTACATTGTTTTCTGCAATGCGTTAGGTATACATGCCGAAATGCTCCGTCTTCGACGTTATTGGATACATATGAGAAAAACATCATAATGATGGATTTTCAACTGAGTTTGACCAGTTTATTCGACGTTTATTGTGACTTTTGGAATTTTTAGTTTCATGCGCCAAAAGTTGATGGACATGTGCCCTCCACAATGCTAGCCAAAGTTGCTAATTCGAAAGAAGAAAAGGACATTCTAAAACAAAACAACCATTTATTGTGGAACTAGGACTCCTTGCACTACATTCTGATGGAAGATCATCAAAGGTAAGAGAATATTTATGATGTTATTTCGTATTTTTGTGGAATATGTTGGCTCCAACATGGCGGAGAATGGCTGGGCGCTCTCTCAGAATATTGTATGCTGTACTTTGTACTAAAGTATTTTTTTTTATCTAACACAGCGGTTGTATTAACCTGTTGAGGATGGGGGCGCTGTTGAGACTATTTATGCTAATCGGGTAATTTTTGAAACGGCTTCCCACAAAATCCTTGATCGTACAATATGCATATTATTATTATTATTGGATAGAAAACAGTCTATAGTTTCTATAGGAGTTGAAATTTTGTCTCTAAGTGGAACAGAGCCCATTCTACAGCAATTTCCCTGACATGGAGTCAGATTTCAGAAATGTTGGCCACTGTTCTGGAGTCAGTTAAAAGGGCACTGTTATTGCTATGACTATACGGACACTGCTTACGTCTTCCCCTGGATGCCTTTACGTGATGACGATTTCAATGGGGTCGATTGCGCGTTCACAGGCACTATAAATTAAAAAACCCTGTAGCTAGCAAGTCTTTTCTTGGTGCGTCACGCGCGTGGAGGACACCGACCCGCTCCTGTTCCAAGCGTTAGTTTAGCCTGTTATATTTCTCCGGTCATCTTTTTACTCGTTATAGGAGTTAAAAACATCATAAGGTAGTTAATTTAAAGCGTTTTATAGCAATTTATATCCGTTTAGTGCGATTTTGGGACATTTATTTTTGAAACGATGTGAATAGCTGGGCACGCTTTTCAGTTCATCCCGAACGCAGTTGGCATTTCCACATGGCAAGAGGACAGCTTTCCACCAAAAGACGATTACTCCTAAGAAAGGATCCTTTGCCCAAGATACTGATGGAAGAACAGCTCAAAGTAGGACATTTTTATTATGATAAATCGTGTTTCTGTCGAAAAATTTTAGTGGCTTAGGACGCCATGTTTTTTGACGTAGCTTCGCTTGGCGCAAACTGTATTGAAAAGTAAGGATAAATTAAAAAATGTAATTCCGCAATTGTATTAAGAATTAAATTGTCTATCAATCCCTGTCCACCCTATATTTTTTAGTCACGTTTATGAGTATTTATGTATAAGAGTAGATCACTGTCTAAGTGGCGCAAGGACATTTTCTGACCAGCTGAGCTACATTTCACATTGTCTAACCATGATTTTGGTGGCTAAATATAAACATTTTCGATCAAACTCTATATGGATTGTGTAATATGATGTTACAGGAGTGTCATCTGAAGAATTCTGAGAAGGTTAGTGAAAAAATTAATATATTTTTGGCGATGTTGACGTTCTCGCCCACTTTGGCTAGAATCAATGCTGGGCTGCTATGTGCTATGTGCTATGCTAATATAACGATTTATTGTGTTTTCGCTGTAAGACACTTAGAAAATCTGAAATATTGTCTGTATTCACAGGATCTGTGTCTTTCGATTCGTGTATGCTGTGTATTTTTACGAAATGTTTGATGATTAGTAAGTAGGTAAACACGTTGCTCATAGTAATTATTCTAGTCCATTTGTGACGGTGGGTGCAATTGTAACCTATGCCATCTACCTGAAATATGCACTTTTTTCTAACAAAACCTATCCCATACCATAAATATGTTATCAGACTGTCATCTGATGAGTTTTTTTCTTGGTTAGGGGCTATAAATATCTTAGTTTAGCCGAATTGGTGATAGCTACTGGTGTTGGTGGACAAATAAAAGATGGTGGATTATGCTAATGTGTTTTTAGGTAATAGATGTACATCTTTACATATTGTGTCTTCCCTGTAAAACATTTTAAAAATCGGACATGTTGACTGGATTCACAAGATCTGTGTCTTTCATTAGCTGTATTGGACTTTAATGTGTGAAAGTTAAATATTTTTAAAAAATATTTTTTTTGAATTTCGCGGCACTGGTTTTTCAGTGGGGGGGGGGGTGTGCCGCTAGCGGCACGCTCATCCTAGACAGGTTAAGAACCAGTGTATCTTTCATTTGCTGTACAACATGTATTTTTTAGCAAAGTTTATGATGAGTTTTTTGGTTTGATTATGTGACTGTCCAAAATATCTCCGGACAATTTGGTGCATTATGGCGCCGTATTCACAATGTAAAACCAGGATTTGTAGCTATAAATATTCACATTTTCGAACAAAACATAAACGTATTGTATAACATGATGTTATAAGTGTCACGATCGTCGTAAAGTGAAAGAGAGGAGGACCAAGGCGCAGCAATACATCTTTACTTTAATAAAGACGAAAACGAAGAGCACTATACAAACAAATCCAAACAATAAACCGACGAACGTGAAGCTATACAAACTAAGTGCTAACATGCAACAGACATAGACAATCACTTACAAACTACCTAATGACTATGGTTGCCTAAATATGGCTCCCAATCAGAGACAACGATAGACAGCTGTCTCTAATTGAGAACCAATCTAGGCAACCATAGACATACATACACCTAGACTAAACACTGCCCCATAAACATACAAAAAAACCTAGACAATACAAAACACATACTTCCCCCATGTCACACCCTGACCTAACTAAAATAATAAAGAAAACTAAGATAACTAAGGCCAGGGCGTGACAATAACACTGTCATCTGATGAAGTTGTTCAAAGGTTAGTGATTCATTTTATTTCTATTTGTGGGTTTTGTGAAAGCTATGTTAGCGGTGAATAAATGGCGTTGTGTGTTTGGCTATTGTGGTGAGCTAACATAAATATATATTGTGTTTTCGCTGTAAAACACTTAAAAAATCAGAAATATTGGCTGGATTCACAAGATGTTTATCTTTCATTTGGTGTATTGAACTTGTTAATGTGTGGAAGTTAAATATTTCAAAAAAATATTTTAGAATTTCGCACCCTGCACTTGAGCTGGCTGTTGTCATAAGTGTATTGACACCGGGCTGCAGCCAAAAGAAGTTAAGTTAAAATAGGAGATGGTGCCAGACACATGAGCCAACCCTATGAACTATGCCTATGTAATGTGTCTGTAACCAGTATATAAGGGAACTAAACGGGACTGCCCCGTTAGAGCTCCTGACAGACGTTCACTATGGTGCATCAAGGTTTTTGTAACCTCTCCAGTTTAAAAAAAAATATTAATTTAAGATTGACGTTGAGTGTCCCTGTGTAAGAATTTCCACAACACCCCTCTCCTCTTCACTCCCACCTTTATTCCTCTCTCCCTTCATCCCCCTTCATCCCAGTTCAACAAAACAAAAACAAGCCAAGAAGAGGAAAAAAGGAAAGGAAAGAATGAAAGAGAGATAAAAAATGAGGAGTGGGGGAGTAAAGGCAAGCTAACTGTTCTCTTCCTCCTCTCCATCCCTCCATATCCCTCCATTCCTCCACTCCTCTGCCCCCCGCCATGTCAAGATAATAGTTTCCAGAGGGCCCATGTTCCACATTAGCCTATAGTTCAGTATTCAGCTGGAGCCATACTGTGTGTGAGTGTGTGTTTGTTTCTGTGTGTGTGTGTGTGTGTGTGTGTGTGTGTGTGTGTGTGTGTGTGTGTGTGTGTGTGTGTGTGTGTGTGTGTGTGTGTGTGTGTGTGTGTGTGTGTGTGTGTGTGTGCATGTGTGTATAAGGAAGCTATGCAGTTGTAATGCAATCCCCTAAATGCCTGCTGTGCCGGGCTGCTGACAGTGACATATTAGTTCTGCATCCTCCTTCAATCTGGAATGAGCCAGTTTGCCGCCATACAAAAGATTTGATTAATGCACCTCCATTTGGCCCGCGTAATTGGCTGAGACTGAACTAGATAATCAGGGTGTTCTCTTGTCTCCGATTGGCTGATGAGATGAAGGCATGCTAATGAGTGAGTGGGTTAATTAAGCTCAGTGCACCACTGCGACAATTACTGATGACTGTTATGACAGACCGTCGCATATCTTACACACACACACACACACGCACACATATATTAAAGCATACACACGCACACTTCTGCAGCCCTTTCAGAAGCCAGGACAGGGAGTTCTGAGTTCGACAAGTTTGCAAGAGAGAGAATAGAGGGAGAGGAGGGAGAAGGATAGGAGAGGAGGGAAGATAGGGCCTAGAGGAATAAATAATGAAAATATATTAACCCGGGTAGCATTAATGAGCATTTTTCTTTTCTCGTTCCGAAGTCTTGTCCTTGAATTTTCCCCATGCATATTTTACATATGTATTTTTAAAGATATATTTGGGCTTCAGTGGGGCCAGAGTCACTATAAAATGAGTGAGAAGAATTAAGGATTATAAGTGGCTCTTCAAACATCTGGTGATGAGCTGCTATTGACATGAAGCCAACAGGTTAAAACCAGATGTCTGTTTGTCTGCTTGCCTGCATGGGGTTGGTGGGCCATGTTAGCTGATTGATATGGTGGGTTTCCTGTCAAAAGGAAAATTCCTCAACATTAATTTGAAACACAAACACACACACACACACATGCGCGCACACCTAGTGCTCCAGAATAGGCGAGTGAGACAACAATCACAAGAGCAGCCGTGAGCAGTGAGCAGCCAATGAAAACACGAGAACAGCAATTTCCAAAAATGCCCTGCAACTGTGGCCACTGTCCAAAAAGGGCTTGATGCGACACGTACAACGCAGTGTGTTGTGTGTGTGTGTGTGTGTGTGTGTGTGTGTGTTTGTGTGTGTGTGTGCGCGTGCGTGCGTGCGTGCGGGCGGGCGTGCGTGCGTGCGGGCGTGCGTGCGTGCGTGCGTGCGTGCGTGCGTGCGTGTGTGTGTGCGGGTCATGGACATGTAAAGAGGAAGTGACACTCACACACACCTGGACCAGGGGAGGGGGGGTGAAAGGGGAGGAAGAGGTGAGGAAGGAGGGATGACAGAACCTTCAGTACAGAGTAACAAATACTCAATCACTCAAAGATAACGGACTGGTTCAGCCAGATTTCAGATGTGAAAAAAACAGCCTGGACTCAGCACACGCACACACACACACACACACACACACACACACACACACACACACACACACACACACACACACACACACACACACACACACACACAGAAACAAACACACACTCACATGCACATGCAGATACACACACACACACACAAAGCTGTGAAAAAATCCCCTGGCCCCAAAACCATCAGCTAAGTATTATTCTAATGCTAGCGGAAAATGGCCCAGTGCAGTCAAATAATATATTTTCCTGTGTTTTATATGTATTTCCACACTATGTGGTTGGAATAATACTGTGAAATTGTGAAAATTATGATGGTGCCATTTTTGTGTAAGAGCTGTTTGAAAAGGCCGCCTGAAATTCCAGCCTGTTTTGGCAGGATTAAGTTTTAGCCTGCCCGGTGACATCATTAGTTAGGTGGTAAATTAGTTAATAGACCAATGAGAAAGAGAGTTCCAAAACTCTCCGCCAATAACAGCTAGTTTTCAGTCTTTAGTCTTCCCCTCCCCTTGCTCTTTTCTAAGAAGCTACTTTTGTTTATTTCTGACCATTAAAACAATCACAGTAAGGTACTTAATTGTTACCCAGAAATGATTTAATTTTTAAATAAAAACGGCTGCATTGGACCTTTAAATTAATATTTACATTGTTTTTGTCTGACACATGGGGATTTCAGACTGAATCATTAAACCTGTGTGTGAATCATAACAGGGCTCTCGAGACAAAGTCAGCTTGGTAAACACGTTCACTCACCAGTATGGTCAAGAGGAGAGAAGAAATAAAATAGAGACAGAGAAAATAAAGCAAGAACAAGGTTAATGGAGTGGGGAAAAGATGGACAAAAGGAGAGAGAACGAAAGTGAGATAGAGTGCAGGAAAGAGAGAGAGAGAGAAAAAGTGAGAGAACTCAGAGAGAAGAAAGTGTAAGTGAGTGATTGAGAGAGTGAGGGACAGATACCCAGTTGGTCAGACAGAAAAAAGAGACCGAAAGAGAGGAGAGAAGGATAACAGATGAAGACGAGTGTGTGGCTGTGACAGAGACCGGCTCATTTACAATGTAATAAGCTCTCTCTCTCTGTGTGTGTGTGTGTGTGTGTGTGTGTGTGTGTGTGTGTGTGTGTGTGTGTGTGTGTGTGTGTGTGTGTGTGTGTGTGTGTGTGTGTGTGTGTGTGTGTGTGTGTGTGTGTGTGTGTGTGTGTGTGTGTGTGTGTGTGTGTGTGCTGGGTGATTAATGGGAGCTGTCTCCCTCTGCCAACAGTTTGTCTGTTCTAGCATGGAGGATGAATAACCTACTGTCAACCCAGCCTGAACCTCCCCACCCACCCCTCTCTCTCTCTCTCTCTCTCTCTCTCTCTCTCTCTCTCTCTCTCTCTCTCTCTCTCTCTCTCTCTCTCTCTCTCTCTCTCCTCTCTCTCTCTCTCTCTCTCTCTCTCTCTCTCTCTCTCTCTCTCTCTCTCTCTCTCTCTCTCTCTCTCTCTCTCTCTCTCTCTCTCTCTCTCTCTCTCTCTCTCTCTCTCTCTCTCTCTCTCTCTCTCTCTCTCTCTCTCGCCCTCGCTCTCTATCCTCTCTGCTCTCTCTTCTCTACCCTTTCCTCCTGTTCTTACCTTCTTGTCCCTCCTCGGTCTCTTTCCTCCCGTTCTATCTTATTTTCACATTCTCTATCTTTTACATCACATGAAAAATGCCTCCATTATCAACTGGATGTCCTGAACATCCTATGAATATCATAACGTTATACGAACATGACATTTGTGGAAAACATCATGTAGTGTGTTCAGTGGTGATTTTAGCATGTAAATACTGGTGGGGCAAACTCCCCAATTTTGGGGGGGATGCCTGCCAGCAAAGGCACTACACAACACAACATAACACTAAACAATACATGAATTGCAGTATAACGGTGACAAAAGGTGCCCACAAACTGTTAGGGCCTACATAAAGTTGTCCCAACAGTAGAGCTTTCTTTTCAACACGATGGAGTGAATCCTTGTCACCGTTACACATGGTTATCAGCAGAGCCTCGTCTGTCAGGGAAATAGTTCATTCAGCCTCATTTACTGCCTTTTTAAAAAACATAGCTGATATGGCTGACTTCCTTGAACAAATGTAGTTTCTACTGACAATTAAGATGTACAAACTATGGCATAAGGGAACAATGAGAGGATAAGAACCAATCCATAACTTTGATTAAGACATTAATGAGAGAGCTAAGACGGACGCAGCACTTTTGAAATGTACAGTGACAGAGTTCAGAACATGGGTCGTTCTTACAGTATTCTCTCTGTACACCAAGTCTGAACATTAGGATAAATAAAGGGGGCATATAAGCAGACAATGAAAGCTCTTACAATATTCAAAGATGACATTTCTCTAAAACAGGCTATAGCCTACATGTCCACCACCAAGTTAGAACAGTAGGCTTAGTTATGAGGTGGAAATGGACCAAATCTCCCTGGCATATTAGATAATTTATGCAGCATACAATACATTTTTCAACTCACCTTGTTGTGCTGTGCTCACTTGAACAGGAAGGTGGCGCGTCGGGCCTTCTTGTGGGCAAATTTTGTCATCAAACTTTGTCATCAAAGTCTGGCATTCTCTGGATTTATGGTGCTTTCAAGCCAACTGGGAAGTCGGAAAAATAAGGTTGAATCATGACTTCAGTGATCTTTAGGTCAGAGCTTTAGAAAGAGGCCAGAGTTCCCGACTTGGAATTTCGAGTTGGATGACAATTAAAAACGTATTTTCCCAGTACATTTCTTTCCAAGTTCCCAGTTGTCTTGAACTCACTGAAGTCTGAGATTTCCCAGTTACGAGTTTCCAGTTGTTTTGATCGCAGCAGAAGTCATGCTGAATTGACAGCATGGCCAATGTATTCAACCTTTTCTGGCCCATGGTGTTGCATCTGAATGTTTATCCTTTTAAAATTATAAAAGGAGACCCTTAAACCCAGACTTGGACCACACACCCTCTCCACTGAATAGCAGGCTAGTGATCGCTTTGCCATGCTTGCAGTTAGGCACTGATTGCTTCCAAACCATTCATTGTTGAATTTGCGATTTCCAACTTTTATTTTTATGTCCAATGGCCGATGAGTACCGATACGTTTTATATGACAAGGATTGAAAAGGATTTGCCAGTAGATTGTTATCTTGATTCATGATGATGATTACTTGACTAGCTTGCTAGCTAAGATTTTGAAAGTATGATTTTCACCAATCAAAGCTAGGGTAGATGTAATGTGATTTTACATAATTTCATCTGTGGCCAATGACCTTGAGCCGTCTTGGATGGGCACTTCTAATGTAAACCTATGGCAACAACCAAGGGGTTGAATTTTGGAGCTCGCCCCGTTGATTTTGCGGTGACGCAGTGTTCCCATGAGGGACAGAACACTGAGCCAATCACGGCGCAACTAGAGAACATTACCAACCCCTACACTCTGTATTTTACGCTGACTGCCACATCACCACAGAAAGCACCGAGCTAGGCTGAAACACTTGCATTTTGGAGCTGCCTTACTCAAGAAAGCAAAAAAGAGACCATGTTTAAATAAAATGTAACACATCATGGTAATCAGTGAATTAAGTATAGCTAGCTATATTTCCAATTGTTTGGCTGATAATAAGAAAAGACGAGCAGTTTTTACATGGCTAAAGGATTCACATATTTGCTGTCTTCAGGAAACTCATTCAATATCTGGGGAAAAGAATGCGATGGTAAAATCTATTTCAGTCATCGGTTAAGAAATTCAAAAGGTGTTATGATACTATTCAAAAGCAATTTGAGTCTTGAGGCACAATCTGTTAAAATAGATCCTCAAGGAAGATGAATTGGCTTGAATATACTACTTGATGATATGGACCAAATAATGACGATCCAAACTTCTTTTAAAACATTCATAATAATCAAATTCTAAATACAATACAATCAGACCATCAGCTTATAGCCCTCAATGTAACTATGACAGACTTTCCACGAGGGCGGGGTATTGGAAATTTAACCAGGGTTTATTGACTGACACTACTTTTCCCCCCCTTTTTTTAACCCATCTACCACACTAGTTTCTCAACAAAAACACAATTCATAACAGACTTATTCTTGCACAATACATTTTCAGCGGACCCACTTATCTGTGTGCTTTTAGAGGTCATTCAATTCCATTTTCATCCCAAAAAACTAAAACGGTATCGGTTGGGATGCTAAAATATTGGCAAAATGTATTGCTCATAGAATAAAAATGGTCCTTCTGGACATTATTCATCACATTTGGACAGGATTCTTTAAAAGGAAGACATATTGGGGACAAGATTAGACAACTACTAGAAATAATGGAAAACTATGACAATGCAGGGAAACAAGGTATAATCTTTTTAGCAGTTTTTGAGAAAGTGTTTGATACAGTACGTCTATCGTCTGTTTATACATTGAACAAAAATATAAACACAACATGTAAGTGTTTGTCCCATGTTTCATGACCTAAAACAAAAGATCTCAGAAATGTTCCATATGCACAAAAACATTATTTCTCTGAAATGTTTTGCACAAATTAGTTTACATGTTAGTGAGCTTTTTCCTTTGCCATGATAATTCATCCACCTGACAGGTGTAGCATATCAAGAGGCTGATTAAACAGCATGATCATTACACAGGTGCACCTTGTATTGGGGACAATAAAAGGCCACTCTAAAATGTGCAGTTTTGTCACACAACACAATATCACAGATACCTCAAGTTTTGAGGGAGCGTGCAATTGGAATGCTGACTGCAGGAATGTTCACCAGAGCTGTTACCTGAGAATTGAATGTTCATTTCTCTATCATAAGCTGCCTCCGATGTCATTTTTGCAAATTTGGCAGTATGTCCAACCAGCCTCACAACCACAGACCACCTGAGGGATCGTCTGAGTCTAGCCACCCAGACAGCTGATGAAACTGTGGGTTTGCACAACCGAAACATCTCTGCACAAACTGACAGAAACCGTCTGAGGGAAGCTCATCTGCGTTCTTGACTAGTTCGGCGTTGTAACCGACTAGAGTGGGCAAAGGCGCACCTTTGATGGCCACTGGCATGCTGGTGAAGTGTGCTCTTCATGGATTAATCCCGACTTCAACTGTACCGGGCAGATAGCAGATAGCGTGAATGGCGTTGTGTGGGCGAGCAGTTTGCTGATGTCAACGTTGTGAACAGTGTGCCCCATGGTGGCGGTGGGATTATGGTATGGGCAGGCATAATTTACGGACAACGAACACAATTGCATTTTATCAATGGCAATTTGAATGCACAGAGATACCATGTCGAAATCCTGAGGCACATTGCTGTGCCATTCATCCGCCACCATCGCCTCATGTTTCAGCATGATAATGCACGGCCCCATGTAGCAAGAATCTGTACACAATTCCCGGAAGCTGAAAATGCACTAGTTTTTCCATGGCCTGCATATACACTAGACAGGTCACCCATTGAGCATGTTTGAGATACTCTGGAATGACGTGTACGACAGCGTGTTCAAGATCTCATCAATATCCAGCAATGTCACACATCCATTGAAGAGGAGTGGGACAACATTCCACAGGCCACAATCAAAAGCCTGATCAACTTTATGCAAAGGAGATGTTTCGCGCAGCATGAGGCAAATGCTGGTCACATCAGATTTTGACTGGTTTTCTGATCCACTACCCTACCTTTTTTAACCTGTCTAGGATCAGCGTGGCGCTAGCGGCACACCCCCCCCCCCCCCCCCCCACTGAAAAACCAGTGCCGCGAAATTCAAAAAAAATATTTTTTTTAAATATTTAACTTTCACACATTAAAGTCCAATACAGCTAATGAAAGACACAGATCTTGTGAATCCAGTCAACATGTCCGATTTTTAAAATGTTTTACAGGGAAGACACAATATGTAAAGATGTACATCTATTACCTAAAAACACATTAGCATAATCCACCATCTTTTATTTGTCCACCAACACCAGTAGCCATCACCAATTCGGCTAAACTAAGATATTTATAGCCCCTAACCAACAAAAAAACTCATTAGATGACAGTCTGATAACATATTTATGGTATGGGATAGGTTTTGTTAGAAAAAAGTGCATATTTCAGGTAGATGGCATAGGTTACAATTGCACCCACCGTCACAAATGGAATAGAAAAACTACTTAGAGCAACGTGTTTACCTACTTACTAATCATCAAACATTTCGTAAAAATACACAGCATACACGAATCGAAAGACACAGATCCTGTGAATACAGACAATATTTCAGATTTTCTAAGTGTCTTACAGCGAAAACACAATAAATCGTTATATTAGCATAGCACATAGCACATAGCAGCCCAGCATTGATTCTAGCCAAAGTGAGCGATAAAAGTCAACATCGCCAAAAGATATTAATTTTTTCACTAACCTTCTCAGAATTCTTCCGATGACACTCCTGTAACATCATATTACACAATCCATATAGAGTTTGATCGCAAATGTTTATATTTAGCCACCAAAATCATGGTTAGACAATGTGAAATGTAGACAAGCTGGTCAGAAAATGTCCTTGCGCCACTTAGACAGTGATCTACTCTTATACATAAATACTCATAAACGTGACTAAAAAATATAGGGTGGACAGGGATTGATAGACAATTTAATTCTTAATACAATTGCGGAATTACATTTTTTAATTTATCCTTACTTTTCAATACAGTTTGCGCCAAGCGAAGCTACGTCAAAAAACATGGCGTCCTAAGCCACTAAAAATTTTCGACAGAAACACGATTTATCATAATAAAAATGTCCTACCTTGAGCTGTTCTTCCATCAGTATCTTGGGCAAAGGATCCTTTCTTGGGAGTAATCGTCTTTTGGTGGAAAGCTGTCCTCTTGCCATGTGGAAATGCCAACTGCTTTCGGGATGAACTGAAAAGCGTGCCCAGCTATTCACATCGTTTCAAAAATAAATGTCCCAAAATCGCACTAAACGGATATAAATTGCTATAAAACGCTTTAAATTAACTACCTTATGATGTTTTTAACTCCTATAACGAGTGAAAAGATGACCGGAGAAATATAACAGGCTAAACTAACGCTTGGAACAGGAGAGGGTCGGTGTTCTCCACGCGCGTGACGCACCAAGAAAAGACTTGCTAGCTACAGGGTTTTTTGATTTATAGGGCCTGTGAACGCGCAATCGACCCCATTGGAATCGTCATCACGTAAAGGCATCCAGGGGAAGACGTAAGAAGTGTCCGTACAGTCATAGCAATAACAGTGCCCTTTTAACTGACTTCAGAACAGTGGCCAACATTTCTGAAATCTGAATCCATGTCAGGGAAATTGCTGTAGAATGGGCTCTGTTCCACTTAGAGACAAAATTTCAACTCCTATAGAAACTATAGACTGTTTTCTATCCAATAATAATAATAATATGCATATTGTACGATCAAGGATTTTGTGGGAAGCCGTTTCAAAAATTACCCAATTAGCATAAATAGTCTCAACAGCGCCCCCATCCTCAACAGGTTTTAACCTGTCTAGGATGAGCGTGCCGCTAGCGGCACACCCCCCCCCCCCCACTGAAAAACCAGTGCCGCGAAATTCAAAAAAAATATTTTTTTTAAATATTTAACTTTCACACATTAAAGTCCAATACAGCTAATGAAAGACACAGATCTTGTGAATCCAGTCAACATTTCCGATTTTTTAAATGTTTTACAGGGAAGACACAATATGTAAAGATGTACATCTATTACCTAAAAACACATTAGCATAATCCACCATCTTTTATTTGTCCACCAACACCAGTAGCCATCACCAATTCGGCTAAACTAAGATATTTATAGCCCCTAACCAACAAAAAAACTCATTAGATGACAGTCTGATAACATATTTATGGTATGGGATAGGTTTTGTTAGAAAAAAGTGCATATTTCAGGTAGATGGCATAGGTTACAATTGCACCCACCGTCACAAATGGAATAGAAAAACTACTTAGAGCAACGTGTTTACCTACTTACTAATCATCAAACATTTCGTAAAAATACACAGCATACACGAATCGAAAGACACAGATCCTGTGAATACAGACAATATTTCAGATTTTCTAAGTGTCTTACAGCGAAAACACAATAAATCGTTATATTAGCATAGCACATAGCACATAGCAGCCCAGCATTGATTCTAGCCAAAGTGAGCGATAAAAGTCAACATCGCCAAAAGATATTAATTTTTTCACTAACCTTCTCAGAATTCTTCTGATGACACTCCTGTAACATCATATTACACAATCCATATAGAGTTTGATCGCAAATGTTTATATTTAGCCACCAAAATCATGGTTAGACAATGTGAAATGTAGACAAGCTGGTCAGAAAATGTCCTTGCGCCACTTAGACAGTGATCTACTCTTATACATAAATACTCATAAACGTGACTAAAAAATATAGGGTGGACAGGGATTGATAGACAATTTAATTCTTAATACAATTGCGGAATTACATTTTTTAATTTATCCTTACTTTTCAATACAGTTTGCGCCAAGCGAAGCTACGTCAAAAAACATGGCGTCCTAAGCCACTAAAATGTTTCGACAGAAACACGATTTATCATAATAAAAATGTCCTACCTTGAGCTGTTCTTCCATCAGTATCTTGGGCAAAGGATCCTTTCTTGGGAGTAATCGTCTTTTGGTGGAAAGCTGTCCTCTTGCCATGTGGAAATGCCAACTGCGTTCGGGATGAACTGAAAGCGTGTCCAGCTATTCACAGCGTTAAAGAAATAAATGTCCCAAAATCGCACTAAATGGATATAAATTGCTATAAAACGCTTTAAATTAACTACCTTATGATGTTTTTAACTCCTATAACGAGTGAAAAGATGACCGGAGAAATATAACAGGCTAAACTAACGCTTGGAACAGGAGAGGGTCGGTGTCCTCCACGCGCGTGACGCACCAAGAAAAGACTTGCTAGCTACAGGGTTTTTTGATTTATAGGGCCTGTGAACGCGCAATCGACCCCATTGGAATCGTCATCACGTAAAGGCATCCAGGGGAAGACGTAAGAAGTGTCCGTACAGTCATAGCAATGACAGTGCCCTTTTAACTGACTTCAGAACAGTGGCCAACATTTCTGAAATCTGAATCCATGTCAGGGAAATTGCTGTAGAATGGGCTCTGTTCCACTTAGAGACAAAATTTCAACTCCTATAGAAACTATAGACTGTTTTCTATCCAATAATAATAATAATATGCATATTGTACGATCAAGGATTTTGTGGGAAGCCGTTTCAAAAATTACCCAATTAGCATAAATAGTCTCAACAGCGCCCCCATCCTCAACAGGTTAACCTGTTAGGCGGGCTGTCCCGATATCGGTACACTTATGACAACATCCAGCTCTATTGCAGGGCGCAAAATTCAAAATCTATTTTTTTTAAATATTTAACTTTCACACATTAACAAGTCCAATACAGCATTTGAAAGATAAACATCTTGTCAATCCAGCCAACATGTCCGATTTTTTAAATGTTTTACAGAGAAAACACCACATATATTTATGTTAGCTCACCACCAAATAAAAAAGTGGACAGACATGTAGCAGCAGCACAAGTATGATTCAAGTAGCATGCACAAGCCAACCTAACTAACCTAGAACCAACCTAAACAACCTAGAAAAAACTACCTCAGATGACAGTCCTATAACATGTTACACAATAAATCTATGTTTTGTTCATAAAATGTGCATATTTTAGCTACAAATCAGTTTTACATTACTGCTCCCATCATAGCTACATCATAGCTACAGTCTGAAATCGCACGGGAGTAGCCAGAGAAAATACAGACACCAACGTCAACTACTAATTACACCTCATAAAACATTTCAGAAAAACATATGGTGGATAGCTAATGAAAGACAAAGATCGTGTGAATAGAGCCAATATTTCCGATTTTTGAAGTGTTTTACAGCGAAAACACAATATATCGTTATATTAGCTTACAACATTAGCTAGCATACGGCAGCATTGATTTTAGTCAAACGCTAGCATAGCACAGTTCGACAGATATATGAAAAAGCATCCCAAATTGGGTCCTTATCTTTGTTGATATTCCATCAGAATGTTGTAAAGGGGTCCATTGTCCAGTACAGTCTTTAGTTGGGTTCCAGAACGAACTATTTCCCTCTTGGGTTAGCAAGCACAATGGCCGTGCGGCGTATTATCTTTCTTCAAAAAATTCTTCCAAAGCATCACGTCTAAAGTCCAGAATAAATTGCAATAATATAATTAAAGTATATTGAAAAAACATACTTTAGGATGATTTTGTGACATGTATCAAATAATATCGTAGCCAGAGGTCATATTCACCTTTAACGAGCGTATTCCAGGAGCCGAGTCCAGGTTCTACCTCGCGCCCAGAAAAAAAATTAAAGTGCGCAGGTCTCACTACAAGATGTTGTGTTCAGCCCCTGGAAGAGATATTCAACTGCTTTTTTCTCTCACTTCCGCATTACACCCAGATGAAGGCGTATGACGTGTTTCTACGGTCCTAAGTGACATGACCTTTTATAGACAAGGTCTTAAAGAGAGACATCGCATTTGGAAATCTCAATTCTGGATAGGAAATGGGCTGTAAAAATAGTTCTGTTCAACTTAGAGAAATAATTCAAACGTTTTTAGAAACTATAGACTGTTTTCTATCCAATAGTAGTAAATATATGCATGTTGTAAGATCAAAAATTTCTTAAGATGCCGTTTGAAAATGTGCGCATATTTTCCAGTTTTTTCAATATTCACCCTGCAGCCAGAAGAGGTTTTAATGTGTGAAAGTTAAATATTAAAAAAAAATAGATTTTGAATTTCGCGCCCTGCACATGAGCTGGATGTTGTCATAGGTGTACCGGCGTCGGGCTGCAGCCCATTTCCAATACAGCATTTGAAAGATAAACATCTTGTCAATCCAGCCAACATGTCCGATTTTTTAAATGTTTTACAGAGAAAACACCACATATATTTATGTTAGCTCACCACCAAATAAAAAAGAGGACAGACATTTTTCACAGCACAAGTAGGATGCAAGTAGCATGCACAAGCCAACCTAACTAACCTAGAACCAACCTAAATAACCTAGAAAAAACTACCTCAGATGACAGTCCTATAACATGTTACACAATAAATCTATGTTTTGTTCAAAAAATGTGCATATTTTAGCTATAAATCAGTTTTACATTACTGCTCCCATCATAGCTACAGTCTGAAATCGCACGGGAGTAGCCAGAGAAAATACAGACACCAACGTCAACTACTAATTACACATCATAAAACATTTCAGAAAAATATATGGTGGATAGCTAATGAAAGACAAAGATCGTGTGAATAGAGCCAATATTTCCGATTTTTGAAGTGTTTTACAGCGAAAACACAATATATCGTTATATTAGCTTACTACATTAGCTAGCACACGGCAGCATTGATTCTAGTCAAACGGTAGCATAGCACAGTTCGACAGATATATGAAAAAGCATCCCAAATTAGGTCCTTATCTTTGTTGATCTTCCATCAGAATGTTGTAAAGGGGTCCATTGTCCAGTACAGTCTTTGTTTGGGATCCAGAACGAACTATTTCCCTCTTGAATTAGCAAGCACACTGGCCGTGCGGCGCTAACCTCTCCTTCTTCAAACAATTCTTCCAAAGCATCACGTCTAAAGTCCCGAATAAATTTCAATAATATAATTAAACTATATTGAAAAAACATACTTTAGGATGATATTGTGACATGTATCAAATAATATCGAAGCCAGAGATCATATTCACCTTTAACGAGCGTTTTCCAGGAGCCGAGTCCACGTTCTACTTCGCGCCCAGAAAAATAAATAAAGTGCGCAAGTCTCACTCCAAGAGGTTGTGTTCAGTCCCTGGACGAGATATTCAAGTCCTTTCTGCTCTCACTTCCGCATGACACCCAGTGGAAGGCGTATGACGTGTTTCTACAGTCCTAAGTGACATGCCCTTTTATAGACAAGGTCTTGAAGAGATACATCGATTTTGGAAAAGGTAGATTTGTTTAGGACTACCAAGAATCACTCTGTATGACCCTGATTTAGCCCAATGTAGTAAAAGGTTAATTAGTGGGGTTTGATGGCTGGGGCTCTTTAACAGGAGTGGGGAGTTCTGCCAGCAGCTCTTCTCTTTTTATTTGTGAGAGTGTTCCACTAACTGATTAAACACTGCAGATAGAGGCTTCGACCCAATACCCCCCACCCATCCCTCATGTTTCAGGGCAATGGCGATAAAACACGACTTGACAGAGGTGTCGTAAAGCTAACATCAGGCCGTCATGAACGTGTTACAGGGGCATCATGATTCGGAGGGGGCACAAAGTACGTGAGGATGGCTGGGGGGGGGGGGGTCTGGAGGGGGTCTGTAAATTTAAGAATTTATCGTTTTTTTAAACACCTGAATAAGCTTTTTCCTGCAATCTAGAGCTACAATCATTATGCTTAATTCTAGGTGAAAAATATAAAACATTTCAGCATATGACCTTTTGAGCTGTCTGTATCTTCCTGAATGGTGGTTCTTTAAAAAAAATAAACAACATTTGTTTCTCTGCATCTCTGCTAAAATATGGGTTAAATATTGAAAGGAATGTGAGTCTTATTCAGCATGTTTAGTTATTGCTTGCTTTTATAAAGTCTACCAACCTTGCAAGCAGGCATGCCAGCTAAGATAGTTAGACAAACTAGCTACTCTAACTTAATTGATAGCCTGAAATGGTTTCTTGGTAGCTAGTTATGGTTGGGAGTTTGGGAACCTATCTGGGCTAGTGTCACGTCGTTCGTAATAATGATGGTCGGACCAAGGCGCAGCGTACTTCGAGTTCCACATATTTTAATGAAAGTGAAACTTAAGTTAATACAAAACAAAATAAAGAATAAACGAACCGTGATGACAATGTAGTGCGAACAGGCGACTAAACATAAACAATATCCCTTAACCCACAGGTGGAAAAAATGCAACTTAAGTATGATCCCCAATTAGAGACAACGATTACCAGCTGCCTCTAATTGGGAATCATACACAAACACCAACATAGAAAAATAAACCTAGAACCCCACATAGAAATAATAAACTAGACTAAACACCCTTAGTCACGCCCTGACCTACTCTACCATAGAAAATACAGGCTTTCTATGGTCAGGGCGTGACAGCACCCCAACCCCCCCCCCCCCAAAGGTGCGGACTCCGACTGCAAAACCTGAAACAAAAAGGGAGGGTTAGGGGGGGTGTCTGGTGTCGGTAGCGGCTCTGTGGGGGGCAAAGTACCCGCTCATCCGCCAGCATCGGGGACGGCTCTGGTGCGGGACGAAGTACCCGCTCATCCTGCGGATCCAGCCATGGACCCAGGCTAAACCCTTTGTCTGGACTGGGCATCAGCGCAGGGGAAGGCTCCCGCCATGGAGCGGGACTGGACGCTGTGCTTAGACTGGGCACCAACACAGAAGAAGATACTGGCCTTGGAGCTGGACTGGACGCCGTGCTTAGACTGGGCATCGGCGCAGGTGAAGGCAAAGGCCATGGAGCTGGAGGTTTCGAACCATTGACCGTCGCAGGAGGTTCCGGACCGTGGATGGTCTCAGGAGGTTCCGGACCATTGACCGTCTGAGGAGGTTCCGGACCGTGGACGGTCTCAGGAGGTTCCGGACTGTGGACGGTCTCAGGAGGTTCCGGACCGTGGACCGTCGTTGGAGGTTCCGGACCGTCGCCGGAAGCTCTGGACTAGGCACTGTCGCCGGAAGCTCTGGTCAGCCTTGTGCGTCGGGCCGGCAATGGTAGTACCGGGCTGGTGACACGCACCTCAGGGCCAGCGCGAGGAACAGGCACAGGACGTACTGGACTGGGGAGGCGCACTAGAGGCCTGAAGCGTGGGGCCGGTACAGGTGGCACCAGACTAGTGACACGCACTTCAGGGCGAGTGCAGGGAGTAGCAGGTACAGGACGTACTGGACTGGGGAGATGCACCTCAGGGTGAGTGCGAGGAGCAGGAACAGGACTTACCTGACTGGGAAAGCGCACTTGAGGAAGAGTGCGAGAAGCAGGCACAGGACGTACCGGGCAGTGGAGACGTACTGGTGCGTATAGCCGGCATCAATGGTACCGGAACTTTAACCTTTCAGTGATACCCATCCCGGATCCGGGAGCATCCTCATCAAAAAAGCTGACTAGCATATCCTAGCCTAACGGGACAGGGATATCATAATATAATTTAATTTTCATGAAATCACAAGTCCTATACAGCAAATGAAAGATAAACATCTTGTGAATCCAGCCATCATTTCCGATTTTTAAAATGTTTTACAGCGAAAACACAATATGTATTTCTATTAGCTAACCACAATAGCCAAAGACTCAACCGCATATTTTCACCATGTTTCTACCGCATAGATAGCTATCACAAAACCGACCAAATAGAGATATAATTAGTCAATAACCAAGAAACAACTTCATCAGATGACAGTCTTATAACATGTTATATAATAAATGTATGTTTTGTTAGAAAATGTGCATATTTGAGGTATAAATCATAGTTTTACATTGTAGCTACCATCACAAAAATCACCAAAGCAGCCAGAATAATTACAGAGAGCAACGTGAAATACCTAAATACACATCATAAAACATTTATGAAAAATACATGGTGTACAGCAAATGAAAGATAAACATCTTGTGAATCCAGCCAATATTTCAATTTTTTTAAGTGTTTTACAGCGAAAACACAATATAGCATTATATTAGCTTACCACAATAGCCAAACACACAACCGCATTTATTCACCGCATAGATATCTTTTGCTGGTTTTTGCGAATGCTATAAAATTAATCACTAACCTTGAACAACTTCATCAGATGACAGTCTTATAACATCAGGTTATACAATACACTTATGTTTTGTTCGGAAAATGTGCATATTTAGATCTGCAAACCGTGGTTATACATTGTGAAAATGTAGCAACATTTCCCCAGAATGTCAGGAGCTATTTTGGACACTCACCTAATCTGACCAAAGAACTCATTATAAACTTTACATAAAAATACTTGTTGTATGGCAAATGAAAGATACACTGGTTTTTAATCTTGTGAATAGGGGGCGCTGTTTTCACTTTGGGAAAAAATCGTGCCCAATTTAAACGTCCTCGTACTCTATTCTAGATCGTACAATATGCATATTATTATTACTATTGGATAGAAAACGCTCTCAAGTTTCTAAAACTGTTTGAATTATATCTGTGAGTAAAACAGAACTCATTTGGCAGCAAACTTCCAGACAGGAAGTGAAAAATCTGAAAACGATGCTCTGTTCCAGGGCCTGCCTATTCAATTGCTTAATATTTATGGATTTGCATGCACTGCATACGCCTTCCACTAGATGTCAACAGGCAGTGGAAGGTGGAATGGGGTGTCTAGCTTGATCTGAGGTCGAACAAGAGCTCTTGGAATGACGTGACCAGATTTTCCTTTCTCTACCTAGGCGCGGGAAGGACATCAACATTGGCTTCTGAAAAGCGTTCGGTATACACGGTGGATATCTCCGGCTCTGATTTTATTTGATAGATGTGATAAAAACATCATAAATTAGTTTTTTTCAACCGAGTTGTATCAGTTTATTCAAAGTTTATTGCGACTTTTGGAATTTTCCTTTCTTTGCGTCAGGAGAAGATGGGCATGTTCGCACCACATGGCTAGCTAAGGTTGCTAATTCGACAGGAGAAAAGGACATTCTAAAACCAAACAACGATTTATTCTGGACCTAGGACTCCTTGTACAAGATTCTGATGGAAGCTCAGCAAAAGTAAGAACAATTTATGATGTTATTTCGTATTTCTGTGGAAAATGTTGAGTCCTATTTTCTGCCCTTTTTGCGGGTGCTGTCTCGCTATAACGTAAGCTGTTTGTTATGGTAAAGTTATTTTAAAAAATCTAACACGGCGGTTGCATTAAGAACTAGTGTATCTTTCATTTGCTGTCCAACATGTATTTTTTAGTAAAGTTTATGATGAGTTCTTTGGTCAGATTAGGTGAGTGTCCAAAATATCTCCTGACAATTTGGTGAATCGATGCTACATATTCACAATGTATATCCACGGTTTACAGCTCAAAATATGCAGATTTTCGAACAAAACATAGGTGAATTGTATAACCTGATGAGGACAGAGGGCGCTGTTGTCACTTTCGGGGAAAAACGTGCCCAATTTAAACGGCCTGGTATTCAATTCTTGCTCGTACAATATGCATATTATTATTACTATTGGATAGAAAACACTCTCTAGTTTCTAAAAACGTTTGAATTATATCTGTAAGTAAAACAGAACTCATTTGGCACAAACTTCCTGACCAGGAAGTGGAAAATCTGGAATCAATGCTCTCTTCTGGGTCCTGCCTATAAATGGGCATGATACCTATTAGTATACATGCACGTCATACACCTTCCCCTGGATGTCAAGATGCAGTGAGAGAAGAAATGGAGTGTTTATCTTGGTCTGAGATGGAATACGTCCTCTTGGAATGACGTGTCACCCATTTTCTGTTTTCAGGGAGGCGCGAAGTTGGACCTGGATTTGCCTTCTGAATAGCTGTCGTTATAGGCGACTACTATCTCCGGCTTTGATTTTATTTGATACATGTGACAATATCATCGTAAAGTATGTTTTTTCAATATAGTTTTATTAGATTTTTTACATTTATTCGGGACGTTAGGCGTGTTGCGTTGTGTGCTTTTATTCAGAAAGGAGAGCTTCGCGCCACTTGGCTAGTGCGCTTGCTAATTCAAGAGGGAAAATGGACGTTCTAAATCCAAACAACGATTGTTCTTGACAAAGGACACCTTGTACAACATTCTGATGGAAGATCAGCAAAAGGAGGACCCATTTTATGATGTTATTTCATATATCTGTCGAACTGTGTACTATTAGTTTTGCGCCCAGGTTTTGGGCACTCGGTCGACATAACGTAAGCCTTATGTGGTAATGAAGTTATTTTTAGAATTCTAACACGGCGATTGCATTAAGAACTAGTGTATCTAGCATTTCCTATACAACATGTATTTTTTAGTTATGTTTATGAATAGCTATTTGGTCAGAATATGTGTGTCAGAAAAAGTGTCAGAAAAAAATCCGGACGTTGTGGGACAAAATAGCTACGTTAGCACAATGTATAACCACTGATTTCAGCTCTAAATATGCACATTTTCGAACAAAACATAAGTGTATGTATAAACTGATGTTATAGGACTGTCATCTGATGAACCTTATCAAGGTTAGTCAAAAATCATATATCTTTTGCTGGTGTGTCACGATCGCTAACTTTTACTGCTGGGAAATGGCTTGTGTTTCTGGCTATTGTGGTAAGCTAATATAACGCTATATTGTGTTTTCGCTGTAAAACACTTAATAAATCGGAAATATTGGCTGGAATCACTTGGCGTTGGTGTCTGTAATTATTCTGTCTGCTTTCGGTGCAATTTCTGATTGTAGCTGCAATGAAACTATGATTTATACCTGAAATATGCACATTTTTCGAACAAAACATAGATTTATTGAATAACATGTTATAAGACTGTCATCTGATGAAGTTGTTTGTTGGATAGTTTGGTTGGTTCTTAGTTAGTTAGGTTGGCTTTGTGCATGCTACCTGTGCTGTGAAAAATGTCTGTCCTTTTTTGTATTTGGTGGTGAGCTAACATAAATATACGTGCTGTTTTCGCTGTAAAACATTTTAAAAATCGGACATGTTGGCTGGATTCACAAGATGTGTACCTTTCATTTGCTGTGTTGGACTTGTTAATGTGTGAAAGTTAAATATTTCAAAAAAATATATTTTGAATTTCGCGCTCTGCCTTTTCAGTGGAATGTGGGAGGAGTTCCACTGGCGGAACGCTGGAGCAGTAAAGGTTAAATCCTGATGTTATAGGACTGTCATCTGATGAAGTTGGTCAAGGTTAGTGATTCATTTTATATCTTTTGCTGGTTTTTGCGATCGCTACCTTTTGCTGCTGATAAATGCATTTGTGTGTTTGGCTATTGTGGTAAGCTAATATAATGCTATATTGTGTTTTCCCTGTAAAACACTTAAAAAATCTGAAACATTGGCTGGATTCACAAGATGTTTATCTTTCATTTGCTATACACCATGTATTTTTCATAAATGTTTTATGATGAGTATTTATGTATTTCACGTTGCTCTCTGTAATTATTCTGGCTGTTTTGGTGATATTTTTGATGGTAGCTGCAATGTAAAACTATGATTTATACCTCAAATATGCACATTATCTAACAAAACATAAATTTATTGTATAACATGTTATAAGACTGTCATCTGATGAAGTTGTTTCTTGGTTAGTGACTAATTATATCTCTATTTGGTCGGTTTTGTGATAGCTATCTATGCGGTAGAAACATGGTGAAAATATGCGGTTGAGTCTTTGGCTATTGTGGTTAGCTAATAGAAATACATATTGTGTTTTCGCTGTAAAACATTTTAAAAATCGGAAATGATGGCTGGATTCACAAGATATTTATCTTTCATTTGCTGTATTGGACTTGTGATTTCATGAAAATTATATTATATGATATCCCTGTCCCGTTAGGCTAGGCTATGCTAGTCAGCTTTTTTGATGAGGAGGATCCCGGATTCGGGAGAGAGAAGCGGTAAAGGTTAATGCAACCGCCGTGTTAGATTTTTTAAAATAACTTTACCATAACAAACAGCTTGCGTTATTGCGAGACAGCGCCCGCCAAAACGGCGGAGAATAGAAATATTATTTTCCACAGAAATACGAAATAACATCATAAATTGTTCTTACTTTTGCTGAGCTTCCATCAGAATCTTGTACAAGGAGTCCTATTTCCTGAATAAATCGTTGTTTGGTTTTAGAATGTCCTTTTCTCCTGTCGAATTTGCGCCACAATGCTAGCCAAGCTTGATGACGTTCCCAGTTTCTCTCGACGCAAAGAACGGAAAACTCCAAAAGTCCCAACAAACGTTGAATAATCTGATAAAACTCGGTTGAAAAAACATACTTTACGATGTTATTATCACATGTATCAAATAAAATCAGAGCCGGAGATATTAGCCGTGTATGCCGAACGCTTATCAGAAGACAATATGGAGGTGCTTCGCGCGCCTAGGTAGAGAAAGGAAATTCCTGACCTGCCACTCCAAAAGCTCTTGTTCAACCTCAAATCAAGCTAGACACCCCATTCCACCTTCCACTGCCTGTTGACATCTAGTGGAAGGCGTATGAAGTGCATGCAAATCGATAAATATAAGCCAGTTGAATAGGCAGGCCCTGGAACAGAGCCTCGTTTTCAGATTTTTCACTTCCTGTATGGAAGTTTGCTGCCAAATGAGTTCTGTTTTACTCACAGATATAATTCAAACAGTTTTAGAAACTTGAGAGTGTTTTCTATCCAATATTAATAATAATAAGCATATTGTATGATCTAAAATAGAGTACGAGGCAGTTTAATTTGGGCACGATTTTTTCCAAAGTGAAAATAGTGCCCCCCTATTGACAATAAGTTTTAACCTGTCTAGCCCCGGGGTTCCGCTAGCGGAACTCCTCCCACATTCCACTGAAAAGGAAATTCAAAAAATATTTTTTTTAAATATTGAACTTTCACACATTAACAAGTCCAATACAGCTAATGAAAGATACACATCGTATGAATCCAGCCAACATGTCCGATTTTTTAAATGTTTTACAGGGAAAACACAATATATATTTATGTTAGCTCACCAACAAATAGAAAAAAGCACAGACATTTTTCACAGCACAGGTAGCATGCATAAAATCAACCAAACTAACCTAGAACAAACCAAAGAAACCAAGAAACAACTTCATCAGATGACAGTCTTATAACATGTTATACAATAAATCTATGTTTTGTTCGAAAAATGTGCATATTTCAGGTATAAATCATAGTTTACATTGCGGCTACAATCAGAATTGCACCGAAAGCAGCCAGAATAATTACAGACACCAACGTGACATACCGAAATACTCATCATAAAACATTTCTGAAAAATACATGGTGTATAGCAAATGAAAGACAAAGATCTTGTGAATACAGACAATATTTCCGATTTTGTAAGTGTTTTACAGCGAAAACATAATATAGCATTATATTAGCTTACTACAATAGCCTACCACACTACCGCATTCATTCATCAAGGCACGTTAGCGATAGCAATAGGCACGTTAGCGTTAGCGAATAAACCAGCAAAAGATATTAAATTTCACTAACCTTCATAAACCTTCCTCAGATGACAGTCCTATAACATCAGGCTATACATACACTTATGTTTTGTTCGAAAATGTGCATATTTAGAGCTGAAATCCGTGGTTATACAATGTAGCATAACGTAGCATAACGTGCTAACGTAGCATCTTTTCCCCAGAATGTGCGGATATTTCTATTAGACTCTCTCCTATTCTGACCAAATAGCTATTCATAAACATTACAAAAAAATACATGTTGTATAGGAAACGATAGATCCATTAGTTCTTAATGCAATCGCAGTGTTAGAATTCTAAAAATATCTTCATTACGACATAAGACTTAGTTATGGTAAGGGAATAACCAAAACCTGAGCGCAAAGCTACTAGTACACAGTTCGACAGATATATGAAATAGCATCACAAAATGGTTCCTACTTTTGCTGATCTTCTATCAGAATGTTGTACCTTTGGTCCTTTGTCCAGAAGCGTCTTTGTTTGGATTCAGAACGTTCTTTTTCCCTCTTGAATTAGCAAGCACACTGGCCATGCGGCGCTAAGCTCTCCAACGTCAACAAAGTCAAACAACGCAACACAACTAACGTCCCGAATAAATTTCAATAATCTAATGAAACTATATTGAAAAAACATACTTTAGGATGATATTGTAACATGTATTAAATAAAATCAAAGCCGGAGATCATATTCGCCCATAACGACTGGTTTCCAGTAGGCAATAACAGGTCCCAACACGCGCCTTGCAGAAAACAGAAAATGGGGGACACGTTGTTCCAAGAAGGCTTATTCAACGTCAGACAGAGATAATCAACTCATTTTTCCTCTCACTTCCTCTTGACATCCGGGTGAAGGTGTATGACGTGCACGTATAGCCATACCTATCATGCCCATTTATAGGCAGTCACTTGAACAGAACATAGATTTCAGACTTTCCACTTCCTGGTCATAAAGTGTGCTGCCAAATGAGTTCTGTTTTACCCACAGACAAAATTCAAACGGTTTTAGAAACTAGAGTGTTTTCTATCCAATAGTAATAATAATATGCATATTGTACGAGCAAGAATTGAGTACGAGGCCGTTTAAATTGGAGACGTTTTTCCCCAAAAGTGAAAACAGCACCCCCTGTCCTCATCAGGTTTTAACACACTTTTCAGGACGAGTACGGGGAGCTGACTCAGGTGGCACCAAACTGACAACACGTTCCTTTAGTCTAAATCTGTGCATCCTCCACCAACTCAACAACGCTCCCATTTCTCTCTCCTCCAAATTCTCCTTCTTCTCCCAGACTGGCTCTGGTTCACTCCTCGGCTCCTTCGACTGCTCCATGTGCCCCCCCCCCCCCCAAAAAAAAGTTATTGGGGTTTCTGTGGCCTTCCTCCCCGACTTCGTCGCTGTTCTTCCTTCACTGCTTCCGCCTGCTTCCATGACAGGCTCTTCTCTCCTGCCATTATGTCGTCCCAAGTCCAGGATGTTCTCTCCCTAATCTCCTCAAAAGACCAGGATGCCATTACCTCCCGGGAACGCTGCTTGGTCCTTTGTAGATGGGATATTCTGTCACGTTGTTCGTAATAATGATGGTCGGACCAAGGCGCAGCGTACTTCGAGTTCCACAAATTTTAATGAAAGTGAAACGTAAGCTAATACAAAACAAAATAAAGAATAAACTAACCGTGATGACAATGTAGTGCAAACAGGCAACTAAAACAATATCCCATAACCCACAGGTGGATAAAATGCAACTTAAGTATGATCCCCAATTAGAGACAACGATTACCAGCTGCCTCTAATTGGGAATCATACACAAACACCAACATAGAAAAATAAACCTAGAACCCCACATAGAAATAATAAACTAGACTAAACACCCTTAGTCACGCCCTGACCTACTCTACCATCGAAAATACAGGCTTTCTATTGTCAGGACGTGACAGCTAGCAAAAGCCAAATTGCTAGATGGCTAGTAGTATTACAGATAAAAAAAATTATGTATTATTAATATTATTATTTAAAAAAAATAACAGGACATATCTGAGGGGGCACGTGCCCCTGTACCCCCTATGGGCATGACGCCTCTGACTGTTTATGAATCCTGATGATGAATGAGGCTGTTCTGTTCTAGTAGGACAGGACACAGACAGGCAGAGTTGGGATACGAAGAGGCAGGTAAATTGTTGAACACAGTTTGCATGATGAGTAACCTTGCCTGAGAACAGAAAACTTCTGTTAGCTCCCAGAGCTTTAGCTCAGTGAGCCAACACAGTATTGTGGTGTGCAGACAACCTGGGTTCAAACACAGTTGATTGCACACAAACGAACCAAGGGGTTTGTTTTCTCTAGAGCCTCACATTCTTCATGTTGAGAGAGATTGCATTTAAAAAATATCACAGACAAGACGGACAGGATAATCAATCACTAGGGGAGTACAACACACTCACTCACTCACTCAATCACACACTCACTGTAGTGACTGCTGGCTGTGTCTGTTTGAGGGAATTGGACTCATAAATCAGCACTTGCCTGTCAGAGGGACTAACATGAGTGTGTGTGCTTCTGTAATCCTCTCATAAAGAATTCAGTGAACTAAGAAAATAGTAAAAATAAAGAAAATACAGGTGTGCCAAGCTTGTAGCATCATACCCAAGAAGCCTCGAGGCTGCAATCGATGCCAAAGGTGCTTCAACAAAGTACTGAGTAAAGAGTCTGAATATTATGTAAATGTGCTATTTCAGTTTTTTATTTTTAATAATTTAGCAAACATTTCTAAAAAACTGTTTTTTCTTTGTCATTATGGTGTATTGTGTGTAGATTGATGAGGGGTAAAACGGTTTAATCCATTTTAGAATAAAATGTTTAAAAGGTTAAGGGGTCTGAATACTTTCCGAATGCGTGTGTATATATATGGCACTATGCATTCAGGCAGGTAGTGTTTCCCCCGGCATCCGTCAAACCCAGATTAGTCCGTCGGACTGTCAGATGGTTAAAGCGTGATTAATCACTCCAGAGAACGTGTTTCCACTGCTCCAGAGTTTAATGGCGGCGAGCTTTACACCACTCCAGTCGACGCTTGACATTACGCATGGCGATCTTAGGCTTGTGTGTGGCTGCTCGGCCGAAATGACTTGTTGGAAATGTTGAAAGTCGGTGAGCTCTTCAGTAAGGCCATTCTACTGCCAATGTTTTTCTATGGAGATTGCATGGCTGTGTGCTTGATTTTATACACCTGTCAGCAACGGGTGTGGCTGAAATAGCCGAATCCACTAATTTGAAGGGGTGTTCATTGTCTGAGTGAAAGCATGCAATAAACCCCAATGTTGCTATGTGGAGTGGTTATAACCCTGTGACGTCATCAGGTTTACTGTTCTAGTTAACAGAAGGTAATCAAAAACAAAACCTCACATTTTAACTTTTGAATTAAATTGCCTTTTAACATGAGGAAAGCTGTTAGAAGTGAGTCAAATGAATAGGATAATAGGTAAGAACATTCCATCTCTACAGTAAAATATCCTGTCAGAGTGAGTTCAGCCATGCAAATGGTTAACTCTACCAGGAAGAACAGGGTAGGGAGGAGCATGTTAATGTCACTGCTGAAGTGAAACTCAAGTGGAGAGACAGACAGGTAGTATAGTCTGCACAAAAACAGAGTTCCTACGACTGTTCAGCAATCTTTCTCAAACAATTACATACAGAGTTGCTGGGCCTCATGTGATACTACAAATAGAAAGATCAGTGAAAACAGTCAGTCACACTCATATAGGTCAGTAGAGAGATTTACCTGGACAGGTAAAGATTAACTGATTAACTACTGTGTTCATGTCTGTTTTCATGATGACTCTATCAAGGTGATATCCTATGTGATGGTGAAACTGTAAGCAACATTGGCTAGTATTATAATGCTATCTCAACAACTCTAGAGTGGAAACTATTGAGAGCAATAGCCTGTTCCCAGATCTATTTAAATGCCATCATGCCACATGTATTAGCTGGTACTGGGATACAACTGACCTGTGCCAGTGTCCAATGTGTAAGGAGAAATTCTACAGAAGACTTGATCTTCACGTAAATACTTTTATTTCTGAGATGGCTGCTCAGTTCAGTAAGTCGGTTAAAGACACCAGCAGTCCAGACCAATGTCCTGCCAAACCTGCAGAAGTGGCCTGTGATGTCTACACTGGGAAAAAGCTCAAGGCCCTGAAGTCCTGCCTGGAGTGTCTGATTTCATTCTGTGTCTCACCTGCAGTCTCATCAGAGCGTCAGACACAAGCTGAATGACCCTGTGGAGAACCTTGAAGACAGGATGTGTAAGGAGCATGACAAACTCTCTGGAACTGTTCTGGCGGACTGACCAGACGTGTGTTTGTGTCTTGTCCATGAAAACAAATCACTAGAGTATGGAAAGAAAAATGTTAAACTGGGGAAGACAGAGGCAGAAGTACAGCAGATGATCCTGAAGAAGGTTCAGGATATCAAACACTCAGTAGAGCTCAGCAAGAGAAACGCAGATAGAGAGATCAAATCAAATCAAAGTTTATTTGTCACGTGCGTCAAATACAACAGGTGTAGTAGACCTTACAGTGAAATGCTTACATATAGGCGCTAACCAATAGTACAAAAAAGGTATTAGGTGAACAATAGGTAAGTAAAGAAATTAAACAGTAAAAATACAGGCTATATACAGTAGTGAGGCTACATACAGACACCGGTTAGTCAGGCTGATTGAGGTAGTATGTACATGTACATATAGTTAAAGTGACTATGCATATATGATGAACAGAGAGTAGCGTAAAAGAGGGGTTGGCGGGTGGTGGATGGTGGGTGGCGGGACACAATGCAGATAGTCGGGTTAGCCAATGTGCGGGAGCACAGGTTGGTCGGCCCAATTGAGGTAGTATGTACCGCTTGCCATGCGGTAGTAGAGAGAACAGTCTATGACTGGGGTGGCTGGGGTCTTTGACAATTTTTAGGGCCTTCGTCTGACACCGCCTGGTGTAGAGGTCCTGGATGGCAGGCAGCTTAGCCCCAGTGATGTACTGGGCCGTACGCACTACCCTCTGTAGTGCCTTGCGGTCAGAGGTCGAGCAGTTGCCATACCAGGATGTGATACAACCAGTCAGGATGCTCTCGATGTTGCAGCTGTAGAACCTTTTGAGGATCTCAGGACCCATGCCAAATCTTTTTAGTTACATGAGGGGGAATAGGCTTTGTCATGCCCTCTTCACGACTGTCTTGGTGTGTTTGGACCATTCTAGTTTGTTGTTTATGTGGACACCAAGGAACTTGAAGCTCTCAACCTGCTCCACTACAGCCCCGTCGATGAAAATGGGGGCGTGCTCGGTCCTCCTTTTCCTGTAGTCCACAATCATCTCATTAGTCTTGATCACGTTGAGGGAGAGGTTGTTATTCTGGCACCACCCGGCCAGGTCTCTGACCTCCTCCCTATAGGCTGTCTTGTCGTTGTCGGTGATCAGGCCTACCACTGCTGTGTCGTCTGCAAACTTAATGATGGTGTTGAAGTCGTGCTTGGCCATGCAGTCGTGGGTGAAAAGGGAGTACAGGAGGGGACTGAGCACGCACCCCTGGGGAGCTCCAATGTTGAGGATCAGCGTGGCAGATGTGTTGCTAACTACTCTCACCACCTGGGGGCGGCCCATCAGGAAGTCCAGGATCCAGCTGCAGAGGGAGGTGTTTAGTCCCAGGATCCTTAGCTTAGTGATGAGCTTTGAGGGTACTGTGGTGTTGAACATTGAGCTGTAGTCAATGAATGGCATTTTCACATACGTGTTCCTTTTGTCCAGGTGGGAAAGGGCAGTGTGGAGTGCAATAGACATTGCATCATCTGTGGATCTGTTTGGGTGGTATACAAATTGGAGTGGGTCTAGGGTTTCTGGGAAAATGGTGTTGATGTGAGCCATTACCAACCTTTCAAAGCACTGCATGGCTACGGACGTAAGTGCTACGGGTCTGTAGTCATTTAGGCAGGTTGCCTTTGTGTTCTTGGGCACAGGGACTATGGTGGTCTGCTTGAAACATGTTGGTATTACAGACTCAATCAGGGACATGTTGAAAATGTCAGTGAAGACACCTGCCAGTTGGTCAGCACATGCCCGGAGCACACGTCCTGGTAATCCGTCTGGCCCCGCAGCCTTGTGCATGTTGACCTGTTTAAAGGTCTTACTCACGTCGGCTACGGAGAGCGTGATCACACAGTCATACAGAACAGCTGATGCTCTCATGCATGTTTTAGTGTTGCTTGCCTCGAAGCGAGCATAGAAGTGATTTAGCTCATCTGGACGGCTCGTGTCACTGGGCAGCTCGCAGCTGTGCTTCCCTTTGTAGTCTGTAATAGTTTGCAAGCCCTGCCACATAAGACGAGCGTCGGAGCCAGTGTAGTATGATTCAATCTTAGCCCTGTATTGACGCTTTGCCTGTTTGATGGTTAATCGCAGTGAATAGCAGGAATTCTTGGGTTAGAGTCCCGCACCTTGAAAGCGGCTGCTCTACCCTTTAGCTCAGTGCGAATGTTTCCTGTAATCCATGGCTTCTTGTTGGGGTATGTACATACAGTCACTGTGGGGACGACGTCCTCGTGGCACTTATTGATAAAGCCAGTGACTGATGTGGTGTACTCCTCAATGTCATCGGAAGAATCCCGGAACATGTTACAGTCTGTGATAGCAAAACAGTCCTGTAGTTTAGCATCTGCTTCTTCTGATCACTTTTTTATAGACAGAGTCACTGGTGCTTCCTGCTTTAATTTTTGCTTCTAAGCAGGAATCAGGAGGATAGAGTTGTGGTCAGATTTACCAAATGGAGGGCGAGGGAGAGCTTTGTACGCGTCTTTGTGTGTGGAGTACAGGTGATCTAGAATGTTTTTCCCTCTGGTTGCACATTTAACATGTTGATAGACATTTGGTAGAACTGATTTTAGTTACCCTGCAATAAATTCTTCGGCCACTAGGAGCGCTGCCTCTGGGTGAGGGGTTTCCTGTTTGTTAATTTCCTTATACAGCTGACTGAGTGCGGTCTTAGTGCCAGCATCTGTCTGTGGTGGTAAATAAACAGCCACGAAAAGTATAGCTGAAAACTCTCTAGGCAAGTAGTGTGGCCTGCAATTTATCACAATATACTCTACTTCAGGCAAGTAAAATCTAGAGACTTCCTTAGATTTCGTGCACCAGCTGTTGTTTACAAATATGCACAGACCGCCCCCCTTCATCTTACTGGAGTGTGCTATTCTATCTTGCCGGTGCAGCATATATCCCGCTAGCTAAATATCCATGTCGTCATTCAGCCACGATTCCGTGAAAGATAGGATATTACAGTTTTTGATGTCCCGTTGGTAGGATATTCGTGATTGTACCTAGTCTAATTTATTGTCCAATGATTGCACGTTGGTGAGTAGTATTGACGGTAACGGCAGCTTTCCCACTCGCCTTCTCCGGGTCCTGACAAGGCCTTTGTCCTCTGTACCTGCATCGCTTCCTCTTGCAAATAACGGGGATGTCGGCCCCTCCTTGTTGTAGAAAAATCTTTGTCTAATCCGAGTTGAGTGATCTCTGTCCTGATATCCAAAAGCTCTTTTTTGCAGTAAGATACGGTTGCAGAAAGATTATGTACAAAATAAGTTACAAATAATGCGAAAAAACCCACATAATAGCACAAGTGGTTGGGCGCCCATAAAACTGTTGCCATTTCTTCCGGACACATTTTGGGTATGGCGCCGGAAGAATTAGACAGTGTGCAGGTCTTCACTGCTCTATTGCGCTCCATTGTGACAAGCCAGGCTGAGGTCTTTGAGGTAGTTGAAGAGAAGCAGAAATCAGCAGAGAAGTAGCCTGAAGGGCTCATCAAAGAGCTGGAGCAGGAAATCACTGCGCTACAGAGGAGAAGCACTGAGCTGGAACAGCTCTCAAACACTGAGGACCACCTCCACCTCCTCCAGAGCTCTCCATCCCTCTGCAGCCTTCCTCCCAAAAGGACCGGTCTGAGATAAGTGTTTACCGCAGGCTGGGTGTAGGGAACCTGAGCATTGCTGTGTTTTAGATGGAGGAGACACTCTGGAGTGAAGTGAAGAAGTTAATGTATGATCCTGAAATGAAAAGGATTCAGCGGTATGCAGTGGATGTGACTCTGGACCCTAACACAGCACATCCTAATTTTCATCCTGTCTGAGGACAGGGAGCAAGTGAGAACTGGAGCAATGGAGGCTCCTCAGAAGAGGAAGGGGAAGACCATCCTCAATGAAATTTCATAAAAATAGTGAAAGATTAAAGTTGTTCTTTTTAGATAAAACTATACTAAATATACTCATATGTCACCAAATCATTTATTAAAATACACTGTTTTGCAATGGCCTATAGTAACTTCAACAGCGCTGTCTGTGGTAGCACCATGGTTTAGCCGGAGGACAGCAAGATTCCATCCTCTTCTGGCTACATTGACTTCAATACAAAACCTGGAAGTTCGTAGGACAGGGTCTGGCTCTCGACCCGAAACCTGCCCCTCCGCCTGCCCTGCCGGAAGCTGGGTCCGCAGTGTGTAGGGCCATTTAAAGTCCTGAGGAGAATAAACGAGGTGTGTTATCGATTGTTACTTCCTTCGTATTATCGTATTAACCCCTCGTTTCATGTGTCTCTCCTTAGGCCGGTGGTAGCTGGTCCCATGCAGGAAGGTGAGGTTCCGGAGGTCCCTCCGCCCCCTCTGGACATAGAGGGGTCCCCGGCGTACACGATACGGTCCATTCTGGACTCCAGACGCCGGGTGAGGGGCCTGCAGTACCTCGTGGACTGGGAGGGGTACGGGCCGGAGGAGAGGTGCTGGGTCTCGGTGGGGGATATATTGGATCCAAGTCTACTCTAAGGGAATTCCATCGCCTCCATCCGGATCGCCCTGCACCTCGCTCCCGGGGTCGTCCCCGAGGCCGATGTCAGCGCGCTGCGGGGGCCGCGCGTCAGGAGGGGGGTACTGTCACGAATACTACCGAAGGTGGCTCCCCTTCCCGTTCGGGTGGCGCTCGGCGGTCATCGTTGCTGGTCTACTAGCTGCCACCGATCCCTTTTTCCTTTTCGTTTATGTCTGTCTAATTGTTTTCACCTGTTCCTTGTTGGGGTTTTGGGAGGTGTTCTATGTAGTTTTGTTTCGCCCGCTAGTGTTTGTGCGGGCTTATTGGTTGTCATTTGTACGTCGGAGGTGGATTATTGATTTTGGGTTTTCGCTGTCCAGTTTATTTAACAGTGGTCTTTGGGTTGTGTTTGCGCCTGTGTTTTGGCGTCACCCCTTTTGTACCTGTTCCTGTTGACTGTGGACATTAAAGCGTTTGTTCCCGTGAAACTTCTGCTCTCTGCGCCTGACTCTACACCCATCATTCTGCTGACGTTACAATCCCACCAAAGTGTCCGATTTCAAATAGGCTTTTCAGCGAAAGCACCACAAACGATTATGTTATGTCACCACCAACTCACAGAAAAACTCTGCCATTTTTCCAGCCAAAGATAGGAGTCACAAAAAGCACAAATAGAGATAAAATTAATCACTAACCTTTGATGATCTTCATCCGATGACAATCATAGGACTTCATGTTACACAATACATATATGTCTTGTTCGATTAAGTTCATATTTATATCCAAAAACCTCAGTTTACATTGGCGCCATGTTCAGAAATGCCTCCAAAATATCCGGAGAAATTGCAGAGAGCCACGTCAAATAACATAAATACTCATCATAAACTTTGATGAAAGATACATGTTTTACATAGAATTAAAGATACACTTGTGCAACCGCTGTGTCAGATTTCATAAAGCTTTACGGCAAAACACAATTTTCAATAATCTGAAAACAGCGTTCAACCACAAAAGCAAGCCATACAGTTACCCGCCAAATTGTGCAGTCAACAAAACTCATAAAAAGCATTATAAATCTTCACTTACCTTTGCTGATCTTCATCGGAATGCACTCCCAGGACTCCCACAAGAAATGTTTGTTTTGTTCGGTAATGTCCATCATTTATGTCCAAATAGCCATCTTTGTTCGCGTGTTTGGAAAACAAATCCAACGTCAAGAAGCGCTTTCAGTAAAAGCTGACGAAATGTCCAAAAGTTCCGTAACAGTCAGCAGAAACATGTCAAACGATGTATTGAATCAATCTTTAGAATGTTTTTAACATAAATCTTGAATAATGTTCCAACCGGAGAACTACATTGACTTCAGATGAGCGATGGAACAGAGCTCCCTCTTATGAGAACGCGCATGGTCAAAGAATGGTCACCTCATGGCAGACCTGACTAATTCCCCTCTCATTCGGCCCCCCTTCACAGTAGAGGCATCAGACAACGTTCTACAGACTGTTGACATCTAGTGGAAGCCGTAGGAAGTGCAAACTCATCCATATCTCGTTGTGATTTCAATAGGATCTTGGTTGAGAATCGACCAGCTTCAGAATTTCCCACTTCCTGTTTGGATTTTTTCTCCGTTTTTTGCCTGCCATATGAGTTGTGTTATACTCACAGACATAATTCAAACAGTTTTAGAAACTTCAGAGTGTTTTCTATCCAATACTACTAATAATATGCATATATTAGCAACTATGACTGAGGAGCAGGCCGTTTACTCTGGGCACCTCTGTGCACTTTTCATCCAAGCTATTCAATACTGCCCCTGCAGCCATAAGAAGTTAACATAAAGACTTTAAACTCAGGATTCTGTAAAAGCCTACCCCAATGAGGATATGTGTTTACTTTTAGCTTCCTGTGCCAACCGGAATGGCCTTAATAACTCCATACTGTTCAACATGACAAACACTTGGAAATTACTTATACATTTGACAAACAATAATAATAATAATAAAACATGAACAATAAATAAAACATAATTAACATTCACAGTTAGGCTTATGGCCTCTGTTCTATATGTACACTCTTATTACCATCTCTCATCACACAACATAATGCCATTCCAGCTGAAGCTGTTGGCTTCCTCCACCAAAGTTTGATAACATGACAATTCTCACTCTCTCTTAGCCTGACCATGACTTCAGGATACTTTTCTGCTGGGGTTGGCAAAAATGAAAACCCAAAAAAGCCTCCTCATGCTTTCGCCCAGTCTTCCACATCAGACTACAGGATCCAAGAGGTGTTCCCAAGCCATGTCATTCTCACTTTGCTCCCCATCATCTTCCTCCATAGCCACCCGATATATATACGTGCGGTAGCCTTAATCAGTTTGACCTCATCTTGAGGTAACTCAACACTGTGTAGTTGAGCCCTCAGCACATGATATCCAATATCACCAAAGTAACCCCTGCTATTACTAACACTGCCCTGACACTGGAATTTTTGCATGCTTTAAATGCCAGGATGCCAGACTCATTTCAGCTTTTCATCTTGTAGAATTCACTGCACACTATTGAGGAAGAGAACCGTCTTTCCAGACCAACATCTGTCAACAGTTAATAATCAGATAAGGAGACAAACTATACCAAAATGAACAAATGGCAGGTTGCAATGCAATTGCGGATTAGACGTATGAGCCTATTATGTTTAGATTTGTTTCTTACAGAATACATTTTTAATAAACAGTAGTTTCTTAATAGTATGTAGTAGCCTATGATTAGGACACAGTATGTTTTTTTAGTAAGTAGTAGGCAAGACAGTGTTGTATCGTGAACCCATGAGTGGACAGAGCGTGACATTTCAGGCCAAGCTTCACAGATTCTGTAATTCACAGCGCCTCCTTTCAACCCATCACAGAACAAACAAACTGCTCTTCCCACAATCCTGTTATGACTCTGAATGCCAGGCTGGGTTGTCAGGAGACAGTCAGCAGACCCCTTTTACAACTTACATGTATTAAGGGAGGAAGGGAGGTTATCCGAGAGACACCACAGCTATGTTCCAACAAAAGAACGCTTTTTTCCTCATTCTTCTTAATGAACAAGGAGAAAATTGGGTCACATTTGCCCTCCTCAGACTGTACCTCGTCCTAGAGATAGTTCTCACATTCAAAAACACCTTTTTGTATTTTGTAAAACACTTATGAGTAAGTTTCATGTTTATCGCCTATGAAAATGGATATGCCAAATCTTTACAATCAACGGGGCGTTCCCTTGTTGCATAACTGGGCCATTAGACCCTGCCTTCTGTGATTCTGATTTTAAATAAGAGGACTTACTAACCAGAAATCAGATCAGATCTTTGTGAGGTGTAGGCCATGCCTTGAAGGTTCAATCATCCATCTCCTTGGAAACCAAAACATCGCTGCGAGAAACCTACGCAACTTTGATTTGCACCATCCTACTCAAACAGAAGATTCGCCTGAGAGGAACCGTTGAGTCTTCATCGCTCCCAAAGGCAATCCGAACCAACATTATATTGCACCCTAGTATCTTAACAAACTTTATCTCGTTGAACTGAACGAACTGAGAACTGAACTGAGAGAGCCTATGTTTGAACTTCTATGAGGGCCTTCTTTGACTGAAAGCTCCAAACGCCAGGACCACAGACCTTTTCCCTGTGTACCACTCCATCATAACAGAAACTCGACTGAACAAGACGACACTCAAAGTCACGTAAATACCTTGTTGCGTTGCATTTTCCTTTTTTGTGACGCTGTCTATGTAAAAGTGGTGGCAGTAACAGATTATTGTAAGACTGTTAGATATCATAATTAATACTGTTAAGGCATTGTCCACATTCGAATGCGAACTGATAGCCTAGCCATTGGCAACTCTTGGTGGATGAACCTATAATTCCACAGTGGTGAAGACTATCAGTTGATAAGACCATGTCATCCTCAAAAGTCTGGTGAATGTATGTACTGTTGTATTTGCTCAGTTCAAGTACAGAAGTTAATTTATGTTGACCTGTGGAGATTCTCACTTCAATATCTGTGTTGTATTCTGTTAGCCTGGACCCTGCCTTACTCTGTTCTGCCATACTCTGTTAACTACCTCATTTTCCAACTTATTTAGTCTAATAAATAAAACCTTAAAAATGAATTTGTGGCCTTGAGTTAATTTGCAAGTGATTGGATCCTTGAAGTTTCTGAGCTCGACGACTTTCACAATGAGAATATAGTAACTGACTGTTGATTAAGATTATTGTTAATATAGGATTGGTATAACGGTTAATGATAACTACGGATGGAGTTCATTGAAGGGATCTCTATATTTAAAAAAAAACTTGATGGTGCACAACCTTTGATTAATCTGGATAGGATAACCAAGTTAATTACAATAAATTACATAAATTAATTATTCCAGTAATTAATCAGTAAATTATCTTTAATAGCCATAGCCAAAGTCACAACAGTAGATTTCCGACACGGCCTCTTCTCTATCGCTCTCTGTGTCAGCTTGGACCTGGCATTTCCTTCCATGCACCTGATCTCCTGTGTGTGAGTGTGTGTGTCACGGAGGCTGTCACTCGTCACTCGTCCTCTGATAGCTGACGGACAGCAAGGGGGAGTAGTGCTGTGACAGGATGACAGAGGGGACATCTCTCTCTCTCTCTGTCTCCTTCTACGTTGATCGGATTCAGTTAGTGGGCAGAATCATTGAACAATATATGCATTCATTTCATGATGCACATTATGAACTTTCATTCATCTGATGAAGTTTTACACATTACTGAGACTCAACTGAATTACAGTACATCTGTTTTCTTCCATGAGAAACAAGTTAATTGAGTTTGTTATTTAAAGCAACTTTCTTACCATCTCTGTCTCTTCCCCTTTTCCCTTGCTGTCTGTCAGCTGCTCAAATACTAGTCTGTCTATTCATTCATCTGGAGGCAAAGGGGGGCTCTGAGGGGAAATATTGACTCAGGTCCACTGATGCAGCAGAATATGAATGGTCCTCATTTCAGCTTGTCAAGTTAGCCTGTGCTCTGCCCCTCCCTGTGCCAAACACACACGCACACGCCTGCTGCATGGTGAGGCTGGAAAATTGAGCTGATGGCAGCCCTGTCTGTCTGGCGGCATGTTGGGATGTGTTGTAATGCACCACACTCTTCTACAGGGGTCATGTCACATTGTGTACCCCCGCGATCAGCTGTGACCCAGCTGTCAGGCTGCCCATGCTGGAGGTGATGTAGTAATGTGTATGTCTGAGTCTGTGTTGTCTGAGCGTGTGCTAAGATTCCCCTTGCGTAATTGAATCTGGTGTGTTCATACAGGGCTGGAACAAAAGCCTGCACAGTGTATAGTCATTCAGGCCACCTACACTAGTAAGTGAGTAGGGTGTAATTTATGGTTTGTTTGCTCAACACATCCAATCTAATTCCATTCACAGCCCAGAGCCTGTAAGAAAGGTTTAATGGTGGCGCGGAGATAGATAATTAGAGATTACTAACGAGGTTAGAAAAGCTTTAGAGTCTGGGAGGCATGGCTGGCTGCCTAACGACTCCCTGGCTGTTTAAACAAATCAGTTTTTCCCACTGGAGCTGGTGCTCAGCACAATTATACCCACAGTTAACCTCTCTTTTTTACCAGGGCTGCCTCTGTCAACTGGCCTCTAACTGGAGAGACTAAGACCAAGTAGATCTTTGGAAATGACTAATAACGCTACTATATCAATGGCCCAATGGGTTCGTTATTAAGCTGGCTAATGTAGTGATAGAGGGGAAACAGCCAATGTGGTGTGTGAACCAGCAACCCTGAGGTTATGGGTCAAGTGCTCTACCATAAAAGCCTGGGCCTCTTGGCAGAAGCAGTAAGTGAGTTTCCTTTCAAAAACACATGGTAGAAAGAGATGACCTGTTAATTTAATTATAAGGGATATCAAGTTATTGATTGACTAATTGGTTGATTTAGGGATAATTGTAAATATGCATATACAGCCACATCACTACATCAGGTGTAGAAGACAGGAGAAGGAGGTGAGAGAAGGCAAGACAGAGATGGAGGAGGAGGGGACAAGCTGGTATTGATTTTGTGCCAGGTGTGATGGATAAAACCATAAGTGGTAGGAGCCAGTGGACTAGAGGAGAGAGTGGTTCTGCTTTTCACAGGTCAAGAGAGGCAGAGGGAGGCCAGTGTCCAGACCTTTGCCACATGATAGACTGATCTGTCGGGATGAAAGACAAACATAGAGGGAGGAAAGAAAGGGAGAAGAGGGACTTGAGTCTGACTCCAGTCACAAATTTGATGACCTGAGACTCGACTTGATATAAAATATAATGACTTGACATGGACCTGGATCCTCAAGACTCGGGACTCGACATTGACTTGAGACTGATGACTTGAGACTGATGACTTGAAATGATCTAACCAGGTTTTGTAATGTTTTCTAACTCATTTTGTGGCACAGAGTCTCCGTTGATTACTCTCCACGCAGCCAGAGACAGTAGCCGCAGGCAGCATCGCAGATTGGCTAGTGAAACGCACACTCAGCCTTCTGATTGGACCAACAAACTGTCAATCAACACATGTCCAGTGAGCCACTGCAGTGGATCTCAAAGTGGAGAAGATTCTGGGGTGTCATGAGTATGAAACTGAATGGGGGGAAAAAATAATCTGGTACCAAGAAGCAAACAAGTAGCCTAATATCTAGGTTATTAGGGTGTAATTACCATTTTACCTTGTGATTCAAGTACACTGAACAAAAAATATAAACGCAACATATAAAGTGTTGGTCCCATGTTTCATGAGCTAAAATAAAAAATGTAAAAGTATTTACATCGGCTTTTCATAGCCGATCATTAAGAGTTGAAAACAGCAGGTCTGGGACAGGTAGGGGTTCCGTAACCGCAGCCAGAACCGTTGAAACTGGAATAGCAGCAAGGCCAGGCGGACTGGGGGCAGCAGGGAGTCGTCATGCCCGGTAGTCCTGACGTTTGGTCCTAGGGCTCAGGTTCTCAGAGAGAGAAAGAAAGAGAGAACGAGAGAATTAGAGAAAGCATACTTAAATTCACACAGGACACTGGATAAGACAGGAGAAGGACTCCAGGTATAACCAACTGACCCTAGCCCCCCGACACAAACTACTGCAGCATAAATACTGGAGGCTGAGACAGGAGCGGTCAGGAGACACTGTGGCCCCATCCGAAGATACCCCCGGACAGGGCCAAATAGGAAGGATATAACCCCACCCACTTTGCCAAAGCACAGCCCCCGCACCACTGGAGGGATATCTTCAACCACCAACTTATAATCCTGAGACAAGGCCGAGTATAGCCAACAAAGATCTCCACCACAGCACAAACCAAGGGGGGGCGCCAACCCAGACAGGAAGATCACGTCAGTAACTCAGCCCACTCAAGTAACGCACCCCTCCCAGGGACGGCATGAAAGAGCACCAGTAAGCCAGTGACTCAGCCCCTGTAACAGGGTTAGAGGCAGAGAATCCCAGTGGAGAGAGGGGAACCGGCCAGGCAGAGACAGCAAGGGTGGTTCGTTGCTCCAGAGCCTTTCCGTTCACCTTCACACTCCTGGGCCAGACTACACTCAATCATATGACCTACTGAAGAGATAAGTCTGGAGTAATATGATCAGATTTCTTGGTTCTAGTCAGGATTCTAGCAGCCGTATTTAGCACTAACTGAAGTTTATTTAGTGCTTTATCCGGGTAGCCGGAAAGTAGAGCATTGCAGTAGTCTAACCTAGAAGTAACAAATGCATGGATTAATTTTTCTGCATCATTTTTGGACAGAAAATTTCTGATTTTTGCAATGTTACGTAGATGGAAAAAAGCTGTCCTTGAAACAGTCTTGATATGTTCGTCAAAAGAGAGATCAGGGTCAAGAGTAACGCCGAGGTCCTTCACAGTTTTATTTGAGACGACTTTACAACCATCAAGATGAATTGTCAGATTTAACAGAATATCTCTTTGTTTCTTGGGACCTAGAACAAGCATCTCTGTTTTGTCCGAGTTTAAAAGTAGAAAGTTTTCAGCCATCCACTTCCTTATGTCTGAAACACAGGCTTCTAGCGAGGGCAATTTTGGGGCTTCACCATGTTTCATTGAAATGTACAGCTGTGTGTCATCCGCATAGCAGTGAAAGTTAACATTATGTTTTCGAATAACATCCCCAAGAGGTAAAATATATAGTGAAAACAATAGTGGTCCTAAAACGGAATCTTGAGGAACACCGAAATGCACAGTTGATTTGTCAGAGGACAAACCATTCACAGAGACAAACTGATATCTTTCCGACAGGTAAGATCTAAACCAGGCCAGAACTGGTCCGTGTAGACCAATTTGGGTTTCCAGTCTCTCCAAAAGAATGTGGTGATCGATGGTGTCAAAGGCAGCACTAAGGTCTAGTAGCACGAGGACAGATGCAGAGCCTCGGTCTGACGCCATTAAAAGGTCATTTACCACCTTCACAAGTGCAGTCTCAGTGCTATGATGGGGTCTAAAACCAGACTGAAGCATTTTGTATACATTGTTTGTCTTCAGAAAGGCAGTGAGTTGCTGCGCAACAGCTTTTTCTAAAATTTTTGAGAGGAATGGAAGATTCGATATAGGCCGATAGTTTTTTATATTTTCCGGGTCAAGGTTTGGCTTTTTCAAGAGAGGCTTTATCACTGCCACTTTTAGTGAGTTTGGTACACATCCGGTGGATAGAGAGCTGTTTATTATGTTCAACATAGGAGGGCCAAGCACAGGAAGCAGCTCTTTCAGCAGTTTAGTAGGAATAGGATCCAGTATGCAGCTTGAAGGTTTAGAGGCCATGATTATTTTCATCATTGTGTCAAGAGATATAGTACTAAAATACTTAAGTGTCTCTCCCGATCCCAGGCCTTGGCAGAGCTGTGCAGATCCAAGACAGCTAAGCCCTGGAGGAATACGCAGATTCAAAGAGGAGTCCGTAATTTGCTTTCTAATGGTCATGATCTTTTCCTCAAAGAAGTTCATGAATTTATTACTGCTGAAGTGAAAGCCATCCTCTCTTGGGGAATGCTGCTTTTTAGTTAGCTTTGCAACAGTATCAAAAATAAATTTTGGATTGTTCTTATTTTCCTCGATTAAGTTGGACAAGTAGGATGATCGAGCAGCAGTGAGGGCTCTTCGGTACTGCACGGTACTGTCTTTCCAAGCTAGTCGGAAGACTTCCAGTTTGGTGTGGCGCCATTTCCGTTCCAATTTCCTGGAAGCTTGCTTCAAAGCTCGGGTATTTTCTGTATACCAGGGAGCTAGTTTCTTATGACAAATGTTTTTCGTTTTTAGGGGTGCAACTGCATCTAGGGTATTGCGCAAGATTAAATTGAGTTCCTCAGTTAAGTGGTTAACTGATTTTTGTCCTCCGACGTCCTTGGGTAGGCAGAAGGAGTCTGGAAGGGCATCAAGGAATTTTTGTGTTGTCTGAGAATTTATAGCACGACTTTTGATGCTCCTTGGTTGGGGTCTGAGCAGATTATTTGTTGCGATTGCAAACGTAATAAAATGGTGGTCCGATAGTCCAGGATTATGTGGGAAAACATTAAGATCTACAACATTTATTCCATGGGACAAAACTAGGTCCAAAGTATGACTGTGGCAGTGAGTAGGTCCAGAGACATGTTGGACAAAACCCACTGAGTCGATGATGGCTCCGAAAGACTTTTGGAGTGGGTCTGTGGACATCTCCATATGAATATTAAAATCACCAAAAATTAGAATATGATCTGCTATGACTACAAGGTCTGATAGGAATTCAGGGAACTCAGAGAGGAACGCTGTATATGGCCCAGGAGGCCTGTAAACAGTAGCTATAAAAAGTGATTGAGTAGGCTGCATAGATTTCATGACTAGAAGCTCAAAAGACGAAAACGTCATTTTTTTTTTGTAAATTGAAATTTGCTATCATAAATGTTAGCAACATTTCTGTTAGCAACATTTCTGTAATGTTCATGTCTGTAATGCAGTGGAGGCTCCTCAGAGGAGGAAGGGGATGACTGTCCTCCTCAGTGAGTGGCTCAGGTAGTGCAGTTCATCCAGGATGGCACATCAATGCGAGCTGTGGCAAAAAGGTTTGCTGTGTCTGTCAGCGTAGTGTCCAGAGCATGGAGGCACTACTAGGAGACAGGCCAGTACATCAGGAGACGCCGTGGAGAACGTTCTGCTGCCTGCAACATCCTCCAGCATGACCGGTTTGGCGGTGGGTCAGTCATGGTGTGTGGTGGCATTTCTTTGTGGGGCCGCACAGCCCTCCATGTGCTCGCCAGAGGTAGCCTGACTGCCATTAGGTACTGAGGTGAGATCCTCAGACCCTATGTGAGACCATATACTGACACATGCACATTTGTGGCCTGCTGGAGGTCATTTTGCAGGGCTCTGGCAGTGCACCTCCTTGCACAAAGGCGGAGGTAGCGGTCCTGCTGCTGGGTTGTTGCCCTCCTACGGCCTCCTCCACGTCTCCTGATGTACTGGCCTGTCTCCTGGTAGCGCCTCCATGCTCTGGACACTACGCTGACAGACACAGCAAACCTTTTTGCCACAGCTCGCATTGATGTGCCATCCTGGATGAACTGCACTACCTGAGCCACTTGTGTGGGTTGTAGACTCCGTCTCATGCTACCACTAGAGTGAGAGCACCGCCAGCATTCAAAAGTGACCAAAACATCAGCCAGGAAGCATAGGAACTGAGAAGTGGTCTGTGGTCACCACCTGCAGAATCACTCCTTTTTTGGGGGTGTCTTGCTAATTGCCTATAATTTCCACCTTTTGTCTATTCCATTTGCACAACAGCATGTGAAATGTATTGTCAATCAGTGTTGCTTCCTAAGTGGACAGTTTGATTTCATAGAAGTGTGATTGACTTGGAGTTACTTTGTGTTGTTTAAGTGTTCCCTTTATTTTTTTGAGCAGTGTATCATTTACTTATGAAACTTGCATTTGGAATTTTATGTTAAAATTAATTTTCCATAGGCCTAATCAAAATATGTTGTAGACAAAATAATTAAAATGGCTGAAAAAATAGACAACGATTTGTAGTTCAACAAGTCTTTATACGTATAGATTTTATTTTACTTGACTTGAGACTTGACATGAAATACCTGTAGCTTGTGACTCGACTTTACTTGCTCTTAGAATGCACAACTTGCACTTGACTCGAGACTCAACCCGTTTGTAACGGCAGTCTACTTCGTCCTCCTCCTCAGACGAGAAGAGGCGAGAAGGATCAGAGGACCAATGTGCAGCGTGGTAATTTGACATAATGAATTTAATGGACAAAACAAAAACACTATGCAAAATAACAAAAGAACATACCGTCACAGTCCTAGCTGGTGCAGACCACAAACACAGAGACAGGAAACAACCACCCACAATCCCCAACACAAAACAAGCCACCTATATATGATTCTCAATCAGGGACAACGATTGACAGCTGTCTCTGATTGAGAACCATATCAGGCTGAACATAGAAACAGACGAACTAGACACACAACATAGAATTCCCACCCAGCTCACGTCCTGACCAGCACTAAACAAGCAAAACACATAAGAACTCTGGTCAGGACGTTACACCGTTCCACTTGGGACTCGACTTGAGACGGAGACAGAAACGAAGGGAGGAGAAGAGAAGAACAGAGATGGAGGGGGGGGGCTGGAAAGAAGAGAAGATATATTAAGGTATGTGATAGAGGGGTGAAAAGAGTTGAAGAGAGCATTGATGAACTGGAGAGAGAGAATGAGAAAGGGAGTGTAAAGAAAGAGAGAGAGAGAGAGACAGAGAGAGAGCGAGACAGAGAGAGATTAAGGCAGGGGTTGATATTGCCGTCAGTTCAACATTATTAATGGCAAAAGAGAGGAGAGGGAGTTATGACAGAATGAGTGGGAAGGGGGGATAAAGTCTCCACGGATAAATGATTTGACTGTATTAGTGTTCTAAATACTTGGATGCCTCACAACTTCCTCCAGCTAAATCAAGACAAGACCAATGTTCTTATTGTTGGAGCCAAATCACAGAGAGAGTATCTAGCCGCGCATTTGCATTCACAGGCAATAAAGATAAAACACCAGATAAAAAACCTAGGTGTTATTTTAGATTCTGAACTAAATTTCGAATCACACATTAGAACCAAAAGAGTGTTTTACCACCTGAGGAACATTGCCAAAGTGTGGCCATTTTTCTCTCAGGCTGATACAGAGAGACTCATCCATGATTTTATTACAAGCAGGCTTGACTACTGTAATGCTCTCCTGTCTGATCTACCCAAGAAAGCCATTGGTCAACTGCAAAACATACAGAATGCTGCACGGGTACTGATCAAGACCAGACAGAGAGCACACATTACACCGGTTTTAAGGTCTCTGCACTGGCTACCTGTGAGTCTTATAATTCATTTTAAGATTCTTCTATTGGTTTTAAAATCAATCCACGATTGTGCACCCAATACATGTCAGACATGCTTTTAAGTTATGTACCCAGTAAGGTCCTCTGGCACTTCCATCTTAACTTCTTTGGGCTGCAAGCCCGAAGCCGGGCACAATATGACAACAGCCACTTCAAGTGCAGGGCGCGAAATTCAAAATATATTTTTTTGAAATATTTAACTTTCACAAGTCCAATACAGCATATGAAAGATAAACATCTTGTGAATCCAGCCAACATGTCCGATTTTTAAAATGTTTTACAGCGAAAACACCACATATATTTATGTTAGCTCACCACCAAATACAAAAAAGGACAGACATTTTTCACAGCACAGGTAGCATGCACAAAGCCAACCTAACTAACCAAGAACCAACCAAACTAACCAAGAAACAACTTCATTAGATGACAGTCTTATAACATGTTATACAATAAATCTATGTTTTGTTCGAAAAATTTGCATATTTGAGGTATAAATCAGTTTTACATTGCAGCTACCATCACAGCTACCGTCACAAATAGGACCGAAGCAGCCAGAGTAATTACAGGCACCAACGTCAAATATCTAAATACTCATCATAAAACATTTCTGACAGTCTTATAACATGTTATACAATAAATCTATGTTTTGTTCGAAAAATGTGCATATTTCAGGTATAAATCATAGTTTACATTGCGGCTACAATCAGAAATTGCACCGAAAGCAGCCAGAATAAGTACAGACACCAACGTGACATACCGAAATACTCATCATAAAACATTTCTGAAAAATATATGGTGTACAGCAAATTAAAGACAAACATCTTGTGAATCCAGCCAATATTTCCGATTTTTTAAGTGTTTTACAGCGAAAACACAATATAGCATTATATTAGCTTACTACAATAGCCTACCACACTACCACATTCATTCATCAAGGCACGTTAGCGATAGCAATAGGCACGTTAGCGATAGCGAATAAACCAGCAAAAGATATATAATTTTTGACTAACCTTGATAAGCTTCATCAGATGACAGTCCTATAACATCAGGTTATACATACACTTATGTTTTGTTCGAAAATGTGCATATTTAGAGCTGAAATCAGTGGTTATACATTGTGCTAACGTAGCATCTTTTTCCCAGAATGTGCGGATATTTTTATGACACTCAAACTATTCTGACCAAATAACTATTCATAAACGTTACTAAAAAATACATGTTGTATAGGAAATTATAGATACACTAGTTCTTAATGCAATCGCCATGTTAGAATTCTAAAAATAACTTCATTACGACATGCAGCTTAGTTATAGCGAGAGAGTGCCCAAACTCTGGGCACAAACGACTAGTACAAGATGTTCGACAGATATATGAAATAGCATCATAAAATGGGTCCTACTTTTGACGATCTTTCATCAGAATGTTGTACAAGGGGTCCTTTGTCGGGAACAATCGTTGTTTGGATTTAGAATGTCCTCTTCTCCAGTCAATTAGCACGGAAAGCTAGCAAAGTGGCTCTTATGTTTGTTGTGTAGTATATATTTCAGATTTTATTTTCATTGTTTATTATTTTTTCCTGTAAAGCACATTGTGTTGCATTCCATGAAATGTGCTGTATAAATACAGCTTGATTTGAAGGAGGGAGGAGGGGAGAAGAGGAGAGGAGAAGTGATGTATGCCCCCTCTGGCATCTCTGAAATCCAATAATAACACTGAAGGATGGCCCAGCAGATGGAAGGAGGGAGAGAGGGATGGAAAGAGGAAGAGAGGAAGAGAGGGAGGGAAGGGTAGGACAGATAGAGACCAGACTGGGTGTAGAGGACTGTGGCCAGAAGGGGGCATCATTACAAAACATTGTCATAGTGAAGTGTATCTTTTCAATCTTTTCATTATATTTATTCACAGTTTAAACAGGCTATTCCAGAAGGGGGGGATAATTTGTATGATATTAGGCAGTTATAAGATATATTTACTGTAATAATGCAGACATCTAAAAAATATAATCTTCTATTTCACCAACAACAAAAAGAGAGTGATAGAGGTTGCCAGACATGAGGTGGCCAGACATGAGAGGTGGCAAGACATATATAGAAAGAAAAGAGGAAGAGAGGAGGGGCAGACCCTAGACAATCTCATTAAATTAAGTAAAGAAGGAATGACTCAAAAGGGAGAGAAGGAGAGAGGGAGAGTGAAAGTGGCAGAGAGCCCAGCCCAGCTTAGTTTGGTCTGATAAAGACAGATATAGGTGGCCAAACGAAGGAAGGATGAGTAGAGCGAGGGAAAAGAATGGATGAGGAGGAGGAGAGAGGAGGGGTTGGGCCCAGACAAGCTCATTAAGGAGAGGGCCGTAGTGTGACACAAGATGCATGAGTCTGGCAGCATCCATCCACTCTCTCCACAGGAGCCTGTCTGGAGGGAGATGTATGGCCGCGTGTGTCAGTGTGTGTGTAGAGTCGTGTGAGTGTTCGTGGAGAAAAATAAACAATTAAATATAAGGGTCAACTCAGATAGTCCGTTAAATGTATTCTGGCAAAAATTACAGACAGTAGCTTATTAGCAAAATATAACTTTATTGAGAGTGTGTGGGGAGAGGCCAGGACCCGGTTTCCTAATAGCGATGGAACTTCGGCTTATGAGTGTATTAATGATGCAGCGTCCCTACAACGGCCGAAGACGTAACAAGAGTTTCCCAAAACACCACGCAGAGAGAACGTTTGCTAAATGCGTAGTTAGACCATGTGTTGATACCATCGCTTCTCTTTGTCACGTCCTGACCTTAGTTCCGTTTTGTGTCTCTATTTTAGGTTGGTCAGGGCGTGAGTTGGGGTGGGCAGTCTATGTTCTTTTTTCTAGGTTGTTGTTTTTCTATGTGTTTGGCCTGGTGTGGTTCCCAATCAGAGGCAGCTGTTTATCGTTGTCTCTGATTGGGAGCCATATTTAGGTAGCCTGTTTTCCATTGTGTGTTGTGGGTGATTGTTTCCTGTGTTAGTGCTTGTTTCACATTTCAGGACTGTTTCGGTTTTCGTTATCATTCACTTTGTTATTTTTGTATTTTGTCGTGTTCAGTTTTATTAAACTATCATGGACACTTACCACGCTGCGTATTGGTCCGATCCTTCATACTCCTCGTCTGAAGAGCAGGAAAATCGTTACACTCTTGGATCAGCTTTCTCCATTCAAATCTTACCTTAGCTTACAGTGCCTTCAGAAAGTATTCACACCCCTTGACTTCTTCCACATTTTGACATGTTACAGCCTGAATTTAAAATGGATTAAATTGAGATTTTTTTGTCTCTGACATACACACAATACCCCATAATGTCAAAGTGGAATTTTGTTTTTCTAAATTTTAACTAATTAATTAAAACAACCCCTTTGTTATGGCAATCAGGATCTACAGTCCATTACGGATTACGAAGGAAGACCGAACCGTGATCTGCCCAACGATGTCTCTCTACCAGACAAACTCAATGCATTTTATGCATGCTTTGACAATAGCAACTTTAAGCCGGATTTGAAGCCCGTCACCGACCAAGTGGACTTGGTGACTTACTCTCCGAGGCCGACGTGAGAAGGGTCTTTAAATAGGTCAACACCTTCAAGGCCACGGGCCCCGACGGTATTCCAGGGCGTGTTCTCAGAGCATGCGCAGAACAGCTGGCAAGCATGTTCACGGTAATGTTCAACCTCTCCTGGTCCCAGTCTGTAATCCACGTGTTAAGATGACCACAATCATTCCTGTTCCTAAGAACTCTAAGACTTCATGCCACAATGATTACCGCCCTGTAGCACTCACTTCTGTAATCACGAAGTGCTGTGAAAGGCTGGTTATGGCACACATCAACTCCATCATCCCAGCCACCCTAGACCCACTCCAATTAGCATACCGTACCAACAGATCCATAGATGATGCAATCTCAATTGCTCTCCACACTGCCCTCACCAACCTAGATCACAGGAATACCGATGTGAGAATGCTGTTCATTGACTAAAGCTCAGCATTCAACACCATAGTGCCCTCCATGTTCATCACCAAGCTTAGGACTTGGGACTGAACACCTCCCTCTGCAACTGGATCCTGGACTTCCTAACAAGCCGACCCCAGGTGGTGAGGGTAGCCAACATCACCTCCACCTTGCTGACCCTTAACACAGGGGCCGCACAGGGGTGTGTGCATAGTACCCTCCTGTACTCCCTGTTCACCCAACACCATTATCAAGTTCGCTGACAACAAGACGGTGGTAGGCCTGATCACCGGCGATGATGAGTCAGCCTACAGTGACCTGGCAGTGAGGTGCTTCCTCAACGTCAGCACGAAGAAGGAGCTGATTGTAGACTACAGGAAACAAGGACGGGGGGGGGGGCACACCCCCTTCCACATTGACGGGGCGGCAGTGGAGTAGGTAGACAGCTTCAATTTCCTCGGTGTACAAATCATTACAGACTTCAAATGGTCCAAACACACATGTACAGCGGTGAAGAAGGGGTGACAGTGCCTCTTCCCCCTCAGGAGGATTGAAAAGGTTTGGTATGGGCCCTCAAATCCTTAAAAGGTTCTACAGCTGTACAATTGAGAGCATATTGACTGGCTACATCACTGCTTGGTATGGCATTAGCACCGCCCAATCGCATGGTGCTACAGAGTGTTGTGCGACAGCCCAGTACATCACTGGGGCCAAGCTCCCTGCCATCCAGGACCTATATATCAGGCGGTGTGAAAAGAAGGCCTGGAAAAACGTCAAACACCCCAACCACTCAAACCATAGACTATTTTCCCTGCTGCCGCACGGCAAGAGGTACTGGGGCGTCAAGTCTGACACCAACAGGCTATTAAACAACTTCTATTCCCTAGCATTACAACTGATAAATAGCTAAGAAAATAGCTACACAGACCGAGTTTCCCTTGCATCTTTATTTACCTTTTATTTCAATATTTGCACTGTCTCTATGCACACTCACAAAGCCCTACACACTCACAAACACTGTCACTACCAACACACACACAAACACTCATGACATAATTTGCTCGCTCACACATAATATGATCATACATTTATACTGACTCTACACACCCGCACACTCAAATACATGCAAGCTGCTGCTACTCTGTCTATCTTATATCCTGTTTCCTTGTCCCCTTACCCCTATACATACAGCACCAGTCAAAAGTTTGAACACACCTACTCATTCCAGGGTTTCTTTATATTTACTATTTTGTACACTGTAGAATAATAGTGAAGACATCAAAACTATGAAATAACACATATGGAATCATGTAGTAAACAAAAAAGTGTTAAACAAATCAAAATATATTTTATATTAGCCACCCTTTGCCTTGAGGACAGCTTTGCACACTCTTGGCATTTTGTTGGGTTACTACATGATTCCATATGTGTTATTTCATAGTTTTGATGTCTTCACTATTATTCTACAATGTAGAAAATAGAAAAAATAAAGAAAAAATCTTGAATGAGTAGGTGTGTCCAAACTTTTGACTGGTAATGTATCTACCTCCATCACTCCAGTATCCCTGCATATGTAAATATGGTATTGGAACTGACATTTTAAATATTTCCTGTATATATAGTATGCTTACTTACTTACTGTAAGTAAAAAGCCTAAGTAAGTCCTCATAAGTTGCATGTTTTTTGATTGACTACCTAATTTCTGTACCCGACTCATACAATTATCTGTGAGGTCCTTCAGTCGAGAAGTAAATTTCAAACACAGATTCAACCACAAAGACAAGGGAGGTTTTCCAATACCTTGCAAAGAAGGGCACCTATTGGTAGATGTGTAAACAAATATATATTGAATGTCCTATGGTGAAGTTAATAATTACACTTTGGATGGTGTATCAATACACCCAGTCACTACAGATACAGGTGTCCTTCCTAACTCAGTTGCCAGAGAGGAAAGAAATCGCTCAGGGATTTCACCATGAGGCCAATGGTGACTTTAAAACAGTTACAGAGTTTAATGGCTTTGAAAGAAGAAAACTGAGGATGGATCAACAACATTGTAGTTACTCCACAATATTATCCAAATTGACAGAGTGAAAAGAAGGAAGCTTGTACAAAATAAAAATATTCCAAATCATGTATCCTGTTTAAAACAAGACATTAAAGTAATACTGCAAAAAAATGTGACAAAGAAATAAACTTTTTGTCCTGAATACAAAGTGTTATGTTTGGGGCAAATCCAATTCAACACATTACTGAGTACCACTCTCCATATTTTCAAGCATGTTGTTGGCTGCATCATCTTATGGGTATGCTTGTCATCGTTAAGGACTGGGACATTTTTCAGGATAAAAAAATAAACGGAATGGAGCTAAGCACAGGCAAAATCCTAGAGAAAAACCTGGTTCTGTTTGCTTTCCACCCGACACTGGGCGATGAATTCACCTTTCAGCAGGACAATAACCTAAAACATAAGGCAAAATATACACTTGAGTTGCTTACCAAGAAGACAGTGAATGTTCCTGAGTGGCCGAGTTACAGTTTGACTTAAATCTACTTAAAAATCAATGGAAAGATCTGAAAATGGTTGTCTAGCATAAAGTAGACAAAAACACACAATAAATAAAAATAAGAAAAACATGATAAAGTAAGTAAGCATACTATATACAGGATAGAGGTAGATATGTATAGGGGTAAGGTAACTAGGCTTCAGGATATCTGATAAACAGAGTAGCAGCAGTGTATATGATAATAGTATGGGTGTGTAGATTCAGTATAAATGGCAGCAACAAGCTCTCACAGTCTCATGTCAGAATTAGACACTCATCCATGTTTCTCAAATATCAAATTTAAGGTTAAGTTTAGGCATTAACCCCCTGAAATATTAAGGTTAGGCATTAACTCCAAATGGTTAAGGTAAGGGTTAAGGTTTTGAACATACAACCTTTGGCACTAGAGGCCATCCCCACCATTCCTGTCCACAACCCCATAGAAAAACCCAAACCTACTTGAAGATAACAGCGCTCACTGTTGCCCCTAGTGGCCGGGTTCCACGTCATCTTCCAACGTCCTCAGACATGGATGGACGTTGAATTCTGACTTGTATCACAGTTGACCTGGCGGATAAATGTGTGTGCATGTTATGTGTGTGAGCAAAGTCTTTGTGAGCAACTTAAGTGTGTGTGTGCGTGCGTGTGTTGGAGCGTCAGTGTGCGTGAGTGTGTAGAGTCCTGTGAGTGCAAAAATAAAAAACTTAATACAAGGGTCAACTCTGTCCGTTAAATATATTGAAGCAAAAATTACAGTCAAAAGCCTATCAGCAAAATATAACTAAATTTATTGAACATGAAGTTAGTTAACCTCGGTTTTCATTTGAAGTATCTTTTCATCCTTCATTTGTTTGTAACAATTATAAAGACTTTAGCAACTTTATGTACTCGTATTCAACTTTGTTCTGAAGTTAGGCGGTCACAGTCAGACAGATAAACATCTTGATTCCATGTTTAGCGGATATCTTCTGTGAATAAAGTGAAACGGAAGGGCAAAAATGCATCACTTAGTCGTTCTAAATAACAAGCAACTTTAGTAATTGTGTTTTTTGGAAACAGCTCGGAATGGCTGCGGGAAGATGTTAAGATCATACAAGAGTAATAAAGGCCCAGTGCACAAATTTTGAGGTATTTTTTTCCTGATTTATCATGGGGTGCTGCAGCACCCTCAACACCCCAACTTCCCGTGGCAATGCTGCACTGAGAATTAGCAATGTTCCTACTAAGGTTCTAACGATGAACTTAACCTTAAGATGCATTTGGGAAACTGGGCCCAGGGCTGCCAGTTCACTGATGGATGGGAGGAGAGAGGGAAGAGAGATGATTAGATAGCTGTCCTTATGCTTGACCTCCTCTACCCCAACACTTGTCCCTTCATCCAGACTGACAGAGATGGAGGGAGAGAGAGAGAGAAAGAGAGAGAGAAAGAAGGAAAGAAAGAAAGATTCAATAAAAACGAGAAGCACAAAGAGAAGAAGAATGAGGATGAGCAGAAGAGAATAATAAAACAGGGAGGGAGGGAGGGAGGGAGGGAGGGAGGGAGGGAGGGAGGGAGGGAGGGAGGGAGGGAGGGAGGGAGAAGAAGTTTGTTGAGATTCTGGCAGCGACACTGGGACTATCATTTCAATACATCAGGACAATGAATGAGGCTTTCAGCGAGCTGTAATAAGAATTTGATAAATCATGAGACCAGAATTAACCAGACGTCATAACAATGAGACTCCTCTGATGGATGGAGGGTGGGCCACGGCACAGATTACTCATAGAGGAAGAGAGTTGAGTGGGAAGGAGAAGGGGAGGAGAGGAGGATGCATTGGGTCCAGCAAGGTCAAAACAGGGTCTGAGAGAGAGGAAAGGAGATGTGCCAGGCAAAGAGAGGGGAGAAGAAAGGGAGATAGGGATGGGAAAAGAGAGAGAAAAGAGGTGACAGACTGCAACTGAGAAGATATAGGAGGACAGAGATAAGAAAGGTGGTGCAGTGAGAAATAAAGAGAGGAAGAGAGAGGGGGGTGAGGGAGTGGACACTATTGGAGGCAGACATTATATCTGTCATATCTCTGGTAATGATCTTAGTAGTACTACAGTTATCACAGAACAGTTTATCTCTCCCTCCCCTCTCCCTCCCTAACTCCCTCACACTCTGCCTCCCTCTACCTCCCTCCCTCTTTCCTTCCTTCCTTCCCTCCCTCTCTCCAGCCTTCCTCTCTCTCAGTCTGGATTATATTTATTTATTTAACCTTTATTTAACTAGGCAAGCCAGTTAAGAACAAATTCTTATTTACAATGACGGCCTACCTGGCTGAGGGATGTTTATTTAATGAGCTCAGTCTGGAGGGGGTAATGGAATCTGCCCTAACACCATTAACCATGAGGCTTATCAGCTCTGCTCTGCATGAGGACACACGTCAGCACACTGCACCCCTTTGTTCTCTACACCACTCCAGTCCTCCAGTACCCCCAACAAAACACATTTTATTGTAGCCCTGGAGAAGCACACCTGATTCAACTAATCATCAAGCTCTCGATCAGTTAAATCAGGAGATTTTGTTCGGGGCTATAGCAAAAATGTGGCCCCTTACCAAGGTCTGGGATCAGATTACCCATGTAACTGCAGCCTAACCCTGAGTGTGAGGTTTTACAAAAAGTGGTAAAAAGCTAAAAGTGACTAGAGAACAGTACTAAAGGGGAAACGGTTTATATGTTGTTGTTGCTAAGTTGACATGGAGGACGGTCTTGTGATAAAGGGTTAGGAGGACTAGAGTAAGTTATGGTTAGTATTAGTTCAAGTACAAGTTATAGTTTACTTGCCATATTCCAGTTCAAGTTTATTGGCCATATCCAAGTTACATTTTGCCATATGTAATAACTATATTGGAAATAGAGGTCTCCCATTAAAACAGCCTTAAATTCGAGAGGTCTGATGATGGCTACACAGCCATGTAAATGAGCAGAGAGTTCTCATCAGTCATCCTGCCAGTCTCTCAGTCCCATTAGAATTATGACCATAATTGGCCCATGTATCCTCAGGCTACTGACTCCTCTCCTCTCTGATGGATCTACTTACAGCCCTACTCAGCCCAGCCACTCAACACTACGTACGTACTTACGTGCGTGCGTGCGTGTGTGCGTGCGTGTGTGCGCGTATGTGTGTGTGTGTGCGCACGTGTGCGTGTATGTGTGTGTGAGAGCTGGGTTGGACTGGTGTGTGTGATGTCATATGATCTGATTTGTTGTGATCACCACAAGACTGTGTACTGCGGATCAGAAGGATCCCACTCCCTTTGTAATCAAGTGGATCCCAGACATCCCACACTTTAATACTATTAGTAAATTAGCCAAGCTGAACAGAACGAGACAAAGCATGGCTTCATGACCTTCTATAGTAATACTGTACCCTGGACACAACGTCTGAGTGGGAGAAACAAGCAACTAGAGAAGAGAAGAAATGTCTCTCAGATGAAGCTCACTGGGATACTAATGGTCCTTATGAGAGTACAACATCACAACAATATAAATGGTTTTAATATTATAAATTTGAACACACATGTTTTGCCATTCTTCTTAGTACATGTACTCACCCTCTCCGTATCTCCTCCTCTCACCTCACCCCTTCACCTCAGTATATCTCTTCCAGTCTCTGTAGGGGCCTAGTTGTAACAGATAAAGGGTTGAGTTAACCTATTGAGACCCACAGTCACATTTTGGACTTCTAACTCCTTTTAAACAGTGTTTTTGATCGGTTGTACCGTTGGATTAGTCTATTTATTCTGCATCTGCTGATACTAACCAATAGTCTGTGATTAATGAGGGCTGAGTTAGAGTGGTGTTTGTGAGACAAGGGCAGGTCCCGAAGAGGTCCGGGGACGGTTCTTCTCACAAAAATGTCTGAAGAGTCCAAATGGTTAGAGCTAAAAACTACTATGACCCGTCTATGAAAACCTGAGACTCTCACGAACACACACATGTACTTGTTCTATGACTCTCAGAGGCCACACAAGAGTTGTTAGAAGGTAAGGGGTTCCTCTACATAGAAGATCATAGGAAATCCCAGGACATGGTGTCTATAATGTAATAAGCTCACATACCTGATGTCGCAAACTCCAAACTCCACACAATTTCACTGACGAGTAAGATGTTCATTTCTCATGGAGCAAACAATTTCTGTACTCTTATAAATACATTTGTATCAGGTTTTTGCTCAGAAGACCTTATTGGTTTGACATTAGTCAATAAAACTCATTAATGCAACTGTTTGTCAAATAGTTTTGTGTTCTACTTGTAACCCTGGTTGTCCTGAAAAATAAAATGGTCAAATACTTCAATGTGATGCACAATATGAGGGCAGAACAAGCAGATTAATAAAATGAGTGAATTTCAACTTGTTTTGCTGTGGGAAGCCTGGTTACAATGGAGGAAAACAGGTCGGATAAATGGTGCTGTAATGGGACAGAGAGAGAGAGGAACACAGGGTCAGAGAGGATCATACAAACTAGGGACGAGTGGGGTCACCACTGAACCCAGCACCCCCTCAGTAACCACCAACATTCCAGAGAGAGAGAGAGACTGAGAGAGAGAAAAAGAGAGGGGGGAGAAGGGTGGAGAGAGACAGAGAAAGAAAGACAGCAGTGAGGGAGAGAGAGAGAGAGTAGGAGGTATTGGCAGGAGAGTGATGTGTGATTGGGTTGGTTGGTTTAATGATTGACAGCCAGGCCTTAGAGGTCAGTAGTTAAGTGATCCATTGAGTCTCAGAGGTACTGATTGACATCTGCTAATCACTTCATTGTCTCAGTGTTCTTTAATTAGACTGTGGGTGAATCTCAAGTCTCAATACTCCTCTCTCTGAAGTCTGCACTTGCTTGCTCCCCATCTTGGATTGGATTAAGCTGAAGGACCTAGTGGGAGTGTCCAAAGGAAGTGTAAAAAATGTTGCACGTAGTACCTGAACATGTATTAAATAATATAAATATGTACAGTATCTCCATCTCGAACACCTGCAGGTTTTCCCTGTATGGTTTGAGTGTGAGCTCCCTTTGGATTCTATTTAGTTTTTTACCCTTAGCCGCGTACTATACAGCTTTGGCGCAGACTGATACTAATTTTCTCTGTAACTCTGAAGAACAAGGCTAAGAGATAGCTGTCGTCTCTGTGTCTGTAGGCTGGCGTTGACAGACACAGAGAAACACACGCGCACACACACAGTCACAGAGCGCTGGCTCCTCACAATTCCATCATTAAGGGACACATACACACTAGTGTGCACACAAACACACACTGCACACCAGCTAAAATAATTTTGTGACCCTGAGATTTGAATCATATTCTACTTGACATGTGACCTTCGCTCCAATTCTTCTACCAATGTAATTCTCTCCCTCCCTCCCTCCCTCTCTTTCCAGCCCGCTCTTTCATCCTCATCCAACTTTCAAGCTCGCTTTCCTGCTGTCAAACAGGATGTTTCTCTTCTCTCGCTTAGTGTCACACACTCTTGTGGAGGTTGTCTCCTGGGGGTCTGAGAGGGAGGACGAATAGGGCCGGGAGCCATCGATGTTCTGACACCCACACACACCTCTGATACACTAATGTCCTCCTCCTACTCCGTACATCACTAATTTGGCATGTGGTTCACTAAGGAGCATTAACTGAATCAATTAGTTCATGTAAAAGTGGATCTTATTCTGAGACTGTGTGGTTATGATAATATCCTGAGAAGGAGTGTGTAATTGAAGTGAGCTGTCTGTTCATCGGGGGATGGAGCCATGGCCATACATTGGACAGTTACGTTTCTATAAAGCAAAACATAATTTCTCTTCCGTTGGCACTAGTCTAGTTTGTGGAACACTGGTGTGAAATTGTTGGCCAATGTCGCCACCTGGTGGACAAAGACTAAGCTCAACACTGGCTGAAAAACAAGCAACATCTAGGACACAAGTGTGCACGCTCTTTTTATCAGTAAAATAAGTAACGTAAAGGATGGAAGGGAGCGATGCTAAGAAATAGAAAAAGTTGATTTTCAGAGTAGAAAGACTGTCTATTCTCAAGGTCAATGAATTTATTAATCAACACTACAAACAAACAAAAATACAACAAACCATTAGGTTATTCTGTAACTACGGGCAAACGTAAATATTCTACTCGACAGTGAATTAGATTGCTACACACCAGAAAGTTCTTATTCATTATACACCACTTATAAATGCACACACACGCGCAAAGGATAATCAATCAGATGTCATTCATTTACAACCCTTCAGATACACACATAAGCCTCGCACACGTTTGTCATTTGATTATCTCAATGACTTGATATTACATTCAGATGCTACTTCTCTGTAGAGTAGCTAATGTTATCAAGCAACTGCGATTTGATACATAGAAGTCATGTAATAGCATGAATTAACACAACTCCATGTTAGCTGCAATGGAAGGGACATAGGGTAATAACACAAATCCATGTTAGCTGCAATGGAAGGGACATAGGGTAATAACACAAATCCATGTTAGCTGCCATGGAAGGGACATAGGGTAACTTTGGGAGAAGAGTGTACAAACAGTGATGTAAAAAATACAATTCTTGGCCATCAGCAGCACTCTTTCACATCTCTTCTTTCCTTCTCTCAAAATGTTCCCCCCTCATTTCTCTCTCTAAAAAATAGCCCCCCTCATCTCCCTCTTTCTAAAAACAATGCTCTAGACTTTCATAATTCACAGAACTATTAACTAACAGATCCTCCAGTTTTTTAATTTGACCTTAATTTAACTAGGCAAGTCAGTTAAAAACTAATTCTTATTTTCAATGACGCCCTAGGAACAGTGGGTTAACTGCCTTGTTCAGATTTAAATTTCAGATTTGTACCTTGGCAGCTCGGGGATTTGAACTTGCAACCTTGCGGCTACTAGCCCAACGCTCTAACCACTAGGCTACCCTGCCTCATGGGACAGATGCCTGTGGAACTTTTTATTTGGAAAGGGAGGTCTCTGATGATGACTTGCAACCCCCCCTCTCTGTCCCTCCTCCCGCTCCGGTGCGTCTCGGCGTCCCATCGCAGTATTCCGTCTGTCCTCCGTGCTGGTGACCATACTGGAAGCGGATGCGGAGCTCTCCGACGCGACAGCGAGGCAGGACGTCTGGGATCCACTCGATCACAAAGGGTGTGGGATCCTTCTGATCCGCTGTACACAGTCCTGTGGTGATCACAACAAATCAGATCATATGACATCACACATAGCAGTCCAACCCAGCTCTCACACACACACACCACACACGCACACTGACCGACATGGAGAAAGGTGCGTAGCTCCAGGGGTCGTATGGCCTGGGATCTGTCCGTCCGGCTGTAGCCCTCAGTGGGGTCAGGATGAAGAGGCTCGGGACAGCGGAACGGAGAGAAGGAACCATCACTGTTCTTCACAAAACTCTGGGTCAACTCCAGGGGCAGCTAGACAGACAGAGGAAGACAGAGAGTGGGAGAAGGATGCATGATGAGATAGAGAGAAAGTCACAGAGTGACTAAGACCAAAACATAACAACACCCTGTGGTAAATACATGACACGAGCAGTCTGAAGACCGTGTGAGTGGATGAGATGAAGGTGGGAGATGGGGAGGAGTGAAGAAGAGAGAGCTGACCTCTGGGGTGTCGAAGATGCGTTTCACTTGCATCAGGTTGGTGATGTGCCAGGTGTACTTGGGGAAGGAGCCATGGTGCAGATCATCATTCCTCACAAGCGCTGACCAAAGAAAACAAAAAGATAAGATAACAAAACATGTTTCCCTTGTAACTTAACCTTAAAGTACCCACCAGTTTTAGGCTGTGTTTGGTGTTGGGTTAAGGTTTACCTGTAGTTGCGTTAGGGTTAGTCTCTTTCCAAATCTCATCTTGATGACTCAAATATTGGAAGTCTGGAGAACTTCAGTATTGGATTTTGCATTTGAAAGGGAGTGCTGGCTGTTAACGCTCACATTTGATTGTCTCAGAGTAGAAATTCAAATTAGTTGTTTGTTCCTAGTTTTGATTGTGCCCCTTTTCCTACCGGTTAGACAACATTTTAGTAGCCTATGCTGCCTTCTTTTTTGTATCGTATGCTAGTTAGCTTGTTGCAAGTCAGAAAATGTTTTAGAAACATAACCTTTGTTAGGAGCTCCACCCAATCAACATGTTTGATTGATTTGATAGGTGGCAATGTGTCACTGGCATTCATCTAGGCGCCACCGTATTTTTGGCATCTTTCGGCAGACAAGTTCCCCAGGAGTTCGGAACAATGTAAACAAAGCCTGTGTGTCCGAGGCTGTTAGGGTTAGAGTAGGCTCATTTGTAGCGTTATACAGTGAGCTCCAAAAGTATTGGGACAGTGACAATTTTTTGTTGTTGTTTTGGTTCTGTACTCCAACATTTTAAATGATACAATGACTATGAGATTAAGTGCAGACTGTCAGCTTTAATTTGAAGGTATTTTCATCCATATGGTGGGAAACAGTTTAGAAATTACGGCACTTTTGGTACATACTGCCCCATTTCAGGGGACCAACAGTATTGGTACCCTCAAATTAAAGCTGACAGTCTAGACTTTAACCTCATAGTTATTGTGTCATTTAAAATCCAAAGTGCTGGACTACAGAACCAAAACAACAACAAACAAGGGTCACTGTCCCAGTACTTTTGGAGCTCACTGTAGTTGAATTAGGGATGGCGTTGGGTTGTGGTTAGGGTTAAGGGTTACCTGAGGTAGCATTGGGCAGCCGTCTCTTCTTGGAGCCCAGGGACAGACGATACTGCAGGGCGTTGAAGAACACATGGGGGATGTGGAACACCAGAGGCTCCGGCTTACCTGGAGACAACAACATCTTTATCATCATCATCAATTAGACAAACACAGAGGGATGGAGGGCTGTGTGTGTGTGTGTGTGTGTGTGTGTGTGTGTGTGTGTGTGTGTGTGTATGTGTGTGTGTGTGTTACCATCAAACTGGTAGTGCATGGTCAGGTGGATCCTCTCTGTAACGCTGGCTAGCCACTGCTGGAAGCCCAGGGTCACCAGGCTCTCATCCACAGGCTGGCTGCTCCCTGACACACACACACATCATAATTAATTAAAAGAGATAGAATAATATAATATTACCTTTTAATGCTCAAGAATCTGTGGTTTATTGGATACCGTTAAGGGGCAGAAAGGCAGTGAGAAACAGAAAGGGAGGACAGATGGACAGGACAGAGGCAGTGGGTAAGACACAGAGCGACAGAGAGAAAGGAGGCAGGCAGGCTGCACCTGTGTTCTTGAGCCCAATAGAAACAGGAGCACAATAACCAGGAGGTTTCCTCTGACAAGGCCTCCTCTACCCATCCTACCCCCACCCACCCTACAGGACATACAGCTGCATGGAGGGAGGAGAGAGAAGGGAGGAGGGACTTACAGGGGGAAATGAAAAAGAAAGGAGTGACAGAGGAAAAAGAGGATAGATGATCACAGAGGACAGATCGAGAGAAAAAAATTGTGCTCAGGCAGATTTCAAAGAACATAAAGAAGGTCCTATTTTCATGATGAGGCACTCGCACTTCTATTGGATGAACAGTGTGATTGACAGGGCAGCTCACCAATGAGGTGCTCTTCCAGACGGAGTCTCTTGGTTTTGTGAGCGGTGATTGGTTCAGGCAGCTGAGGTGGGCTGGAGCCACAGAGGACTGTGCAGTCAGCATTCTGTTGTATACCTGCAGTACAGATGACAACAGAGTCTCCTACAGGTACTGCAGTGCACACATACATACACCTTGAAATATTACACAAAGATCACACACATCAATCCCTCTCCTAGGGACCTACCATTGGAGCTGTAGTTGAGGAAACCTGTGAACTCTGAGGCCAGTTTCTCATCGCTGGTGAAGGCGCAAACACAGGCATAGAAGTGGAGGCAGAGGTATGGAGCTGCAGGGCCAGCATCAGCACCAGGCCGAGAGGTGGAGTCAGGTAAGACACCAGAGGAGACAACACCTGAGGACCCTCTCACCTCCCCATCCCCATTCTGGGAGGTTTCCACGGCCACTCTTCCCTCTGCCGTACCTCCTCTGACACCCCCCTGACAGGAACACTGAAACACAGCCCCCTCTCTGACCTTCCCCTTCCCCTTCCCCCCAGCAGCAGACCCCCCCGTGCCTACAGTTAGGTGCAGCAGCCCCAGAGGATGACTTGGTCCACTGTGACATTTCACCACCAGAGTATCTTTGTTCACCCGCTGAACCAGGGGTCCCGGGGACTCAGTAGCCAACCTCCAGAGCTCTTCCCTGGCCTCGGCTGAGGCCTGAAGCCCCTCCAGGATAGAGCTCTTCAGGGGGAGAGGGGTGGCCTGCGCCTGGCACTCCATGGCCTGCTTCACGTGGACACAGGGAGTGACGGAGTTAGACAAGCCAGGCTTGGAGGGGGGGTTGGTCAGAACAGCTGCCTGCTGTGACTGGCTCTGGCCTGACCTTTGACCGTTGGCATGGCGGCAGGTGGGCAGGAAGCAGCGGCCCATGTTGACCCGGGTCAGCAGAGTCGCCCCTTCACTCGTGGCAATGGCCGTATCAGTGGGGACAAGCTCTATGAACCCCCGCTGTGTTGCAGCCGCTCCCACCCCTCTCACTCGCTGACAGACAGAGAACACCTGCGCACCTCCACCTGAGGATTCACCACCTCTTCCTTCATCTCTCTCTTCATCTTCCCCTCCTCCGTCAATCACCACCCGCACCACCTCCATCGCCCCTCTCTTGGCCCCTCTGCCTCCCCCCACAGCCCCCCCATCTCTGAAGACAATTCCACAAGCCTTGTTCTTGCAGCTGAGCCCACGGGTGCCGTTGAAAACGCCACACTGGGGACACTTCCTGATCCCTCGTAGAGTGGGCTTGCCCAGATTGGACAGAAAGGAGGGGGTGGTGCTGGTAGCAGTCTTCTTGCTACTCTCTCTCTGCTTTGAGCAAAGGTTGGGGGGTGTAGGGGCAACCACCGATGCAGGAGGTGAGGTCACTGCCACGCCAGACTCCATTTGGGCAGCCGGACTCCACTGGCAGTTGGCCTGAAGTCTGGAAGACAGAGTAGGTCTGAAAAGAGAACAGATACAGCCTGATCTAATTTCAGCAAGTAGATATTACTGTAATCAATGTGATCAAAAAATAACTTAAGCCATAATGCAATCTTTTGTTCCAGTCAAGCCTTTGTAGGCCTTTATCGCGTTTCCTTATGTAATCAGAAATAAGTGTTGTTTTTTTACAAAATATGACAAATAATTTATCATTAAAAAACTGTTACTTTTCAACACATGTAACTTTGCTAAGAAAGGAATAGAAAAGCCAATTCATGTAGGATGACATTGTTCCTGAAGTGAACAATAACGTTCCGTAAAATGGGTCCATAATTATACCAGACGCATCGCAATCTACTGCTCCACGCCTGTGTTTGGACCATGATTGGTTACAGCTGAATGCATACCTGTGTTTTTTTCGCTACCTATAATCCTGGTGCTGTATGGTCGTTCCAGTTTTCATACACAAACCTCCTCTTCCCCTCGACCGTCGCCATTCCTCCTTACATCCGTGTCTCCGCATTGCGCCTGTAACGAGCTTCCTGATTGGATAGGGTGTTGGACAACGACTTATACATAAAGTAGATGTTTATTCTACCATACGTCCATCTTGGTACTCCCCCACGGTTGTAAAATAGTAACGGCGTATTTTTGTAAGTACTAACTCCACAGATAGCAAAGACCTATTACTAGCTCATTGTTCTAAATCCGCAAAGGTTCATTGGACAAAGCCTATGCGGAAATGAATGGTGTTTTTGGATAAATGCTTAAAATAAATGTGGTAAACACAGGCTTAAACCATATTCTCATGGGACTAGTATTACTATATAACGTCGGTTATGTAATAATAACCCTAGCATGTCCGTTTTTCCAGTGGACGATTTGGAGAGGATTAGTTTTACCAAACTGCCCTGTAATTTTTGGGTGTTTTCTCATTCTCAATTGACCATTATGACGGACACTCAGAGGCTCTTCTAGGCGTGAAGATATTTCAAATGTCTAGGGATAACCTAATATTGGCCTAATGGCCTTCAGTTCGGAGAAAGTACAAATAATTATTCATATCAATAATAACCATAAACGGTAACCTATGCAGACCTGACGTATTTAGCAATGTATCAATTTATTGCCACAATATCGTCCACTTCATATTTTAAAATATAAGTATGGCACTGGAAAAGTTTATATGGGACAAAACAGATTATCCATCTGTAGGCTAGTGCATAGCGCTTTGTTTTAAGCATAAATGTGTTCCCCATGTTCATACCCAAACTGGGTGCAGCACCAGTTAAACTGTAATATCCCTAAAAACACAGGGATGACGATTCGCCCGGGATAAGTATTATCAGAAGACCTTGGAGTCTGCCGAAAAACAGTAGGTTTTTACGGCTGGGGTAATAACCTTACTGACAAATAAAAATGACTGACATGGCAGTTCGGACAAAACTAAATTAGGGATGTGGTGATTAGTGCTCGTGGACATAATTACATTACCTGAGCTACCCAGTAAAATGTATTCTGTCCGAATATGGCTTTATAAGATCTTATACATTTTGTTCTAGGATAATCATCTGTCACTTTTTTGTTAATTTTGAAGCATTTGTCATTTAAAAAAGCACATAAAGCCTTCATAATTCAAAAAGGTCAGGTTAACTGACAACTCATAGAACAAAACGTATATCATCTCTTAAACTTGTGTTAACCTCAGACCCTATTTTCGGCATTTATCCCAAAAACCCTATTCTTTCCCCATTAATGTTCACCATAGGAATGGCTGAATGAACCAGAGGTAACTCATTTCCGGGTTTTAGAACTACAAGCTGGCGAGCTCTATAGAAATGCATTTAATGACTACATAGTTTTTTCTATTATTAGACACCTTCATGCAAATACTTTAAAATTGTGAGCTATACATAAAAATATAAAAGTCCTTAAAGTATATGTTTTAGGTCAATGTTACAGTTATTTGTTGTCATTCTGCCCCTGAACAAGTCAGTTAACCCACTGTTTCTAGGCCGTCATTGTAAATAAGAATTTGTTCTTAACTGACTTGCCTAGTTAAATAAAGGTACAATTAAAAAAGGCATTCCTATGGAGGACTGCTCCTACTGGGGAGTGCAAATATGGCTGACCAGTGGCTTCAAAGTCACTCAAATGGTCACTACATAGAATCAGCAATAAAATGTTTGTTGCCACGTTCGCATGCTAGTCAGATCTAGATAACTTGGACATTTACGACTTGCTATCTGGTTGGCGTGTTCAACCAGTTAGGAAATCTTATATTTCCGACTAGCAAGTGAAGGCAGCACATATACATTACTGGTGTTGGTCACAGGGCCGAGATGAAACCCTTTTCAGAGAAGAGAATCAAGCGACATGTAGTTTCTATCTTGTTCATACCTGTAGATCAGAAATTCAAACACAGCCTGGGTCAAGTGTATGTAGGCCTGCCCTGCTCTTGTAATTCCAGTTCCTGTTAATTCCAAAACGTGTTATCTGATGACAAAAATCAATGGATCTGAATACTACAAGTAGGAAAGCTCATTGTAAACAAAAAAGCATTTCTTTGCAAGACTGGACCACCTCTCACAATACTCTCAACTCAAGCCTGTAAAAACAGAGATAGAAATATGATCCGTTTCCGCAAGCAATGTTTATAAGCATCAGCATTTTAATGGGACAAAGCAATAACACGTTATAGCATCAGCAACATAACCCCACCCCCAAAACATAAGGTCTATCCTTAGGCACTGCCTACTCTATGATAAATTGGTTGGTTAAAATTAAATTAACTCAAAATAAGGCAACACAATGGGTCTCATCCAACTGTATTATTTAAACAACTCCATGGGGGGAGGGGGGGGGGGGGGGGCACAGTGCAAAATTATGATCCATTCAAGTTTTTTTTATTTTTTACGTTTGATAACTATTTACTACTTTGTCATAAAAAAAACCACCAAAAAGTTCAATATTTAGGTTTTATACACAGAATAACTTTAATTCTACATTACTTTTCAGTATCGATCATTTTTGCACTGCTGTTCGCTCTCCTCAGGCCCCTGGAAGAATCAAATGTTGCACTGTCCCTACATTGTAATGGACTAGCATTTAGCAGTGATGCTAATATGCCCCAGTCTAGTTTAAAACCCCAGCCCTGGCCGTCAAAAAGCAAGCAAGCTTCCATAATTAACACGAGGTTTTTCCCTCTTTATACAGCGTCAGAACAGTTGAACAGACTTTGTTGGGTTATTTACATACAAAACAGTATACGTACGTACGCCCTCCTAAAACAAGTTTCAAAAGGAAAAAAGTGGAATGCAAAACAATTCAAAATACCTAGAATTTGTGTAACATCAAATTTTGTGAAAAGGTAACTAAGTAATAGTATTGTGCAATATTTGTCTGCCTTTAAAAGAAAGAAGAACAGTGGCAGTAATCCCTGCAATTGTTTCTTAGTTGAGATATTGAAATTTTTAAAAAAATACAACAGTTGACATCCATTTCATTCGTTTTTTTATAAACATAAAAAACAAAAAAAGGTTCTTACATTTCACATGATTCCATGGAGTCATTGCTTTAAACATTTCTTTAAAATGAGTCCCAAAACAAACAAAAAACAAAAAGGCAAAGCTCGTTTCTTAACGATATCAGCAGTGGAAATCGTTCTAAACAAACCAACGAGAAAAAGCAAATCCAAAATAAGTCTTTATCATTTAATAGTACTTTAATTAAAAATGGCATAGTCCTTTTTGATTCATGAGTCAGTTGTAGGGTGTGTGTACGCATGTATACAGTACCAGTCAAAAGTTCAGACACCTACTCATTCCAGTTGCTTTTTTTGTTTAACTATTTTCTGCATTGTAGAATAGTGAAGACATCAAAATTATGAAACACATATGGAATCATGTAGTAGGCAAAAAAAGTGTTAAAGTAATCAACATATATTTTATATTCTTCAAATTAGCCACCCTTTGCTTTGATGACAGCTTTGCACCCTCTTGGCATTCTCTCAACCAGCTTCATGAGATAGTCACCTGGAATGCATTTCAATTAAGAGATGTGCCTTGTTAAAAGTTAATTTGTGGAACTTTCCTTCTGAATGCCTTTCAGCCAATCAGTTGTGTTGTGACTAGGTAGGGGTGGTATACAGAAGATAACCCTATTTGGTAAAAGACAAAGTCCATATTATGTCAAGAAAAACTCAAATAAGCAAAGAAAAATGACAGTCCATCATTAATTTAAAGACATGAAGGTCAGTCAAAGCGGGACATTTCAAGAACTTTGAAAGTTTCTTCAAGTGCAGTCGCAAAAACCATCAAGCGCTATGATGAAACTGACTCTCATGAGGACCGTCACAGGAATGGTTGACCCAGAATTACCTCTGCTACTGAGGATAAGTTCATTTGAGTTACCAGCCTCAGAAATTGCATCCCAAATAAATGCTACACAGAGTTCAAGTAATAGACATCAACTGTTCAGAGGAAACTGTGTGAATCAGGCCTTCATGGTCCAATTGCGGAAATAAACCACTACTAAAGGACAGCAATAAGAAGAGACTTGCTTGGGCCAAGAAACACGACCAATGGACATGAGACCGGTGGAAATCTTTCCTTTGGTCTGATGAGTCCAAATTAGATTTTGGTTCCAACAGCCGTGTCTTTGTGAAACGCAGAGTAGTTTAACAGATGATCTCTGCATGTGTGGTTCCCCGTGAAGTATGGAGGACGAGGTGTGATGGTGCTTTACCGGTGACACTGTCTGATATATTTATAGAATTCAAGGCACACTTAACCAGCAAGGCTACCACAGCATTCTGCAGCGATACGCCATCCCTTCTGGTTTGCGCTTAGTGGGACTATAAGTTGTTTTCAACAGGACAATGACCCAAAACACCTCCAGGCTGTGTAAGGGCTATTTGACCAGGAAGGAGAGTGATGAGAGCTGTATAAGATGACCTGGATTCTACAATCACCCAACCTCAACCCAATTGAGATGGTTTGGGATGAGTTGGATCACAGAGTGACGGAAAAGCAGTGCTCAGCATGTGGGAACTCCTTCAAGAAAGTTGGAAAAGCATTCCTCATGAAGCTGGTTGAGAGAATGCCAAGAATGTGCAAAGCTGTCAAGGTAAATGGTGTCTAATTTGAAGAATCTCAAATATAACATTTATTTTGATTTGTTTAACTCTTTTTTTGGTTACTACATGATTCCATGTGTTATTTCATAGTTTTGATGTCTTTACTATTATTCTACAATCTAGAAAATAGTACAAATAAATAATAACCCTGGAATAAGTAGGTGTGTCCAAACTTTTTACTGGTACTGTATACACACACGTGTGTATCTTATATACCAGGACTGGGCAACTGGGCAACTCTATCGCCAATGACACACAAGCGTTTCCTCCTCCTCCTCTTCTCCACCTTAAAACTTACATGTAAAAACAGGTTGGGTGGGGGGGGGGGGCGGACAGGGGAACCCCCCCTCCCCGTCATAGAGTTCTTAATCATGTTGTAAAAGACAGGGCACATGTTGGCCCCCCCACCCTCTGTATAGGATCCCTGTTGTGGAGGGTAGGAGGCCGACTCTGGGCCGCCAGGCCAACGCTGATCAGTGGGTGTGGTAGCCAGCGGTGCCCATGCCGGACTGGTTGGCCAGCACAGTCCCATTGACTCCCTGTCCAGGCTCCACCACACCGCCATTACTGACGGCTCCCACGCCCGTCCACCCTGCACCCGCCTGTAAATGGCTACACAGAGACAACATGGAGGTTAGAGGATAGATGAAGGATGGGGAGAGAAAGGTGTAAACACAAAATCGGTGATGGTTAAAGGGCAGGAGGGTAAAGGTAATGAGAGGGATGAAGAGAGAGCGCACCGACATGAACAAGAAGTTAAGATTGATCTTCAAGAGCCACTGATGTTAAACAAGTCTCCTCCCAACATCTGGGCTGAAATGTTATACACGTCTCCTGACATCTGGGGTGCATTTCCTTCAAACAACTTGTTCCCTTCCCTCTAGGAGTCCATGAGTACTCACTTGAATCCCTGCTGGTTCCAGGCCTGTCCGTAGACTCCGTAGGTGGGCACCTGCCACCCGTTTGGGACGTATTGGCCAATCTGCTGGGCGTTACCGTACCACTGGGCATACTGGCCGTAGGGCTGCGCTGCAAAACCTATTTTGTTCTGCTGTGGAGACAACACTTAGGTTTCAAATTATGTAATTGTTGAACTTTTGGATCAAAATGGGTCTACTATGTTTTCTGTTTCCTTAGATACCCATAAGCACAGCAAAGTGGGCCAACTGCTACATCAAGCCCCTAAAACAGAGCATGTAGATATGTAATTACACATGTATATTATATCCATGTTATTACACATGTATATTATATCCATGTTATTACACATGTATATTATATCCATGTTATTACACATGTATATTATATCCATGTTATTACACATGTGTATTAAATCCATGTTATTACACATGTATAATATCTAAGAGAGTATAAAGGATGTTGTATGAGAAAGGAAGTGCTGTTACCTGCGGTCTTACCTGAGGCATCTGTACCTGCTGCATGGGGCTGACCATGTCTGTGGTTTCTTTCCCCCAGTAACACTTCACCACGTGACCATCTATGGACGTCCCGTTCACTGACACTATGGCGTGGGCCGCTCCCTCGTGGGAGTTGAACCTATACCAGGGAGAGACGCAGGTGAGAGGAAAATCTCCCAAACAACTTCCAAGGTCAGCAGCCAAACGTGCCACGTTTTCACCTGGAGATGACCAGCTTTTGCTGTGATTCTGGGTTACTCTGTTGGAATAAGGGCTTCTGTAACAGTGTATTCTGTAGACAATCTGCATGGACTTACCTCACAAATGAGTAGCCTTTGTCTGGGAAAACTCTGATCTCCATGATCTGACCGAAGGGGGTGAAGGTCTGCCTCATCAGTTGCTCTGGAAACAACGAGGTATATCAGTTAGGATGGGCTCACCAATGACATCACATATTCCATCTAAATAACCTGCAATCTATGTTGTGACTTCCATAGTACAGATTGTCTTGAGGTTCTGACCTGTGAGGCCTGTTGTGACACCTCCACAGTAGACGGTACAGTTGCTGGGACTGGACTGGTTCACAACCTCTTCAAACGACAGGTGTTTGGTGTTTGCTGCTCCACAGGGGAGAAGGTTGATTTAAAACATGAATGGAAAAAATAGATGCCAATTTTTTTCATTTCTTTTTTTCCAAATCGGATGCCAGCAGGTGTAGCGCGAGTCATTCTTTAGAGTGGTGTGTCTAACTCACTCTCGTAGGTGGCTTTGGGCGCAGGGGGCTTCCTGGTGGCCCAGTTAGTCCTGATCTGCCGTCCTCCCAACCACTGACCTCCCATCTGTTGGATGGCATTCTCTGCATCCTACACACAAAGGCATACCATTTACTATGCATAGTGATAGTAATAATGGTGTAACATAGAATCTAAATCATGTCTTCACCCATGTAAACTCCATAGCTCAAAGTAGCTACTGAATTACAGGGTGGTATTTGCTTGGCTAAACATTGCTGGGTGACGTCTAAGGGGGGACACAAAAAAGGAATGGAGTCTCACACTGCTCCGATGCTAATGATTTCTTGCAAACAACCAACCCAGATGCAGCACAGTAAGCCGAGGATGGGAGGGGGCGGGCACTCACCCATTTGTTGAAGAAGGACACAAAGCCATAGCCTTTAGATTTGCCAGTAGCCATGTCTTTCACCACCCGAGCATCACTGTGGACAGAGACTACTGTTAGCAAGACAATAGGAAGTTATGGCCTCTGCCAACTGATCCATCTGTGTTTCTAGGAAGCTTTTCCTTGCCACCGACTAACTGGGTTGCTGTCCAGGGAGGTTTTGGCCCCACGTTGCTGTAAAGCACTGGATGATAAGTATGATACTAAGAAGTGCTGTGATTAGTATTTCATTAGCTGCTTGTTGAGAGACATACTCCAAAAAGGCCTGTAGAGAGCATGTTTTACAGATGAATGCTGCGAATACAGCTTGTTCTCGTGTTCAATCAATACATTCACGATTGAAGGAACATATCTTTGTAGTGTTTTTGAATAAGCGAGATAACTGGGGTAGGGAGAAACAGATAACACTCACGATATCCTCCCAAAGGGGGCGAAAGCAGCTTTGATGTCATCCGTGGTGATTTCAGGACTGAGGTCTCCAACGAAAACATGGAAGTGATCTGAACACAAACAGAATCATGTGTATAAAACATTTTTGAAGATGACAAAAAGTCAAATCATTTTAGGCAGCAATGCTAACGATTCTTGGAATAATATTGGATAACACAAGTGTGCTCTAAATGCCCCATACAAAGTCTAGCCACATTTGAATAATTATTAAGTTTCCATGCTTTATATAGGCACTACTCCTTTAACAGTTAGGTACAGTGCATGTCAAAGTATTAATAGAGATAGTACTCACTGCTTGTGTCTTTCTTCTGGCTGCTAGGGGTTGTGGCCCAGTTCACCTTGACCTCCTAAAGAAGAGAAAGAGAGATGGAAAGAGAAAAAGATAGAGGGGGATGGAAAGAGGGGTGAAAAGCAAGCCTTACTTGTACAGCACGCGTCTGTCAGCCTATTAGAGGGCTTGTTGTAGTCACACCAGTGATAGAGGGAAAGCCTGGTCACTCAGACTACGTCACAATTCAGTCTCACCGTCCAATCAATCAAATTTGGAACAAAACGTCTAGGAAGTAAAAAAGAAAAAAAAAAAAAAAAAGGTCCAAATAACAAGGGACTTACAAACAAGTGAATTTTACGAACTTGTATTACTCCTCAAATGGTCCTTCAATACCTGTTGAGGATAAAATATTTTCAACTGAATGTGTCTTTAAAGATATAAATAGTATTATTTGGATTCTTTATGCAAAGGATTTTTGCAAAAGAACACATTGTACAGAAAAATAAGGGTAGAAGTATAGGAGTGTAATTTGAAACCGGTCAATGGGGGACACTACTTAGAAAGATTACACAACCCAACCAGGTTTAAAGTCATTGGACATGCTGCCAATATTAATTGCCTATGCCAAGTTCTCTTCTGAGCATGAAACTGTACATGGGTGATGTCCAGAAGCTGTTTCTACCAGTAGGATTAAATAGTATGTAGAGTAGTAAGCCTATTAGCTACAACCAATCTGGGATGGCCAGGGTCAGGTGGCCAGGGTCCCAAATCAGTAGCCAGCAAAAAATAAATACATAACATCTTATCAACAGGAGTATCATAGTGTTTGAATTCAAGTGCAATCCGTCGTCCTCGCTCCTTCAATCAGCATCTCCGCCAGGTCAAATGAACCAGACGTTTCATTTACATTGCGAGATCTGCTGGCTTCAAACCCAAATGAATGGGAAAGATTGTAATATGACTGAATTAGATGGTGCCAATGTCAAACTTCCCCATTAATTAGAGATTGAGGCCTGCAGATTGATCCTAATTTATATAGAATGGCATCTACACAACATTTGTGTAGAATATGTAGTCTTATCTGGGCTATCTTTAGACATGTGAGGAATGGAGACAGATTTCGGGGTGAAAAACAAAGTAGCCTACCGTTGTAAGGAATGCTGCAAGACCATTCAAATGTAGCCTACTTATATTTAAAAAATAATAATACATTCTGGTGTTGCGGTATTATTGCTCAATGAGGAAACATTCCATGCATGTCATACTCCCTGATGTTTAATGCCAACTGTTGAGATTGAACTGATAACGTGATTCCATGTGATACCCAGTCCCAAATCACCCCCACCCCTAACCATTCCTCATAGGGCCGCCATATTGCTTGCACCCATCTGACCTTTCCAGACCTACATCAAGTAGGCCAACCCTCTCCTCCTTCCCCTCCCCAAGCCGACCCAACCAGACTCACCCTGTAGATACGATAGCTTACCTTACCCATTATTTTACGACCATTCATGGCTGCGAGTGACGAGGCAGCGTGCCTGTGTTCGTAGAACTCCACAAAGCAGTATGGGTCATTACCTGCCGTCTGGAAGGGAACAGGGGACAGGAACTTTACCTTTGACACCAGAGCTGCCCACCGCTTCATCCTACCCTTGTAAAATGTAGGCCTAGTTGAGTCTCCCTCCTTAAATAAGAATTTGTTCCTAACTGACTTGCCTAGTTAAATAAAAACAATTAAAATGTAAAGCATTTTATACTCCAGTTAGCATATACAAATAAAATCCATTATCATTCATCATCATTTACAAATTGGCCAAACAATCATCCCTCTATTTAGCTTGACAGACTCAATGTAAATCAAACCCAGAAAAAAGACTCGCAACAGTACAATGTGTTCTTAAACTGGCAGCTGACTATTACTGGTCAAAGCTATTCTATCCTATTTGGCTAGTCAGTCCTGGGTCACTTTCAGTGGGTGCCAGATAAAGCAATAGTGTGTAGGACAGATATCCCTCTGTCATGTAGAACAGGGAATTGTGTGGTCATATTTGTTTTTGTTTAGGCTTTATATATTAAATTCCCATCTGCAATGTGTTGCAGACCACTGAATAGGCCCCTAGTCATGGTCGGCGCCCAGTAGGGACAAAACTAGAGAAAATGTTTTTGAAGCAGTGGTACCCCTCTCAACGAGTCCAAATACAGATGGGACGTTAAACCGAAAATGATCGAAACCGACCATACCAATCACTTATCGCAGGCATTTTGCTGATATTGTTCTTTAAGATAAGTAGCCTATACTTGAAGAAATGTGAAGTTTGAAATTAATGATCTAATATGGGTGATTGTTAATGGGACAATTGGTGCCTAGAACAATCAAACTAGTAGTAGTTTCAATGATAATTTACAAAAACTGCAGTGCACAATAAAATTATAAACTTATCCTATTCATTGTCAGCATCATAATTCAGGCAATTTATTGCAATATGGATTTTTGTCCATAACGCCCAGCTCCAAGTCTAATCATAATGCCCTTTTTGTTTTTCCATTTCAAAACATTCTCTCCCATTTGTTCTGACTGAACATGGTGCAGTGGTAAGTAATTCTGAGTTGAATCTGATTGGAGAAGGTTCATTCCTAGCCAATAGGAAGGACTCACGTCTACTATCATTTTACAGCTCTTGCAGGGGCCGATCTGTCCAAACAGCTGCATGATGAGGGCTTCAGTCACATCCCGGGACAGGTTCCCCACATACCTGCAGCACAGTGACAACACATCAGCATGGACACCCTGGGTTCAACTCAGCAAATACAAGACAACAAATGCTCCACTTAGCTGATAGACAAGGAAGTGTGGTTGTGAAGATCTGGATTTAAAATGGATAGTTCACCACCATCGACAAAGTACAGCGGTATGAAACCGTCTGGAATTGTTTCTTATTTTGGGGTGAACTATCCCTTTAACTCAGTGTATTCTACCTCACAGCTAACAATTAAGAAGATATTGGGACTTCAAATCTTAAAATGGATACCAGCCCATGCAAGGCACCATATAGCAACAGTGGCCACATGAAGACAACTGAGGTGAAACTGAAACCATAACATAACATAAGGCAGTGCCATACACAACCAGTCAAGTAACGTTAGCCGGCTTTGTTTGGAAAGTAGACACCTGGCTTTTACAGCTACTGAACATAATATTTGCAACATTTTCAAGACAGATTATGTTAGTGTCACAGTTTGTGTCTACTGCGAGAAAAACTAACACAAATGTATAGAGTAAGTAACATTCACAGTTAGAATATCCTAAATTAGGCGCCGAGGCACCAGAATCTGGGCTTCCGAGAGGACTAGGCCGCGCTTTTACATTGCATTCAACAATTTCTATATGTGCATTATCATGCATGGCCAGTGTCGTAGTTGCAACCAACACATTCATGTTAGTTAGCTGACATACCCAATCTGAATCTCATTTGTTGAGGTATGGTAGGTAGTTAGCCAACAGCAACAGATAACACATTGATGTCCGACTATTATTGGTCATTGATGTATGCCGAGCAGTGTAGGTATAGCTAGCTAGACAACGTTAGCAGTTAGGTTGTGCTTTCTTGAATACTGTATGGACACCGGTGTAGAAATGTAACGTTATCGGGCTGACGACAACAGCATTGCTCAGCATGATACTGAAGCTAATTTAGAGGCCCGGCATGCTGTCGACAAGAGTTAGTAAGCAAGATAGCTAGTTATCCTGCTAATCATGCGAACGTTAGTCTTCCTCATATGATATTACCAAAATATACAAAATGCAAATTTAACTCCCATATGCGAATAAGAACATCACAATATCTCTAAATGTTGAGATCTTAAAAGATGGCTTTAGAGACAATTTTGCAAGTCGCAACATGTTCTCTTCTACAGCATAGGTGGCTACAATGCCTTTGTCTTAGAAATGGACACGTCTGACATGTTAGTTAACTAGCCTATTAGCCAGTGCATTTCCATCATAAACCCAGTTGGTTGGCTCACAACTAGTTAGCTAATAAACAGGGGGGGGGTAGAGAAATGGCTGACATGATTATTATGAACCACATCATATAAAAATGCAATTGACACATAAGACCAATGCACTGCTACTTGAAATAAATGGTCATTCGGCTAGCTAATAGCGTGCTGCTATTCATACATACAGGGTCTTGGGTGTTTCGTCGTCCATCATATTTTCCGACCGAGGTTGAGATCGAACCCTGAGAGAAAAATCCACGTGTGTCGTATTCTATGATGACCTTGGATTCTTGCTCCTTTACCCTATTTTGCTGATGTCCACTGAGCAATGTCCAAAAATGTTTTAATGCGCAGTAAATCGCTCCGCCGCCCCTGCTAACTTCAATTATGAACAATAGAAAAGCGACATAAAATGGCGGAGAAAGAGAGCGGATATACGGCATCGCTAAGGTATAGCATCGCATGCGCACTGTGGCTTTGGTGAATGTACTGGCAGGATGTCGCGATGACCAAAATAAGACTTGTAATGCAACGATTGATTAACAGTAACATATGATTTGCGCTATGGATGGCATGTTGGATATTTGTTTTTATGTGTATGTAAAATGTAGGAGAATATTGTGATAGAATGTAACAAAATAAGTGCGCCGCCCGGGAATCGAACCCGGGTCGCAAGAATGGGAATCTTGCATGATACCACTACACCAGCGGCGCATTACAATGGATCGGATAATTTGGGTATTTAACCCTTAATAATACTGTAATACTGTATAACATCCCTTTAATTGCAATTTTACATTTATTAAGATGCGTTCCTCTTGTCAATGATTTTGAATGAGGCTGGGTTAGGACAAATACGGTTCAGGTGTCCTCATTGAAGTTATATGCACCATCAGTGGTGTAAAGTACTTCAGTAACGTGACTTGCCTAGTTAAATAAAGGTTAAATACGTTACTTGTAGTTTTTTGGGGGTATCTGTACTTTACTATTCATATTTGACAACTTTTATCCCTCTACATTCCTAAATAAAATAATGTACTTTTTACTCCATACATTTTCCCTGACACCCAAAAGTACTTGTTACACGTAGAATGCTTAGCAGGACAGGAACATTCACATATGTATGAAGAGAATATCCCTGGTCATCTCTTCAACCACTGATCTGATGGACTCACTAAACACAAAAGTAAATGTCTGAGTGTTGGAGTGTGCCCTGACTATCGGTGAATAAAATAAAAACATAAGGAATGTAAAACATATTTAAACTTTTGACGCTGAAGTATATTTTTGCAATTACATTTAAAACTAAATCATTTCAGAATTTTACTCTAGTATTCACATTAGTCGTTTTCTATTAAGGCATCTTTACTTTACTCAAGTATAACAACTGGGTACTTTTTCCCACCACTATGCACCATGCCATCAAGTCCTGCATAATCAAATTAGACAGCAGACACTTTACTTATTTATTTCAACACATGTATAAAAACAAATAAGACAATTTCAAATAACCACACATTGGTTTGGAAATATAGGGGGTAGCCACACTGACCCAGGGGTCTGAATTTCAGTGCTCTGTACACATCTGGGTAAGGTGGAAGAAACGTTGATTAATCCAAATTGCACTCAGGTCAAAAGTAGTGTACTATATGAGGATAGGCCAGAGTGTTCTTTTATTTCATAAACAACCTAGTAGTCCCTCATCTAGGGCAGATGTGCTGGTTAGTAATAAGATTCTCCATTCTCTTGATCTTGCGTTTGTTCGTGGGCATCTGTTTGTCGTAAATGCCGTGTCGTATCAGGTGTTCCTTGCTGTGGTGGACCAGGGCCCCATGCTGCAGCTGGAAAGAGCACAAAGCCTGCAGAGGTTTCAACAGAACCTGGAAGGGACAGGAAGAGGAAATGTACAGTCACGTACAGGCAGATTGCTACAAAGGGCCATCCGCCATCATGGTGTGGGTCTGTAGCGGCCTTATGCTCAGGAGCAGTGTTTGGGTCTTTACTCACAAAAAGTAATATTATTCATTACGCTTTACTTCTTTCAACAATAACTAATTACTTCACTTATTACTCCTTAAGTAGTGTAACAAATTACTTTTCCTATTTTTTTACTTTTTGAGTTACACACGTCCTCACTAAATGTAAACAACGTTACGTTAAGTAGGCCTATACACCAAAACAAGTACCTTAATAATGACAGATTCTACCATGAATAAGGGCAGCATTTCATCTACTACATACCCAGCTAAAAGCTTGTTCAGCTCTCCCTAATTTTACACCCTGTCCTGCTGAATGATTAAAATCAAGCCTTGGTTGTTTGAATGAGGTAGGCCTACAGACATCTTCAGCAGCAGTCAGGTATCAGGGGGTTTTTCGATACGAGTTTTGTGTTGCCTTTGCAGAGTACTTCCACGTTAAGAAAGTCAATGTTTTAGACGCTTCTGTCATTTTTCATCTCTCTCATTAAAGCAGTTAGTAGTAGTGCGTGCATAAACAGGAACTTAGTGAGACTGAGGATGAAAACAAATTTGAATCTGGGATGGGTTTAAAAATATATATATATTGCACCATTAGAGGTAGAATAATAATCACAAATATTTACTTGGATCAATAACTAATAGGAAGGGAATGATGACAAAAGTAACAATCTATTTATTTGATCAGAAACTATATTATTATTACTCAAATTGGAGCAGTAACTCCATTACATTACTGGTTACTATAACATTTTTATTATTACTGTAACACGTTGCTTTATAATACATTACCCCCAACACTACTCAAGAGGGTAAGGTAAGGAGGGTAGAAGTCGTGAGACGTTATAGAAAGTACAGATAGAAATGGATGTTGTCTATTATGCAAACTGGAAACCATATATCTTGAGGCGGCATTTATTGTAGCTGGGGATTTTAACAAAGCACATTTGAGAACAAGGCTACCTAAATTCTATCAGCATATTGACTGTAGCACTCGCGCTGGTAAAACACTGGATCACTGCTACTCTAACTTCAGCGATGCATAAAAGGCCCTCCCCCGCCCTCCCTTTGGCAAATCCAACCACGACTCCATTTTGCGCCTCCCTTCCTATAGGAAGAAACTCAAACAGGATGTACCCATGCTAAGGACTATTCAATGCTGGTCTGACCAATCAGAATCCATGCTTCAAGATTGTTTTGATCACGCGGACTGGAACACGTTCCCGGGTAGCCTCAGAGAATAATATTGACATATACGCCGATTCAATGAGTGAGTTTATAAGGAAGTGTATAGGAGATGTTGTACCTACAGTGACTTAAAACCTACCCTAAGCAGAAACCATGGATAGATGGTGGCATTCCTGCAAAACTGAAAGCGCGAACCTCCGCATTTAACCATGGAAAGGTGACTGGGAATATGGCCGAATACAAACAGTGTAGTTATTCCCTCCACAAGGCAATTAAACAAGCGAAATGTCAGTATAGAGACAAAGTGGAGTCGCAAATCAACGCCTCAGACACGAGACGCACAGTTGAAGTCGGAAGTTTACATACACTTAGGTTGGAATCATTAAAACTATTTTTTTAACCACACCACAAATGTTTTCAACAATTGCTTACAGACAGATTAATTTACTTTATCACAAACCCAGTGGGTCAGAAGTTTACATACACTAAGTTGACTGTGCCTTTAAATAGCTTGGAAAATTCCAGAAAATGATGTCATGGCATTAGAAGCTTCTAATAGGCTAATTGACATAATTTGAGTCAATTGGAGGTGTACCTGTGGATGGATTACCTTCAAACTCAGTGCCTCTTTGCTTGACATCATGGGAAAATCAAAAGAAATCAGCCAAGACCTCAGAAAAACAATTGTAGACCTCCACAAGTCTGGTTCATCCTTGGGAGCAATTTCCAAACGCCTGAAGGTATCACGTTCATCTGTACAAACAATAGTGCGCAAGTATAAACACCATGGGACCGCGCAGCAGTCATACCGCTCAGGAAGGAGACGCGTTCTGTCTCCTAGAGATGAACGTACTTTGGTGCGAAAAATGAAAATCAATCCCAGAACAGCAAAAAACTGGATGCTGGAGGAAACAGGTACAAAAGTATCTATATCAGCAGTAAAACAAGTGCCTTTCAACATAACCGGAAAAGCCGCTCAGCAAGGAAGAAGCCCCTGCTCCAAAACCGCCATAAAAAAGCCAGACTAAGGTTTGCAACTGCACATGGGGACAAAGATCGTACTTTTTGGAGAAATGTCCTCTGGTCTGATGAAACAAAAATAGAACTGTTTGGCCATAATGACCATCGTTATGTTTGGAGGAAAAAGGGGGAAGCTTGCAAGCCAAGAACACCATCCCAACCGTGAAGCACGGGGGTGGCAGCATCATGTTGTGGGGGTGCCTTGCTGCAGGAGGGACAGGTGCACTTCACAAAATAGATGGCATCATGAGAAAGGAAAATTATGTGGATATATTGAAGCAACATCTCAAGACATTAGTCAGGAAGTTAAAGCTTGGTCGCAAATGGGTCTTCCAAATGGACAATGACCCCAAGCATACTTCCAAAGTTGTGGCAAAATGGCTTAAGGACAACAAAGTCAAGGTATTGGAGTGCCCATCACAAAGCCCTGACCTCAATCCCATAGACAATTTGTGGGCAGAACTGAAAAAGCGCGTACGAGCAAGGAGGCCTACCAACCTGACTCAGTTACACCAGCTCTGTCAGGAGGAATGGGCCAAAATTCACCAAACTTATTGTGGGAAGCTTGTGGAAGGCTACCTGAAACGTTTGACCCAAGTTAAACAATTTAAAGGCAATGCAACCAAATACTAATTGAGTGTATGTAAAATTCTGACCCACTGGGAATGTGATGAAATAAATAAAATCTGAAATAAATCATTCTATCTACTATTATTCTGACATTTCACATTCTTCAAATAAAGTGGTGATCCTAACTGACCTAAGACAGGGAATTTTTACTAGGATTAAATGTCAGGGATTGTGAAAAACTTAATGTGTGTATTAGGTAGTTGTGGAATTGTTAGATTACATGTTAGATATTGCTGTCGGAACTAGAAGCAAAAGCATTGCGCTACACTCGCAATAACATCTGCTAACCATGCATATGTGACCAATAAATTTAGATTTGTAGAACAAGTATGATTGTCTGTATATATATATATATGATTGTCATGTCACGTACAGTATAGGTCTATATGCTACCCACCTCCTGTATTGCTTCGTTCCTCTCTAGGATGGACAGGGTGACAGCAGCACACTCCAGGGTGGACAGGCAGATGTTAGATGGCTGAGAACGGATCACATACTGGCTAGTCTGCTCACTCCTGCTCAGCTGTACCTGAAATACACAACGCAGCAGACTCCATTTCAGCAATAAAAATAACCAGACCATATACTTGAAAGCCCTTGATTTGGCTTGTAGTTTGCACTTTTGGGACTATTGCATTGGCTCTATTGTACTTAATCAATACACCCCTGGTGTAAAGAAACCTGGTTCCATTATACTCAATCTACAGTGACTTACGAAAGTATTCACACCCTTTATTATAGCTGCGAGTATCTTGGGGTGTGTCTATAAGCTTGGCACATCTAGTCACTGGGATTTTTGCCCATTCTTCAAGACAAAACTGCTCCAGCTCCTTCAAGCTGGATGGGTTCCCCTGGTGTACAGCAATCCAAGACATTTAAAGGGTTCCCCTTAAACCACTTGCGTGTTGCTTTAGCAGTATGCTTAGGGTCATTGTCCTGCTGGAAGGTGAACCTCCGTCCCAGTCTCAAATCTCTGGGATACTGAAGCCGGTTTCCCTCAAGAATTTCCCTGTATTTAGCGCCATCCTTCCTTTCATTCTGACCAGTTTCCCAGTCCCTGCCAATGAAAAACACAGCATGATGCTGCCAACACCATGCTTCACTGTGGGGATTTTGTTCTCGGGTGATTAGAGGTGTTGGGTTTGCGCCAGACATAGCATTTTCCTTGATGGCCAAAGATCTCAATTTTAGACTCATCTGACCAGAATACCTTCTTCCATATGTTTGGGGAGTCTCCTACATGTCTTCTGGCATACACCAAACGTGTTTGCTTATTTTTTTCTTTAAGCAACTGCTTTTTTCTGGCCACTTCCGTAAAGCCCAGCTCTGTGGAGTGTACGGCTTAAAGTGGTCCTATGGACAGATACTCCAATCTCCGCTGTGGAGCTTTGCAGCTCCTTCAGTGTTATCTTTGGTCTCTTTGTTGCCTCTCTGATTAATGCCCTCTTTGCCTGGTCTGTGAGTTTTGGTGTGCAGCCCTCTCTTGGCAGTTTTGTTGTGGTGCCATATTCTTTCAATTTTTTAATAATGGATTTAATGGTGCTCCGTGGGATGGTCAAAAAATGTTATATATTTTTTTATAACCCAACCCTGATCTGTACGTCTCCACAACTTTATCACTGGCTTGTTTGGACAGCTCCTTGGTCTTCATGGTGCCGCTTGCTTAGTGGTGTTGCAGACTCTGGGTCCTTTCAGAACAGGTGTATATATACACTGAGATCATGTGACAGATCATGTGACACTTAGATTGCACACAGGTATACATTTAACTAATTATGTGACTGCTGTAGGTAATTGATGGCACCAGATCTTATTTGGGGGCTTCATAGCAAAGGGGAAGAATACATATGCGCGCACCACTAATCTGTTTTTACATTTTTTAAACAAGTAATTTTTTTCATTTCACTTCACCAATTTAGACTATTTTGTGTATGTCCATTACATGAAATCCAAATAAAAATCCATTTAAATTACAGGTTGTAATGCAACAAAATATAAAAAGAGCTCCAAGGTGAATGAATACTTTTGCAAGGCACTGTATTGTGCCCTGTTGGAGTATAGCTGTTCCACCTGTTTGGGCTGGTGGAGCAGGGTGTTTCTGAGGAACATATCTTTTGCCTGGCTCCAGGTGCCATCGATGATGATGACATTGGGTCCCACTGCCCTCACAAATTGCTCTCCCATCCTGTCCTGGTCCCAGTCTTGTTTCTGGACTAGCTCCTCCAGGTTCTGAGCATCTGGTCCCGGGTACAGTATCAGGGTTCTGCTGTCTCGACACACTGCAGCCAGCTCTGGGTTCCTGTAAGGCAGAGAGAGAGGCAACATGTTTAGAGAGAATGATGTACATGTAATGTTCAGTATGGGACCAACATAAAGATAAATGTTTACCTCTCTTCATTGAATCTCCTTCCCACCAAGACCTTGCATTTTCCTGGGGGCAAACACGCAGCAAGGAGAGGAACAGTACGAAGCGCTCGACTCTCCTGAAAACACAGAGAAAATCATTTCCATTGTTATTTTTACTGACACAGTACCCAACCACACACACTGGATCAGAGGAGCATAGGGTTAGCTACAGAGCAGTAACCCTGAAGCAGTTTTGGGCCTTACTCAAGGGCTAAACTCAGGGTTGTGAGTGAGTTGTTCCATAGGATTTTAATCACTTTATTAATGGACCCCTTGTGATTTGAACGAAAACTTCCATACATGTTTGCCCATGGTAGAAGTGGTCAAAGTGACTTTTTGGACCTGAGTGCCAAAACATTGAAGGGCTCAACGTTGACCCATTTTGTCTACTCCACCTACCATGAGACAGCCATGTCTTCATCACCGTTTAGAAAAATGGTTGAGCTTGATATATACTGAACAAAAATATAAACGCAACATATAAAGTGTTGGTCCTATGTTTCATGAGATAAAGGATCTCAGAAATGTTCCATACTCACAAAAAGCTTATTTCTCTCAAATTGTGTGCACAAATTTGTTTACATCCCTGTTAGTGAGCATTTCTCCTTTGCTAAAACAATCCATCGACCTAACAGGTGTGACATATCAAGAAGCTGATTAAACAGTATGATCATTACACAGGTGCACCTTGTGCTGGGGACATCAAATGGCCACTCTTAAATTGTGCAGTTTTGTCACAACCCAATGCCACAAATGTCTCAAGTTGAAGGAGCATGCAATTGGCATGCTGAATGCAAGAATGTCCACCAGAGATGTTGCCAGATAATTAAATACTTATTTATCTACCATAAGCCGCCTCTAACATAATTTTAGAGAATTTGGCAATATGTCGAACCGGTCCCACAACCGCCGACCACGTGTAAGTCAGTGAAGAGCCGACTCTGGGATGCTGGCCTTCTAGGCAGAGTTCCTCTGTCCAGTGTCTGTGTTCTTTTGCCCATCTTAATCTTTTCAGTTCATTGGCCAGTCTGAGATATGGCTTTTTCTTTGCTACTCTGCCTAGAAGGCCAGCATCCCAGAGTCTCCTCTTCATGGTTAACGCTGAGACTGGTGTTTTGCAGATACTATTTAATGAAGCTGCCAGCTGAGGACTTGTGAGGCGTCTGTTTCTCAAACTAGACACTCTAATGTACTTGTCCCCTTGCTCAGTTGTGCACCGGGGCCTCCCACTCCTCTTTCTATTCTGGTTAGAGCCAGTTTGCGCTGTTCTGTGAAAGGAGTAGTACACAGCGTTGAAAGCGATATTCAGTTTCTTGGCATTTTCTCACATGGAATAGCCTTCATTTCTCAGAACAAGAATAGACTGATGAGTTTCAGAAGAAAGTTCTTCGTTTCTGGCCATTTTGAGCCTGTAATCGAACCTAGTCTAAAGAAGGCCAGTTGTATTGCTTCTTTAAATCAGAACAACAGTTTTCAGCTGTGCTAACATAATTGCAAAAGATTTTCTAAATATCAATTAGCCTTTTAAAATGATAAACTTGGATTAGCTAACACAATATGCCATTGGAACACAGGAATGATGGTTGCTGATAATGGGCCTCTGTACACCTATGTAGATATTCCATTTTTTTTTTTTCTTTTTTTTTTTTTAAATCAGCCGTTTCCAGCTACAATAGTCATTTACAACATTAACAATATCTACACTGTATTTCTGATCAGTTTTATGTTATTTTAATGGACAATTTTTGGGGCTTTTCTTTCAAAAACAAGGACATTTCTAAGTGACCCCAAACTTTTGAACGGTTGTGTATGTTGTAGCTCAGACCCTATTTTACATCATCTGAGGTGTTTATGTTGTGTTTGTGTTGTGCCTGCCATCAGTTGAGACACAGCATACTCTTGAATACAGGGTGGTTTCGTTCAAATCAAAAGGGGCGCAGTCAGAAAGTGATTGAAATCATATGGAACACCCCCCCCCCCCCCCCCCCCCCACACACACCCCACCTCTGCAGGATGCTGTACGATGTACAGACACGTGGAGACCTCCAGGGGGTGGACTGGCAGGAACGGGCAGAGACACACCTTCTGGGGACGGCTGTTTGGAGAGAAGAGAGAGTGAAGATGTGTCCCCAACAGTCTTAAATAACTACCTTTCTCATCGCATACCTTTATATCTGACTGCCAGGGAGAGGTGAAAGGTATAATTATGGTGGATGACTGCTGAGAATTTGCTTTCACCTGTCCACAAATCAGTGTGCAGATAAAGGACTCAGTACTGGTGGTATTCATTATGCTGATTCTGTTCCAAAATGTTTAGTCCAAACGGAAAACCTTTTTGCAACAAAAACTAGAGTTTTGTATTGGACAAGTTCAGGCAGGTCCCTCCCCGTTTGCTTCCTGTTGAGTCTGGTAAATGGTATCCGTTGCAATACATAAATCAGGGTTGGGGAGTAACGGATTACATGTAATCTGTTACATGTAAGGGATTACAAAAAATGGTTACTGTAATCCGTTACCAGAAAAAATACTGTAATCAGATTACCAATACTTTTGAAAAACTAGATGATTACTTTGAGGATTAGTTTTAAATTCAGAAGGGATGTTTGCGCAAAAAAAATCTGTTTTCTAAATGACATTAAAATCAGCATTGAAAAAAGGCGTTGTTCCACCTGAGCGAGTCTGACCACAAGTCAGACCACTATGATGACACACCAAATGTGTTTGATGGATCGCGGGAAAAGGGCATTAACAGGCTTTTGTAGGCTACAGTCCAAGCTATGTCTTATAATGGTGCAACTGCTGTCGGCATCCAAAGATAATCCAACTTGAATAAACGCTTGGAGGTAAGGATGACAGTAGTGGTGTAGTCTTTGGCGATACGGATATCACTTATTATTGACATCTACATTGTGCATTGATGTGAATCACACTGCTGCTCTCTCATTTAGCTATTTGCGCCTTACGGATTGTGGTTGTTGTAGGTGGCTGTTCACAAATCTAAATGTGTATTTGAACCCAATAATGGTTGAATTCAATAAGTTTAAACTGTCTATCAATCATTGTTTTTGAAACCAGTGGACAGCAAATGAAAAATGCGCTCTTGCAACAGCTGCATAATGCGGATCCAAGCCTATAGAATAAAAGTGGGGCTTTTATTGATCAATCTAATTTATGCTGATAAAATAAATCCATAGGCCTAATGGACACATGCTCAAACTTGCACACTTTTGATAGACTTAAAAGGGACAAGCTGTAGTTGCTACATCCATTTTGGGATTCATAAATATTAAATATACAGTACCAGTCCAAAGTTTGGACACACCTACTCGTTGAAAAAAATTAAGAAAAACCCTTCAATGAGCCCAATCATTCCTCCATGCCAACAAAATCATAAACAACAGAGTAGGGCTGGCTAATATGTCCTTAGTTTTGGAGTCATACTCGGGTAAAATAATTTGGCTAATCTATACTTCCATATTTCCAAGTCTTATTCTTGAAGATCAAGGGGTATAACATTTATTGGAATGACTGGAATTCTGATATACTTTGGTTTTTAATGTAAAGATATAATTTAATCGTATTAGTATATGTAGGAGAAAGCAATGGGTTAGAAGAAGCCTACATAACCAACCCATAAAGTAACATTTTACATCCATATATGGCCAGCTATGTAAACTTAGACATAGATTTATCCTGCAATAGATGTCATTCAAATGATAACATACATTTGTGTCTTCTTCTAATGCCTCTTAAGGGGAAAGTAATCTAAAAGTAAATTAATCTAAATCAGATTGTTACTGCGTTTGGGGTAATCTAAAAATTACGTTACTGATTACAACTTTGGACAGGTAACTTGTAACTGTAACGGATTACATTTAGAAAGTAGCCTACACAACCCTGTACTATTTGAGAATTAGTCTACCCCTAGCCTCGCGAGGGAATCCTTCCACATATTGTCTCGATAGAAGCACCAGAATAGTTAATGGAGAGAATGAATATCCTGTAATGAATCCTGTAATATCCTGCATGAATTCGTGTAATCAATACACCCCAGTTGTAGCTACAAAATTGTAACTGGATATGTGATGGTCCATTACAGTAACTAGCTAATCCTAAATATTTGACTGATAAAGCTGTCATTCACATACTATCAATCAATGGTGGTGGCAAAGATACTGGTAACTTCTATATTTTGTGGCGGTGCTCCCAGTGAACTTACCAACATCGTAAACATGTGGGTCGTCTCTCGCAGACATCTACAGGCAGAGATCGCAGATCCCCAAAGCCGTCTTCGTCATCTTGCGAAGAAGAACTGCCACAATTGGCAGATTCAACTGGAGCAAGAGGGTGGTTTAGGGAAAGATCTGAGAGACCTTGGCATGTTGTGTCCATTACAATTGTATGGAACATGAAAAAATGAAGGGAAACTCGTATCAGCTTCTCGTCAGTAACACCAGAAGAACTTCCGGGTTACGGAATTTCGGACATTTTCTATATAAAAGTCCACCACGTAATAGTAGGAAGGTGTCATTAACCTGTATTTATTCATATGTATGAAAAATAATTCTCTAAACATTAACAATGATTCATATTTGTTCATAAATTCATATTCGTTCACATTTGCATTAAATGTGGGTTTTAAAACAGGGTTCATTAAATGCCCCCAATGCAAATCACTGTATATCAGTGGAGGCTGGTGGGAGGATATAGGAAGACGGGCTCATTGTAATGACTGTATTGGAACCAATGGAATGAAGTCAATGTGTTGTTTCCATCTGTTTGATTTGTTTGGTACCATTCCATTGATTCCGTTCCAGCCATTACAATGACCCGGTCCTCCTATAGCTCTTCCCACCAGCCTCCTCTGCTTTATGTGCATTACATATTGGCTTATACAGGAAAAAAAATATTATTTTGCCCGATGTAAAAGTGGGGTGGGGAGTACTCAGTAGGGTCTGTAGCATCTATATATAGTGTAATTACATAGGGCTCTGAATAATACGGCGTGTTGCTGGACTTTTACTGTGGTCAAACAGCTTAAAATGGTGTGCTTGGACACTAGTGCTGAGTGATTAGTGCTTTTTGGGGAGTGCCAAGATGGATGCACAGTGGCTTCAACACAGCGCTCCCGCTCAGTCGTCTAGTGTATATATTAATCATTGGATTTATCTGTAGAAAAAAACTAACGAAATGGAATTCAAAAATTTGAACCAACCAAACAATTTTGGTTAATCGCTCAGCACTACTGGACACTATATGGTACAAACATAGCCTGTACATAAAAACTATTATTTGTGCCAATGTAAAAGTGAGGAGGGGAGTACTCAGTAGTGTCTGAAGAATCTATATGGTGGCATTTCATGTGGCTCTGAACAATACGGAGTGTTGCTGGACTTTTACCATGGTTAAACAGCTTAAAATGGGGTGCTTGGACACTGTTTGGTACAAATACAGCATTGTACATGAAAAACAAATCTGTGTGCTGATGTAAAAGTGCCTGTAGTCTACCAACGGTTATCACGGAGGTTAACAGCACTTTTCTTCAACCAACCCTGGCCGCAATTCATCAAAAGGTTTGTATCTTGGACTTGGGTTTTTGGATTGAAAGTAGCAGGGATGTGGGTTCTGGTTTTTGTGATTGTGTGACATATTATTGCCTCATAAAATAGCTGTGTGCTCACCAGGAAAAGGGAGTTGGCAGGACCCTGGTTTTATGGACACACAATCGATCGTTTTGCCTGTACAGTGCAATATTTGTTTCTTATAGTGTCCAGGTGTCCCCTTTTAAGCTGTTTGACCACAGTAAATGTCCAGCAACACTTTCTATGATAACACTTTCTATGATCTATCTTTTTCTTCAAACTCACCTGATTTGTATTCTAGGGACTCCCGTAAGTAGACTGGACCCGGGTTCTATGGACACACTATCGATAATTTTGCCTGTACAGTGATATATTTGTACCGTATAGTGTCCAGGCATTCCATTTTAAGATGTTTGACCACAGTAAAAGTCCTCTAACACGTGCTATGTTCTTGCTTTTTGTTCAAACTAGACCCTGGTTTTATGGACACACAATCAATCCTTTTCCCTCTACAGACCACTGGGCCTTTTCCCTCTACAGACCACTGGGCCTCCCGGGTGGCATAGCGTCGTCCGGGTTAGGGAGGGATTGGCCGGTAGGGATATCCTTGTCTCAGTATGTAAAAATGTAATAAAATGTATGCACTCTACTGTAAGTCGCTCTGGACAAGAGTGTCTGCTAAATGACTAAAATGTAAATGTAGTTCAGTTTGTTTATGCTATATAACAAAAATACAGTAACACTTTTTTTTTTAAACATTACATTTCAAAATATAATCCTTGAACAATAGCACCAATAAATGAACAAGAATCATACAACCAAAATAATTATATATTTTTTTTAATTGTTATTGTATATACTTTTTACCAGTAGGCCATTATTGTTATTTACTATACATAAGCTCCAACCATTTTTCAATGTGCTTCACCTTATATAATTATTTATCTCATATATAGTAATTATCTTAAGTTTAGATGTTCTCCCATGTAATTATATATTTTGTACGTAATTTTTACATTACGCACTATGCAAAGCTGCAATTTGGGGGGGGATTTTGTATCATCCACACAGCGTTTTACCATGGACTTTTATTTTGAAGGCAAAATACGAAAACCGGACTTAATGCTGCTGCCAGGACTATAATGTTGCTTTAAAAATATATATATATATTATTATAACATTTCAAATTACAATACAACAAAAAAACATAAGACATCACTGCACGTATATTTTCTTTGAAAAACATAAAATAATATTAAAAGTTGAAAAATGTAATAACAAGAACTGAGAATTCATAAAGTCCAGGGGTTACAGTTGTACAAACCTATGACAGAGTTGTAAGAATATATGTACATATATAAAAAAATTAAAATAATTATTGACTAATTCTAGATATTTTATTAAATATTGGATTTCAAGTAAAAATATATTTTAAATATGTGTTTTTGTGTATATAAAATTTACCAGAGAGAATTAAGAAATTAACGACTAATTCGATAGTTTTGTTTTCATTTGATTTGAAAATGTTGCTGTCGTGACGTTTGGAATTTCCTGGTGTTAAACTGCAGTTTAGTCTTCACTAGTTACTACAGTCATAAGCCTCTCCTATTTCTACAATGTATTTTCTTAAAATGTATTTTTAAACCTAACCTTAAACTTAATCACACTGCTAACCTTATGCCTAACCCTAACCTAAATTAAGATCACAAATCTATTTTTATTTTTTTACAATATAGATCATATTTACTTTGTGTTTGTGGTAACTAGCGTAAACCGCACAGTTGGTGCATTACGCTTCGAACACACCGGCTGCGTCATTGCATCACTGCTGCATAACATTTTGCGCAACTAGGCAACTATACTGATGCAGGTCCCTTTTGCAAATGGTCGCATGCGGTTGGACACATGGAGGAGAGAATCATTTTCGCAGTATCCTCAAAACCGTGTCTTTTTGACACAACTGCTGACAGCTACAGGGACATAAACACAAAAAATGCTGCTTGGAGACAAGTGTCCACGATAGTAGGATTGCCAGGTCAGTTTAGTAGTGAGCTTGTGCTAGATGTGGCTAGTTAGCGTTAGCTAGCTAGCTAACCTAGCTTGCTAACCTAGCCAATGAGGTGTGTGTGAAAGAAATAGTCAAATAAATTATGCTAGTTACTACCCCTAATAACTTTACCAAATGTTCATGTTTGAAAGAGTGTGAATGCTAGATAAATAGTAATGGAAATGGTAGATACTACTGTACCCCTGATAATTTGGTCAAATTACCGTGTGTCGAATAAATATATACTTGGCAAATAAATAAATAAAAAATGTAAAGAAATTATGCAATCAAACTGTTTTTATGTAATCCCAATTTTTTACTGAATGTGTGCAACAACAAAAAAATCTACATTCATATTTTGCTACTCTCTGTCAAGTCCACTCATACAATTTGATGCATACGTTCGATTTATCGAACGTATGCACCACACAGAACGCACTGCAACTGCCTCTGCAACGCAATGCTGCAAGGCAAATGCAGCGTTCCATTGGAAATGAATGTACTTCTGGTGTATCGAAACGCAATGACGCAGTCGGTGTGTTCGAAGCGTTACCGTGTCCTGCCTTTCTGGTGCGGGAAAGACCGTACGATTTTCCATTTGGCCAGAAGATGGCACTAAAGCCTTTCAACAAAATGTTAAAATCTCACCTGAAACTAAAAATGAAATAAAACACGCTGATAGTGATGTGAATGTGTTATCAAAATCTCTTTTATAGCCCCATATAACACAATACAATGCAAAACCCTTTGAAAACCAGTAAAAAGCACATAAACTCTTCACAGGGGAACATAAACATGATGAATAGGAGAATGAAGAGGAATACTGAGTGAATACAAGAAAGGGAACAGGTATGCAGATCTACTTCAGTTCCTCAGATTGAGTTGGCAGCTGCTTCAGTCTTCAGTTAGATCATCCACAACAACAAGCTGACACACAGGGAACACTTGGATAAACGTGTAAACTAATATTTAATTTCCATCCATGCTTCACGTGGAATAAGAAACCTGAACATACAGTACATATCACACTATGTGTTTAGGCTGCAAGGTTCTTTGCAGTGGGAGCCAATCCAAGAAGATGGTTACAGAGGCTCACTAGACCAATCTGAGAAGAGAACAGGGTTACAGAGACTTGGTGTCAAGATGGGGGTTGTCAGGCTCAGGCCAAGGATGGTTATTTATAACCCTTTACAGTGAGTGGAGGCAAGGGGTGCACTTAAGACCCCCCCCCTCACAACACACACACACACTCCCTTCCTATAAGGTCATCAATGTGTACAAGAGGCTACTCATTTGACAAACCCAACCTCTCCAATTCCCCCCTCCCCCTCCGTGATTCATACCTCCTATTTCTAACACACACACACACACACACACACACGAATACAGACACACACACACACACAGGTTTTTTTCAGCTGGCCACCATCCATCAACACAGAGGAGATTGGATGATCTGGAGCAGCGGCTCTTAGATACAAAAGGAGAGGAAAATGGGTAGAACTTTATTTTACAGTTCAGAAATGATCAGATATTTATTTAGAAATGACAAGGTTAAATGGTAATAACCTAACAATTACCTATGAGTCTGACTGACTGCTTAATAGAGAATCTCCGTTGAAAGTGTTAAGGCTGGGTCCGGGAAACCAGTGCTACTGTGCTACTGTTTAAAAATGGTAAAATTAACAAGTATGCATAAAAATAAATATCCAGAAAAAACAGCCTGGTCTGATAGACTTTACATAGTAAATGTAAATCCAGGACACTAAAATTAGTATAATACTGTATGTTAGTATGGTTACATAAGACAGATGGTTACTTAAGGCAAAAATTAAAGTAGAATGGTTAGTTGGGATGGTGGGGGGGCATACAGCGTGAACGTCTAGCAACCCAATAGTTGCAATTTCACATCACAGACAACTTTAGCATTTAATTAATTAGCAACTTTTCAATTACTTGGTACTTTTAGCTACTTTGCAACTACTTAGCATGTTAGCTAACCCTTCCCCAACCTTAACCCTTTTAGCTAATCCTTCCGCTAACACTAACATTAACTCTTTAACTGAACTTCTAAACTTAACCCTAACCCCTAGCCTACATAATGTTAGACAGCTAGCTAACGTTAGCCACTAGCCACCTAGCTAGAATTCATTACATATCATACAGTTTGAAAATTTGTAACATACTGTACATTCTGCAAATTCATAAAATATAATACAAATTGTAATTTGTAACATATCATCCACAAATTAATACATACCATATGAACCATAACATATCATACTAAATGGAGTGTTTCGGATTTACGTACAGAATAATACGAAATGCTCTGAGACCAGGTTGAGAAAAAAATATGAAGTTCTGTAATTTTTACTTCAATTCATCATTTGACCTCTCAATTTCAAATTGCTGCAGTATAAAGCCAATAAGACTAAAAAGGACATAGTATTTTCCCCCTAATAAGGCTAAAGGATGATGCATCCGTCACCAACTTTGGCTGGGTCATTCACTGGGGCAGGAACGGAAGGAGTGGTCTGGCTAGGTCCTGTTGTAGGTTCAACTTCTAGCTTGGCTGACTCAGCTGGTTCAGCCTCTCCTTTAGCTGGTTCTGTTTTACTGTCCTGTCCTGTCAATAACGGGTCAGCCTCTGGCTTGGGGCTGTCACTCTCCTCAGCCTGAGGTGGTTCTGTGGTTCTGTGTCCTTCAGCCAATTCAGTCTTTTTATCCTCTGCTTTTACTTGTTCAGTAGCTATACTTGAGAGCAGCGTAATCTGGGATTGGTAAAATGAGGATGAGCCGTCAACTGGTGTTGTCATATCTTTCTCCTCCTCCCTCTGTCCTGTCTCTCCATCCCCCTCTCCTTCATCAGCAGTCTCAGCTGGTGAAGCCTTCTCTTTCTCCTCCTCCCTCTCTTCCTTCCCTCTATCCCCTCCTCCCTCTAGGATCTCAACTGGGGTCTGGGCTCGAGCCAGTGGCGCTAGTTTCAGAGAGCTCTTGTGAGGTGCAGCTGGCTTCCTTCTAGGGGGGGCTACTGGCTTTGGAGCGTCCTGATTTGTTCCACTGTCACTCAGAGGTGGGAGTGTTTGTAGTTCCACTGTGGGAGCATCATGTTTGTATGAGAGATCTATGTCTGTGGGGGGCTCAGTGACACTCCCCCCACCAGCCCTCTCAGAGAAAGACTCTGGGTCAGAAAGTGGTGGATCATTTAAATCTGTGACAACGCCCTGAGTCTTGTTCTCCTCCTCTGTGGTTTTCACTTCTTTAACCACTTGAAGCTGAGGTGCTTCCTGCACTGTCTTTAAAACATTGTCTGCCTTAACGTTTTTGTCCTCCTTCACAGGTTCTGCATGGTTCTTTTCTTTATCCAGTGATGGGATGTACCGATCATCAGATGGAGAGGAACTGGCGTTCGTACGGAAAAAATCTGTCATGTCATGCTCAAACTCCTGGATCTCCCCTTCTGTCTCTCCATCATCAGGGTGTGAGAGAAAGCTGTCCAGCGTGTACAATTCCTGTGCCCAAGTTCTGAAGCCTTCCTCTACTGCCGGTTCCCCTTCCAGCTCCACCATGGGAGTCTCGTCCTTCAGGACAAACTTCTCCAGGTACCCCCTGGCCTCCCGGTCTGAGTGTCTGCTGTGGAAGGACCTTTCGGAGGTCATACTCTCAGTGTCTTCCTCCTTCACTCCTTCCCTGCTGCCCACCGCCTCTTCATAGAGGTCTGTGTAAAGGAAGGCCATGGCCGTAGGCTCTTCTAGCAGAGTGGGGTTGATGATTTTGGGGGGTCCCGAGGGGAGGAAGATGGGGGTGAGGACGGTTTCCTCGCTGCCGAAGAGGGCCGATCCACTCTCCTTCAGGGGGGACTTGGGTGACTTGTCTACTGCGCTCTCCTCTACTTCCAGATAGTTCTTAGAAGGCATATTGTCCATACCGCCGTAGAACACCTCATCTAGATGGTCACTGGAGATTTCTTCTCCGCTAACGCCTGTGCTGGAACCTCCCAAGTCTTCGGTCACAGGTGCGGCATCTTGGAGCTGTTCCGGCTCCTCACTCACTTGCTGGTTTTCCTCTCCACAGTCTGCTTCCTCCTCCTCCTGTCCTTCTTCAATCATGGTGGGGCCTCCTGGAGCAGGCTCATCCATCTGAGTAAATGTCTCAAAGTAGTCCATGTCGCTGGTGGCTCCTCGTCTGGGCTGCTTTGCCACCGGAGCCCCAGGAGGGTCAGTCTGATCAGGCCTGGTGAGATGGGAGGAGTCAGTGTGTTCCACCGTTTGATCTCCACCTCCCACTGATGGTGCGTTGTCCTCCTCAAACACCTGAATGAATGGATCAGTGAATGAATAAACAAACAAGTGAATGAGAAAATAAATTAATGAATGACTGAATGAATGGATGGATACACAGAGTAAGGTCTACAGATCTAATTCAATTGTGTTTGTCACCTCTTCTATGATTTCGTTACTGGGTTTGGTGAAGGTGGATTCCTCCAGATAAGACAGGTTGTCCACCATGACTTGGCTCTCCTCCTCGTCTATGCTCACCAGCCTGGGAGGAACCACGATGTTCAGGATCTCTGAGCCTTCTGACACCAGGCGGAACAAACTCTGCTTCTTCTCCTCTTTGGGATCTGTCGTTTCCTCCTCCTCCCCATCTCCCTTTGCCCTCACATTGGGCAGGGAGACCTCCACTAGCTCTGGCTTCTCAACCAACTCACCTGAGGAAGGAAAAATATGCAAAAATGTTTCTCAATAGTCTACAGTTTGAGCATATCAGAGTTTGAGACATTACCTAATTTCTTTCAGTGACCTCACCTAAGTCATCACCTGTGGGCAGAGGAGTCCGTCCCCGTCTGTCAGCCCGGCTCTTGCGTCCTCCTCCACAACTTGTTTTCATCCTTGGCCTCCTCACCATCATTGCCTCATCCATGACAAAGGTTATTTTACCTGCCATTCCAGATCCTAATCCAGGTGAAACAGACCTTTCATTAATGGGAAAGCAGAATTCCGAGGCGACGGTAGGGGTGGGTTCAGCTTCGGAACCCCAAGGGGTGGAGCAGCGGCTGGAGCTGGTCTCCCATTGGATGCCGCTGTCCTCGCCCTGCACGGTAACCATGGAGAAGGAGGGGTCCATCATTAAGCACTGCATCTTGGGACGCACCGCCTCATCCTGAACCGCCAACCGCAAACTGGAAGAGACGCGATAATACAGATAACATGGTGAGGTACTGGGGCAAATGTACATTTTCCCCAGTACCTCTTGTCTGTCTGTCTGTCTGTCTGTCTGTCTGTCTGTCTGTCTCACTAGGAATGTGACCTTTTGTAAGGAGTAAACCTTACTGAAATCATAACAAGACATGATTACTATGAACTCTGATTTATCTCGACAAAGTGGGATGCTCAGAGACAGAAATAATTTTCAATTCTTTATCAAATAATTGAATTATCTCCTTAACTATTCATCCACACTAATGTGATCTCGACGAAGGAGGGGATAAGGTTTTTTGCGAATGTACACTGCCGGTCAAAAGTTTTAGAACACCTATTCATTCAAGAGTGTGCAAAGCTGTCATCAAGGCAAAGGGTGACTATTTGAAGAATCTAAAATATATTTAGATTTGTTTAACACTTTTTTGGTTACTACATGATTCCATATGTGTTATTTCATAGTTTCGATGTCTTCACTATTATTCTACAATGTAGAAAATAGTAAAAATAAAGAAAAACCCTTGAATGAGTAGGTGTTCTAAAACTGACCGGCAGTGTACTTTGGGAAAAGACTCAGATTTCACTTCTAGTAGGCTGTACAGAATGTCAGAAATGATGTAGGATATAGGCTGCTACCTGTTGCGGAGATCCTCAACCTCATCATTGATTTGGGAGACTCCCTCAGTGATGTCCACATCATCCTCTAGCATTGTCAGAGTATCTGGATCTATCCTAATACATTCCACCGTTTCCATTGTATTCATTGTAGCAGGTTCTTCTCATCTATTTTCAATGGCTTCTTATCGGCACTCCGCAGAGCAACGTTGATGACATTCCAAGTTCGAGAACTTGCTCAGAGATTTTGTGCTCAGCGTAATCTTGAAATAGAAAGAACGGCATCCAGGGTTTCAAAATGTGTCATCCCTTGACAGTTGACACTAATGTTGAAGTATAGGACCAATAACTATAGCTGTAAAACTATTTTTCGTGGGGGAAAAGTGTATCCTGACCCAGGGTGTATAGGCTACCTATAGACGTCATATACAGTTGCAGCAGTATCAGCAGAAAAGACGCCCACTTCTTTTTTACATTTTGTTTTTGCCAGGTCTAAAAATAATACTTGTCACCAGCCTATGTCCAATGGCACGGTGCTGTCTGCCAGTCTGACACAACAAGGGTAGATAAAGAAGGATTGAAATTGACACATGTAGAATGTCATTTAGCGGTGCATAATTAACAAGGGATTATCATGTTTATTATAATCGATTTTCTCAAAGTCCAGCACCATGGCCAGCACCAGTGGTCAGAGCCTCTTTCTCCCTCTCTTTCTCTTCTCAGTGTGCAAGAGTAGAGCGAGCATGTAGTCATGCAAGCCAATCAAATTCAATACATTTATTTCACATTAAATTAGGATCATCTTTCTGCCTACAGGGTCTCTCTCAGGTCTTGGTGAGTCTTGAATGTCAAAGTGTCATCTGCTAATGTCCTTCCATTCGCAATGTGAAACAGATACTGGACAGGGAATATGAGACTCAAGGAGAGGGGTGGGGGTTGCTGTTGGAGCACATGACAGGGGTTCTTTCTCAGGTATAGTCTCCTACTACAACCCTTAACAATGTACAAACAGATCTAGGAAAAGATTACTATCCTAAAATCCAAACTGTGAAGGCAGGTAGCCTAGTGGCTAGAGTGTTGGGTCAGTAACTAAAAGGTTGCTGGATCAAATCTCAGAGCTGACAAGGTAAAAATCTGTGGTTCTGCCCCTGTGCAAGGCAGTTAACCCACTGTTCTCTGGGTGCCGTGGATGTTGATTAAAGGCATCCCCTTGCACCTCTCTGATTCAGAGGGGTTGGGTTGAAAGCGTAAGACACATTTCAGTTGAATGCATTCAGTTGTGAAAATGACTAGGTATCTCCCTTTCCCAACGCAGATGTTTTTATATCAAATCATTTGGGTAACAATTAAGTACCTTATTGTAATATTTTTAATATTAGCTTTAAAAAAAAAATTAAAAAAAATCTTTAGCAAGAATTTTACTAGGACTGTCTGGGAGTGGTCTGAGTTGGGAGGAAAAAAAATAAAACTAGCTGTTATTGGCAGAGTTTTGGAACTCTCTTTGTTATTGGCCTATTAACCAATTTACCGCCTGGTGATATCACCAGGGAAGCCGAAACTTCCGCTCATGCAAACAGGCTGATTAGAAGTTCCTGAATTTTGACTGCACTGGGCCTTTAACAATTAGAGGAGGAAACACAAAACTGAACTTAGATCAGTGTCTACCGGTAACTTCATCCTACCCTTTTAAGACCCCTGTGGATTATGGTTGTAATATTATCAGTCGCCTAGGAGCCTCCAGTTTAGGGAATGTGGGGAATGGGAGTGTGAAGTATTCTGTGAGGGTTTCACCAACTGGGGAGAGGGTTACGGAACACATCAGGCAGGCGTGGTGGTGTTGGAGAATAAAAACAGACAGGCACTTCTGGCCTGTCCTACAGCACTCTCTGGACATGTGACAGTTGATCAGTTTTGACTCTTCTGAGAGGAAACACGAGAGGAGAAGAGATATCTATATAGTCAGAAGAACCCTATCATGCTATGTCAACATGTTTTGGAACAGTGGAATAATCAAGGGGAGAGGATGGGAGGAAGGATAGGAAAGGAGGGGAGGAGAGGAGTGGGAGACGATAAGGAGAGAAGGATGGGGATTCTGTGACTCCACTGTGCTGACGGTAGTGATGTCCCTGCCATCCAAACCTTGGCTGTGTGCTAATTCTACACTTAATGAGTGTACAAAACACTACGAACAGCTGCCCTTTCCAGGACATAGACTGATTAGGTGAAAGCTATGATCGCTTATTGATGTAACTTGTAAAATCCTGTGGATCGCTTTCAACACCTTATAGAGTCCATGTCCTGGTGGAGTGGGCAGGGCAACTCCAATATTAGGAAGATCAGTGTATATCAATGTTCCCTGCTCCCTCTCTTGTCGGGTGGTAAATCAGATGTGAGGGACAGGGCATAAGGATCTTATGTTTCAGTGAAATACCACCCCCAATATCTGATTTATGTGAAGCCATGAACAGCCCAGGAAAATGTAATAACAGTGTTTGATAATTAGCATTAACACTGAAAGATTCAACCATTTAAGATTTCAGCTACTGACCTGAGTTGTGTTTTTGACACTATGTTAGTCACGCCATGGCCATGCTATCCTCAAAGCTCACGTCAACACTCCACCTGTCACGTTCTGACCTTTATTTCCTTTGTTTTGTCTTTATTTAGTATGGTCAGGGCGTGAGTTGGGGTGGGCAGTCTATGTTTGTATTTCTATGTTTTGCTATTTCTGTGTTTGGCCTGATATGGTTCTCAATCAGAGGCAGCTGTCAATCGTTGTCCCTGATTGGGAACCATATTTAGGTAGCCTGTTTTGTGTTGGGTTTTGTGGGTGGTTGTCTTCAGTCTTCATGTGTCTGCACCAGACAGAACTGTTTCGGTTTTTCACATTTGTTGTTTTTTTGTATTTTGAGTGTTCACTTTTATTAAATCAAGATGAACAATTACCACGCTGCACATTGGTCCTCCGATCCTTCAAACTTCTCCTCCTCAGACAAGGAGGAAGACGAAAGCCGTTACACCACCTGTATTATATTGGATGTATTATATAATGTATTATATAAGATCTACAGTACATTCGGAAAGTATTCAGACCCCTTCCCTTTTTCCACATTTTGTTATGTTACAGCCCTATTCTAAAATTGATTAAAATCATTTTTTCCCTCATCAATCTACACACAAATACCCCATAATGACAAAGCAAAAAGAGGTTTTTAGAAATGTTTGCTAATTTATAAAAAATAATACTACCTAATAATAAATACCTTATTTACATAAGTTTTCAGACCCTTTGCTATGAGACTCTAAATTTAGCTCAGGTGCATCCTGTTTCGATTGATCATCCTTGAGATGTTTCTGCAACTTGATTGGAGTCCACCTGTGGTAAATGCAATTGATTGGACATGATTTGGAATGGCACACACCTGTCTATATAAAGTCCCACAGTTGACAGTGCATGTCAGAGCAAAAACCAAGCCATGAGGTCGAAGGAATTTTCCGTAGAGCTCCGAGACAGGATTGTGTCGAGGCACAGATCTAGGGAAGGGTATCAAAACATTTCTGCACCATTGAAGGTCCCCAAGAACACAGTGGCCTCCATCATTCTTAAATGGAAGAAGTTTGGAACCACCAAGACTCTTCCTAGAGCTGGCCGTCTGGCCAAACTAAGCAATCTTCGGAGAAGAGCCTTGGTCAGGGAGGTGACCAAGAACCCGATGGTCACTCTGACAGAGCTCCAGAGTTCCTCTGTGGAGATGGGAGAACCTTCCAGAAGGACAACCATCTCTGCAGCACTCCAAAAATCGGGCCTTTACGGTAGAGTGGCCAGACAGAAGCCACTCCTCAGTAAAGGGTACATGACAGCCCGCTTGGAGTTTGCCAAAAGTTACCTAAAGGACTCTCAGATCATGGCAGCATCATGCTGTGGGGATGTTTTTCAGCGGCAGGAACTGAGAGACTAGTCAGGATCGAGGGAAAGATGAACGGAGCAAAGTACAGAGTCGTTGTCCTGTTGGAAGGATCTCTCTAAGCGCACAGCCAAGACAGAGCAGGACTGGCTTCAGAACAAGTCTCTGAATGTCCTTGAGTAGCCCAGCCAGAGCCCAGACTTGAACCCGATCGAACATCTCTGGAGAGATCTGAAAATGTCTGTGCAGTGACGCTCCCCATCCATCCTGACAGAGCTTGAGAGCATTTGCAGAGAAGAATGGGAAAACCTCAGTTCCCTCCTGTACTCCCTATTCACCCACGACTGCGTGGCCAGGCCCGACTCCAACACCATCATTAAGTTTGCAGACAACACAACAGTGGTAGGCCTGATCACCGACAACGACGAGACAACCTATAGGGAGGAGGTCAGAGACCTGGCCGGGTGGTGCCAGAATAACAACCTATTCCTCAACGTAATCAAAACAAAGGAGATGATTGTGGACTACAGGAAAAGGAGCACCGAGCACACCCCCATTCTCATCGACGGGGCTGTAGTGCAGCAGGTTGAGAGCTTCAAGTTCCTTGGTGTCCACATCACCAACAAACTAGAATGGTCCAAACACACCAAGACAGTCGTGAAGAGGGCACGACAAAGCCTATTCCCCATCAGGAAACTAAAAAGGTTTGGCCTGGGTCCTCAGATCCTCAAAAGGTTCTACAGCTGCAACATCGAGAGCATCCTGACTGGTTGCACCACTGCCTGGTATGGCAACTGCTCGGCCTCCGATCGCAAGGCACTACAGAGGGTAGTGCGTACGGGCCAGTACATCACTGGGGCTAAGCTACCTGCCATCCAGGACATCTACACCAGGCGGTGTCAGAAGAAGGCCCTAAAAATTGTCAAAGACCCCAACCACCCCAGTCATAGACTGTTCTCTCTGCTACCGCATTGCAAGCGGTACCGTAGCGCCAAGTCTAGGACCAAAAGGCTTCTCAACAGCTGTTACCCCCAAGCCGTAAGACTCCTGAACAGGTAATCAAATGGCTACCCGTACTATTTGTATTGTGTCCCGCCCCAACCCCTCTTTTACGCTGCTGCTACTCTGTGTTTATCATCTATGCATAGTCACTTTAACTATACCTGCATGTACTGTACATATTACCTCAATTAGCCCGAATAACCAGTGCCCCTGCACATTGGCTACCCGGACTATCTGCATTGTGTCCCGCCACCCCCCACCTGCCAACCCCTCTTTTATGCTGCTGCTACTCTCTGTTTATCATATATGCACAGTCACTTTAACTATACCTACATGTACATAATGTGTCACGACTTCTGCTGAAGTCGGTTCCTCTCCTTGTTCGGGCGGTGTTCGGTGATCGACGTCACCGGTCTTCTAGCCATCGCCGATCCATTTATCATGTTCCATTTGTTTTGTCTTGTTTTCCCACACACCTGGTTTTCATTCCCTCATTAAGTGTTGTGTATTTAACCCTCTGTTCCACCCATGTCTGTAACGATTCTCGTTGGTGGAAGGAGAGGAGGACCAAAATGCAGCGTGGTAAGTGTTCGTCATATTTTAATGAAAAAACTGAACACTACACAAAATAACAATGAAGAGAAAATGAAACAGTTCTGCCAGGTGAACAGACACTAAACAGAAATTAAACACCCACAACCAAAATGGGGAAAACAGGCTACCTAAGTATGATTCTCAATCAGAGACAACGAACGACACCTGCCTCTGATTGAGAACCATACTAGGCCAAACACATAGAAATATACCAACATAGAAAAAAGAACATAGACTACCCACCCCAACTCACGCCCTGACCAACCTAACACAAAGACATAAAAAAGGAACTAAGGTCAGAACGTGACAATGTCTTTGTGTGGTATTGTTTGTTTGTAAGTGCTTATGCACATGTTGACTGGTGCGTGACAGGTTTTGTACCCAAGTTGTTATTTTCTTGATGCCGTTGGTTTTGGAATTAAACTGCTCCGGCTATTACCTAGTTCTGCTCTCCTGCGTCTAACTTCCCTGCCACCAGTTACGCACCCCTTACATATTGCCTCAATTAGCCCGACTAACCGGTGCCTGTATATAGCCTCCCTACTGTTATAGCATTGCTACTGTATATAGCCTCGCTAATGTTATTTTCACTCTCTTTTTACTGTTGTTCAGGCTGTAACGTAACAAAATGTGGAAAAAGTCAATGAGTCTGAATACTTTCCGAATGCACTGTAGAGCCTTCAAACTCAACTCTGGACCTGGAAGCCAGTTCCACTGCATTTTTTAAATTGTTCCCCTCCAATCAGGGACTGATTCGGGCTCTCGAGTGGCGCAGCAATGTAAGGCACTGCATCTCTGTGCTAGTATCACATTAGGAGTCCCATAGGACGGCGCATAATTGGCCCAGCGCTGTGCCCGGGTTAGGGTTTGGCCGGGGTAGGCCGTCATTGTAAATAAGAATTTGTTCTTAACTGACTTGCCTAGTTAAATAAAGGTTAAATAAAAATGTAACACCAGGTGGGTGCAATTACTGTAATTATCAGGTAGAACAAAAAAACAGCAGGCTCCGGACTTCGTAGGATAGGAGTTGAATACCTTTGAAGTAGATATGTTATCAGTGTTTTCAGATACTATCTGATACTGCAGTGTGCATGTAAAAAGGATCTGCTTTGATGCCAAAGAGAGAATGGCAATCGCCTCCTTGCAAAATAGTATACATTGTATCCCCCTCATCATTGAGTTTATTACATGTCTATCTCAAGCATAGAACAATCCATTAAGATATGGGCCCTGATCAAAACTAAAGGCCAATATGTCTCTGTTGTCTTGTTTAAAAGAAAACTAGTTGGCGGGCCGGAAAATGATTTTGATAACAGTAGACACCATTAACGGCCACATTTGGCACTGTCATCCAATGTCCACAAGGTGGCCACCATCAGTTGCACAATAATGCAACTTGAACAAATCAATGTGTACACTACATCCATTATCATTCTGTGTATGCTTTTAATTTCTAGAAGGTAAATAAATGTTTCCCATTAGAAAAAAGCACAGTAGTAGAGTAGTAATAGTGTAGTAATATAGCAGCTATCCATAAAGTGGACCTCTGGGTGAATCATAAATATAAAGTTCTATTTCTATGAAATACTATACTGAACAAAAATATAAATGCAACATGCAACGATTTCAAGTATTTTCATATAAGGAAATCAGTCAATAGAAATAAATGCATTAGGCCCTGATCTATGGATTTCACATGACTGAGCAGGGGCACAGCCATGGGTGGCCTGGGAGTTAAAAAAAAAGACAGGCAAGTCAGTTAAGAACAAATTCTTATTTACAATGAATGCCTACCCCACGCTGGGCCAATTGTGCGCCGCCCTATGGGACTCCCAATCACATCCGGATGTGATGCAGCCTGGATTCAAACCAGCAACTACAGTGACGCCTTGTGCACTGAGATGCAGTGCCTTAGACCGCTGCGCCACACAGCATTCGCTCACCCATTGGGGAGCCAGGCCCACCTACTGGGGAGCCAGGCCCAACCAATCAGAATTAGTTTTTCCTCACTAAAGGGCTTCATTATAGACAGAAATACTCCTCAGTTTCACCAGATGTCCGGGTGGCTGGTCTCAGACGATCCTGCAGGTGAAGAAGCCGGATGTGGATGTCCTGGGCTGGCGTGTTTACACGTGGTCTGCGCTTGTGAGGCTGGTTGGACGTACTGCCAAATTCTCAAAAACAATGTTGGAGGCAGCTTATAGTAGAGAAATTAACATTTAATTCTCTGGCAACAGCTCTGGTGGACATCTCTGCATTCAGCATGCCAATTGCACGCTCCCTCAAAACGGTACACATCTGTAGCATTGTGTAGTGTGACAAACTGCACATTTTAGAGTGACCTTTAATTGTCTCCAGCACAAGGTGCACCTGTCTAATGATTATGCTGTTTAATCAGCTTCTTGATATGCCACACCTGTCAGGTGGATGGGTTATCTTGGCAAAGGAGAAATGCTCATTAACAGGCATGTGCATATAGGATCTCTGTATTTCAGCTGGTAGAGCTGGTAGAGCATGTCTCTTGCAGTTCAAGGATAATGGGTTCAATTCCCGGGACCACACAGATGTTTAAGTCGCTTTGGATAAAATAGTCTGCTAAATAGCATATAGCCATCTTTTATTTCAGCTCAAGAAACATAGGACCAAGACTTTACATGTTGCGTTTATATTTTTGTTCAGTATAATTCTAAGGAATTAAAGATCTGTGCAGTGGGCTGAATTAGTGGACTCTTTTGAAAATCTCATGTCAGCATTTTCATGCGATTCACTCTATCTTCACAAAACATACCACAGTAAAAGAATTGAATGGAATACTGCATTTCATGTTTATTACAGGTTTATTATGGGTTACATAATAAACTGCAGGTTGGTAGGTGTTGCTACACTATTTGACAGTTGCTAACCGGAAGTGACGGACATATTTATCGCGCTTTACGTCAGATTTCGAAGGATTCGGTGCGAGGACGGCGTGATGACGTAGGCCAATTTAATGCTTGAGGATGGGTAGAGATGGTGCTTTCAGGACAACTTGGAACTCGGAAAAAACGGGTCAAATCAGTGGTCTTCAGGTCGAAAAGTCACAGCTCTAGAAAAATAACCGAGTTACCGACTTAAAATTCTAAGTTGGATGACCGTTGAAAACGTTTTTTCCCAGTTGGAGCTCGATTTTTTTTCGACTTCCCAGATGTCTTGAACGCACTGAAGTCTGAGATTTCCGAGTTCCCAGATGTTTTGAAAGCGACAAGAGATGTGATGAATGGGATGAGAGGAGAAATCAGAGACTACACAAACAGACGGCTGAAGAAGGGAGGCGTTCGATGGAGCGAAAAGAGGACGTGATTTGACATTTGAGATCTCTGATAAATAATATCAACGAACTGGCAATCGTTCATATTTAAACATAATTTACCATAGCATTTCATATTCGCTCGGCATCAAAGATGCTAGCTGCTTGTCTTATCTGGTACTAGAGGAGATGGTGGAGCCATGAGAATGCACCAAGTCTTTCCGCGAAAACAGATGGGAGATGAAGCCTACTCGACAAAAAAACATATATTCCCCTGTAGCTAAAAATGAGTTTATTATTGTTGCAGATGTATTTATGATGTTAGTGCCATGCAATGATGCGTTTGATAAGCTGTAGTAGAATAGCTGCTGGAGGGATTTTGATGGCACTTACGACGCCAGGGAAAGAGGCAACGAGTAAATTGTGCAATTTTGAACAGTCGGGCCTTACAAAGTGACATGCAGGAATGAATGTTCAGCATTTTTCTCGCCCGAGGATAACTGTATGCGGTGCAGGCAGCTGGTCACATTGAAAGCAGCGGTGTCTTTGGAGAGTAGCGAAATACAAGGCAGCGGAGAGGAGCGCGGTGCTGTAATACCTAAGTCCGTCTAGAACCAAGTGGATATTTTAAGCCTATTTTAGCAGCCAAGAGAAGATTGTGTTCTGCCAATATTAATGCAAGCGGTCCCTATTTACCTGCCTTATAAGTGTAAAATGAGGTTCGCGCTACATAGGAATTAAAAACAGTCTCTGTCAATCATGTATGTGGTCCTTGGTAGCCAACATTAGCTTAGCTGCTATCGTCGTTGAGCATGATTGAAAAGTGCATATCATTTATCTAACGTCAACACCGATGTTTTCGATCCTCATGCATGCACCGACACGTTTGTTTGGGTGAGCTTTCAACCAACACCCACAGTGTATAACAGACGAACAAGCTATGTCGGCGTGAAGGGAACCGCACTGACTATCTCGAGTCCCCCGTCTAGCCATAGCCGTCAACAGCGTTGTGAAGAACCGCTTATTGGAGAGGAAAACACAGCTTGTTCATTCCCGCGTTGGAGCCCTCGGCGACCACGGCCTGAAGCCTTTCCCTTCGATTAACAGACCAAGCAAAATGGGGTAGGTATCGCGCAATGTAGTGCCATTTTTATCCTGTAATAATCTTCCCTGACAAGAATGGTGTTCATGGGAGGTGTTATGATTCCTAGTAAGCCTGGTTTGTTTCAAGATAGATACGTGTGGGTGGGTAGAAGGTTGAGAGCAATATGCTGGCAGGCTACATGGGTTTACCTGAAGTTGGCTTGCATTACTATGCCAGGCTCACCATTAGTCCATGGGCTGAGCTATAGCTTCCAAATGCCTACTGAACAATTTATCAAACACTGATGAATAGGCTATTCCTCCGTTATTCTAAGATAGGCCACGTAAAGCATGTTATCGGTTTTATTTCAATACATTAGAGTACGTCAGATGGGTTTAGTATGTGGTGTCATTGGAAAACTCTAATCTCATCCAGTACTGGAGGGATGGCCTTGTGATGGGGTTGCACTGTCTACATGAACATGTATCAATTATTTCACACGTTTGTTTAAGATTTGTTCCAGTGCCTAAACAAAAGCTATAATATCTACCATAGACGTAGATCATACAGAGGCATAATATGCCTGCCATACTTTCTGAAGAAATACTGACACCAGAAAGGAACCCAGAAGTCATTAAGTTTATTTACAGTTCAGACTAAACACCTTAATATGGAACCCCCATCCCAGAGGATCCTGTTATCTTTTCAAGCCTTTGCCTGGCAATCCGACTGTGATCCCGCTGGTTACAGTCTGAGATTAGTGCCATACATTTGTTTGGAAAGCCAGAAAATTGAATATAATATGTCTTAAACTTCCTCTACCTGTAGTCTCTGCAGTTTGTTGTTTTGTGGTTCGGAATTTGAGAAAACATATCTACAGGAAAGTATTATTAAACAGATTTCCCCAAATGCTGGTACTGCAGTCACCTGGCACATACGCAAAACAATGTAAACACCTGCAAGACTTCAGTTAGTATGCTTGCATTGCATGCATGTACTTATGTCTTGTGCACGTTCTTCATGTGGTGAGTAAGCAAATGGTGATGGCCACACACAGAGACCCGCGTTTTGAAGTCGGTTTAATTATACTTCCCTGTGGATGTTTTGTCTAAAATGTCTGGCCCCAAAAGGACTAAATCAGAGGACAACCAGTAGAGTAAATTCAAATGGAATTTTATTCAATATTTGCGACAGACGGGGGACATATTGTTTTTTGTCAATACAAATGAACGTGACTATGTTGTCTAAAGGACAGCATAGGAACGTCGGGACTAATCAAGCCCTAACCCCAGCCGATGGGTCTCATCTGATGCATAGGCATACACCTATACCTACACAACAAACTCACTGTATTGTTGAATATGGACTAAACCTAATTTAGACCATCTTAGATTAAATTAGAAAAAAGTTTATTTCAGGGGTGAACTGTGGCTTTAAGCCATACAGCACCTCACTAACCTTAAATTCCTAGTCTATGATCCAGTTAGGACTCGATTTCTCGGACAAATAAATGAGAGGAATGCATCTTTCTTCAAAGTGTGCCCTTATCTTAAATGAAGCCTCAGAGTGTTGGCTGTTAAAGTGTTTTAGTGCAGGGATTCTGTTCTGCATAATGTATTAATGCAAACCAGGCTGAAACTTGGCACCTCAGCAGCCTACGGTACTCTCAGGATGTGTCATAAACAGTCTGATATATTGGGCTAATAATCATTAGTGTAGATGGATTGAAATAGGGAGGTTTGAAGAGTGTGTTAGATTTTTTTTATTTGGCATAATTTTAAAACTATTCTCAGGGTTAAATGTTACACAAATGATTTCTCAAATTATGATTAATCTCCCATCAACTGAACCAACTCATTGTCTGCCCTGCCCTTATCTGGTTCAACAACTTTAACCAAAACCTTGACTAGCCTATGTGGTGCATTTGCGCTGAAACACGTCAGTTTTTAAAGCGGCAATCAGCAGTTAAAACAATAAAGCGTCAGCCCCGCCCGTTTCAGTAAAAAGCTGAGGGATGGGGCTGGAGAAATGTAACCATTCTCAAATTCATGAACAACACTATGGATGAAAAGATTTTTATGATATAAAAATGATAGTTTTAACCACGTTTTGAGGCTATATAGTGTTTGGTTATGGTACATTTACTTTGTTTTCAAATATTGGAGTAAAACAAGCTAATATTTTGGGTTCTGATGGAGTACGACAGCTGAACTAAGCTCATGAGATATTTATAAGTTTATATTCATAAGTTATATTCTTCAAGAACCAATGGGTACATATCATTAATTCACAAGTCCAAAAATGGATGTAGCTACTGCAGATTGCTCCTTTAAGGACTGCCTGTCCTGCGCCAACCTTTAAAACTTCCCTCCCTGTCCTCAGACTGAGTAGGTATGATCTTCACAATCATACGAGGTGCCAGTGTTGGACAAGGCAGTTACTGTGAGACTAAGTGGATGGTCATAGTCAGGAGCACTTTGTTTTGGAAGCATCACTGCTGTGTCCTTACTCAAAACCCAGACATCACAACCAGACTCTGACTTACCAGAGCCACAGTAGCCCTGCCCTGTTTCAATCTTAATCATGGCGAATGCCAGTCAGAAGCTGAGAATGCAGAATGGGAGCATATGTACTGGGCATTTCCATCATAAAAGGACCCATGAGCAGTGAGCACCAACATGTGAAGTTCCAAAATGTAGGGATACATAAAAGGCTTTGATTTCTGTATGATTTTCTGTGGAATTGCCCCACTTTTAAAACAAAGTACAGTTTCATTGAGGAAACACAAAAAGATAGCAGTGTGAATGTATTAAGAAGAACCTCCTAGCAGATCCCTCCTGACATCTACCCATGGCAATGTCCCCAGAGGTAGAGGGAGGTTAGATATCCTACTCTCTAGTCTGAGTGGATGGACCCAGTAGAACCCCCAACCTGAGAGAGATGGAGAGTTAGCAAGACCGAGGGCGTGGGGAGAGATAGAGAGTAAGGGAAAGAGAAATAAAGAAGGGCATATGGAGAGGTAGAGAGAGTGGGCGATAGCCAGCCCAGTGAGATCCAGAGAGCCAGGAAGAGAGGGGAAGAAGTGGGGTAGTGTGTGAGAGGGTGGGCTGCAGTTAGTAGGGAAAAGCCAGACATCTTCACTGGGCTCCAGCTGTCAATACTTCCCTGGACCCTGAGTTAACAACAGGAGCAATGGAGAAAGAGATGAGGAGAGAGAGAAGGCTATGGGAAGAGAGCGAGTGATTTCTCCTTTCTCTAATCACATTACTACTATTCCATTTTTTATGGTGGTTGGTGTCATTATCTCACTTTACTTTAGCAACAGTGGCCTTGTCATTAAGGCTAATAAAGCTGATCTGAATCTGAGAGAGAGAGAGAGATCAGAAGAGTCCACTCAAACAACAAACCACCCTCCATATGTGTGTTACCAGAACACAAACCAGGCCCTAGCATATGGGTATTTTAAGCCAGAGTTTGCACCAATACTCCCAGCCTGTATGTATCCACAGACCAGGCCTTAGCCTAGCATATGGGTATTTTAAACCTCAGGCAGCGCCAAGCAAAGACCACACACTCCCTCTGTGAGTAGGTTTAACCCGTATGGGACACGCTGCCTTGTGATTGGCTTAGAGAGCCTGTGGGAGGGAGAGAGGGGGTTAGAGGATGCTCACAGATCCTGACCGGCCCTGAGTCACATGGGTGTTGCCTTGGCAACCAGGCAGCAGCTAAGTTTGTAATGCAGGCAAGCAGTTTTTTTTATTTTGTGAGTGGTGGCGTTCCAACCTGTCTTTTACACAGTCACACTACCTAGTGTAGATTATCAGATCTCACAATGCCTGGAGAAGTTTTTTAACAACATCTGAGGAACCACAATGATATTATATAGTAATCGTTGAAACATTATAGTAAAACCTTTTTGAAAACAACTTGGTTCTTAGCCTTCATCTCTATGAAGACTGACTGTGAAAGGGATCCCAGACAGACTGACAGACAGGTCAGATGAGGATGAAAAGGACCTAAGCACAGGTTGGCTCCTTTTGAAGGCTTCTCAATATGCTCTCTAGTCTGGGAATCAGAGGAATAAGAGGAGGTGCACTGTCCTGGACAGAGAGGTTACTTGAACATGAGTGTTTACTGACCACACGCCGATAAAGGGCCGTAATTGGAGACTGCACCAGGGTGCTTTCCCCTTTGGCCACAGACAGTACCTGCCTTTGACAACCTCTATGCAAACAGCAATCTCTGTGTGTATGTGTGGTGGTAAGTGGAGAACTGCTGATTTGATAACATCTGCGATCGGATTCCTCTGGCATAGCACTTGTCATTGAGTCCCGCATGCCACACAACTGTCCATTGTGGGAGGGATTAGAGGCTAACAAACAAACACACACACACACCTGGCCACTGATGTACTGATAACAGAGAAACTTTGCTTTAATTAAGCAAATGTTGCTTCAGTAGTAAGTGGGTGTAATGGCATTTGATGCCAGTAATATTAGTCTGAATGAAAATCAGATTGATAGATTGCAGAACTGTCATGTTATTGCAGATGTGTCATGTTACAGGGAGAGACTCCCTAAACAAACAAACCCTCATTTCAACACAACAAGCAGTGGACTTGGAGAGTGTTCAGTGAGGTGAAATTAGGAATAGCGAGATACATGGTAATGGAAAACTACAAGGAAGGACATGGGTTTGTAAACTCAGCAAAAAAAGAAACATCCCTTTTTCAGGACCATGTCTTTCAAAGATTATTAGTAAAAATCCAAATAACTTCAGATATTCATTGTAAAGGATTTAAACACGGTTTCTCATGCTTGTTCAATGAACCACAAACAATGAATGAACATGACCGTTCCACAGTTGCATTAAGACACTAACAGCTTACAGACGGTAGGCAATTAAGGTCACAGTAATGAAAATGCAGGACACTAAAGAGGCCTTTCTACTGACTCTGATAAACACCAAAAGAAAGATGCCCAGGGTCCCTGCTCATTTGCATGAATGTGCCTTAGGCCTGCTGCAAGGAGGCATGAGGACTGCAGATGTGGCCAGGGCAATAAATTGCAATGTTCGTACTGTGAGACGCCTAAGACAGAGCTACAGGGAGACAGGACGGACAGCTGATCGTCCTCGCAGTGGCAGACCACGTGTAACAACACCTACACAGGATCGGTACATCCGAACATCACACCTGGGGGACAAGTACAGGATGGCAACAACTGCCTGAGTTACACCAGGAACGCACAATCCCTCCATCAGTGCTCAGACTGTTCGCAATAGGCTGAGAGAGGCTGGGCTGAGGGCTTGTAGACCTGTTGTAAGGCAGGTCCTCACCAGACATCACCGGCAACAACGTCACCTATAGGCCCAAATACACCGTCACTGGACCAGTCAGGACTGGTAAAAAGTGCTCTTCACTGATGAGTCGTGGTTTTGTCTCACCAGGGGTGATGGTCGGATTCGCGTTTATCGTCGAAGGAATGAGCGTTACACCGAGGTCTGTACTCTGGAGCGGGATCTATTTGGAGGTGGGGGGTCCGTCATTGTCTGGGGCGTTGTCACAGCATAATCAGACTGAGCTTGTTGTCATTGCAGGCAATCTCAATGCTGTGCGTTACAGGGAAGACATCCTCCTACCTCATGTGGTACCCTTCCTGCAGGCTCATCCTGACATGACAACAGGACAATGCCACCAGCCATACTGCTCGTTCTGTGCATAATTTCCTGCAACACAGGAATGTCAGAGTTCTGCCATGGCCAGCGACGAGCCCGTATCTCAATCCCATTGAGCACGTCTGGGACCTGTTGGATCAGCCCCCCCCCCCCCCCCCCCCCCCCCCAGAAATGTCTGGGAACTTGCAGGTGCCTTGGTGGAAGAGTGAGGTAACATCTCACAGCAAGAACTGGCAAATCTCGTGCAGTCCATGAGGAGGAGATGCACTGCAGTACTTAATGCAGCTGGTGGTCACACCAGATACTGACTGTTACTTTTGATTTTGACCCCCCCCCCCCCTCATCCCTTTGTTCAGGGACACATTATTCCAGTTCTGTTAGTCACATGTCTGTGGAACTTGTTCAGTTTATATCTCAGTTGCTGAGTCTTGTTATGTTCATACAAATATTTACACATGTTAAGTTTACTGAAAATAAACGCAGTTGACAGAGGGAGGACATTTATTTTTTTGCTGAGTTTAGTAGGGATGCACCGATATTGCATTTTTGGCTGATACCGGTATCCAATATTTTCCTTGCCAAAAAACAAGATAATTTTAAATATAGTTTATAGGTATATCTGCCTTTTTAAGAATTCTAGTACAGTTAAATAGTTAAACACACACACTGACCAAAAAGTAATTTTTTTGGCATGTACGTATATCCCCATTACCAGTACAACACAATCAAATCTTATTTCTTTCACTTACTTGCTGTGCTGTTTCTTTGTTCAGTCTCAACCAGGATTTGATCATACATGTCAAGAAGTGAAGTTTCAGCTCTGTCTGTCCGTGGCCTCTCTTCCTCGGTGCGCACTGTCACTGTGTCCGTTTCCATCTTGTCCAGCTGTGTATGTAACATGTCACGTAAACCCTGTTTCTTGTCTGAATCAAAGTAGCGGTCCTTGTACCTAGCATCGAGCATGCTGGCGACGCCGTAAAGAGGCTCAGAGAGAATGCCTGTTAACGAAGTAGCGGTCCTTGTACCTAGCATCGAGCATGCTGGCGACGCCGTAAAGAGGCTCAGAGAGAATGCCTGTTAACGAAGTAGCGGTCCTTGTACCTAGCATCGAGCATGCTGGCGACACCGTAAAGAGGCTCAGAGAATGCCGCCGAATCGCTTGTTCACAGCCGTGAGTACGTTTGCAAGTTTTATCCCCACGGCCTGTGTGGGTAGTTTTGTTGAGCAGGCGTTTCAATGCCATGACAAAGGGTATCACGTCTGCTGCAGACACAGTTGATTTGCTTATTTCTCCAGTCATTTTTCGAATGGAGCTAGGATTGTGTTCATGTTCTCAAATGCCATTGAAATGGCAGCAGCAGTATGAGAACCAGCACATTCTTCAGCATGCAATACGGCTTTCCTCAGTACACATTTTTTTGTCCCCCCACAATGCTGTTAGACTCAGCATGCTCATGGGGCTGACATCGCTGGTCCAAATGTCAGTCGTGAAGCTAATATTAGTGACGCCCATAGAAAGTAGCTCATAGATGTGCTTTTCAACAAACTGTATCTCCGGTAGGGCAACACTGAAAAATAGTGCCTACTTGGTAGTGTGTGCCGGGTGAAAGCCAACATCATCCACGACAGAGGACATTTGATTGTCAAGGGCAATGTATTCCATTATCTTGGCGTGGATTTCGCCTTTGAGTTGTCTCGCTGAAAGTTTCTTACTCAACTTGAACTTGTTTAGTTGTTGGAATGGGGCACTTAGTGTTTTTTCTGCTTTTGTTCTGTGTAGTGCTGTATTTGTCATGGCGTCACTACGTAATCTACCTATGTTATATAGGTATGCACGTTAGCTTTGACATCAGCTTTGCACATCAGTGTTAAACTAGACATCGGGCTGATGCCGATGTTGGCCTTTTTAGCTAGTATCGTCTGATTCCGATATGCTTACCGATATATCGTGCATCCCTAGTTAGTAGTGTACTGTATAGCACATATCTATTTGCATTGTCTCTACATTACAGCCCCCTCCCTCTCCCCCAACCTACAATGGTTTATGTAGTCAGTAATGTAAGTGAGTGGTTGCATGCATAGATGTGATAATGAGGGTTGTTGAAAGGTGCCCAAACAAAAATGCCAATACCAAAATCCAACAGTGTCTGCATGGAGAGAGTCTCTTCAATGAATGGGGAAGATGTGTATTTATCCCGGGACACACCCGGGCCCAGGTGTGTCCCATTTCGCTGACAACCCTCCCAGCTCCACCCACCGACATCCTAATAAGGAAAACGAGCAAAGAGAAAGAATACGGCAGACAGAGTGGGAGGGTCGTCACACCTGGCACGTACTACCAGTACCCTGTTCAAAAGCACTTAAATCTTTTATCTTGCCCATTCACTCTCTGAATGTCACTCCTACACAATCCATGTCTCAATTGTCTCAAGCCTTAAAAATCCTTCTTTAACCTGTCTCTTCCCCTTCATCTACACTGTTTGAAGTGGATTTAATAAGTGACGTCAATAAAGGATCATAGCTTTCACCTGGTCAGTGTGTCATGGAAAGAGCAGATGTTAATGTTTTTTACCCTCAGTGTATGTGTTAAATAATAGCTAGCAAGGCCCCAGACCCACCACTATGCTAACTTAATTAACTGGTTAAGACCAGGAGGGACTGAAGAAGAATCACAGTAGTAAGAATGAAATGAAACCAGCTCTGAGCCACCGCCGAGCAATTAGCTGTGCTTTCCCTTGCGGATTCCTGTCAGAGCCCGGCAGATAGACATCTAGGGACTGAATCTCCATGAAATGATACCCGTTTAAAGGCACAACGCTTGGCTGCCATACTGGAGGCTGCTGTTGTGGGCTTTTTAATGCTGAGGGCAGAAGAATCAGCTATAATAGTGTTTATCTTTGAGGGACCACTGGCTGGACGGTGAGGCAGATCTGTGGGAGAGTTCTGGAGGGGAGCGCACTCTGGCCAGGCCAGAGCTGCACCCCAGGGGCCCTCTCACTCCTGGTTCAGTCAACCCAGTCCAACCAGGGTTTTTTAATGCCAAGTATGTTTTTAATGGCAGTTTCCATTACAGAGGAGTATGAAGGAAAAGATAATGATGTTGAGATGGAAACCACAGCCCACCTGTCTGAAGCCCATCCTCTTGTGGTTTTCAACCTCTGGTTTGTGAACCTGCACTAGTCCCTCTAATTGTTGTCTGACACTATGTAGTTATGTCTAATGTCAGCGGGTCTCCAAGAAGAAGAATCGTAGCTTTGACGTGAGAGTCAAGGCTAATGTGTTGAGTAGCCTAAGACTGGCAGATTTGGTAAAGGGTTTGAGTTAAGCTGAGGATGTAGGGATGTCAGTTACTCCACCAGGAAGAGGAAATGTTTCTGCTTTGTGTTTTGGGATCGTCATCAGCGGGCATCCAAGATGGTAACCAAAGCATGCTGGGACATAACATCATGCCATAAGGACACACAGACCCTGCCCTGGCGCTTTCCTGTTATAGTAGGTTGGCAGCCTGTCAGTAACTTAACATAGCAGGTGTAAATTATTCTAATTATTTTTTCAACCCTGAGCAGGATGCCCACATTCTGGTCCTGCTCCTGGGAGGTTTTCTTCTGCACTGTTCAACCAATCCAGTACATGTGGACGAGGAGTTAAGATGGAGTGTCGTCTTGTTAACGTCCAAAAGCGGAAGACAGAGGCTGTCTTCCATTACCCTGAAAACCAAATGTGCCCTGCCCAAGAAAGTTATGGCCCCACTTAGTTAATGCTAAACTGTTATGGTTCTTTACAGTTCACATCTATCTTGTTTTTGGTTTTGTGATTTACTTAGTGTTTACTTGGAAAACTACCCACAAATACATCTGACCTAAATGCAATGTTAGCATATGGGCAATTTCACAGTAATGGAATTTTCACTTAAAAGGTATGCCAAACCACAAACATTAATTTCAAAGTTTAACAAAACATACAACTCTATGCACAAGGACTACTTGTAACAATTTACACTGAACATTTTACAAAAACACATTTACTGGAAGAGCTGTGCAGATGCAAATTTTGGCAACAGAATTTCTGTAAAACCTCCTCAGGTTTTTTTTAATGTGTCCACATTTTCCAAAAACTCTTAAATATCTGCTCCGAATGAAGATTCAATGATGTCTGCAGAAAGAATGGTGTCAGCTATGACATGACACATTGACTTTGAACCTCATTCTCTTCATGGGGATGTGTCCTAAATAGGTACACAAAGTTATACATATGCAATATCCTCCTTTGCATATTTGGGTATTATTCTACACACTGGTCTCATATGAGGGAGCGAAATGTGAAAATATCTTTAAGATATGTTGGTTTTTGGTAATGTAATTACAAGGCAATGTTTCTTAAACTTACAGAAGGCAAGTCATTTCTCCAAAACTAAGTAGTGTTAGTATTAGTTGGCAGCAGAGTTGGGGTCAATTCCATTTTAATTTCAGTCGGTTTAGAAAGAGAAAAAAAAATTCATAGAAAAGCATTACAAGATCAACTGGGTTGGAATTTCATTGCATTTCCTGAACTGACTGGAATTGAAATGGGGTTGACCCCAACTCTGGAGGGGTCTTTCCTTCAACGTCGTTGTATTTTGATGTATTTATAAAACCTTTTTTTAAGACTTTCTTGGCAACGTTTTTCTAAGACCCCTTTTCCATCTGTTTGACCAGAAATCAAAGCCTTGGCATATTCCAAAGTGTTTAGATGGAACATGGTTGATGTCCTTTTACATAGAAATGTGTGTGTAGCTGTGGACATTTGTACAAATCCATGCTTTCTGAATGGGGCTCCTGCTCCTCCCTGCTGTCTATCAGGGAGAATATATTCAAATGGCTTGTGATTGAGGGGCAAATTGCTGTCATAATAAAATGTGATTCATAAAAAGCAAAGTAAGCGCTCTACTTCTAACAGAACCAGTTATGAGAACAATGTGCTCGTTCATGTCCAGAGCTTTTCCCCCCTAGTTTTATACAGGGGTCTCAAAGAGTGTAGTCACATTATCTGAGGCACTGTTGCTCACGGGTAAATTATCACTCCTCTCTCTCTCTCTGTGTGCTGTGTTCCTCTTTCTTTCTCTTTCCATCACACTCTTGATATATTAAGCCTACACTTATTTAGGATATATGGATTTTGATTTTGAGGAAGTATGAGACATTTAGCAAATTGCCGACAGGAAGACTTCTACCCACCGTTCACTGTTGATGATGTGAAGAGGCTTCTAGCCCAGTCAGTCCCAGCCATAGATATGCCGCTGGCTATGCTATTAGCATAGCCAGCGGCATATCCCAGTCAGGGCCAGGACAGTTGTCTGATCTGTGTATGTGGGCCCAGCCCAGGTACTACCAGGTCACCTTTGGCTCATCTGTTACAGCACAGCACTGCTACTGTAGCCTGACTCTCATGGACATCTGCCCTCTGCTGGACTGTTGGTATAACCACATTCACACATTTTCTTGGGAGAGATGTAACAGAGTTGGTTTGATAAACCATGCTTGTGTGATTAGTAACCTTGCCTGAGTCCTGAGGACTTGCATTAGCACCCAGGCCTAATGCCTAGGCTTTAGCTCAGCGTGCTAACGCTGTCATATGAGATTAACCCAGTAGATCACATACAGTACGTTAATGGACTGTATTCTGGATTGTGTACTTTCTGTGTAAAAGCTTAGCTCCACTTCCCTTAACTTTAGCAGAATCAGTGTGCAGCTTTCAAGCCTTATTGTTCCTATTTCCCCCTGACTCCTGTGTGTGATATAATGGGAGGAGTGATGTGTGTGTGGGGGGGGGGGGGGCGCTCTCATTGTTCAGCTCTGTGGCAGTAAATTTGCATATATGCCCTTCCTACGGCTGCTTTTAAAACTCACACTCACTCACAGGCAGGGCGGTTGAAGTTAGACCCACTTCTCTCCAGCTAATTCTCTCTTACTTTAACACACATGCTCTTTCCCTGTCGCATCCTCTCCTCCAGCCCTTGTTTCATCAGTTCCTTTCATTCTTTTATCCCATTACATTTTTTTCAATCGTATATTGCCTGGCTACCCAGACTCCTTGCTGCAGCCAAACGCTACGCCACACTCACAGACGTTAGTTTCTTCTCCGCACTTTCGGGGCCGTCTGATTGGTCCAGAAACCGATAGGTTGGGCCAGAGCCAGTCACTGATGACTTTGTTTTGTACAACACCACTCGTCACCAGAAACCACTTCAGTGATGGCAGTCTCAGACTAAAGTATGTAGCGAACGACAGAGCAGCCGAAGAATTACAAAAATGTAGTGAGTCGTCAGGCTAATATCACTACTCTCCTCTTATCTCCCAAGTAGCACAGTATAGGTTGGTAGCTTTAATGCTACCAACCTATACATTGTCAAAGAACATTATGTTGAAGAACCACTTCCTTTTATTTAACTAGGCATGTCAGTTAAGAACAAATTCTTATTTACAATGACGGCCTACACCGGCCAAGCCCAGACGATGCTGGGCCAATTGTGCGCCGCCCTATGGGACTCCCAATCACGGCCGGTTGTGATACAGCCTGGATTCGAATCAAGGTGTCTGTAGTGACACTTCTAGTACTGAGATGCAGAGCCTTAGACCAGTGCACCACTCGGGAGCCCATACTTTAATATTTGATTATATTTATCAGGCAGCCGTAACAGTTTTTAAACGTGGCCCTGTGCTGTGGATGCATCATCTTTAATGAACCTCCTCTCTATTGTCTTAGCAAAGGCACGTTAACTGTAATTAATTAATGGACTAGTGGAAAATCGTTTATCCCCGTTGCTCCTGTTTTAGTACCTTAATGTACCCAGCCAGTCAATTTGATTAACTTCAATGTTACATCCATTCATTTCTAGTAAGTGATTTCTGTCTGTGGCTAAGTAATGTTTGTCTTTCTAGTGCTGGTATTAAAACTCCTTGTTAATGTTAATGGGCTCCATCTGGATTGAAGATGCCACACACAAATACTGGAACTGAAGTGTGTGTGTGTGTTTTCCCCCTCTCAGTCATGGCCAGTGCAGTGTGCTGCAGGTGACTGTGAAGAATGGATGTGTGTAGCGATCTCTGGGAGGCTGTGTGTTTCACCTACCACACACTCCACACTCCTACCTCAGCCCTCACACACTCCCAGTACTTTTGTTTCCCATGGCGCAGCTGTACGAACCAACAACTGGGTGGTGAGTTTAATTCCTATGTATATACTGACCCCCCCCCCTCCTGTTTCCCCTACAGAGAGCAGCCTATCTTCAGTACGAGGGCACATGTCTTCCAGATCGACCCCACCACCAAGAAGAACTGGGTTCCCACCAGTAAACACGCCGTCACAGTCTCCTACTTCTACGACAGCACGCGCAACGTCTACCGCATCATCAGTCTGGACGGCTCTAAGGTGTGTGTGTGTTTTGGTGTGCGTGTGTGTGCAGCAAAGTTGTGTAAAAGGAGAGGGAAGATATACAGTGTCTTCAGAAAGTATTCACACCCCTTGACTTTTCCCACATTTAAATAATGCTAAAGTGGAAATATGTTTTTCAAAATGTTTACCAATTTAATGAATAGCTGAAATTTAGTGAGTCAATAAGTATTCAACCCCTTTTGTTATGGCAAGCCTAAAGTTCAGGAGTAAAATGTGGCTTAACAAGTTAATAAGCATGGACTCTGAGTGCAATAATAGTGTTTTACATAGTTTTTGAATGACTACCTCGTCCTTGTACCCCACACATACAATTATCTGTAAGGTCCCTCAGTTGAGAAGTGAATTTCAAACACAGACTCGACCACAAAGAGCAGGGAGGTTTTCCAATGCATAGCAAAGAAGGGCACCTATTGGTAGATGGGTAAAAAAAAAGCAGACATTGAATATCCCTTTGAGCATGTGAAGTTATTAATTACGCTTTGGATGGTGTATCAATATACCCAGTCACTACAAAGATACAGGCGTACTTCCTAACTCAGTTGCCAGAGAGGAAGGAAACCACTCAAGGATTTCACCAAAACATTATAATAATTTAGCGGACGTTCTTATTCAGAGCGACTTACAGGAGCAATTATGGTTAAGTGCCTTGCTCATGGGCACATCAACAGATTTTTTTTCTCCTAGTTGGCTCAAGTATTTGTTCCAACAACCTTTCAGTTACTGGCCCAATGCTCTTAACCGCTAGGCTACCTGCTGCCCTAAATCTACACTGGAGTTGCTTACCAAGAAGACAGGTAATGTTCCTAAGTGGCCGAGTTACAGTTTTGAATGAAATCTACTTGAAAATCTGGCAAGACCTGAAAATGGTTGTCTAGTAATGATCACCAACCAATGTGACAGAGCTTGAAGAATTTTGAAAATAATAATGGGCAAATGTTGCACAATCCAGGTGTGGAAAGCTCTTAAGAGACTTACCCAGAAAGACTCACAGCTGTAATCGCTGCCAAAGGTGCTTCTACAAAGTATTGACTCAGGGGTGTGAATACTTATGCAAATTAGATTTCTGTATTTCATTTCCAATAAATATTAGCACATTTTTCTAAAAACATGTTTTCACTTTGTTATTATAGGGTATTGTGTGTAGAATTTGAATTCAGGCTGTAACACACCAAAATGTGCAAGAAGTCAAGGGGTATGAATACTTTCTGAAGGCAATGTATACAGTGCATGGTTCCCCCTCAGCAAGAGGATTAGAAGTAGCAACAGGAAGGCCACCTCAGGCTCAGGGCACGCCGCGCTATAGATCCGTTAGAATCAATCATGGATTGATGTACACAGACTACATACAGCACGTGAAACACACATCCGTACTTGTGTACAGTATTCCCTCTCTTACCCACAGACAGACTTTACACATTTGACCGTCCCTACAGACACGGACAGACAGAACCAAAGATTGAAGAAAGTTGTAGTCTCACTCACACACACTACATTTCCCACGTGTGTGTGTGTGTGTTTCCATGGCCAGTGGTAACAGCAGAGCCCATGGTTGGTAGTGGCATGGGGGCGGTGTGGCCTGTTCTGTCGTAACACAAATCATTAGAGTCTTCAGAGGGGTGCAGGGGAGGAGCTATTTTAGTACCGCAACGTTATGTCAAGCTCTCCACACACTCTCTACACTGCTTTGCATGTGACCCTTGGTGCTGTAAAGCTAGCGAATAGGTGACCTCAACTGTGGGGTTACTGCTACTGTGCTGAGCTGGAAATAGCAGAGAGACGGTGGGCTGAGGTGCTGCCTGCCACTCTAGCATATACTCGTCATCAACATCCACACAGCCCGAAGTAACTAAACTCATCAAAAAAGAAATGTCCCTTTTTCAGGACCCTGTCTTTCAAAGATAATTAGTAAAAATCTAAATAATTTCACAGATCTTCTTTGTAAAGGGTTTAAACACTGTTTCTCATGCTTGTACAATGAACCATAAACAATTACTGAACATGCACCTGTGGAACGGTCGTTAAGACACTAACAGCTTCCAGACGGTAGGATATTAAGGTCACAGTTCTGAAAACGTACGACACTAAAAAAGCCTTTCTACTGACTCTGAAAAACACCAAAAGAAAGATGCCCAGGGTCCCTGCTCATCTGCGTGAACGTGCCTTAGGCATGCTGCAAGGAGGCATGAGGACTGCAGATGTGGCCAGGGCAATAAATTGCAATGTGCGTACTGTGAGACCCATAAGACAGCACTACAGGGAGACAGGACGGACAGCTGATCCTCCTCGCAGTGGCAGAGGATCGGTACATCCGAACATCACACCTGCGTGACAGGTACAGGATGGCAACAACAACTGCCCGAGTTACACCAGGAACGCACAATCCCTCCGTCAGTGCTCAGACTGTCCACAATAGACTGAGAGAGGCTGGACTGAGGGCTTGTAGACCTGTTGTAAGGCAGGTCCTCACCAGACATCACCGGCAACAACGTCACCTATAGGCACAAACCCACCGTCGCTGGACCAGACAGGACTGGCAAAAAGTGCTCTTCACTGACGAGTCGCGGTTTTGTCTCACCAGTGGTGATGGTCGGATTCGCGTTTATGGATTTGGAGGTGGAGGGTCCGTCATGGTCTGGGGCGGTGTGTCACAGCATCATCTGACTGAGCTTGTTGTCATTGCAGGCAATCTCAACGTTGTGCGTTACAGGGAAGACATCCTCCTCCCTCATGTGGTACCCTTCCTGCAGGCTCATCTTGACATGACCCTCCAGCATGACAATGCCACCACGCACAAAACGAGCAGTATGGCTGTTTTGTGCCATGGCCAGCGAAGAGCCCGGATCTCAATCCCATTGAGCACGTCTGGGACCTGTTGGATTGGAGGGTGAGGGCTAGGGCCATACCCCCCCAGAAATGTCCGGGAACTTGCAGGTGCCTTGGTGGAAGAGTGGGGTAACATCTCACCGCAAGAACTGGCAACTCTGGTGCAGTCCATGAGGAGGAGATACACTGCAGTACTTAATGCAGCTGGTGGCCACACCAGATACTGACTGTTACTTTTGATTTTGACCCCCCCGTTGTTCAGGGACACATTATTCCAGTTCTGTTAGTCACATGTCTGTGAAACGTGTTCAGTTTATGTCTCAGTTGTTGAATCTTGTTATGTTCACACAAATATTTACACATGTTAAGTTTGCTGAAAATTAACACAGAGGAGAGGACATTTCTTTTTTTGCTGAGTTTACATACACACACACAACTTTTCACACACAGAGCTTTACATAGAACTAACAGGCCAACAGTGTGCCTCGCCCACCTTCCTGTCTCCCTCACCCACTGTGGTCGATGCCAGTAGAGTCAATCAGCCTCACTGGGGCCTCCTCTCATTGACGGCTTCCTGTTTAACAATCAATAGGGATGTATCGCACACACGCACGCACGCACGCTCGCACACACACACACACACACACACACAGACAGAGAGATAACACACACACACACACACACACACAGACAGAGAGATAACACATCTAGTTGTTACTGTTGCTGAAGGAAAACGTCCAGAAAACAACAAGCCCACTCATCTTTTAGGCAAATGGGTCAGCATTGCTTTTGTGATTCATACAACTCCTCTCTCCTTCCCCAGGCAATCATCAACAGCACCATCACCCCCAACATGACCTTCACCAAGACCTCCCAGAAGTTTGGCCAGTGGGCCGACAGCCGAGCCAACACCGTCTATGGCCTGGGCTTCTCCTCAGAGAACCACCTGCTCAAGGTACACACACACATCGCCAAAGTTTAACTCACAAACACACCACATACACACACACAGACTAGTTTAGTCAGTGTTGTCTGTGTCATTGTGGTTCTTTCTCAGTTTGCAGAGAAGTTTGCAGAGTTTAAAGAGGCGGCCCGATTAGCCAAGGAGAAATCCCAGGAGAAGATGGAACTCACCAGCACCCCCTCTCAGGTAGTCCCAACAACACACACCCCTACCTCAGATGGGATAGTTCACCAACACCTACTTACCTTAATTAAAAAGAAACCTGTTTCCTCACATTAAATGTAGCTTTTGGACCGGTATAGACTGCAAAGCACCTGGTGGTTTTGTATAACCCACCACTAACATTTTGTTACCAGAAAACAATGGGAGTGAATGGACCCCAAGTGATTTAGGTATTACATTACATTTACATTACATTTAAGTCATTTAGCAGACGCTCTTATCCAGAGCGACTTACAAATTGGTGCATTCACCTTATGATATCCAGTGGAACAACCACTTTACAATAGTGCATCTAACTCTTTTAAGGGGGGGGGGTTAGAAGGATTACTTTATCCTATCCTAGGTATTCCTTAAAGAGGTGGGGTTTCAGGTGTCTCCGGAAGGTGGTGATTGACTCCGCTGACCTGGCGTCGTGAGGGAGTTTGTTCCACCATTGGGGTGCCAGAGCAGCGAACAGTTTTGACTGGGCTGAGCGGGAACTGTACTTCCTCAGAGGTAGGGAGGCGAGCAGGCCAGAGGTGGATGAACGCAGTGCCCTTGTTTGGGTGTAGGGCCTGATCAGAGCCTGAAGGTACGGAGGTGCCATTCCCCTCACAGCTCCGTAGGCAAGCACCATGGTCTTGTAGCGGATGCGAGCTTCAACTGGAAGCCAGTGGAGAGAGCGGAGGAGCGGGGTGACGTGAGAGAACTTGGCAAAGTTGAACACCAGACGGGCTGCGGCGTTCTGGATGAGTTGTAGGGGTTTAATGGCACAGGCAGGGAGCCCAGCCAACAGCGAGTTGCAGTAATCCAGACGGGAGATGACAAGTGCCTGGATTAGGACCTGCGCCGCTTCCTGCGTGAGGCAGGGTCGTACTCTGCGAATGTTGTAGAGCATGAACCTACAGGAACGGGTCACCGCCTTGATGTTAGTTGAGAACGACAGGGTGTTGTCCAGGATCACGCCAAGGTTCTTAGCACTCTGGGAGGAGGACACAATGGAGTTGTCAACCGTGATGGCGAGATCATGGAACGGGCAGTCCTTCCCCGGGAGGAAGAGCAGCTCCGTCTTGCCGAGGTTCAGCTTGAGGTGGTGATCCGTCATCCACACTGATATGTCTGCCAGACATGCAGAGATGCGATTCACCACCTGGTTATCAGAGGGGGGAAAGGAGAAGATTAATTGTGTGTCGTCTGCATAGCAATGATAGGAGAGACCATGTGAGGTTATGACAGAGCCAAGTGACTTGGTGTATAGCGAGAATAGGAGAGGGCCTAGAACAGAGCCCTGGGGGACACCAGTGGTGAGAGCACGTGGTGCGGAGACAGATTCTCGCCACGCCACCTGGTAGGAGCGACCTGTCAGGTAGGACGCAATCCAAGCGTGGGCCGCGCCGGAGATGCCCAGCTCGGAGAGGGTGGAGAGGAGGATCTGATGGTTCACAGTATCAAAGGCAGCCGATAGGTCTAGAAGGATGAGAGCAGAGGAGAGAGAGTTAGCTTTAGCAGTGCGGAGCGCCTCCGTGACACAGAGAAGAGCAGTCTCAGTTGAATGACTAGTCTTGAAACCTGACTGATTTGGATCAAGAAGGTCATTCTGAGAGAGATAGCAGGAGAGCTGGCCAAGGACGGCACGTTCAAGAGTTTTGGAGAGAAAAGAAAGAAGGGATACTGGTCTGTAGTTGTTGACATCGGAGGGATCGAGTGTAGGTTTTTTCAGAAGGGGTGCAACTCTCGCTCTCTTGAAGACGGAAGGGACGTAGCCAGCGGTCAAGGATGAGTTGATGAGCGAGATGAGGTAAGGGAGAAGGTCTCCGGAAATGGTCTGGAGAAGAGAGGAGGGGATAGGGTCAAGCGGGCAGGTTGTTGGGCGGCCGGCCGTCACAAGACGCGAGATTTCATCTGGAGAGAGAGGGGAGAAAGAGTATCACAGGAAGTGATTGGAAACACTACCTGCAAAGCACTACTCTTGGATGAGATGTTAAACTAATTCCTAATGGGAGTTTCTGAAACCAGTACTCTCATGGCAAGACTATAGTGTGTTAATTCTAGTGTCCTGGCTAAACTCCCAACCTGGCCTAACCATCCCCAGCTTTCAATTGGCTCATTCAACCCATCTCTTCTCCCCTGCAACTCTTCCCCAGGTCGCTGCACTAAAAAAGAATGTGCTCTCAGTACCTCACAAAGTACCTCACAAAGTACCTCCCAGAGTACCTCTCAGAGTACCTGTAAAAAAGAAGGTAAAATGGAATCAAAATCATTGTCATCTGACCCTAGTCTCCGATAACCCTCCTGCTTCGCCCTCTTACCCCAGTCCAGTGTTGAAATCCCCAACTACCCCAGGCTAACACTCCAGCCCTTCAGGTGGTCTCCCCACAATGTTGTCACTGCTGTAGAAAAATGGACCAAACAATGTCCATTATACAGTACAGTGTATATTTACCCTAGAATTGAGGTGTTGAATGACACTGTTTCACTCTTTGGGGAGAACCCTGCCCTCTGTGGATTAACAACTTCTCCCTCTCTCTCCCATCCTAATATCAGATTAACACACAGATGAATTAATCCCTTCTCAGTCTCAGATTAACTCTGATCTCCCAGTGTCAGATATGCTCCTATAAAGCGATGTTTCTTTTTACAAGTGAGAAAACAACAAGCTCACTTAAACACATAGGCCTACTCACTTAAGAGAAACAAAAACTCACTTGAAACATCACTTTCTGTGGAGTGTAACTCATTGTGCAGGTATTCTCTCCACATTACATCAGTATTTTATTTACTCAGCAGCTGAGAACATACAGTTCAACTGTATTTCTGTTCCTTTAACCTTATTGTTTACATCATGCCAGGAGTCGGCCACCGGGGACCTGCAGTCACCTTTGACCCCGGAGAGTATCAACGGCACTGATGACGAGAGGGGCACCACCCCTGAAATGCCGCAGCACCCACCCGAGCCCCGTCCCGAGCCGTCTCAGAACCAACTGCCCTTCTCCCACAGGTAAGAACAAGGCTCTGAAGCCAGGGGCTGGAGTAGGGTGTCAAGCACAAAGATAGTTCACCTCAGTGGGCAAGGCATGGTCGGTCAGTGGGTGAAGGCTGAATAAATGAGCACATTCAGTTCTCTTTGGAAATGGTAAGATAATACCAATTGATACAAAAACTATCTTCCAATTCCTTCCTTTAAAACTTTCATCTTCCCTTGTACAAGCTGAACATCCACAGTGCTCCACAGTGCTCCACAGTGCTCCACAGTGCTCCACAGTACTCCACAGTACTCCACTGTGCTCCACTGTGCTCCCAAGTTCAGTCTGGTATTGGAGGGGTTTAGCTGTTCACTGGCACAGCAGCAGCACTGCGTGTGCGTGGTCCACCCACCCCCCTGAATGTGTCGAGTCATCCATCTCTTATTCATGTGGTCCCAGAACCCTGGACAGCTGTTAAGCATTATATCAAAACACTGTGTAGCGCTGATTTTAATTATGAATGACTAAATAAATGGAAAATGTATTTCACTCCCCCACCCCTCCGTATTCACCATACATGGTTCCCCTCATGTCCACTCTAGCCTCTGAGGTCAGTAATGCTGATGAACATGAAGTTGAACATGTATTTGTACATTGGTGCTGGAATGGTTCATAGTCTTCTAGTCAAATGACAGCATTGTTATTTTTTGCAATAAACTCAGGAAAACAATGATTGAGTTTATATCAAAGATGGAGTCTTGATCTTGCAGTCTTAAGACCAGTCGTGACCACAAAAAAGCAGTCTTGGTCAGTTGGTCTTGTCATGTGTCTCAATACACTGGGTCTGGGTCTTGGCACCAATGTCTGGGTCATGGTCACTGAAATTCTGCTGAAGTGTCTGTCTGTCTCCAGTTCGTCCAGTATTAACAAGCACTGGGAGGCCGAGCTGGCAGCCCTGAAGGGCAACAATGCCAAGCTGACAGCAGCTCTGCTGGAGTCCACAGCCAACGTCAAACAGTGGAAACAACAACTGGCTGCTTACCAGGAGGAGGCTGAGAGACTACATACACGCGTAAGACTGACTTTATAAAGGGATACTAGAGAGAGACTACATACACGCGTAAGACTGACTTTATAAAGAGATACTAGAGAGAGACTACACAAACGCGTAAGACTGACTTTATAAAGGGATACTAGAGAGAGACTACACAAACGGGTAAGACTGACTGACTTTATAAAGGGATACTAGAGAGACTACACAAACGGGTAAGACTGATTGACTTTATAAAGGGATACTAGAGAGAGACTACACAAACGGGTAAGACTGACTTTATAAAGGGATACTAGAGAGACTACACAAACGGGTAAGACTGACTTTATAAAGGGATACTAGAGAGACTACACAAACGGGTAAGACTGACTTTATAAAGGGATACTAGAGAAAGACTACACAAATGGGTAAGACTGACTGACTTTATAAAGGGATACTAGAGAGAGACTACACAAACGGGTAAGACTGACTGACTTTATAAAGGGATACTAGAGAGAGACTACACAAACGGGTAAGACTGACTGACTTTATAAAGGGATACTAGAGAGAGACTACACAAACGGGTAAGACTGACTTTATAAAGGGATACTAGAGAGACTACACAAATGGGTAAGACTGACTGACTTTATAAAGGGATACTATAGAGACTACACAAACGGGTAAGACTGACTTTATAAAGGGATACTAGAGAGAGACTACACAAACGGGTAAGACTGACTTTATAAAGGGATACTAGAGAGAGGCTACATACACGCGTAAGACTGACTTTATAAAGGGATACTAGAGAGAGACTACACAAACGGGTAAGACTGACTTTATAAAGGGATACTAGAGAGAGAGACTACACAAACGGGTAAGACTGACTGACTTTATAAAGGGATACTAGAGAGAGGCTACACAAACAGATCAGAATGGTTACACAAAGAACATAAAAACGATATGATTACCAACACTGTGTGTCCTCAGGTGACAGAGCTGGAGTGTGTTAGTGGTCAGACGCCAGTCATCAAATCCCAGAAGACTGAGCTCAACCAGACGATAGAAGAACTGGAGTCAGCATTAAAGGCCAAGGAGGAGGTGTGTGTGTGTGTAAACTGTATTTGTGAGGGAGAAAACGTACATGTGAGCCCTGTGATTGTATATTTTCCCTCCCTGCAGGAACTAGAGAGGTTGAAAGAGGAAGTGGAGAGTGCCAATGAGTTCCAGATTCAGAAGGAATCGCTAACACAAAAACTACAGGTGAGACTAATGAACAACACTACAGTATTGCACTGCACACCACACTGGGCCTCAGACATCTGTTTTCACTGCAGTGTGTGTTTGTTGGTTTGTGCGTGTTTGTCTTTGTGTTTATAAGTGTGGGTGTGTGTTTTGTCTTTGTGTGTTTGTCTATACAGTGCCTTGCAAAAGTATTCAGACCCTTTGGATTTCTACACATTTTATTGTGTTACAAAGTGGGATTAAAATGATTTTAATTGTCTTTTTTTTGTCAGCAATCTACTCAAAATATTATGACAATGTCTATGTTTAAGATATATACAAATTTGATTACTTAAATATAGTCATTGCATAAGTATTAAGCCATTTTGATCAGGCAAGTCTAATTTAGTAAAGGAGTAAAAATCTAATAAGTTACATGGACTCACTCTGTGAAATAATAGGGCTTGAGATTATTTTTGAATGACTACCTCTTCCTCTGTCCCCCATACAACATATGTAAGGTCCCTCAGTCAAGTGTTGAATTGAGGGACCTGTGTTTGAAAGTCAAACCACCTCAATTGGGTTAAGGTCAGGTGATTGTGAAGGCCAGGTCATCTGATGCAGTACTCCATCACTCTCCTTCTTGGTCAAATAGCCCTTACACTGCCTGGAGGTGTGGTGGGTCATTGTCCTGTTGAAAAACAAATGATAGTCCCACTAAGTGCAAACTAGATGGGATGGTGTATCTCTGCAGAATGCTGTGGTAGCCATGCTGGTTAAGTGTGCCTTGAATTCTAAATAAATCACGGACAGTGGCACCAGCAAAAACACCACCACACCATCGCACCACCTCCTCCATGCTTCACGGTGGGAACCACACATGCAGAGATCTTCTGTTCACCTACTCTGCGTCTCACAAAGACACTGTGGATGGGACCAAAAATCTAAAATTTGGACTCATCAGACCAAAAGACAGATGTGCACCGGTCTAATGTCCATTGGTCGTGTTTCTTGGCCCAAGCAAGTCTCTTCTTATTGGTGTCCTTTAGTAGTGGCTTCTTTGCAGCAAATCGACCATGAAGGCCTGATTCATGCAGTCTCCTCTGAACAGTTGATGTTGAGATGTGTCTGTTACTTGAACTCTGTGACACATTTATTTGGGCTGCAATCTGAGGTGCAGTTAACTCTAATGAACTTACCCTCTGCAGCAGAGGTAACACTGCCTTTCCTGTGGCGGTCCTCATGAGAACTAGTTTCATCATAGCGCTTGATGGTTTTTGCGACTGCACTTGAAGAAACATTCAAAGTTCTTGAAATGTCCCGCTTTGACTGACCTTCATGTCTTAAAGTAATGATGGACTGTCATTTCTCTTTGCTTATTTGAGCTGTTCTTGCCATAATATGGACTTCGTCTTTTACCAAATAGGGCTATCTAATGTATACCACCCCTACCTAGTCACAACACAACTGATTGGCTCAAATGCATTAAGAAAGAAAGAAATTCCTCTATGTAACTTTTAACAAGGCCCACCTGTTAAGTGAAATGCATTCAAGGTGACTACCTCATGAAGCTGGTTGAGAGAATGCCAAGAGTGCAAAGCTGTCATCAAGGCAAAGGGTGGCTGCTTTGAAGAATCTCAATTATATAATATATTTTGATTTATTTAACACTTTTTTTGGGTTACTACATGATTCCATATGTGTTATTTCATAGTTTTGATGTCGTCACTATTTTTATACAATGTAGAAAATAGTCAAAATAAAGAAAAATTAGTGAGTAGTACTTGAATGAGTAGGTGTGTTCAAACTTTTGACTGGTACTGGATATCCTTGAATAAAAATGGTACACTGGGCCTTTAATAGTCCTGTACTAGCGGACTGATATAGCCCTTTGCAGTGCGGGCAAAACATCTGCAGCCCCAAAAATACTTCCGGCAGCTTGATTTAAAAAAATTAAGGATAATAATGTTGTTAGGACAGACACTTTATCCTTGTATGTTAGGATTTCATTTTATTTTTGTACTTTTTGCCATTTATGAATGTTATTCGATGCGTTTCTATGGGCTTTAGAAAATCTATATTTTACCAAGTAATTGATACTTAAAGGGGTCCTACAATTCGAATTGTAGGACCAAATAGCTAAGTTATCCATAGAATGACCATTTGAAAACAATTCCATATGTCAGTTTAGGACGCCCCCCTCCCCCAAAGTTTTAGAACGTCTTATCCAGAGCGACATAGTAGTGAGTGGATACATTTGTTATTTGTACTGGTCCCCGTAGGAATCCAACCCACAACCATGACTTTGCAAGCACCGTGCTCTCTACCATCTGAGCCACACAGGACCTTTTTAATCACACTTTTTAACACAATAAAATGTGAAGAATCCAAGGTTTATGAATATTTTTTCAAGCCACTGTATGAGTAAGTTTGCTGTGTGCACACGTTAACACAACATCCCCCCCCTCTACCCCACCCCCAGGAGACTGAGGAGAGGAACCAAACGTTGGAGGCCCAGCTGGGGGAGTTAGAGCTGCGTCTGGAGGGCAGTCAGCTAGAGAGCGAGGCCTTCAGGAAGAGTCTGCGGTCCCTGCTGGAGCTGCTGGACGGGAAGATCTTTGAGCTGACAGAGCTCCGAGACAGCCTAGCCAGACTCATCGAGGACAGCAGCAGCTAGAAGAGACAAGAGAAGTGCTACAACAGAGCCCCCAAGTGGAGCACCATCACCACCATAATAACATAGTGACTGGAGAAGGAATTGTAGTCAGTGCACGAAGGCACTGTATGAAAATATTCACACTGTTATTAGTACATAGTCATTATTCTTCACTCACACTAACATGCACATAATCAAGCATGTGTTGATTATGCCACCTGCTTGAACATAATTGTAAATAGATAGACTTGCTCGCTTGGATTCTCTAGTTTTGGCTAATGTTCACTACATATTGCTGGTACACCTGTATACTATATGAACATACTCACACACTTTATACACACACTTCAGAGGTCCTGTCGAGGCTTTGTTTGGGCCCTGCCTTCCATCTCTTCTCTCTCCCTGTGGGATGTTCTTTATACATTACAGACTACAAGCTGCTCAAATATCTATTTTCTCTCTGCTTTTTTTTGTTGCCAAGTCTGGCTAGCATTCCATAGGAGAGGACGTTGAATATGGTGGGTTATTTTGCTTTGGGTTTTTCTTCCATTACAGACACTATTAACAGAAATAGGAAGCCCTCATTTTCTATATTTATTTGGTGCAAAGTTCAGATGAGTTGCTGGTGGATGTTTTTGTTTAATCTTTGCTGTTGTCCGTCATGCATTCAGGTCTGTTTTCTAACTATTTTGCATATACCACTTTATTATTCAGTTATTACTACAGTACTATTATTGCTCTGGTTACTATGGAGATATCATTGTCAGCCAAATGGACAGTCCGATTAGATGAGGTCATGGAGATGTAGACAGTTGTACTCACTGGTCCTTACAGCGTTTCACTGGACTCAATGGTCGTTTGCTCCGAGGCTCCATCTAAGGACTAAGGGTCAGAGGTCAGACAGATGACCTCCCAGTGACCTTGTTATTAAATGCTCCTAATGTCCTCCTCCTATCACAACATTTCCATGGAGATTAAAAAAGAATGTGGCATCTTGTCCAAGATTGAGGACCGATCTGGGACAACCTTCTATATACTAAATGAGCAATATAAAGAGAGAGCGTCAAGAGTAAAAATACACATTTCAGTCTCACTTTCAGGTATTTTCCTCCTCTTCTGGGAAATGTAAGGAGAGACAAGATGGGGAACAATGCCAACCCAAGGCCAGAAGCTGGGGTTTGGGTCAGCAGTTACTACAAAAGTCTTTCCTTTCTATAAACTTTTGTATTACAAATACTAATATAACAAATTTATAGTGCACTTGTGAAAATGGAATTGAATGTTTGGGTGAATCCAAAACAATTTTTCTTTATTTTCCCTCCCCTTGTTTCTGTTACAACTTGAAGTGCAGTGATTGATTGGTTCCTATGTTTTCCCTTAATTTATTATTCCAGATATATTATAACCACAGATTGAGAACTTTATGACACACATTTTTCTTTGAATTTAATGATTTTCATGTCTGGTATGTGGGTGTCAAGGTAGATTATTTATTTTATTTTTTTTGGTGTAAAAAAAAAAACAGGCAATATTTTTGAACTATTTTAAAAGGAAATGGATTTACAGAGACCCTTGTGCATAGCAGGTGTGGTTTGCAGAGACATTATTTCCTTTTGCCAAATGTTTTCCTGTACAGAATATGAATTTTGCTGACATTGCCTTTGGTACAAAGATGCATCAATGGTAGCTAACTACGGTACTTTTGTCGGGTTTACTATTGCCAAAAATCTGTGATAATGTATAAAAAATAAAACTATATGTATACCTGAAGAACACTATTAAGGGCTTGTTGGTTCTGGTATCTTTGAGAGATTTGAATGTGGTTTCTGGGCTGGTTGGCGTTTTCAATTATGATCTGTACTACAATTTGAAAGGGAATAATGTTTGAGTAATAATTTTGAATGATTATACCACATGCTTAAACAATTGTAATTGAGTTTATAGTAAAATGTTTTTAAAAATTTAACAAATGAAGGGTTGTCATTTTTCACTATCTGAATGTTCCTCCTTGTTTTCTCTAATCTGCACTCACTTCAGTTCCTGTCCTGATGCTTCTTGTATAACATCACATCCACTCACTGCCTATTTGTGGTTGACCTCATGTGGATGTGCATGATGTACTAGACCCAACAAAAGGCTGTCTAGTTTGGCCAAAGGCTGAGTTGAGTCCTAATGGCTCTGTGATGCCAAGTCAAAGAACAGGACAGGAAGACATTTTGGTACTTGGTTTTATTTTGAAGGGAAAAAATATAATGGGATATATAAAGCAGTTAGGAATGCAATAACAGTAAAACGAGAGTAAAAGGCAAAAAAACAACATTAAAGCACATTTACATTTTGTATGGTATTGCTTTATAAATTCTTGTTTTACTCAATAAATACTTAGGATGTTTTTAAGCATGCCAATGTATTTTCAGGATGTACATTATATATTACATTTCAGTTTAATATAATAATATTGCACTTATCTAGTGACGGACTCATCTTCAAATCAGACCAGGCCAGCCACATGCATAAGGTTATAGGTCAAACTGTAGTGTTAGCTAAAGACAGAAAGAAGAGATGGAAATGAATAATACAAAAGATTTTACAAATCATGTATAAAATACTTAAAGACCCCAAATACAATGAAGAAAACTGACAAAAATGAAAGTGATTTTCTAACAGACAGGTTTGTACTGTATATGTCTAGAGACCATGAGACAGGTCTAGGAAGGGGGCATCTCAAAAAAACTAAAATGGCTGCCTCTACACTCCTAAACTTCTCTACAGCTGCACTAAAAAAAATCTACAGTGAAAAGCTAATTCCTCTGAGTCATTCTACTGTGTTGCTGTCACCTACCCACCATTTATAGATCAGTGCAGATGAAGGAGAAGAAGCCACTTCAGACTAGAAACCCAGTCAGATATGCGGACGCTGCAGAAATTCACATGATTGGGTTTTGACCACTTGCCATGAAGACACAGCATGAAGCATGAGCCCCATATGCTCAGCCTACTGAATCACTGTGGTTAGTTACCAGTACCATACCACTGGTGGATTCAGTGAGGTAAACACAGATATAAATATAATGAATAGAGCTGACAAGATCCCTGTTCTACATGACCGACAATCATATCAGTTCTGCACCATACATTTCTATCTGAGGGTTTTTCAAGACCGGAAAAATACAGTACTACCACCTTTGACCTGGCCAAATGTCAACTTGGACAGCAGTTGTACACACAGTCCTTCAGTTCCAAACAGTACATCATTTTCTCTTCAATATGATTCATTACAGTAAACAGGGATTGTTCCTATAGAAATAGTTTCAGTTTTGACAACTCTTAGATACAACAGATAGAAGAATCAGGCGTAGATAAGGTGAAGCGACTCCACGGTAATAGTGGACTCGTGAAAAATAATATCAGTGAAAATAAAGTGGTGAAAAAAAGAAAAAGAAACTCCTTTCTAAATGAAAACGACCTTAAAAAGAAGGTAAAAGCACACTTTAAAAACCATCAACAGAAACACATGTCATGATGGAATATGAATATAGAGTATGGAATGAATGACACCTGTCTTTGTAGAGCTGGACAGATCAGCTGACTTTAAAGGGCACTGGTTTTACAGAGAAAAATATCATGACTTCTCGACACCAGGGGTTGCCACGCTCACCCGCAGAGGACTGGACGGTGTGAGTGCAGGCATTTTGTTCCAGCCAAACAATATCACACTTTATTCTATGGGGGGTTGAATTAACATTAAAGGAAACACTCAATCCTGTCAAACGGAAAACAAACTCACCCCAGCAACCTAACCTCTCCAACCTCATAGTTAATTCTATATAAAGGGATCCCAGAACCCTAGCTCTCCAGTCGGTGCACTGACAAGGAGCCTTATTCCCCTGCTTGGTCCAGGAAAAAGAAGGAATCGAGTGAAGGAATTATTTTTTACATAGTGACTTTCATTACTAGGTTCTCAAAGTGCTTGACTATATAGAGCGTGAGAAGTCAGCACAACACAGAAAACCAGGAGCAAAGGCTATTGGTCCATTACAAAGACGAGAAGAAATAGTAAGAAATAATTAACATCTCTACTCAGGAAACATCTCTACTCAGCTTTCAGTCTGTCAATGTGGAGCCAGAAATAGTAGATGGTAGTGGCTGAGGTCAAAGGTCAGAGTCCCAGTCGGTGCCGGTGTGTGTATCTTGTATCTAGTTCTCCCAGTCGGTGCAGGGCAGGCCTTCGTCCTCAGACTCAGACTCAGGCGAAGCCTCCTTGATGCGTCTCAGGGCTTCATGGATGGAACGGGTCAGAGCGTCGGCAGAGTGGGGGAACAAGCCCTTGGTGTGCCGCTGCTGTTCCGGCTGCGTCCGAACCTTCTTCAACCGGACACCCTGCCGAATCTGGGCCAGGATGTTGTTGCTCTCGTCATCGTCTGGGTCGGGGGCTAGGACTCTCAGCTCAGCCTTACGCAGGTGGAAGCTGCCTCTCTTCAGGGAGTTCAGGACCTCATCCATGGGAGAACTCGCTGGAGAGATGGGAGAATGGAACAATGTTAAAAATCTAGTCAAGTTATGATTCTGATATATTCCTTTAAAATCCAGGTAACAGTATATTGTCATGTCTGACCTCTCCTCCATTGTGAGGAGTCCAGCATGGCTGTCTTCTTCAGTTTCTTTCTGGCTGTCTGCAGCTGACTGCTGTCAAAGAAACGTGGGGAGAAGGGAGCCAGTGGGAGAGGCTCTGAATCCGACCCAGCCTTGGACTGCCGGACTGGGCTAGTGGGGTGAGCCCACTCAACTCCCTCACTGGAGAGGTCATCTAAGGAGGGAACGGGTGGGGGAGGAGGAGGGGGAGGAGGTGGAGGTGCAGAGGAGGGGATCGCTGAGAGGGGAGGAAGAGAGGGGGTAGAGAGAGGCTCAGTGGCGCCCCCTAGCGGGGTTAGAGAGACACTCTGGTGACCACAGGCATCAGAGGGAGGAGCAGAGAGCTCAGGGAGGTCAACAGTGTCTGTTTGGACACTGGCAGCCAGGGTCTCAGGCCTCCCCGCGGGGGAGAGGGGAGAGGAGGTTTTCCTCCGAGAGTGGCCGTGGGACATACGCAGTCTGCTGGACTTCAGAGTCACCTGACCAGGGAAACGCTGCAACAAACAAAAAAACAAAAGTTACAACATGCGTCTAAACACAGTGTCAACCTAAGATGTACTCAACATGAGAGGTTTAGACTTTGTTATTCAGAAGTAACTGTGTCCTCTCACCTGTTTGAAGCTGCGTAGTCTGTCCAGAGTTCTCGACCTATCCATACTCATTCTGGCGTTACTCTTCTCCTCCTCTTCCTCTTCCTCCTGCTCCTCCCCTCGCTATGGAGAAACACAGACAGGATGAGGAACTATTCACCATCATTCCCATAACACTGAATCAACTAGAGGCATGGCCGATTAATTAGGGCCGATTTCAAGTTTTCATAACAATCGGTAATCTGCCTTTTTGGACACCGATTATGGACGATTACATTGCAATCCACAAGGAAACTGCGTGGCAGGCTGACCACCTGTTACGCGAGTGCAGCATCAAAATGACCTGTGGCTGCAAGGAGCCAAGGTAAGTTGCTAGTTAGCATTAAACTAGCTAACTATAAAAAACAATCAATCTTCACATAATCACTAGTTAACCACACATGGTTGATGATATTACTAGGTTAACTAGCTTGTCCTGCATTGCATATAATCAATGCGGTGCCTGTTAATTTATCATCGAATCACAGCCTACTTCAACTTCGCCAAACGGGTGATGATTTAACAAAAGCGCATTCCCGAAAAAAGCACAATCGTTGCACAAATGTACCAAACTATAAACATCAATGTCTTTCTAGAAATCAATAAACAGAAGTATATATTTTTTTACACCTGCATATTTAGTTAAAAGAAGTTAATGTTAGCAGGCAATATTAACTAGGGAAATTGTGTCACTTCTCTTGCGTTCGGTGCAAGCAGTCAGGGTATATGCAGCAGTTTGGGCCGCCTGGCTCGTTGCGAACAGTGTGAAGACCATTTCTTCCTAACAAAGGCCGTAATTAATTTGCCAGAATTTTACATAATTATGACATAACATTGAAGGTTGCGCAACGTAACAGTAATATTTAGACTTAGGGTTGCCACCCGCTCCATAAAATATGGAACGGTTCCGTATTTCACTGAAAGAATAAACGTTTTGTTTTCGAAATAATAGTTTACGGATTTGACCATATTAAAAATGACCTAAGGATCGTATTTCTGTGTGTTTATTATAATTAAGTCTATGATTTGATATTTGATGGCGCAGTCTGACTGAGCGGTGATAGGCAGCAGCAGGCTCGTAAGCATTTATTCAAACAGCACTTTACTGCGTTTGCCAGCAGCTCTTAGCAATGCATGAAGCACAGCTCTGTTTATGACTTATCAATTTATCAAGCCTATCAACTCCCGAGATTAGGCTGGCAATACTAAAGTGCCTATAAGAACATCCAATAGTCAAAGGTGTATGAAATACAAATGGTATAGAGATAAACAGTCGACGCGTCATAATTCCTTTAATAACTAAAACCTAAAACATCTTAACTGGGAATATTGAAGACTCATTTACTTTCTTCTCCAACACTGTGTTTTTGCATTATTTAAACCAAATTGAACATGTTTCATTATTTATTTGAGACTAAATAGATTTTATTGATGGATTATATTACGTTATAATAAAAGTGTTCATTCAGTATGTTGTAATTGTCATTATTACAAATATATATATAAAAATCGTCCGATTAATCGTTATTGGCTTTTTTGGTCCTCCAATAATCGGTATTGGTATCGGCGTTGAAAAATCATAATCGGTCGACCTCTAGAATCAACACAAACACTAATGAAACATATCAGTGTACCTGTTGCAGTGCTTGATGGGTCTGGTCGTCCTTACTACCTTGGCGTTGCTGTATCTTCTGGTTGTGGTTGATGATACAGATCTCCTGGTTACAGATAAACAAGACATATTACAGCCAACACATTACAGGAGGATTGAAAGTATTGGTTTTACTTTTCTACATATTTTTGATTTCGAGGTAGGCTTTCATGGCTTTGATTTGTTAGTAAGTCCAGAGCTAAGCGTGTGATTGGTTGATTATTACCTTTTTGGTTTTAAGGTAGGCCTTCTTGGCGGTGATGCGTCCCCTGCGTGCCTCTAGCTGTCTGGTCTTCTGCTGCAGCTGGCTGAGCTTGTCTCTGAGGGGGGGAAGAGAGGCCGAGGGGTCCTCTACCCTCCGCATGGCATCAGGACTCTCATACGCATCATAGTACACTACCTCGTCCTGCCGCTCTGGGGAGGGAAGGGCGCAGAGAGGTACACTGTTAGATAGCCTCACTAGTAGTGTTTCTACAGAGGCTTTGGAGCTGAGCAGTTAGAACAGGTCTAGTGGTTCATTAACAGTAACAGGTTAAGATGTATAGTAGTCTGGGGAGGCTGGTGAGTTGGGCGTTGAGCAGCAGTTCCTAGTCTGAATGTTACTTAGAAGTAACAGGTATAAAGTGCATAGTATTACCAGTGATCTGTCTGCGGAGGCTGGTGAGCTGGGCGTTGAGCAGCAGTTCCTCACAGCGCAGCACCTCAGCCTGGATGTCATAGAGCTGCAGCTGGAGCTCATAGTACAGCGCCTCCATCTGGTCCAACCGCTGCATGGCATTCTCTCCCTCCTGCAGGCTCTGCATCTGAGACAGACAGACATAGATGGGCAGAAACACAGACAGAGAATCAGAATATTGTGTACATCAGGGATGGACAACTTTGATGGGAGTGAGGGCCACAAGAAATCTGAACTCATCATGAAGGGCCGCAGTTGCTGGCGGGTCTGCGTACACACATGTGCATTTCGAAATTGCACCTTGGTTATTCTACTATTCTAACTACAACAGAAATTTGAGACCCGACTGAGTTTTTTTTGTTTTATTGATCTGAGGGCCTTCAGAAGGGGGGCCGCCGCCAGTTGCCCATCCCTGGTGTACCTGATGTGTGGTGAGACATCTGGTGTAAAATGGCTGCCGTGGCATCACCCAGGTAGGTGATACACATTGGTGGTGGATGAGGCATGATTCCCGAATACAATGTGCTTTGAGCATCTTGAAAAATGCTATATAGATTTATCAGTACTTCCCCTCTCAGGCCGTGTTTCCTCTGCTTCAGGCAGATCTCCTTGGCCCTCATTAGTTGACTATTTATTACTATAATAACAGTAGTAGTATAGTCATAGTATTAGTTGTAGTACTGTAATATAGGAGTAATACCTCCTCTTTCAGGCTGTGTTTTCTCTGCTCCAGGCAGATCTCCTTGGCCCTCATCAACTGCAGCGTTTCCTTGGAGACGGCGTACTGCAGACGCTCCATGCGGTCCACAGCTGCAGCCCACGTCGACTTGCCAAACTTCCTCTGGTCCACACGCATCCGCTCATACACCGCTGCAACACAAACACACCCACAGAACAATTACTGTAAAACTTCAATAGCTTGGGCGTTTATTTGCTTAAACAGAACACAACAGGCATGTATGTGTTATCATTTGCACACCATGTCACATTTATTTTGTCTTAGTATGCCTCTATATATATATTGTTTTTACAAGATATGTCCTTGACAGAATACCCCTCTGTGCATTTTAGTCAGTTCTTACTTTCACCACTAGAGGGCTATCTGCTGATTTCTAGGGGTCTGTACTGCCTAAGCTGGAGACAAAAACAAATGATTTACATGTTTGGGAATAGTTATAGACTTTGTAGTCAGTGTGGAGCCAGTGGATAGTTGGGTTATGGTTAGTTTGGGGATTCTGGGAGAGCAGTTTAAAGCCTGGAGATTATGGTCTGACTGAGGGGGTGATCTGCCATCTGGATAATTCATGGCTCTGGAGTTTGTCTGTACAGAGTTTGTGTGTGTTTATGTGTTTCTCTATAGGCGTGTTCACACTGCACCTTAGCTTGGGGCTAAGGGAGATTTTAGCCTGGGGCTAAGGGAGATTTTAGCCCAGGGATAAGGGAGTGTTCACACTAGAGGTCGACCGATTATGATTTTTCAACGCCGATACCGATACCAATTATTGGGGGCCCAAAAAAAGACGATCCCGATGAACTTCTTATGTATTGAGTAGCTTGGATGAAAGGTGCACATAGGTGCCCAGAGTAAACGGCCTGCTCCTCATAGTTGCTAATATATGCATATTATTATTAGTATTGGATAGAAAACACTCTGGAGTTTATAAAACTGTTTGAATTATGTCTTTGAGTATAATAGAACTCATATGGCAGGCAAAAACACTTCCTGTTTGGATTTTTTCTGAGGCTGGTAGATTTTCAACCAAGCTCCCATTGAAATTACAGCGAGATGTGGATGAGTTTTCACTTCCTACGGCTTCCACTAGATGTCAACAGTCAATAGAACTTTGTCTGATGACTCTACTGTGAAGGGGGGCCAAATGAGACTGGAATGAGTAACCACTGCCATGAGGTGACCATGCATTCACCACGCGCGTTCACGTAAGAGGCAGCTCTGTTCCATCGCTCATTTGAAGTCAATGTAATTCTCCGGTTGGAACGTTATTCAAGATGTATGTTAACAACATCCTAAAGATTTATTCAATACATCGTTTGACATGTTTCTACTGACTGTTACGGAACTTTTGGACATTGTCACGTTTTAGTGAACGCGCTTTGTGACTTTGGAATTGTTTACCAAACGCGCTAACCAAAGTAGCTAATTGGACATAAATAACGGACATTATCAAACAAATCAAGCCTTTATTGTGGACCTGTGATTCCTGGGAGTGCATTCTGATGAAGATCATCAAAGGTAAGGAAACATTTATCATGTATTTCTGGTTTCCGTTGACTCCAACATGGCGGCAAATTTGACTCTTGTTCTGAGCTCCGTCTCAGATTATTGCATGGTTTGCTTTTTCCGTAAAGTTTTTTTGAAATCTGACACCGCGGTTGCATTAAGGAGAGGCATATCTATAATTCCATGTGTATAACTTGTATTATCATCTACATTTATGATGAGTATTTCTGTTGAAACGATGTGGCTATTCACTATCACTGGATGTTTTTGGAACTAGTGAATGTAACGCGCTAATGTAAACTCAGAATTTTAAATATAAATATGAACTTTATCAAACAAAACATGCATGTATTGTGTAACATGCAGTCCTATGAGTGTCATCTGATGAAGATCATCAAAGGTTAGTGATTAATTTTAGCTATATTTTCTGCTTTTTGTGACTGCTATCTTTCACTGGAAAAATGGCTGTGTTTATTGTGGTTTGGTGTGACCTAACATAATCGTTTGTAGTGCTTTCGCTGAAAAGCCTACTTGAAATCGGACACTGTGGTGGGATTAACAACAAGATTACCTTTAAAACATTTATGTCTGAGGAATTTTAATTATGAAATTTCTGTTGTTTTGAATTTGACGCCCTGCACTTTCACTGGCTGTTGTCATATCATCCCGTTACCAGGATTTCAGCCATAAGAAGTTAATCGGACGATTTTTAAAAAATGTACTCGTAATAATGACAATTACAACAATACTGAATGAACACTTATTTTAACTTAATATAATACATTAAAAAAATCAATTTAGCCTCAAATAAATAATGAAACATGTTCAATTTGGTTTAAATAATGCAAAAACAAAGTGTTGGAGAAGAAAGTAAAAGTGCAATATGTGCCATGTAAAAAAGCTAACGTTTAAGTTCGTTGCTCAGAACATGAGAACATTTGAAAGCTGGTGGTTCCTTTTAACATGAGTCTTCAATATTCCCAAGTAAGAAGTTTTAGGTTGTAGTTATTATAGGACTATTTCTCTCTATACCATTTGTATTTCATTAACCTTTGACTATTGGATGTTCTTATAGCCACTTTAGTATTGCCAGTGTAACAGTATAGCTTCCGTCCCTCTCCTCGCTCCTACCTGGGCTCGAACCAGGAACACATTGACAACAGCCACCCTCGAAGCGGCGTTACCCATGCAGAGCAAGGGGAACAACTACTCCAAGTCTCAGAGCGAGTGACGTTTGAAACGCTATTAGCGCATACCCTGCTAACTAGCTAGCCATTTCACATCGGTTACACCAGCCTAATCTCGGGAGTTGATAGGCTTGAAGTCATAAACAGCGCAATGCTTGAAGCACAACGAAGAGCTGCTGGAAAAACGCACGAAAGTGCTGTTTGAATAAATGCTTACGAGCCTGCTGCTGCCTACCACCGTTCAGTCAGACTGCTCTAACAAATCATAGACTTAGTTATAACATAATAACACACAGAAATACGAGCCTTAGGTCATTAATATGGTCGAATCCGGAAACTATCATCTCGAAAACAAGAAGTTTATTCTTTCAGTGAAATACAGAACCGTTCCGTATTTTATCTAACGGGTGGCATCCATAAGTCTAAATATTCCTGTTACAGTGCACAACCTTCAATTTTATGTCATAATTATGTAAAATTCTGGCAAATTATGCGGCCCAAACTGTTGCATATACACTGACTCTGCGTGCAATGAATGCAAGAGAAGTGACACAATTTCACCTGGTTAATATTGCCTGCTAACCTGGATTTCTTTTAGCTAAATATAAAAGGTTTAAAAAATATATACTTCTGTGTATTGATTTTAAGAAAGGCATTGATGTTTATGGTTAGGCACACGTTGGAGCAACGATACGCACCGCATCGATTATATGCAACGCAGGACACGCTAGATAAACTAGTAATATCATCAACCATGTGTAGTTAACTAGTGATTATGATTGATTGAGTGATTGTTTTTTATAAGATAAGTTTAATGCTAGCTAGCAACTTACCTTGGCTTACTGCATTCGCGTAACAGGCAGGCTCCTCGTGGAGTGCAATGTAATCAGGTGGTTAGAGCGTTGGACTAGTTAACTGTAAGGTTGCAAGATTGAATCCCCCGAGCTGACAAGGTAAAAATCTGTCATTCTGCCCGTGAACGAGGCAGTTAACCCACCGTTCCTAGGCCGTCATTGAAAATAAGAATGTGTTCTTAACTGACTTGCCTAGTTAAATAAAGATTAAATAAAGGTGTAAAAAAATAAAAATAAAAAAAATCAGCCAAATCGGTGTCCAAAAATACCTAATTATTCGGTCAACCTCTAGTTCACACTCTAAAGTAGGCTAGCACCAACCTTAGCCCAGAACTAGCTGGTCCTGCTCCGGAGGAGGGTTAGTACCGACTTTTCGGGGTTAGTCCCAGAAACATAGTGCCAAAAAAGCATGTGTGAAACTGTGTCAAGAACAACACCTAGAATGATCACTGTCCAATCACAAAAGCGACACTCAATATACATATGCTTGTGAGGCTGTAATGCGTTCTGAAGGTTATTTTGATAAGTAAATTCATACTATTTAATCATGAGGACAAAAACCAAAATACTTTAAATCAGAGAAAAAACAATGCCTATGCCTAACAAAAATGGTTGCTATGCAGGCTGGCTAAGGTCTTCTCACTTAGCCAACTAAAGCTACAAACTCTACAGCTGGAAGGGCAGCAAACAATCCATTTTCCTCTGTTTTCATAGCTTTTCTATTGACATTTAATTGCATATATACATGATAATAATATTGTTGCATGATTTCGCCTGGATCAGAAAAGTTGATGTCTCATTCATTCACTGCAATCTCTGTACAGGAGCGAGATAGAATTTCAAAAGTGAAACATTGTTTCCGATGTCAGACAGGCAGACAGCAAAGTTTATACAAAGCATCACTGTTGGAAATCAAATGCTAGAAGCAACAGGAAATATTGTGTTAATAAATTGCTTATAATATTGGTTGTGCGTCAGAGATGTTGGTCGCATGTTGTGTTTGTCAGTTAGCCCAGGGCTTGGGTATACAAGTGTGAATCCTTAGGCAGGGCTAAAGTTTAGCCCAGGGTTAACAAATACTTATGTGAACACAGGCTACGCTAACCCAGGCCTGTCTAGCCTGGAGCTAAGATATCCCGGGGCGAAGAACAACGCCAGTGTGAAAAGGCCTTATATGTGTGTGTGTGTGTGTGTACCTTTCTGAGCCCTGGCGGTGGTCTCAAAGAACTTGACGGTAAGGTCCTGTATGGAGAGAACGGCAGCGTGAGCCTTCCTCATCCACTCCTCATTCTCCCTCCTCAGCCCCTCCACACGACGAGGCCCCAGGCGCTCCGTCTCCAAGGAGATCTGACCGAGGGGACACAGATCAATAGGGGTCACGCAAAGGTCAAATCAACATAAATCAATTACATTTTTATTAATATATTATCCCAGAGGGAAATATAGTGTGTCGGTCCAGCAGGATAAAATAAAGGGATTGGATTAATAAATGAAAGTCAAACTCTCGCACATTGATACATTGAAAAATTCAGACCTTACAAATAGTGATTAATTGAGGATTTAAAGTACCTCAATTCACCTGGCCTCATGTCAGTCTTTAACAGCAGGTTGTGCTGTGGTGTAGCAGTCAGGGACATGTGTTTACTGTACTACTAAACCCAGTGTCCTCCTTTGTTGTAACTTTGGATAACTGTAGGACGTTCTCTAAGGTTAAGACAATCTCATTTAATCAAACATACCGAGGCAACGACAATCAAGTGCTTAAGTGTTATTGACTTCTCAGGCTTAGTTCATTACTTGGAAGTGACTTAAGTAAGGTCTTTTACACTGTCTTTGTAGCTAGCTAACCAGCCCTGGATACGTCCTGGGAGTTAGTAAAACAGCTGATTATTGTGTTTTTTATCTTTAACTTAAAGACCCTTGCTCCCTTCGGTCTCAACGTAGACTTTGATCTGAAGCCATTCTTGTGATTATTGTGACTTTGCCATTGTAATTGTTTGTAAGCTTGTGTAGTCTAAAATGAATCTATGATCGTATGCTATCCATTTGTTTTTTGTATGCTGTTCTTTGTATGGCATTTTAATATTTGAGAATTAACCAATGATATTAGGCCACTCTTGGCCATGATTACAGACACCTGTGTGTCTTTTGACACTATATAAACGAGTCATCCCGCAGTGTTTGTGATTATACCCTGATGAAGACAGCTTGGTTGTCGAAACGTTGGATATTACATTTTTGCATCTGAGCTCCTAGAGTGTGCGGCTCTCCTTTATTTTCAAGAGAGCAGCTGGAACATATTGTACTTAGAGTAGCTGATTTCCTAAGAACAGCCCCCACACAGCCCACTGTTTTGCTCCTGTCTGGACCAGCCTTGATTTCAACGTCCACGGATGTAGATTTTTGGTCCGGTCCAGAACAAATCTGAATCCATCATAGACGTCTATGTTTGGTTCAGATTTGGTCCGGTCTGAACAAGCTTTGATTTGGCTCAAACAAACATATATGCTTGGTTCAGATTTGGTCCAGTCTTGATTTCAACGTCCAGAGTCGTCCGGTCCTACCGGCCTAAATTTGGTCCAAACATAGACGTCTATAATTGGTTCAGATTTGGTCCGATCCAGACTGGCCTTGATTTGGCCCAAACATAGACATTTCACAAGTTTGGACAGCACAATACAGTAAAGAAAAGTTGAGTATAGCACAGTACCTTAGAGTATAGTACAGTATAATGTACTGTATTGTACCCTATTTTACTCTAATGTACTCTACTGAACTAAACTGTACTCTACTGAATTAAACTGTCCTGCTGCTCATTGACTACAGCTCAGCGTTCAACACCATAGTGCCCACAAAGCTCATCACTAAGCTAAGGAACCTGGGACTAAACACCACCCTCTGCAACTTGATCCTGGACTTCCTGACGGGCCGTCCCCAGGTGGTAAGGGTAGGCAACAACACATCTGCCACGCTGATCCTCAACACCAGTTCCCCTCGGGGTGCGTGCTTAGTCCCTCCTGTACTCCCTTGTTCAACCACGACTGCGTGGCCAAGCACGATTCCAACACCATCATTAAGTTTGCTGACGACAACAGTGGTAGGCCTGATCACCGACAACGATGAGACAGCCTATAGGGAGGAGGTCAGAGACCTGGCAGTGTGGTGCCAGGACAACAACCTCTCCCTCAATGTGAGCAAGACAAAGGAGCTGATCGTGGACTACAGGAAAAGCCGGGGCCGAACAGCCCCCATTAACATCGACGGGGCTGTAGTGGAGCAGGATGAGAGTTTCAAATTCCTTTGGGTCCAAATCACCAACGAACTAACATGGTCCAAGCACACCAAGACAGTTGTGAAGAGGGAACGACAACACCCTTTTCCCCTTAGGAGACTGAAAAGATTTGGCATGGGTCCTCAGATCCTCTAAAAGTTATACAGCTGCACCATCGAGAGCATCCTGACCGGTTGCATCACCACCTGGTATAGCAACTGCTCGGTATCTGGCGGTAAGGCGCTACATAGGGTACCCTTACATCAGAGGCCAAGCTTCCTGACACCCAGGACCTATATACCAGGCGGTGTCAGAGGAAGGCCCAAAAAATTGTCAAAGACTCCAGTCACCCAAGTCATAGACTGTTCTCTCTGCTACCGCATGGCAAGCGGTACCGGAGTGACAAGTCTAGGTCCAAAAGGCTCCTTAACAGCATCTACCCCCAAGCCATAAGACTGCTGAACAATTAATCAAATGGCCACCCGGACTATTTACATTAACCCCCCCCCCCACCCCCCTGCTTTTACACTGCTGCTACTCGCTGATCTTCATCTAAGTCACAACAATAGACAAACAGTGTGTTATTGTATGTTTCTTGTCTATATTGAATACATAATTTAAACATTCACAGTGTAGGTTGGGAAAAGTATGTGAACCCCTAGGCTAATGACTTCTCCAAAAGCTCATTGGAGTCAGGAGTCAGCTAACCTGGAGTCCAATCAATGAGACGAGATTGGAGATGTTGGTTAGAGCTGTCTTGCCCTATAAAAAACACTCACAAAATTTGAGTTTGCTATTCACAAGAAGCATTGCCTGATGTGAACCATGCCTCAAACAAAAGAGATCTCAGAAGACCTAAGAATAAGAATTGTTGACTTGCATAAAGCTGGAAAGGGTTACAAAAGTATCTCTAAAAGCCTTGATGTTCATCAGTCCACGGTAATACAAATTGTCTATAAATGGAGAAAGTTCAGCACTGTTGCTACTCTCCCTGGGAGTGGCAGTCCTGCAAAGATGACTGCAAGAGCACAGTGCAGAATGCTCAATGAGGTTAAGACGAATTCTAGAGTGTCAGCTAAAGACTTACAGAAATCTCTGGAACATGCTAACATCTCTGTTGACGAGTCTACGATATGTAAAACACTATACAAGAATGGTGTTCATGGGAGGACACCACGGAAGAAGCCACTGCTGTCCAAAAACATATTGCTGGACATCTGAAGTTTGCAAAAGTGCAGCTGGATGTTCCACAGCGCTACTGGCAAAATATTCTGTGGACAGATGAAACTACAGTTGAGTTGTTTGGAAGGAAGATACAACCCTATGTGTGGAGAGAAAAAGGCACAGCACACCAACATCAAAACCTCATCCCAACAGTAAAGTATGGTGGAGGGAGCATCATTGTTTGGGGTTGCTTTGCTGCCTCAGGGCCTGGACAGCTTGCTATCGTCGACGGAAAAATGAATTCCCAAGTTTATCAAGACATTTTGAAGGGAAATGTTAGGCTATCTGTCTGCCAATTGAAGCTCAACAGAAGTTGGGTGATGCAACAGGACAACGACCCAAAACAAAGAAGTAAATAAACAACAGAATAGATTCAACAGAAGAAAACACGCCTTCTGGAGTGGTCCAGTCAGAGTCCTGACCTCAACCCGATTGAGATGCTGTGGTATGACCTCGAGAGAGAAGTTCACACCGGACATCCCAAGAAATTTGCTGAACTGAAACAGTTTTGTAAAGAGGAATGGTCCAAAATTCCCCCTGACTGTTGTGCAAGTCTGATCCGCAACTACAGAAAACGTTTGGTTGAGGTTATTGCTGCCAAAAGAGGGTCAACCAGTTAGAAAATCCAAAGGTCCACATACTTTTTCCACCCCGCACTCTGAATGTTTACACAGTGTGTTCAATACAGACATGAAAACGTAAAATTGTTTGTGTGTTATTAGTTTAAGCAGACTGTGTTTGTACAGTTGGAATCAGAAGTTTACATACACACAGTCACTAAAACTCGTTTTTCAACCACTCCACACATTTATTGCTAACAAACTATAGTTTTGGCAAGTCGGTTAGGACATCTACTTTGTGTATGACACAAGTAATTTTTCCAACAATTGTTTACAGATTATTTCACTGATAATTCACTCTATCACAATTCCAGTGGGTCAGAAGTTTACATACACTAAGTTGACTGTGCCTTTAAACAGCTTGGAAAATTACAGAAAATTATGTCATGGCTTTAGAAGCTTTTGACAGGAGGATGTATTTGTGGCTGTATTTCAATGCCTACCTTCAAACTCAGTGCCTCTTTGCTTGACATCATGGGGAAATAGAAAGACATCAGCCAAGACCTCAGAAGAAACATTGTAGACTTCCACAAGTCTGGTTCATCCTCGGGAGCAATTTCCAAACGCCTGAAGGTACCACGTTCATCTGTACAAACAATAGTACGCAAGTATAAACACCATGGTACCACACAGCCGTCATACCGCTCAGGAAGGAGACGTGTTCTGTCTCCTAGAGATGAACGTACTTTGGTGCGAAAAGTGAAAATCAATCCCAGAACAACAGCAAAGGACCTTGTGAAGATGCTGGAGGAAACAGGTACAAAAGTATCTATACCCACAGTTAAACGAGTCCTATATCGACATAACCTGAAAGGCCACTCCGCAAGGAAGAAGCCACTGCTCCAAAACCGCGATAAAAAAGCCAGACGACTGTCACGTTCCTGACCGGTTTTCTGTTATTTTGTATGTGTTTGACGGTCAGGGCGTGAGTTTGGGTGGGTAGTCCATGTTATGTGTTTCTATGTTGGTAATAGGGTGACCTGATATGGCTCTCAATTAGAGGCAGGTGGCTTTCATTTCCTCTGATTGAGAGACATATTAAGGTAGGTGTTTTCACACTGTTTGTTTGTGGGTGGTTGTCTCCTGTGTCAGTGTCTATGTATGTTACGCCACACGGGACTGTTTCGGTTTCGGTTTTGTTTGTTCGTTCGTTTTATGTAGTCAGTTTTCCTGTTCATGCGTTCTTCGTGCTTCATGTAGTTCGTCGTCCAGGTCTGTCTATGTCGTTTATTGTTTTTGTAATTATTCAAGTGTTCGCCGTGTTTTCTGTTTTGTTTATTAAAAAATCATGTCTTATCACAACGCTGCATTTTGGTCTAATCCTTGCTACTCCTCTTCGGATGAGGAGAAGGAGGAAGCGCGTTACAGAACCACCCACCAAACCCAGATCAAGCAGCGGGACCACGAACAGTGGTCCACGAAAAAAAGGATTGCAGGATTTCTGGAGTTGGGAGGAAATCATAGAGGGAAAAGGACCCTGGGCTAAGGTGGGAGTGAATCGCCGCTTTGAGGAGGAGAAGGAGGCAGCCACAGCCCAAAACTGCAGATATGAAGGTACGCGGCTAGCAAGGAAGCCAGAGAAGAAACCCCAAAAATGTATTGGGGGGGGTGGGGGGGGGCTAAGAGGTAGTGGGCCAAGGGCAGGTAGGAGACCTGCGCCCACTTCTCAGGCTAACCGTGGAGAGCGGGAGTACGGGCAGACACCGTGTTACGCAGTAGAGCGCACGGTGTCTCCTGTACGTGTGCATAGCCCGGTGCGGGTTATTCCACCTCCCCGCACTGGTAGGGCTAGATTGAGCGTTGAGCCGGATGTCATGAAGCCGGCCCTACATATCTGGCCACCAGTACGCCTCCTCGGGCCGGCTTACATGGCACCAGCCTTACGCATGGTGTCCCCGGTTCGCCTACATAGCCCGGTGCTGGTTATTCCACCTCCCTGCACTGGTCGGGCGACGGGGAGTATTCAACCAGGTAAGGTTGGGCAGGCTCAATGCTCAAGGGAGCCAGTACGCCTGCACGGTCCGGTATTTCCGGCGCCACCTTCCCGCCCCAGCCTAGTACCACCAGTGCCTACACCACGCACCAGGCTTCCAGTGCATTTCCAGAGCCCTGTTCCTCCTCCACGCACTCTCCCTATGGTGCGTGTCTCCAGCCCAGTGCCTCCAGTTCCGGCACCACGCACTAAGCCACCTGTGCGTCTCCAGAGCCCTGTACGCACTGTTCCTTCTCCCCGCACTCGCCCTGAGGTGCGTGCCCTTAGCCCGGTACCACCAGTGCCGGTACCACGCATCAGGCATACAGTGCGCCTCATCCGGCCAGAACCATCCGTCTGCCCAGCGCCATCTGAGCCATCCGTCTCCCCAGCGCCATCTGAGCCATCCGTCTGCCCAGTGCCGTCTGAGCCATCCGTCTGTCCCGAGCTATTAGAGCCGCCCGTCTGTCCCGAGCCGTCAGAGCCGTTAGTCAGTCAGGAGCCGCTAGAACCATTCGTCTGTCAGGATCTGCCAGAGCCGCCAAGCAGACAGGATCTGCCAGAGCCGCCAACCAGACAGGATCTGCCAGAGCCGCCAACCAGACAGGATCTGCCAGAGCCGCCAACCAGACAGGATCTGCCAGAGCCGCCAACCAGACAGGATCTGCCAGAGCCGCCAACCAGACAGGATCTGCCAGAGCCGTCAGCGAGCCATGAGCGTCCAGAGCCGTCAGCGAGCCATGAGCGTCCAGAGCCGTCAGCGAGCCATGAGCGTCCAGAGCCGTCAGCCAGCCATGACCAGCCAGAGCCGTCAGCCAGCCATGACCAGCCAGAGCCGTCAGCCAGCCATGACCAGCCAGAGCCGTCAGCCAGCCATGACCAGCCAGAGCCGTCAGCCAGCCAGGATCCGCCAGAGTCGTCCAGCCAGGATCCGCAAGAGCCAGCCATCCAGAACTGCCCCTCAGTCCAGAGCTGTCTCTCTGTCCGGAGCTGCCCTTCAGTCCGGAGTTGCCCCTCTATCCTGAGCTACCTCTCTATCCTGACCTACCTCTCTATCCTGAGCTACCTCTCTATCCTGACCTACCTCTCTATCCTGACCTACCTCTCTATCCTGACCTACCTCTCTATCCTGACCTACCTCTCTATCCTGACCTACCTCTCTATCCTGACCTACCTCTCTATCCTGACCTACCTCTCTGTCCTGAGCCACTTTATCCCGGTGCTGCCCCATATATCGACGGTACCCTTTAAATTAAGTGGGTGGAATAGGAGGGTGGTCATTCAGAGGGGAATACGGAAGCTGGGATTGACTATGGTGGGGTGGGGACCTCGCCCAGAGCCTGAGCCACCACCGTGGTCAGACGCCCACCCAGACCCTCCCCTAGACTTTTGGTGGTGCGTTCGGAGTACGCACCTTGGGGGGGGGGGTTATGTCTTTATTATTCAAGTGTTCGCCGTGTTTTCTGTTTTGTTTATTAAAAAATCATGTCTTATCACAACGCTGCATTTTGGTCTAATCCTTGCTACTCCTCTTCGGATGAGGAGAAGTAGGAAGCCTGTTACAACTACGGTTTGCAACTGCACATGGGGACAAATATTGTTACGGCTGTCGAAGTCGTTCTCCTCCTCAGACGAGGAGGAGCATGGATCGGACCAACACGCAGAGTGGAAAGTGGTCATCTTTCAATGAACATAGACTGAACACTTACACATACAAAAACAACAAACGTGACAAAACCAAAAACAGTCCCGTGTGGTACGAACACTGACATGAGATACAAACACCCACAAAACACACCTGAATCCCAGGCTGCCTAAGTATGATTCTCAATCAGGGACAACGATTGACAGCTGTCTCTGATTGAGAATCATACCCGGCCGAACACAAACATCCCAACATAGAAAATAACACAGACAACCCACCCCAACTCACGCCCTGACCAACTAAAATAATACAAGAAAAATGAAAAACAGGTCATGAACGTGACAAATATCGTACTTTTTGGAGAAATGTCCTCTGGTCTGATGAAACAAAAATAGAACTGTTGGCCATAATGACCACTGTTATGTTTGGAGGAAAAAGGGGTAGGCTTGCAAGCAAAAGAACACCATACCAACCGTGAAACACGGGGGTGGCAGCATAATGTTGTGGGGGTGCTTTGCTGCAGGAGGGGCTTGTGCACTTCACAAAATAGATGGCATCATGAGGGAGGACAATTATGTGGATATATTGAAGCAACATCTTAAAGACATCAGTCAGGAAGTTAAAGCTTGGTCGCAAATGGGTCTTCCAAATGGACAATGACCTAAAGCATACTTCCAAAGTTGTTGCAAAATGGCTTAAGGACAACAAAGTCAAGGTATTGGAGTGGCCATCACAAAGCCCTGACCTCAATCCCATAGAAAAGTTGTGGGCAGAACTGAAAAAACGTGTGCGAGCAAGGAGGCCTACAAACCTAACTCAGTTACACTAGCTCTGTCAGGAGGAATGGCCCAAAATTCACTTATTAAGGGAAGCTTGAGGAAGGCTACCCGAAACATTTGACCCAAGTTAAACAATTTTAAAGGCAATGCTACCAAATACTAATTGAGTGTATGTAAACCTCTGACCCACTGGAATTGTGATACAATGAATTATAAGTGAAATAATCTGTCTGTAAACAATTGTTGGAAAAATGATGCACAAAGTAGATGTCCTAACCGACATGCCAAAACTTTAGTTTGTTAACAAGAAATTTGTGGAGTGGTTGAAAAACGAATTTTAATGACTCCAACCTAAGTGCATGTAAACTTTCAACTTCAACTGTATATTATTGTGACCTAGATGAAGATCAGATCAAATGTTATGACCCATTTATGTAGAAATCCAGGTATTTCCAAAGGGTTCACATACTTTTTCTTGCCACTGTAATTCTACTGTGTTACTTTTGATTTTATTTTATTTAGTAAATATTTTCTTAACTCTATTTCTTCAACTGCACTGTTGTTTAAGTTCTTGTAAGTAAGCATTTCACAGTAAGGTCTACTACACCTGTTGTATTTGGAGAATGTGACGAATAAAATTGGATTTGATTTGGATGAGGTAGTCACCTGAAATGCATTTCAATTAACAGGTGTGCCTTGTTAAAAGTTAATTTGTGGAATTTCTTTCCTTCTTAATGCGTTTGAAACAATCAGTTGTGTTGTGACAAGGTAGGGTTGGTATACAGATGATAGCCCTATTCGGTAAAAGACCAAGTCCATATTATGGCAAGAACAGCTCAAACAAGTTGTCCATCATCAATTTAAGACATGAAGGTCAATCCGGAAAATGTCAAGAACTTTGAACGTTTCGTCAAGTGCAGTTGCAAAAACCATTAAGCGCTATGAGGAAACTGGCTCTCATGAGGACAGCCACAGGAAAGAAAGGCCCAGAGTTACCTCTGCTAAAGAGGATACGTTCATTAGAGTTACCAGCCTCAGAAAGTGAAGCCCAAATAAACAGAGTTCAAGTACTAAACACATCTCAACATAAACTGTTCAGAGGAGACTGTGTGAATCAGGCCTTCATGGTCCAATTGCTGCAAAGAAATCACTACTAAAGGACAGCAATAAGAAGAGACTTGCTTGGGCCAAGAAACTACGAGCACTGGACATTAGACCATTGGAAATCTGTCCTTTGGTCTGATTTTGGTTCCAACCGTCTTTGTGAGACGCAGAGTAGGTGAACGGATGATCTCTGCATGTGTGGTTCCCACCGTGAAGCATGGAGGAGGACTTGTGATGGTGTGGGGGTGCTTTGCTGGTGACACTGTGTGATTTATTTAGAATTCAAGGCACACTTAACCAGCATGGCTACCACAGCATTCTGCAGCGATACGCCATCCCATCTGGTTTGCGCTTAGTGGGACTACCATTTGTTTTTCACCAGGACAATGACAAATAACACAGCTCCAGGCTGTGTATGGGCTTTTTGACCAAGAAGGAGAGTGAGGGAGTACTGCATCAGATGCCCTGGCCTCCACAATTACTCGACCTCAACTTAATTGAGATGGTTTGGGATGAGTTGGATGGCAGAGTGAAGGAAAAGCAGCCAACAAATGCTCAGCATATGTGGGAACTCCTTCCAGACTGTTGGAAAAGCATTCCAGGTGAAGCTGGTTGAGAGAATGCCAGGAGTGTGCAAAGATGTCATCAAGGCAAAGGGTGGCTACTTCAAACAATCTCAAATATAAAATATATTTTGATTTGTTTAACACTTTTTTAGCTACTACATGATTCCATATATTATTTCATAGTTTTGATGTCTTCACTATTATTCTACAATGTAGAAAATGGTAAAAATAAAGAAAAACCCTTGAATGAGTAGGTGTGTCCAAACTTTTGACTGGTACTGTATGTGCAGTTGAAATTTAGCCATGGAATCAATGACCAAAAAAGACATATTTTCAATTTCTGTAAATGATGTCTTCTTAACATTCATTCAGAACTGAAAACAAACTTAATTTCATAATCCTGAAAATAGATGTTTTCAACATCCAGAAAATATGTATTTTCAACTTTCATTCAGAACTGAAACTGGAAAGACGTATTTTCGACATCATTTTGCTTACTGGAAGACTACATACACTCACTCATATGTTAATATCTCAATGTAAAACAGATGTGTCTGTATGGGCGCTCTCTCTCTCTCACACACACACACACACACACACACACACACACACACACACACACACACACACACACACACACACACACACACACACACACACACACACACACACACACACACACACACACACACACACACACACACACACACACGCAGGCAAGCACACACAGTAATCAACAGCACGCCACACGTGACCTGAGTAGTTTACATCAGCCAACAAACTGTATGCTGAGTGTGAGTGACAGAGGGAGAGAAAGACTTAGATAGAGGGGGGAGAGAGTAGATAGAGAGAGAGAGAGAGTGTGTGTGTTAGAGAGAGAAAAGGCAAGATAAAGGGAGAGTACTCAGTCAGTCCCACAAAATTAGATATGACCTTAGTGCTGAGGTATCCATTCTCCAATAGAGAGGGAATATTAGCCCTCTACAAAAACTAGAACATTTAGACTTTGACTAACATCTGGGCCACACATCCTGCTGTGGAACTATGGAAACACCATAACAATGGGGATGCCCATCTTAAAAGAAATAGGTCTACTGTAAACACTGGCTAGTCACTTCACTGCAGACTTTCTTTCCAAGGGCTATTGACCCCATGTAAAATACACAATTTCTACTCTGCCATTGTTCTCCGTTTCCCTGATTTTGTTGTTGACTGTTGTCCTTGTGTATGCCTAGGTGGGTTAGGCATGGTTCTGGTTAAATAAGGTGTTCTTGGAGTGAAAGAGCTAAAGACATGAATAGATGAAGTTATCGGGAAATCTAGAATAGAAGTATGAGAATGGAATAATGAGATGCGAATAGAATAGTGGACATGATGTCAGAGAGCCTTTATGTTGCTTTCTGTCCAGTCTGCCACGTGGTCCAGTAAGCCCCTCCCCCTCTCAGCCGTCACTTCCTCGTTGCTGTGTCACTGTGGTGTGGACCATGTGGTGTGGGTCTCATCTCAGACACGACACCCTATTTATCCATGACCTAATCCCACACCACTAAATTATACACACACACTGACACTGCCTCCAGTAATAGAACTACACTACAATATACCTCCATTCTTTTGCCCATCTTTTCACACGTCCTCTACAGCCCACTATGTAATCTGCAGCTTCAGACAGCTGGTGTCGAAGTGAATGAGGCAGAAATAGCGGCCAGGTCTGTTTCCAGGGCCATAGGGCCACAGGCTGAGATAACTACAGACAGACCACAAAGATAACAACAGATAAACCAGTGTCACAGTGTCATGGTCCTTATCACAGATGCTTAAAACTGCCTTCTATCACTTTGGGAGTGGGGAACATTAGCACAGACACAGAGTTTTATCATCCAGAATGTTAATGTTCTTCCTCCTACCTATGCTACATAGCCATCGGTCTGTAGGTTACAGAAGCTACATGACTTATTAATGCATGCCTTCTGACCCTGGCTGTAACAGAATACCCACGCTGCATCACTCCAACACGCGATATTGCCTTCCCACAATGCACCATTCATCCTATACCTGCTCTCCTTTGTCCTCGACACTCATTCACTTCATCCCTTCATTCATCAGATCCCTCATTCACTTGTTCCACTTGGCATGTTGACAGGGGCTAGGGTTCAGGGATGGGCAATTCTATTGCTGATAGACTGCAGCGTGTGCAGGCTTTTGTTCCAACCCAGCTCTAACACAGTGATCAAAATTGGCGATTTGAAAACCACGATTAGTTGATTACTTGAATTGTAGTTACTGCTGGGCTTGAACAAAAGCCTGCCTAACGATACCCATTATCAGTTCAGACCCGAGCCTAAAATGAACTTTTTGGTCCACCAGCCACTGTGGCAGGTAGATAAAAAATACAAATAAATCTACCAGACACTCAGATTTTCTACCGGCCCAAATATTTTTTGGAGCTACAATTACACCAACACAACAAAACAAAAACATGGATGAGTATGCTTTGTAATGTTTCTAAAACAATAAATGTATGACAAGTAAGAAGTAATAACCAGGGTTCATTATATTTGGCTTAGCACCTAAAACCCTCACAAACTTTTACAGATGCACAATTGAGAGCATCCTGTCGGGCTGTATCACTGCCTGGTACGGCAACTACACCGCCCGCAACCGCAGGGCTCTCCAGAGGGTGGTGCAGTCTGCCCAACGCATCACCAGGGGCAAACTACCTGCCCCCCAGGACACCTACAGGACCCGATGTTACGAGAAGTCCAAAAAGATCATAAAGGACAACAACCATCCAAGCCACTGCCTTTACACCCCGCTATCATCCAGGAGGCAAGGTCAGTACAGGTGCATGAATGCTGGGACCGAGAGACTGAAAAAAGGCTTCTATCTCAAGGCCATCAGACTGTTAAAAAGCCATCACTAGCTGTGCCTATATACATAGACTTGAAATCACTGGCCACTTTAAAAATGGAACATTAGTCACTTTAATGTTTACATATTTTGCATAACTCATCTCATATGTACAGTTGAAGTCAGAAGTTTACATACACCTTAGCCAAATACATTTAAACTCTGTTTTTCACAATTTCTGCCATTTAATCCTAGTAAAAAATCCCTGTCTTAGGTCAGTTAGGATCACCACTGTATTTTAAGAACATGAAATGTCAGAATAATAGTAGAGAGAATGATTTATTTCAGCTTTTATTTCTTTCATCACATTCCCAGTGGGTCAGAAGATTACATACACTCAATTAGTATTTGGTAGCACTGCCTTTAAAATTGTTTAACTTGGGTCAAACGTTTCGGGTAGCCTTCCTCAAGCTTCCCACAATAAGTTGGGTGAATTTTGGCCCATTCCTCCTGACAGAGCTTGAGTAACTGAGTCAGGTTTGTCGGCCTCCTTGCTCGCACACATCTTTTCAGTTCTGCCCACAAATGTTCTATAGGATTGAGGTCAGGGCTTTGTGATGGCCACTCCAATACCTTGACTTTGTTGTCCTTAAGCCATTTTGTCACAACTTTGGAAGTATGCTTGGGGTCAATGTCCATTTGGAAGACCCATTTGCGACCAAGCTTTAACTTCCTGACTGATGTCTTGACATGTTGCTTCAATATATCCACATAATTGTCCTTCCTCATGATGCCATTTATTTTGTGAAGTGCACAAGCCCCTCCTGCAGCAAAGCACGCCCACAACATTATGCTGCCACCCCGTGCTTCACGGTTGGGATGGTGTTCTTCGGGTTGCAAGCCTCCCCCTTTTTCCTCCAAACATAACGGCGGTCATTATGGCCAAACAGTTCTATTTTTATTTCATCGGAGCAGAGCACATTTCTCCAAAAAGTACGATCTTTGTCCCCATGTGCAGTTGCAAACCGTAGTCTGGCTTTTTTTAATGGCGGTTTTGGAGCATGGCTTCTTCCTTGCTGAGCGGACTTTCAGGTTATATCGATATAGGACTCATTTTACTGTGGATATAGATACTTTTGTACCAGTTTCCTCCAGCATCTTCACAACATCCTTTGCTGTTGTTCTGGGATTGATTTGCACTTTTCGCACCAAAGTACGTTCATCTCTAGGAGACAGAACACATCTCCTTCCTGAGCGGTATGACGGCTGTGTGGTCCCATGGTGTTTATACTTGTGCACTATTGTTTGTACAGATGAACGAGGTACCTTCAGGCATTTGGAAATTGCTCCCAAGGATGAACCAGACTTGTGGTGGTCTACAATTGTTTTTCTGAGGTCTTGGTTGATTTCTTTTGATTTTCCCATGATGTCAAGCAAAGAGGCACTGAGTTTAAATGTAGGCCTTGAAATACATCCGCAGGTACACCTCCAATTGACTCAAATTATGTCAATTAGCCTATCAGAAGCTTCTAAAGCCATGACATCATTTTATTTTTTCCCCCAAGCTGTTTAAAGGAACAGTCAACTTAGTGTATGTAAATGTCTGACCCACTGGAATTGTGATACAGTGAATTATAAATTAAATAATCTGTCTGTAAACAATTTTTGGAAAAATGACTTGTGTCATGCACAAAGTAGGTGTTCTAACCCGAATTGCCAAAACTGTAGTTTGTTTACAAGAAATTTGTGGAGTGGTTGATAAACACGTTTTAATGACTCCAACATAAGTGTATGTAAACTTCCGACTTCAACTGTATGTACTGTATTTTATCCTATTCTACTGTGTTTTAGTCTATGCCACTGACATTTCTCTCCAAATATGTATATAGTGTTAATTCCATTCCTTTACTTTAGACTTGTGTGTATTGTTGTGAAATTGTTAGATATTACTTGTTAGATATTACTGCACTGTTGGAGCTAGAAACACAAGCATTTTGCTACAGATGCGATAAAAATCAGCTAAACTGTCACGTTCCTGACCTGTTTTCTCTTGTTTTGTATGTGTTTATTGGTCAGGGCGTGAGCTGGGTAGGCATTTCTATGTGTTGTGTTTCTATGCTGGGTTAAAGGGTTAATTGACCTTGTATGGCTCTCAATCAGAGACAGGTGTTTTCGTTCTCCTCTGATTGAGACATACATAGGGAGGTTGTTTCTCACTGTTTGTTTGTGGGTGATTGTCGCTGTGTTGTCGCTGTGTCATGTATGCACTAGTTCATTCGTAGCTTCACGTTCGTCAGTTTTGTTAGTTTGTTAAAGTGTTTCGTTTCATGTTCATCTTCGTAGAAAAATAAAAGAAGATGGCTTATTTTCCACATGCTGCGCCTTGGTCCTCACTCTCTACCTTTGACGAGCGTGACAAACACGTGTATGTGACAACTAAAATTAGATTTGTTTAATTACATTTTTTGTGACCTGAGTTTTTTAACCAAATTATCACAGATGAGACAAATGTTCATCTGCCTCTTTAAGGGCTGGAGATTACCGTGGTAATGTGACTTGGGTCATGTTTGTGCTGTGAGATTGAGAGTGACTAGTAGCTGTGCTGTCTTCTCTTCCCTAGCAGTTGAAACTCAAACATAGAAAAACAACATAGCTTGTGAACAATGTAAATAGCCAAGAAACACAAGAACAAAGTCTCACTTCAGTCGACTTTTGTTTCAAGTAAATTAGACCAACTTTTATGCCTGTGCGCAGGGCTTCTAAAAATTAATCTTACACAACTCTTCACGCCAGGCAGTGTCGCAGCGCGATGTGGGATAGGCTATATAGGGTTCACAGGTCTTTGACTGTGTGATTAAGTTAGCCGCTATGAAACAACACATCAGAAATACTTTGAAAGCTGCTACTAGGGCATTTATTTTACTATAAATGTGATCATACTTGACTATTTTTCTCACAAATGCGAGTGAAATGTTCGCACTGTGGAGCCCTGACCACCCACCAATGTGGCTGGGGAAATAGACATCTTAACCGCCAATGCCAAAATCTACCCTCATTTGGAGGGTGGCGGCTACTCTTTTTAGGCCTTTGTTAAGACCATTGCAACTCCTCATCATAAGATAATGTGTCTGCTCGATTGTATTAATTCCCATCTGCAAAGCTTCAAACAGCTAAATATAACTCTTGGCCTTGTCATCCTCTTCCTTTCTAGAGGTGACAGGCTTTATTTACACCTTCGACTAGGACAATAGGCGTCAGCACAGACACTGTGTGTGTGTTCACACTCCCAGAGAAGGTAAGAGGAGACTGTGACTTTAGCACAGTAGTCTGATAGTAGTCTATTGAGACTGAGAGACTACCTAACCTACCCTCATCTCTACACATTACATTTCCCACCTCACATTACTTGCAACATTTACCAATTTGAACATCAAGCACAATGCAAAACACATGCAAATACCCTATCCTCCCCTCTTTGTCCTCTCCCACCCATCTTTCCTCTCCCTCCCCCTGTTCTCGCTCTCTTCCTTCCTCTCAGTGATACACAGACTCCTCCTTTAATGAAACAGCCAGCTGTATACAGCAGGGCCGTTCTACTGACTCATCAGTCTGGGAGAAAACACAACATCCAACATCCTCCCAACCAAGAACTGACTGGCCCGTCTGGTATTGGGGTTCATTTGCATACAGCTTTGTTTCCAGCCGTTGGCTCGTTGGTTTCTCCTGAGGGCAACAGGTGGTTGGACTAAGGCTAAATCAGCATTAAAGCATCAAATAGTCCTTCTGACTAACTATCCCAGACGGATCTACTTAGCTCATGATATAGCAGAGTTTAGGGATTTACTAATATTTTGTAATTGTCATCAGAAATAATGACTAGTGTGTGGAAACCTTAGACATTAACTAAGATGAACCAACAGTTCTGGGTTTCTATGGTGGATAGAATATACAGTACTGCAGCTACTCATATAAATCTAACATTTTTAAAAATAACACAACATAAGCATATTGTAGGGGGGTTTAACAATGGACTACCAGCACGCCCACTAAGCACTTTCTCCTTTATTAGAGCCCAGTAGGCAGCAGGGTTTCCGGTAGGAAAATGTGACGCTGGACATTTGACCAGCTACATTTTAAATTTACCGGACATTTTAGAAATGTGATTAGGGCGTACACCCACAGCGCTCAGAATGACAGAAATCTATGGGTAATATGGTAATTTAACTTAACAGAACAGGCATGTCGAGGATGCAACGATGTGCGGTCTTTCTTACCCAATTCTGATGTGCACTTTGAACATGTTAAAATAACTGTCCACATTTACTTTTCCTCGGCCAACAAGATGAGTAAGGAACAGCAAAATCAGTAGCCTATGTCAATCTACTATATTAGAAAAGTGTAGGCTACCTAGTCTATTGGTCAGCTCTTTGAGAAAGACATGTCATATTCCAAACAGTTGTGGGACAATAGATCCCAAATTCAAACAAGCAGTAGGCCTAGGATACATTTAAAAAATATGTTAAAAAGCAATGATCAGAACGTTTAGCTTAAAATGTTGATCAACTATAATTTCTTCACATTATAAGTGTAGCAATGCGCACAAGGCAGTAGGCTATGCGGGAATGTGATTTCCATAATACAATTAGCAGGAAAACACAGTTGTCAAAAAGGCACTATACATGCCAGCAGTTTCATGTGACAGAGATGAAAATATCCATTTAGAAAGTGAGAAAATCCTCTAGGCTACTTTGAAACAAGGAAAGACATGCCTCATAATATGTATTAAAATGTTCAGATTTCAAACAATTAAGTGTATGTTTTCAAAATGCATAGTACTGCCTCCAGCTTATTGCAAAGTGGTGTGTGATGCTGATGAAGCCTGCCTTCCATTGCCGTTTGATGCCGCCTTCAAAACAACTGGGAACTCAGAAATCTCCGACTTCTGACTTCAGTGCGTTCAAGACAATTGGGAACTGGGGGAAAAAACGAGCTCTGACTACAAACATTTATTTGAACAGTCACCCAACTCGGAATTCCAACTCGGGAACTCTCTTTCTAGAGCTCTGACTTTCCAACCTGAAGATCTCTGACGTCATGATTTCACATCATATTTTTCAGAGTTCCCAGATGTCTTGAAAGCACCACAAGATGCTGTAGCAGCAGCTCTAGCAGCGTCTGACAGATTTTCCACTTAAAGGCTCTGTATCTGTATGCTGTACGAGTGTGATAAAAAAGATACATAACAAATATACTGTACACGCGCCAATTTAATTCCACTAAATTATGCTAATTAACCAATAGATCGATAAGCATGACCAGTCAAATGTATTTCCATCGACTGGTATTTCCATCAATGAATTGGTTGAGATTCACAATGAGATTTTTGCCAATTTTATTTATCGTCCGTTTCATTTTTTTACCGGACAAAGGCCGGCTACTACCGGCTAACGGAAACCCTGGTAGGCAGGCAGGATTACTGAGACATATCATTGCTCCAGGTTCTGGACATCTGGCAGGTGTACTAGAGGAAAGCAGATCAGTGGAGCAGCTTTGACCACACTGGTAGGATTATCAAACGAGCACAGAGCCCAGATCCTTCCTGCATATCTCACAGGGTTACCCTACCCTAGACGCTGATTCAAGGTCAGTTCAGCGTTTCTCCTCCTAATGGTTGGTGTTAGGATTTGGGGAGGGTAATCCTTCCCAAATGATCCTAGATCTGTACCTACCGGGAAGCAGGTTCTACCCGGATCTCATAATGCTGCATTGTATTCTGAAGGAACTCCCCTTACACATGGCCATGTATGTATGTATGTATGTATGTGTGTGTGTGTGTGTGTGTGTGTGTGTGTGTGTGTGTGTGTGTGTGTGTGTGTGTGTGTGTGTGTGTGTGTATGTGTGTATGTATGTATGTATGTATGTATGTATGTATGTATGTATGTATGTATGTACGTGTGTGTGTGTATGTATGTATGTATGTATGTATGTATGTATGTATGTATGTACGTGTGTGTGTGTATGTGTGTGACCAGTGCAGCGCCACAGACAGCCATGCTGGGTGAAGAATGTGATGTGGCCAAAGACAAACATGGGGAAATCACCCCAACCTCCATGACTATAGGCTGAACCCTCACAAGAGATGACTAAAATAACACACAATCCTCACTAACACAACACCCTCAGAGAGAGGGGAGAGGGCAAGGAAAGGAAGGAGAGAGACAGAAAGACAGAAAGAGGGGGAGAGGGGCAGAGAGTAAGGCGAGAGGGGGGTGGGAGAAAGAGACTGAACAGAATGATAAGCAGCTGAAGAGAGGAGAGGTGAGGTGTATGTGTGTGCTGAGCAGTATTCCAGCCTGGTTTGGTTTAGAGCCTGAGTACTGACCACAGCACTAATACTTCTACTGTGGGTTAAGCTGCTCTGGGCAGGGAGGCAGGCGGGCTGAAGGGGTGAAGCCTCTCTAGCTGATCTGATCCCCCATCACACACACACACACACACACACCATCATATTGCGGGTAGAGGTTAGTGTTAACCACATACCTAGGAACAGCTTAGCCTTAACCATTACAGTGGAGTAGGACAACAAAAAACTAGAAGCAATTTCATCCCACCATCTCGTCAATCCAGTTAGCCACAGAAGCTAACCCTAATGTCAGTAGATAGGACTTAAGAAATAATATGTATTAGAGTGTATGCTGCTGTCTGTCAAAGAGCTTTTGGCCCACCCTTTAATGGTTCAAACAGCCAACAAATCATCCTGTTACAAGTGTTTAGCAAACTTTTTGAAAAAATTATGTGTTTAATCAAATACAAAGTTATTTTACAGAAAACAAATAAACATTTAGCATGCTTATAGGGAAAGGCACTCAACGTGTTCGGCACTGACACAAATGACTGATGATTGGCTCAAATTGTCACGTTCCTGACCTGTTTTCTCTTGTTTTTGTATGTGTTTAATTGGTCAGGGCGTGAGTTGGGGTGGGCATTCTATGTTATGTGTTTCTATGTTTAGGTTCATTGTCTGTTAGCCTTATATGGTTCTCAATCATGGACAGGTGTATTTCATTTCCTCTGATTGAGAATCATATATAGGTAGGCTGTTTCACACTGTTTGTTTGTTGGGTGATTGTCTTCCGTGTCTGTATGTATGTTCGTACCACACGGGACTGTAGCGTTTGTTTGTAGTCTGTACCTGTTCGTGCGTTCTTCGTGTATTTGTAAGTTCTCATGTTTAGGTCAGTCTACGTCGTTTATTTGTTTTGTAGTTTGTAAAAGAGTTTTCGTGTTTCGTCGTTCTGTTAATAAATATTCATTATGTATTCATCACCCGCTGCGCCTTGGTCCGCTCATTCACCACAAGGCGACCGTTACAGAAATAAATTGATAGTAAGAAGATTGTGGGAGCTGTTTTGTTAGACTTCAGTGTAGTTTTGTCATTGATCATAACCTATTGCTGAAAAAACGTAGGTGTTTTGGATTTGCATCTTCTGCCTTATTGTGGATTGAGAGTTACCTATCTAATAGAACACAGAGGGTTTTCGTTCATGGAAGCCTCTCTCATGCAAATTCAATTGAGTGTGGTGTACCGCAGGGCAGCCGGCTAGAGCCATTATTGTTTTGTTTTTACAAACGTCCTTTCACTGACTTTGAATAAAGTCTGTATGTCTATGTACGCTGACAACTCAACAATATACACATCGGCTGCAACCGTAAAATGAATAATGGAGACAGTTAACATAGAGCTCCAGTCAGTTTTAGAATGGATAACTATCAATAGACTGGTGCTAAATATAATATCAAATAAAAGCATCATTTTTGGACAAATCACTTGCTCAACGCTAAACCTTGTTTAGCTCTAGTATTTAATAATGTGGCTATTGAACAAGTTGTGGAGACTAAACTGCTGGGTGAAACCATAGATAGCAAGCTGTCATGGTCAAAACATATAGACTCAATGGTTGCTAAAATGGGAAGAGGTCTGTCCATGATAGGGCGTTGCTCTGCCTTGACATCTCAGTCGACAAGACAGGTCCTACAGGCCCTAGTTGTGTTGCACCTGGACTACTACCCAACTGTGTGGTCATGTGCGGCAAAGAAGGAAATAGGTCAACTCCAGTTGGTCCAGAACAAAGCAGCACTTAGATGTACAAGGAGGGAAAGTGTCAGTAACATGCATGTCAGTCTCTCCTGGCTCAAAGTTGACGGCGTCACTATTGGTCTTTGATGTGTTGAAGATACCAAACTCTCTGTTCAAGCAGTTGGCACACAGTTCGGACACTCATCGGTACAACATGAGACATGTAACCAGAGGTATCTTCACAGTCCCCAGAACAGAGGCTAGGAAACGCACAGTATTAAATAGAGCCATGACTACATGGAACTCTGCCACCCTAGGTAACTCAAACTAGCAATAAAAACAGTACAAAAAAACTGACAAAATAACACTTTACTGCACAAAGGGGACTGTGAAGAGACACAGCCATTGTATATATCTTGTATTGTAATTTGCACTGTACTACAGTACCAGTCAAAAGTGTGGACACCTACTTTTCTTTATTTTTTACTCATTTCTACATTGTAGAATAATAGTGAAGACATCAAAACTATGAAATAACACATATAGAATCATGTAGTAACCAAACAAGTGATAAACAAATCAAAATATATTTTAGATTTTAGATTCTTCAAAGTAGCCACCCTTTGCCTTGAATCTAAAATCCAAACTTTTGACTGTTACTGTATATATATATATATATATTCAGTATCTAAATAATCTTTGTTGCACAATTAAAAAGTCAATACACTGCATTTCAAACATTCAGGGGGGGATCTAATGAATTCAGGGCATGTACATTTATACCCAGGCTAAATATAAGCCTTCAACTATAAGACCCACTAATAATTGTATTATTTTATCTAAATAGTTTAACCTATTTTTTTGCAATAATCACTGCCCTTTTTGTTACATTTTTTACCAGAACCATGCTCAATGCACATCCAGTAATAATGCCTAACTTCTGGTAACAGGCATTATAACATGAACACAGGTCTCATAAACAATCTCTCAAGCACAAGCCCACCTGCTAGTGAGTAGCCAGCTAATCTTTATATTTAAAGTCTAGACAACTTGGATCTATTTGCTTGCTAACAAGGTAGAACACTTGAACTGTTATGAATACATTCTCTTGTCTGTCTCAAACTGTTTGAAAAACATAGCCTGTTCACTATGTTAGATGTTGAAATCAAGGATAATAATATGCTTATTTCTCAGAATGAGAATGAGTTGCCAATTCCTTATATAACTGCGTCTTTTTATGCTCATTGCACATCTCTAAAACACAGACTAGACAGCTAGTATAACAGTTTGTGGCTAAAATGCTGCTAGAGGTACATGGTGCCGCTCACAACAGAAACTGACCATTAATTATCCCCAATCATGTTCATTGATACTTCTGTTTTAGTAGAGTCTTCTCTGTTTTACATTTTTGCAGATGAGACAAAAAGGTTATCATTAGTTTATCCTCTATTACAATAAAATATTGTCTCAATGTGTTTCGGTGTCCATATGACCGATTACATTGGCCCAAACCTCAAATGCAAATAGCAAGTTGAAACTGCTTGTTATCAGAGAGGAAGATGAGTGGCAGAGGGAGGGGCTTGGTGTCTGTGTGTGAAGGTGCACAGTGCACACAGCACAGAAGGAGCGAAAGAGACAAGACCAAAAAGACAAATTCATAAAATCAGGAAAAAAATAAAAACCTTGATTCTTGTAATAGTCATTTGGAACATCGTGCTAAAACATAACATATATATATATTTTTTTCCTTTTTCAATCTTGTCTCATTACTGCAACTCCCCAACATGCTCGGGAGAGGAGAAGGTGGAGTCACGCGTCCTCCGAAACATGACCCGCCTAACCGCGCTCCTTAACATCTGCCAGCTTAACCCGGAAGCCAGCCGCACCAATGCGTCGGCGAAAACACCATTCAACTGGCGCCCGCAGGCACCCGGGCCCGCCACAAGGAGTCACTAGAGTGCAATGAGCCAAGTAAAGCCCCACCGGCCAAACCCTCCCCTAACCTTGACAACGTTGGGCCAATTGTGCGCAGTCCTATGGGACTCCCGACCACAGCCAGTTGTGGCACAACCCGGGAATGAACCCAGGTCTGTAGTAATGCCTTAGACCGCGGCGCCACTCGGGAGGCCCCATAAATTCAGCCCTAGTTTGTTACCTTGATCTGCTGTCTGCGCAGCATGGCCAGCTCTCTCATGTCTCTGAAGGGCTGTAGCAGGTAGTGGTAGAGTTGTGTTGTAGCCTCCAGTAACTCTCCATAGGCCTCGTCCTCCTCTGAATACACCTGCAGCAGCTCCACCATACTCTCCATGGCCCGGTGCCTCTCCAGCAGCTACACACACACACACACACACACACAGAGAGAAGATCATTTAGCAATTCAGCAAATCATCAAAAATAAAAAGGAACCAAATAAAACAATTTAGCAGCAAGACTGGTTTAGGAGGATTAGAAGAAGAAACGGGAAAATATGGGGGGAAAGTTTGAAGAAGTTTATTCTGTGCCTCTGAATAAGGTGTTATAGGAAAGGCGCTAACAATGGTCAGGAATAGCTCATATTCAGACTGTGTCGAAACTAGTTCCAATGCTGATTCACAGGAGTGACTGGCACAGTGTGTGGTGGTCTCAGCCCCAGCACCAGCACAGACCATTTCATAATGGCCGTCTAAACAAAGAGTTCTTTCACCAGCTGCACAGAAGAAAAAAAAGTATTTACCAAAAGTTACAGTACTGGTAAAATGAGAACGATTGAGCGTGTGTGCAGTGCACAAGCATACACAAGTGTGTGAGCATGTGTAAAAGTTTGTGTCTGTGGCCATTAAGGTTGAGAAATACTTGGGGAGACCTCTACTACAATATGGTACTTCAAATATTGTAATATCCGATATAAATCGGTTTGCTCCGTTAATGACTAGATCATTCCAGACTGTGAAATTTTTTCCCTTTATTTATGATATTATAGTAACATTCTCATTAAATAATCTTAGTATGGCAGAAGAAATAAGGCTTAGTTAATTCATTTAGACTTCATTTTGAACAAACTGATACAGCCTAACTAATAAAACTGCACAGTTGTGATTTGTAAAGTTCAAATAGAGTATAGTCTTGCAGTTCACTATATATCGTCAATGTCATTTCACAATAGTCAATTTAATCATATATCGGAACAACTAGGGTTGAATATTTTCCCGGTATTTGACAAAATGTTCCATCCCGAGAGTAAATCACTTTTCTCCCAGGTAACCCGGTATTTCTTGCCAAAACCGGAAGTGTCATTCAAAAGCATAATAAAGCATTGATTAAAGTTTTGACCGAAAATTCAAGACTGATGCTACTTCAGCCTGATGAGCCATACATTACATACATTAATTTCCTTCCAGTTCTCTGCTGCCAATGACTGGAACTAACTGCAAAAATCACTGAAGCTAGAGACTCATATCTCCCTCACTAGCTTTTCTCCCTCACTAGCACCAGCTGTCAGAGCAGCTCACATATCACTGCACCTGTACATAGCCCATCTGTAAATAACCCATCCAACTACCTCATCCCCATACTGTATTTATTTATTTATCTTGCTCCTTTGCATCCCAGTATCTCTACTTGCACATTCATTTTCTGCACATCTACCATTCCAGTGTGTAATTGCTATATTGTAATTACTTCACCACCATGGCCTATTTATTGCCTTACCTCATTTGCACACACTGTATATAGACTTTTTCTACTGTATTATTGACTGTAAGTTTGTTTATTCCATGTGTAACTCTGTGTTGTTGAACGTGTCGAACTGCCTTGCTTTATCTTGGCCAGGTCGCCATGAGAACTGGAAATGAGAACTTGTTCTCAACTAGCCTACCTGGTTAAATAAAGATGAAATAAATAAATACAGTTTAAAAAATGTATGAGCCCCACATTAAAGGCATTTAATGAGGCCAAGCCCCAAAAAGCCCAAATGATTGTGCCGTTATCCAATACACACAGTACAAGTCAAAAGTTTGGACACACCTACTCATTCCATTCATTTACTATGTTCTACACTGTAAAAAAAGACTGAAGACATAACAACTATGAAATAACACATTTCGAATCATGTAGTAACCAAAAACTGTAAACAAATCAAAATGTATTTATATTTTAGATTCTTGAAAGTAGCCTTACTTTGCCTTGATGACAGCTTTGCACACTCTTGGCATTCTCTCAACCAGCTTCACCTGGAATGCTTTTCCAACGGTCTTGAAGGAGTTCCCATATATGCTGAGCACTTGTTGGCTGCTTTTCCTTCACTCTGCGGTCCAACTCATCCCAAACCATCTCAATTGGGTTGAGGTCGGGTCATTGTGGAGGCCAGGGCATCTGACGCAGCACTCCATCACTCTCCTTCTTGGTCAAATAGCCTTCAACACAGCCTGTAGGCGTTGAAAAACAAATTACAGTCCCAATAAGCGCAAACCAGATGGGATGGTGTATCGCTGCAGAATGCTGTGGTAGCCATGCTGGTTAAGTGTGCCTTGAATTCTGAATAAATAACAGTGTGCGCAGCAAAGCACCCCCACACCTCCTCCTCCATGCTTCACGGTGGGAATCACACATGTGGAGATCATCCATTCACCTAATCTGCGTCTCACAAAGACACGGCAGTTGGAACAAAAAAAATCTCAAATTTGGACTCATCAGACCAAAGGACAGATTTCTACCGTTCTAATGTCCATTGCTCGTGTTTCTTGGCCCAAGCAAGTCTCTTCTTCTAATTGGTGTCCTTTAGTAGTAGTTTCTTTGCAGCAATTCGACCATGGAGGCCTGATTCACGCAGTCTACCCTGAACAGTTGATGTAGTGATGTGTCTGTTACTTGAACTCTGTGAAGCATTTATTTGGGCTGCATTTATTTGGGCTTTCTGAGGCTGGTAACTCTAAATGACACTAATAGGAAGAAGATACTTGCTTGGGTCAAAAAACACGAACAATGGACATTAGACCGGTGAGTCCAAATGTGAGATTTTTGGTTCCAACCGCCATCTTTGTGAGACGCCGAGTAGGTGAACGGATGATCTCTGCATGTGTAGTTCCCCATGTAAAGCATGGAGGAGGTGTGATGGTGCTTTGCTGGTGACACTGTAGGTGATATACTTAGAATTCAAGGCACACTTCACCAGCATGGCTACCACAGCATGCTGAAGCGATATGCCATCCCATCTGGTTTGCGCTTAGGACTATCATTTGTTTTTCAACAGGACAATGACCCAACACACCTTGAGGCTGTGTAAGGGCTATTTGACAAAGGAGAGTGATGAAGTGCTGCGTCAGATGACCTGGCCTCCACAATCACCCGACCTCAACCCAATTGGGATATTTTGGGATGAGTTGGACCGCAGAGTGAAGGAAAATTTAGCCTACCTGTCACGCCCTGGCCATAGAGAGGTTTTTATTCTCTATTTTGGTTAGGCCAGGGTGTGACTAGGGTGGACATTCTAGTTTCTTTACTTCTATGTTTTCTATTTCTTTGTTTTTGGCCAAGTGTGGTTCCCAACCAGAGGCAGCTGTCTATCGTTGTCTCTGATTGGGAATCATACTTAGGCAGTCCTTTTCCCCTCTTTCATTTGTGGGTTCTTAATTTTGCCCTGCAGAACGTCACGTTCGTATTTTGTTTTGTTGTTGTCGGTGTTCAGTTAATAAATAAATAGAATGAACACATACCACGCTGCGCTTTGGTCCACTTCTTCCCATGACGATCGTGACAGAAGAACCCACCACAAAAGGACCAAGCAGCGTGGCCAGGAGGAGAAGGGATCCTGGGCACGGGAGAGAAGGGAGTTTAGGACATCGTGGACATGGGAGGAGATCATGGCAGGCGACAAAAGCCTGCCATGGAAACAGGCGGAGGCAGATAGAGAGGAGCGGAGAGATCAGGAGTTACGGCAGAGACGGGAGCACAAGAGGCAACCCCCAACAATTTTGGGGGGGAACACGGGTTGGCGAGCGGGGCGAGAGGAGTTGGTCACGGTTCCAGTGCCATGTTTTACGCACCGTGCCTTCAGTGCAAAGTCACAGCCCGGTGCGTGCAGTACATGCTCTCCGTACCTGCCGCGTAAAGAGGGGTATCCAGCCAGGAAGGGTGGTGCCGGCTCAGCGCTCCTGGTCTTCAGTGCGCCTCCTCGGACTGGGATATCCTGCACCGGCTCTGCGCAAGGTGTCTCCAGTGCGCCTGCACAGCCCAGTGCGTCCTGTGTCAGCGCCTCGAACGTCCCGGGCTAAAGTGGTGATTCAGCCAGGAGGGGTTGTGCTAGCTCTAAGCTCCAGACCTCCAGTGTGCTTTCAGAGGCCAGTGCGTCCTGTGCTGGTGCCCCACACTTGCTAGATTGAAGTGGGTATCCAGCCAGGATAGGTTGTACCTGCTCCACGACCCAGGCCTCCAGTGTGTCTTTAAAGCCCGGTGAGTCCTGTGCCTGCTCTACGAACCAGGCCTCCAGTGTGTCTCTCCAGCCCGGTGAGTCCTGTGCCTGCTCCACGAACCAGGCCTCCAGTGTGTCTCTCCAGCCCGGTGAGTCCTGTGCCTGCTCTACGAACCAGGCCTCGAGTGTGTCTCTCCAGCCCGGTGAGTCCTGTGCCTGCTCCACGAACCAGGCCTCCAGTGTATCTCTCCAGCCCGGTGAGTCCTGTGCCTGCTCCACGGACCAGGCCTCCTGTGTGTCTCCCCAGCCTGATGAGTCCTGTGTCTGCTCCACACATCAGTCCTGCAGTGTGTCTCCCCAGTCCGGAGCCTCCAGTGACGGTCCCCAGTCCGGAGCCTCCAGCAACGATCCCCAGTCCGGGGCCTCCAGCAACGATCCCCAGTCCGGAGCCTCCGGCGATGATCGGTGGTCTGGTTCCTCCGACGATAATCTGCGGCCCGGTTCCTCCAGTGAAGGTCCATGCACCAGGGCCGCCACCAAAGCGGCGGGATCTGCAGGCGGAGGGTGGTCTACGTCCCGCACCGGAGCCGCCGCCGTAAGAGATGCCCACCCGGACCCTCCCCTTTAGAGTCAGGTTTTGCGGCAGGAGTCCGCACCTTTGGTGGGGCGGGTACTGTCACGCCCTGGCCATAGAGAGGTTTTTATTCTCTATTTTGGTTAGGCCAGGGTGTGACTAGGGTGGGCATTCTAGTTTCTTTACTTCTATGTTTTCTATTTCTTTGTTTTTGTCCAAGTGTGGTTCCCAATCAGAGGCAGCGGTCTATCGTTGTCTATGATTGGGAATCATACTTAAGCAGTCCTTTTTCCCTCTTTCATTTGTGGGTTCTTAATTTTGCACTGGTTGTTATTTTGCCCTGCAGAACATCACGTTCATATTTTGTTTTGTTATTGTCGGTGTTCAGTTAATAAAAAAATAGAATGAACACGTACGACGCTGCGCTTTGGTTCACTTCTTCCCATTACGATCGTGACACTACCTTTCAGGAGGCTGATTTACAGGCAAAGACAAATAAATGGGTAATCAATACTTATTGAAAATGAAAAGACGCAATGCTTGCTCACCATAGTAGCCTAATGTAAGGCTTTGTGCCTTTTCCATGATGATTACATTTTTTGATTGCACCTCGACTCACATTGGTTGAGCACCCTCCACTTCTTTTCATTATCAATATTTATTTACAGACACTGTTGTAAACTACAGTCTAATCAAATTCAAGTTAATTTCAGAATTTAAGTTAACTGCCACGTGATTCTCCGCCCATGTAGGCAGCCTTCTCTATTTCAATGAGACCACACATACTAGGCACACTTGAACTCAGACGCCCAACTAGGAGAGGTAGGCTACTGAAGTTGAAGCAGCAAATTCTGTTTGAATAATGCGAAAAATGTACTTTTAATACAATAGGTAGGCTAATGCATACAAAGCAGAAAGATGATTGTTTCCAAATAATCTGCAGGACAACAAAAATATTTTCATCCCAAAGTTGTCTGTCTGACCGACCCGCAGCATGAAAAATGCTGACCACACCGCAATGATCTCTTTCAAGAACCTCAGGAATGCAGCCCTCTACTAGGAACCACTCGTTTCAATTCATACAGTACAACCCTCCCTCAGTTCTCCCAGGGGCAATATTGAATGTATATTGAAAGGCTGCTGCTACATCACCAATCTAAGCAGTGAATAGCCTAACAGTACCCTTCTGCTCTGTCTGTCTGGTGTGGCTTGAAAACAGAGGAGGAGCTGTGGATAGGATGAATAGGGGCTCTTAAGTTGTTAACCCTAGCCAGGCTTTCCATAGCCAGCCACACACACAGGTCCACTCTAGGGATCAGGGGCTAGAGACAGACACTGGTCGATTCAGCTCCAACACTGCTCCTACTGTTTACCTTGGCCAGGCATCTCCAAGGTAACCACAGACAGGCCAGCCCTGCACTTAGCTAAGAGAGGGGTGGCTGAGAGGGAGAGAGCTACTGTAGCACTAGAACTGTTGTATTAGGAAAGGGAAAGGGGGATACCTAGTCACTTGTACAACTGAATGCATTCAACTGAAATGTGTCTTCCGCATTTAACCCAACCCCTCTGAATCAGAGAAGGTACAAGCTGCCCATAGGCATAAATGTAAAAAATCCAGTTGGGGGATCAATGCAACCTTCGAGGCAAGAACGGAATATGTTGTCTGGTGAGTGACATTTCCTGTGACCTCTGACCCAACTGTGATTAAGGCAGGAGGTGGCTGTGGTTACAGCCCTGGGAGCACAGATTGACGAATGACTGAGTGTGTATGTGTTTGTGTGTGTGTGTGTATTTAGCTCGAACAACATACATTGTATTCCATCGGGACAAGAGGCATACCTATGTAAGAATGCTGTTCATTGACTACAGCTTAGCATTTAACACCCTCCAAACTCGTCAATAAGCTCGAGACCCTGGGTCTCGACCCCGCCCTGTGCAACTGGGTCCTGGACTTTGACGGGCCGCCCCCAGGTGGTGAGGGTAGGAAACAACATCTCCACCCCGCTGATCCTCAACACTGGGGCCCCACAAGGGTGCGTTCTCAGCTCCCTACTGTACTCCCTGTTCACCCATGACTGCGTGGCCATGCACGCTTCCAACTCAATCATCAAGTTTGCAGACGACACAACAGTGGTAGGCTTGATTACCAACAACAATGAGACGGCCTACAGGGAGGAGGTGAGGGCCCTCGGAGCGTGGTGTCAGGAAAACAACCTCTCAATCAACGTCAACAAAACAAAGGAGATGATCGTGGACTTCAGGAAACAGCAGTGGGAGCATCCCGCATCCACATCGACGGGACAGTAGTGGAGAAGGTGGAAAGTTTTAAGTTCCTCGGTGTACACATCACGGACACACTGACATGGTCCACCCACACAGATAGTGTGGTGAAGGCAGCGCAACAGCGCCTCTTCAACTTCAGGAGGCTGAAGAAATTTGGCCTGTCACCTAAAACACTCAAAAACTTTTACAGATGCACAATCGAGAGCATCCTGTCGGGCTGTATCACCGCCTGGTACGGAAACTGCTCCGCACACAACCGCAAGGCTCTCCAGAGGGTAGTGTGGTTTGCACAACGCATCAACGGGGGCAAACTCCCTCCAGGAGACCAAAAGCACCCGATGTCACAGGAAGGCCAAAAAGATCATCAAGGACAACAACCACCCGAGCCACTGCCTGTTCACCCCGCTATCATCCAGAAGGCGAGGTCAGTACAGGTGCATCAAAGCTGGGACCGAGAGACTAAAATTAGCTTCTATCTCAAGGCCATCAGACTGTTAAACAGCCATCGTTAACACCGAGAGGCTGCTGCTAACATACAGATTCAAATCTCTGGCCACTTTAAAAAATGGATGTAATAAAGGTATCACTAGAGTCACTTTAAATAATGGCACTTTAATAATGTTGAATTATCATACATTACTCATCTCATACAGTGGGGGAAAAAAGTATTTAGTCAGCCACCAATTGTGCAAGTTCTCCCACTTAAAAAGATGAGGCCTGTAATTTTCATCATAGGTACACTTCAACTATGACAGACAAAATTAGAAAAAAAATCCAGAAAATCACATTGCAATTTGCATTTATTTGCAAATTATGGTGGAAATTTAGTATCTGGTCAATAACAAAAGTTTCTCAATACTTTGTTATATACCTTTTGTTGGCAATGACAGAGGTCAAACGTTTTCTGTAAGTCTTCACAAGGTTTTCACACACTGTTGCTGGTATTTTGGCCCATTCCTCCATGCAGATCTCCTCTAGAGCAGTGATGTTTTGGGGCTGTTGCTGGGCAACACGGACTTTCAACTCCCTCCAAAGATTTTCTATGGGGTTGAGATCTGGAGACTGGCTAGGCCACTCCAGGACCTTGAAATGCTTCTTACGAAGCCACTCCTTCGTTGCCCAGGCGGTGTGTTTGGGATCATTGTCATGCTGGAAGACCCAGCCACGTTTCATCTTCAATGCCCTTGCTGATGGAAGGAGGTTTTCACTCAAAATCTCACGATACATGGCCCCATTCATTCTTTCCTTTACACGGATCAGTCGTCCTGGTCCCCTTGCAGAAAAACAGCCCCAAAGCATGATGTTTCCACCCCCATGCTTCACAGTAGGTATGGTGTTCTTTGGATGCAATTCGGCATTCTTTGTCCTCCAAACACGACGAGTTGAGTTTTTACCAAAAAGTTCTATTTTGGTTTCATCTGACCATATGACATTCTCCCAATCTTCTTCTGGATCATCCAAATGCTCTCTAGCAAACTTCAGACGGGCCTGGACATGTACTGGCTTAAGCAGGGGGACACGTCTGGCACTGCAGGATTTGAGTCCCTGGCGGCGTAGTGTGTTACTGATGGTAGGCGTTGTTACTTTGGTCCCAGCTCTCTGCAGGTCATTCACTAGGTCCCCCCGTGTGGTTCTAGGATTTTTGCTCACCGTTCTTGTGATCATTTTGACCCCACGGGGTGAGATCTTGCGTGGAGCCCCAGATCGAGGGAGATTATCAGTGGTCTTGTATGTCTTCCATTTCCTAATAATTGCTCCCACAGTTGATTTCTTCAAACCAAGCTGCTTACCTATTGCTGATTCAGTCTTCCCAGCCTGGTGCAAGTCTACAATTGTGTTTCTGGTGTCCTTTGACAGCTCTTTGGTCTTGGCCATAGTGGAGTTTGGAGTGTGACTGTTTGAGGTTGTGGACAGGTGTCTTTTATACTGATAACAAGTTCAAACAGGTGCCATTATTACAGGTAACGAGTGGAAGACAGAGGAGCCTCTTAAAGAAGAAGTTACATTTCTGTGAGAGCCAGAAATCTTGCTTGTTTGTAGGTGACCAAATACTTATTTTCCACCCTAATTTGCAAATAAATTTATTAAAAATCCTACAATGTGATTTTCTGGATTTTCTTTTCTGATTTTGTCTGTCATAGTTGAAGTGTACCTATGATGAGAATTACAGAACTCTCTCATCTTTTTAAGTGGGAGAACTTGCACAATTGGTGGCTGACTAAATACTTTTTTTGCCCCACTGTATGTACAGTTGAAGTCAGAAGTTTACATGCACCTTAACCAAATACATTTAAACTCAGTTTTTCACAATTCCTGACATTTGATCATAGTAAAAATTCCCTGTCGTAGGTCAGTTAGGTTCACCACTTGAACCCGTGAAATGTCAGAATAACAGTAGAGAGAATGATTTATTTCAGCTTTCATTTCTTTCATCACATTCCCAGTGGGTCAGAAGTTTACATACACTCAATTAGTATTTGGTAGCATTGACTTTAAATTGTTTAACTTGGGTCAAACGTTTCAGGTAGCCTTCCTCAAGCTTCACACAATAAGTTGGGTGAATTTGGCCCATTCCTCCTGACAGAGCTGGTGTAACTGAGTCAGGTTTGTCGGCCTCCTTGCTCGCGCACGCTTTTCAGTTCTGACAACAATTTTTCTATGGGATTGAGGTCAGGGCTTTGTGATGTCCACTCCAATACCTTGACTTTGTTGTCCTTAAACCATTTTGCCACAACTTTGGAAGTATGCTTTAGGTCATTGTCCATTTGGAAGACCCATTTGCGACCAAGCTTTAACTTCCTGACTGATGTCTTGACATGTTGCTTCAATATATCCACAGAATTGTCCTTCCTCATGATGCCACCTATCTTGTGAAGTGCACCAGACCCTCCTGCAGCAATGCACACCCACAACATGATGCTGTTCTTCAGCTTGCAAGCCTACCCCCTTTTTCCTCCAAAACATAACAGTGGTCATTATGGCCAAACAGTTCTATTTTTGTTTCATCAGACCAGAGGACATTTCTACAAAAAGTACCATCTTTGTCCCCATGTGCAGTTGAAAACCGTAGTCTGGCTTTTAATGGCGGTTTTGGAGCAGTGGCTTCTTCCTTGCTGAGCGGCCTTTCAGGTAATGTCGATATCGGACTCATTTTACTGTGGATATAGATACTTTTGTACCTGTTTCCTCCAGCATCTTCACAAGGTCCTTTGCTGTTGTTCTGGGATTGATTTGCACTTTTCGCACCAAAGTACGTCTCCTTCCTGAGCGGTATGACGGCTGGGTGGTCCCATGGTGTTTATAAGCCAGCAGCATACCACCCTGCATACCACTGCTGGCTTGCTTCTGAAGCTAAGCAGGGTTGGTCCTGGTCAGTCCCTGGATGGGAGACCAGATGCTGCTGGAAGTGGTGTTGGAGGGCCAGTAGGAGGCACTCTTTCCTCTGGTCTAAAAAACATCCCAATGCCCCAGGGCAGTGATTGGGGACACTGCCCTGTGTAGGGTGCCGTCTTTCGGATGGGACGTTAAACGGGTGTCCTGACTCTCTGAGGTCATTAAAGATCCTATTGCACTTATCGTAAGAGTAGGGGTGTTAACCCCGGTGTCCTGGCTAAATTCCCAATCTGGCCCTCAAACCATCATGGTCACCTAATAATCCCTAGTTTACAATTGGCTCATTCATCCCCCTCCTCTACCCTGTAACTATTCCCCAGGTCGTTGCTGCAAATGAGAACGTGTTCTCAGTCAACTTACCTGGTAAAATAATGGTAAAATAATAAATAAATAAATAAATACTTGCGTACAATTGTTTGTACAGATGAACGTGGTACCTTCAGGTGTTTGGAAATTGCTCCCAAGGATGAACCAGACTTGTGGAGGTCTACAATCTTTTTTCTGAGGTCTTGGCTGATTTCTTTTGATTATCCCATGATGTCAAGCAAAGAGGCACTGAGTTTGAAGGTAGACATTGAAATACATCCACAGGTACACCTCCAATTGACTCAAATTATGTCAATTAGCCTATCAGAAGCTTCTAAAGCCATGATATCATTTTCTGGAATTTTCCAAGCTGTTTAAAGGCACAGTCAACTTAGTTTATGTAAACTTCTGACCCATTGGAATTGTGATACAGTGAATCATAAGTGAAATAATCTGTCTGTAAACAATTGTTGTAAAAATTACTTGTGTCATGCACAAAGTAGGTGTCCTAACCGACTTGCCAAAACGATAGTTTGTTAACAAGAAATTTGTGGAGTGGTTGAAAAACGAGTTTTAATGACTCCAACCTAAGTGTAGGTAAACTTCCGACTTCAACTGTATATACTTTATTCTATACCCTCTACTGCATCTTGCCTATTCCGCACGGCCATCTCTCATCCATATATTTATATGTACATATTCTTATTCATCCCTTTACATTTGTGTGTATAAGGTAGTCGTTGTGAATTTGTTAGAGTAATTGTTAGATTTACTGCACTGTCGGAACTAGAAGCACAAGCATTTCGCTACACTCGCATTAACATCTGCTAACCATGTGTATGTGACCAATAAAATTCGATTTGATTTGTAAATGTGTGCACATTTCAGAGCATGGAACTTTGCATACAATCATCCACACATCAACTGAAACCAGGCAGGTACTGTTCCTGCTATTATAATAGCAAGCCTACCAAGTGAGTTTGCTTACTTTGCTTTGGGTACAAGTTGGCCATAGACACAGACCTAGGATCAGTTTCCCCCCCCAACCCTTATGTAACCATTAAGGTGGAGTGAGGAACGCAAAACTCACCTTAGATCAGTGTCTAGGAGGAAGCAACATCAAAGACGCTTAACTTAGCTACAGGTCGGAAAATATGCAGTTCTGCAGGCCCTCACACATACTACCTTCAATTACCTTTGACCCAAAGCCTGGGTCCCTGCCCTGAATGGTGGGGGAGATGTGTGTGGGCTAATTTGAACTAATCCTCAATGCTGCAGTTGGAGTCTAGCGCCCAGTGTCTGACATGCTAACTCCCCATGACTAACTCACACACACACACACACACACACACACACACACACACACACACACACACACACACACACACACACACACACACACACACAACCAGAGGAATTATTAAATCCCTTCAGAAATATAGGGCATACTTGCTCTGACCGGGGGGCTAAAACCCAAGGCAACCAACCAGAGCTGTCCCTTTACAGTCATGCCATTCATCTCAGAAACACTCAACAGATAAGCTCTCATATAGCCTACTATTTTACATACAGAGAATGAAATCCTGTGCAGGGAAGAAAAGATGAAAAGCTATAGATAGCTATTGAAGCTGTATCTTGGGCTGTACAGATGTAAAGACTTCTCATGCGCAATGGGGTGTGGAGGTCTGAGGGAAGGGAGGTCTGAGGAAAACTCTGACTTAATTACAGGAGCATAGTAGACTTTTACAGAATGGGAGTTTCCATCTTACTGTTAAAGGCCATGTTGCAAGTTAAATTTGCCAATATAAATAGAATATACACCCAGTCTCATGGCAAAAAAACATATTAATATACGTACTATTTTTTTCCCGGGATACTAAAGAAAAAGATGTGTGAAGCACGTGCGCTAGTAAGCAACGTCCCCTCATGTGCATGACAGCCTGTGATTTCGCCTGTGACGGTCGTTCAGGTGAAGACTCTGGAGCTGACTGGGGACAATATCTGGTGAAGACACCGGTTCTACAAACAAGTAGCTATTACTCCTCGGCCTGAAGTCCTAGAATAAAACTAAAATGATCTGCTTGAAGGTAATTGTCTCTTATATGTATATATGATTTTTGTTGGTAAAATGCATGAACTTGGCAATGCTATCTGGCTTCTGACTTATTTTACCTTAGGTCAATTCCAGCGTTATGGGGGGGAAAATCCAACCAGGAAGTGGGAAATCTGAGTTTTGTAGTTTTTCAACTCTTTGCTTATCCAAGATACAGTGGAAATGGGGTCATGTTGCACTTCCTAAGGCTTCCACTAGATGTCAACAGTCTTTAGAACCTTGTTTGAGGCTTCTACTGTGAAGTGGGGGCGAATGAGAGGGGATTGAGTAAGGTCTCTCACAGAGTGCCACGGGCTGACCATGCGCGTTCATGTGAGAGAGTTAGCTTGCGTTCCATTGCATTTCTGAAGACAACGGAATTCTCCGGTTGGTACAGTATGGAAGATTTATGTTAAAAACATCCTAAAGATTGATTCTATACATCGTTTGACATGTTTCCACGGACTGTAACGGAACTTTTTGACTTTTCGTCTGCAGCTAGTGATCGCGCGTCATGAATTTTGATTACTGGGCTAAACGCGCTAAAAAAAGGCGTTATTTGGACATAAATGATGGACTTCACCGAACAAAACAAACATTTATTGTGGAACTGGGATTCCTGGGAGTGCATTCTGATGAAGATCATCAAATGTAAGTGAATATTTATAATGCTATTCTGACATCTGTTGACTACGCAACATGGTGGATATCTCTTTGGGTTGTGTTGGTCTCTGTGCGCTGTACTCAGATTATTGCATGGTGTGCTTTTTCCGTAAAGTTTTTTTTAAATCTGACACAGGGGTTGCATTAAGGAGAAGTGGATCTAAAATTCCATGCATAACAGTTGTATCTTTTAGCAATGTTTATGATGAGTATTTCGGTAAATTGATGTGGCTCTGCAAAATCACCAGATGTTTTGGAACTACTGTACATAACGCACCAATGTAAACTCTGATTTTTGGATATAAATATGAACTTTACCGAACAAAACATACATGTATTGTGTAACATGAAGTCCTATGAGTGTCATCTGATGAAGATCATCAAAGGTTGGTGATTAATTTTATCTCTATTTCTGCTTTTTATGACTCCTCTCTTTGGCTGGAAAAATGGCTGTGTTTTTCTGTGACTTGGCTCTGACCTAACATAATCGTTTGGTGTGCTTTCGAAGTAAAGCCTTTTTGAAATCGGACACTGTGGTGGGATTAACAATAAGTGTATCTTTAAAATGGTGTAAAATACATGTATGTTTGAGGAATTTTAATTATGGGATTTCTGTTGTTTTGAATTTGGCGCCCTGCAGTTTCACTGGCTGTTGACGAGGTGAGACGCTACCGTCCCACATACCCTAGAGAGGTTAAACTTTAAAGATTGTTTTCATGCAATTTTACAATTTGGCCAATTTTTACTTTGTGGTAACTAATATGCACGCCATTCTGTGACAATGGTTACGACAAATGTGAATTTATAGCTAACCTATTATTTATATTATGGCACCACGTATCGTTTCACACAATAATCATGACATCACAGACAACATGCTCCTTATTTGACTATAGTTTAGCTGCCAGCTTAGCCAGATGCACCCTGTGATTGAGGCCAGGCTAATTTTGCAGCCAAACTGCTTCAAATAGGGTGATTAGCCTAAGTAGCTAGCTAGCTAAATGACAACCCTATTAATTCTAGAAGTATTGACTCTATTGCTTAATTCAAAAAGTAGACTTCAACTCCAAGTTACATCTGTAGGCACTAACGTGAGCTAGATAGCCAACATGCATTGTTTCTGACTTGCCACAATCCTGGTTACTTCACATCTGACAGATATTTAGCTACTGTAGCTAGCTAGATAATAATGGTTTATGATAATTGCAGTTATTTAATTATCTAGCTAGCTAACTAGATAAGTGTAAAACACAGATAGTTAGCTAGCTAATCAACTGGGTAGTTATCAAAAGACACTCACTCGTTAACTTACTATACTTTTCTGACCAACTAGACATTACTTTAGCCAACCTCAACCGACTGCTTCTTGCCTACTCCCTTCTCTAGGTCTTCTTCTAGGTTCAAAACAATGACTGTAGTCCGGTGCTTAATTTTCAAAAGAAACCCACTCTCACACTGCCATCTGGTGCAGCCAGGCTATCAATGGCTCAGCGTTCCAAAAGTACACCTGAATCTGAAAAAGTACACCTGAAGCATGAACAATGTTCCATTTCATATTTTTATGATCCGTGTGCAGCCCAGAAATATACAGTGCCTTCGGAAATGATTCTGACACCTTCACTTTTTCCACATTTTATTATGTTACACCCTTATTCTAAAATGTATTAAATACAAAAAAATCCTAAGCATTCTACACACAATACCCCATAATAACTAAGTGAAAACAGGTTTTTATACATTTTTTGCAAATGTATTAAAAAAAAACATGTAAATATGTTATTTCTGTTAAGTATTCAGATCCGTTGCTATGAGACTCGAAATTGAGCTCAGGTGGATCCTGTTTCCATTGATCATCCTTGAGATGTTTCTACAACTTGATTGGAGTCCACCTGTGGTAAATTCAATTGATTGGACATGATTTGGAAAGGAACACACCTGTCTATATAAAAAGGTCCCACAGTTGACAGTGCATGTCAGAGAAAAAACAAAGAAGTTTGGAAGCACCAAGACTCTTCCTAGAGCTGGCCACCTGGCCAAACTGAGCAATCGGGGGAGAAGAACCTTGGTCAGGGAGGTGCCAAGGTACCCGACTGTCACTCTGAGAAAGCTCTAAGGTTCCTCTGTGGAGATAGGAGAACCTTCCAGAAGGACAACCATCTCTGCAGCACTCTACCAATCAGGCCATTATGCTAGAGTGGACAGACGGAAGCCACTCCTCCGTAAAAGGCACATGACAGCCCGCTTGGAGTTTGCCAAAAGGCACCTAAAGGACCCTCAAGATTCTCTGGTCTGATGAAACCAAGATTGAACTCTTTGGCCTGAATGCCAAGGTCACGTCTGGAGGAAACCTGGCACCATCTCTACAGTAAAGCATGGTGGTGGCAGCATCATGCTGTGAGGGACTAGTCAGGATCAAGGCAAAGATGAACAGCGCAAAGTACAGAGAGATCCTTGATGAAAAGCTGCTCCAGAGCTCTCAGGAACTTCCAACAGGACAACTTTTTATTTAACTAGGCCAAACCCAGACGACGCTGGGACAATTGTGCGCCGCCCTATGGGACTCCCAATCTCGGCCGGTTGTGATACAGCTTGGATTCGAACCGGGGTGTCTGTAGTGACGCCTCAAGAACTGAGATGCAGTGTCTTAGATCGCTGTGCCACTTGGGCGCCGCCCCGACAACGACCCTAAGCACACAGCCAAGATAGCGTAGGAGCAACTTCGGGACAAGTCTCTGAATATCCTTGAGTGGCTCAGCCAGAGCCTGGACTTGAACATCTCTGGAGAGACCTGAAAATAGCTGTGAAGCAACGCTCCCCATCCAACCTGACAGAGCATGAGAGGGTCTGCAGAGAAGAATGGGAGAAACTCCCCAAATACAGGTGTGCCAAGCTTGTAGTGTCATACCCAAGAAGACTCGAGGCTTTAATTGCTGCCAAAAGTGCTTCAACAAAGTACTGAGTAAAGGGTCTGAACACTTATGTAAATGTGATGTTTTTTTAAATCTTAAATAAATTGGCAAAAAAACATTTTTTTAACTCTTTTTGCTTTATCATTATGGGGTATTGTATGTAGATTGACGAGAAAAAATACAAATGTAATCAATTTTAGAATAAGGCTGTAACCTAACAAAATGTGAAAAAGTGAAGGGGTCTGAATACTTTCCGAAGCCACCGTATAATTGATTCTCTCCAAATTACAATGTTGGATATATATATTTTTTTTAAGTGACATCAGATTCAAACATATGTATGTACGTACATTTGAAGTCAGAAGTTTACATACACCTTAGCCAAATACATTTTAACTCAGTTTTTCACAATTCCTGATATTTAATCCTAGTAAAAAGTCCCTGTCTTAGGTCAGTTAGGATCACCACTTTATTTTAAAAATGTGAAATGTCAGAATAAAAGTAGATAAATCATTCTATTTCAGCATTTATTTATTTCATCACATTCCCAGTGAGTCAGAAGTTAAAATACAAACAATTTAAAGGCAATGCTACCAAATACTAATTGTTTAACTTGGGTCAAACAAGCTTCCCACAATAAGTTGGGTGAATTTTGGCCCAATCCTCCTGACAGAGCTGGTGTAACTGAGTCAGGTTTGTCGGCCTCCTTGCTCGCACACGCCTTTTCAGTTCTGCCACACACATTTTCTATAGCATTGAGGTCAGTTTGGAGTTGCCATCAAAAACAATACCTTGATTATGTTGTCCTTAAGCCATTTTGCTACAACTTTGCAAGTATGCTTGGGTCATTGTCCATTTGGAAGACCCATTTGCGACCAAGTTTTAACTTCCTGACTGATGTCTTGAGATATTGCTTCAATATATCCACATAATTGTCCTTCCTCACGAAGCCATCTATTTTGTGAAGTGCACCAGTCCCTCCTGCAGCAAATCACCCCCACAACATGATGCTGCCACCTAGTGCTTCACGGTTGGGATGGTGTTCTTCGGCTTGCAAGCCTCCCCCTTTTTCCTCCAAACATAACGATGGACATCATGGCCAACAGTTCTATTTTTGTTTCATCAGACCAGAGGACATTTCTCCAAAAAGTACGATCTTTGTCACCATGTGCAGTTGTAAACCGTGGTCTGGAATTTTTAATCGCGGTTCTGGAGCAGTGGCATACTTCCATGCTGAGCGGACTTTCAGGTTATGTCGATATATGACTCATTTTACTGTGGAGATAGATACTTTTGTACGCATTTTCTTTGTACCAAGGTCCTTTGCTGTTGTTCTGGGATTGATTTGCACTTTTCGCACCAAAGTACGTTCATCTCTAAGAGACAGAACACGTCTCTTTCCTGAGCGGTATGACGGCTGCGTGGTCCCATGGTGTTTATACTTGCGTACAATTGTTTGTACAGATGAACGTGGCACCTTCAGGCGTTTGGAAATTGCACCCAAGGATGAACCAGACTTGTGGAGGTCTACACATTTGTTTCTGAGGTCTTGGCTGATTTCTTTTGATTTTCCATTGATGTCAAGCAAAGATGCACTGAGTTTGAAGGTAGGCATTGAATTACATCCACAGGTACACCTCCAATTGACTCAAATTATGTCAATTAGCCTATCAGAAGCTTCTAAAGCCATGATATCATTTTCTGGAATTTTCCAAGCTGTTTAAAGGCACAGTCAACTTAGTTTATGTAAACTTCTGATCCACTGGAATTGTTATACAGTGAATTATAAGTGAAATAATCTGTCTGTAAACAATTGTTGGAAAAATTACTTGTGTCATGCACAAAGTAGATGTCCTAACCGACATGCCAAAACTATAGTTTGTTAACCTCTCTAGGGTATGTGGGACGATAGCGTCCCACCTCGTCAACAGCCAGTGAAACTGCAGGGCGCCAAATTCAAAACAACAGAAATCCAATAATTTAAATTCCTCAAGCATACAAGTATTTTACACCATTTTAAAGCTACACTTGTTGTAAATCCAGCCAAAGTGTCTGATTTCAAAAAGGTTTTACGACAAAAGCACACCAAACAATTATGTTAGGTATGAGCCAAGTCACAGAAAAAGACAGCCATTTTTCCAGCTAAAGAGAGCAGCAACAAAAAGCAGAAAGAGATAAAATTAATCACTAACCTTTGATAATCTTCATCAGATGACACTCATAGGACTTAATGTTGCACAATACATGTATTTGTTGTTCGGTAAAGTTCATATTTATATCCAAAAATCTGAGTTCAGGCAAGACGTTACTGTATCACTTGGCAAAAAGCCTGAGAAAATGCAGAGCGCCAAATTAATATTAATTACTATGAAAATTACTATAAAATCAAACTTTCATTAAATCACACATGAAAGATACCAAATTAAAGCTACACTGGTTGTGAATCCAGCCAACATGTCAGAATTCAAATAGGCTTTTCGGCGAAAGCATACGATGCTATTATCTGAGTATAGCACAATAGTAAACAAAGAGAGAGAAGCATATTTCAAGCCTGCGGGCGCGACACAAAACGCAGAAATAAAAATATAATTCATGCCTTACCTTTGACGAGCTTCTGTTGTTGGCACTCCAATATGTCCCACAAACATCACAAATGGTCCTTTTGTTCGATTACTTCCGACGATATATATCCAAAATGTCCATTTATTTGGCGCGTTTGATCCAGAAAGACACAGGTTCCAACTTGCTCAAACATGACGACAAAATATCTCAAAGGTTACCTGTAAACTTTGCCAAAACATTTCAAACTACTTTTGTAATACAACTTTAGGTAATTTTTTACGTAAATAATCGATAAAATTGAAGACGGGATGATCTGTGTTCAATACAGGATTAAAACGAAATGTAGCATGCCTTTTGGACATGCACTTCAATCAAACACGACACCTGGAGTGACTCGACTTCAAGATAACCGTATTTCTTCATTACACAAAGGAATAACCTCAACCTATTTCTCAAGACTGTTGACATCCAGTGGAAGCGGTAGGAACTGCAAGCAATTCGCTGAGAAATCTGGTTTCCCAATGAAAACCCATTGAAAAGGCAGTGACCTAAAAAAAAAAAACATCTGAATAGTTTGTCCTCGGGGTTTCGCCTGCTAAATAAGTTCTGTTATACACACAGACATGATTCAAACAGTTTTAGAAACGTCAGAGTGTTTTCTATCCAAATCTACTAATAATATGCATATCTTATCTGCTGGGGATGAGTAGCTGGCAGTTGAATTTGGGTATGCTTTTCATCCAAACGTGAAAATGCTGCCCCCTACCCTAGAGAAGTTAACAAGAAAGAAATGTGTGGAGTGGTTGAAAAACTAGTTTTAATGACTCCAACCTGGGGCTCCCAGAGAAAGTAGCCTATTTTTTTTCTTCTAGCTACAGATGACCTCCAGTAATAACCTTCATGGTAATAAACTAATACACTATAAATGCCTTGTGTTATTGACTCTGTCTTTTCCATGTTGTAGCCTACTTTGGATGTTCTTATTGACAAGTGATATTGATGTTGTGATGGTTCTGTTTAGGCTATTTAGACAAGACTATCGCTCTATTCCAATCAACTCTACAAATGTTTGGGACAGTGCTGCTATCTCTTGGACAGTGCTGCTATCTCTTCTCAAACAGTGCAGCCCTCAACTGAATAATTTTGAATATTTGACATTGTTATCAGAGTGCAGGGAGGCAGACACAGACAGACAGGCAGGGCAGATGTTGGGATAAGGACAGAGTGCGTTAACCCAGTAATTCTCTGACTAGTGTCCCTGCTGTTCCCATGATCTTCTCACTATCAGCACGGAGGCCTGCAAAACATGTCCTTCAGTCTCCCCCCATTGACATGATCACCTACAGAATGACTGACAGAGGTCTGCTTCTGAATGTGAACATTCCACTCAATCCGCTGTGACATTCTCATCATCGCCCACAGCCTCAGGCTTCTGTACTGAACAGTCAGAGGGAGCCATTGTGTGTCCATTGAGTTGCTGCTCTCCCTCTCTGTCCCTGGCCTTCACCAACCCACACTACATAATGGCCTCCTCTTCTCCCTCCAAGTCTCCTCCTCCTTCTCTTTCACTGCACTGTATTCAGAGAGGAGTTCTCTGTCCTACTCTGTGAGATGTCTGGCTTGCCTGTTGTGAATTAGTATTAGGTAGGGGTGTAACGGTTCACGTGGGTTTGGTACGTATTGTGGTTTTTGGGTCACTGTTCAGTTTTGGTACAGCAGGAAAATGAAATGCCAACAATTACTGTAGCTCATTTTAGTTTATTTTGCAAAAGACACAGAACTAAAAAGCACCCCATTTGTGGCCCAAGTCCAGCTTCTGTGACAAAATTCACAATGTTCCTGGCATTGTCTGTTTTGACATAAAGTAGGAGCTCTTCACGTGTCCAAAAAGTAGGACCCGTTCCAAAATGGACCTGGGGCTTTCCCACCAGTACCAATATGCATAAATATTTTTTTTTATATAGAGACCTGTTCCGAACGGACCCGAGGACAACTAGAACAGTTCCGTACAGACCTTGTCGGGTCCAGACCTGGTTTGATCCAGATTAAAAGTCCATTTGTAAGTGACTTTATTAACCAGAAATGATAAAGCACGAGGGAGAGCAAGGTGTCAGAGGAGAGGCCTTGTGGTGTGTGTACTGCAGGGGTTCCTAAAGCTTTTGGCCCGCAACCCCATTTTGATAGCAACATTTTGTTTGTGGCCCGACCATGTAAAACAATAAAGTTATGTAATCAAAGGCTAAGGTTGAATTTTTTTATTGGGGCTATGACATTCTGACAGTATTGGAATCTGAAGGACGTATGGTTGGAAGTAACTGAAATGCATCAGAAAGGTATTGGGATGTTCAGAAGATCATCAGGCAATAATTTTGTATGATATTCTGTGTAGAAAATAACATCACTATTGATTGTTCTTTTTCCCCCAGTCTGATTTACTGCCAGGTCGTCTACTATTTTCTATTGAGTCCTGTGCAGCTTGTGAGCATTGTAGTGGGAAACAGAAGACACATCCCACTGGGCACAGACGTCAGTTCAACGTCTAGTTGGGTTAAATTACTATAGCGGCAGCGAACGGCCTTTCATTGAATTACTATAGCGGCCGCGAACAGCCTTTCATTGAATTACTATAGCGGCAGCGAACAGCCTTTCATTAAATTACTATAGTGGCAGCGAACGGCCTTTCATTAAATTACTATAGCGGCAGCGAACAGCCTTTCATTAAATTACTATAGCGGCCGCGAACAGCCTTTCATTGAATTACTATAGCGGCCGCGAACGGCCTTTCATTGAATTACTATAGCGGCCGCGAATGGCCTTTCATTGAATTACTATAGCGGCAGCGAACAGCCTTTCATTAAATTACTATAGCGGCCGCGAACGGCCTTTCATTAAATTACTATAGCGGCAGCGAACAGCCTTTCATTAAATTACTATAGCGGCCGCGAACGGCCTTTCATTGAATTACTATAGCGGCCGCGAACAGCCTTTCATTAAATTACTATAGCGGCAGCGAACAGCCTTTCATTAAATTACTATAGCGGCAGCGAACAGCCTTTCATTAAATTACTATAGCGGCCGCGAACGGCCTTTCATTGAATTACTATAGCGGCCACGAATGGCCTTTCATTGAATTACTATAGCGGCCGCGAACGGCCTTTCATTGAATTACTATAGCGGCCGCGAACGGCCTTTTATTGAATTACTATAGCGGCCGCGAACAGCCTTTCATTGAATTACTATAGCGGCAGCGAACAGCCTTTCATTAAATTACTATAGCGGCCGCGAACGGCCTTTCATTGAATTACTATAGCGGCAGCGAACAGCCTTTCATTAAATTACTATAGCGGCCGCGAACGGCCTTTCATTGAATTACTATAGCGGCCGCGAACGGCCTTTTATTGAATTACTATAGCGGCAGCGAACAGCCTTTCATTGAATTACTATAGCGGCCGCGAACAGCCTTTCATTGAATTACTATAGCGGCCGCGAACGGCCTTTCATTGAATTACTATAGCGGCCACGAATGGCCTTTCATTGAATTACTATAGCGGCCGCGAACAGCCTTTCATTGAATTACTATAGCGGCCACGAATGGCCTTTCATTGAATTACTATAGTGGTCGCGAACTGCCTTGTTTTTCTAACAATAATATCAGTGTTAATAATCACAGAATTGACTTGCAAACAACCGGTTTTCATATTCGTGTGGCTGTTGTTGTCAACCAGAAAAAGATCATGCTGTCATTTGTCTTTTTTCCCACTTCATTACTCAAAATGACGGCGCCGAAGCAGGCACGACTTTTCACTGTGAAAGAGGCTGCATTTATGTTGGTTGGTGATAAGGATTCGAACACATACTTGCACAATGAAAAGCGGTGATGTCAAGGTGAGTGAAATATGTAAACAGCAGATATATGCCTGGTGTTGTTGATGTTTGATGCTGTGAAAATTTGGGAACAGCTCTCAGATTAGCACGTCCTGTCATGATCACTTAGTTGGTACAGGCAAGCACATCAGCGGTGGAGCTCAAATGATTGCTCTCGGTCTCATGGAAATAGTTGCATTGTTTAGCTGTATTTTGTCTTGTTTCTACTGATGTAATTAAAAGATGGAAACGGCCCAAGCTGCTTGCTATAGCTTGCTAGCTAGTTAGTCCGTCAGGCAAGGAAAGTTGTGTGTAGTGGTAAATTTGAATCGTCAACCTCAGCTGTCACTTTCACTAGCTATCCATACAGACATCCAGCAAACTAGCCACCAAAATGAGTAGAGTAATTTGTGTTTGTCTGCTTAGGTTATGGTTTGTCAGGTTTGCTAGGTGCAGATATTCATAGGCTATACATTGCCTTGTTTTCCTATTATTTGACAGCTTAGCTGTTGTGTTAAGGTAGATGCCCATGCAGTGGAGCTCATATTGTCACGCCCTGACCGTAGAGATCCTTTTTATGTCTCTATTTTGGTTGGTCAGGGCGTGAGTTTGGGTGGGCATTCTATGTCTGGTGTTCTATGTTGTCCTTGTTGTGTATTTCTGTGTGTTTGGCCTGGTATGGTTCTCAATCAGAGGCAGCTTTCTATCGTTGTCTCTGACTGAGAATCATACTTAGGTAGCCTGTTCCCACCTGTGTTTGTGGGTGTTTGTTTCCTGTTTAGTGTTTGTTTCACCTTTCAGTTTGTCATGTTTGTTATTTTGTCAAGTGTTGCCTATTTTATTAAATAGTATGAACACTTACCACACTGCACCTTGGTCCTCTTCTCCTGACGACGTGCGTTACACATATGATATTGAGTTGGATATTTAATTACATAGCCAGCTAACAAGGTGCTTGTTTTGTCCTGTTTCTACAGATGCAATTAAATTTGGAAACTGTCCCATCTTCGTAACTAATCAGCTAACATTGAAGAAATCTCTAGTTGAGAGTTGATTGGGGCGAAAGAGAGAGCGGGAGAGGGCGGGAGAGTGTGGAATGGGAGGCGTGTAACTGTAAAACACAATTTATTATGGGAATCCCTAAGAGGTGATTAATAGGAAGAGAGTCTGTAAGGTTGAGAGAAAGAAAGAGAGAGACAGTGTGAGAGGGAGAGAGAGATTATGTTCCTGACTACAATGGTATCCTATTTGTTGCTCCTCTCCTCTCCCTCTGTTCCTCTAGGTCAGTGAAAGTGAGGGAAGTGATGTGGAGAATCAGGGCTTAGCAGCAAAAGGCAGGGAGGAAGAGGAGTTAGATATCATAAAGAATGATATCATGATGTTTCTTTAGATCTGCCTGAAGTAAATAAGGGATTTATTGTGATGGAGTATATTACATTTATTTATTAGACTTATTATTTTGTTTGTAGATGTTGCCAAGGGGCGCATCACGGCTTGTATGGAGGCCTGGAGGTGCTAAACGGGAGGAATGGAGCAAGAGGAGCAAGAGGAGAGCAAGAGCAAATGGAGCAAGAGGAGAGTAGAGGGAGAGAGGAAGAGGAGAGTGAAAAGGATCAGGAAGGGGAACAGGGAGAGGAGGAGGGAGTGGAGGAAGCAGAAGCTAGGATATGCATGGTAGAAAACACTCTAAAATTTCCAAAACTGTTAAAATAATCTCTGTGAGTATAACAGAACTGATATGGCAGGTGAAAACGTGAGGAAAATCCATCCAGTAAGTGGGATATTTTTGATGCGGGAACTTTTCAATTGAATGCCTACACAGTATGTATTGGGATAGGACCCAGATTGCAGTTCCTATGGCTTCCACTAGATGTCAACAGTCTTTAGACATTGTTTCAGGCTTGTATTCTGAAAAATGAGGAAGAATGAGACCATTTTCTAAGTGGACTGTAGAATGAACCAGAGCTGTTTTGCGCACATGACCGATTGCGCGCCGTTCATTGTTTTTCCTTTCTATTGAAGACGCTATTGTCCGGTTAAAATATGATACATTATTTAGACAATAGACAACCTGAGGATTAATTATAAACATCGTTTGACATGTTTCGCCGAACTTTACAGGTACTATTAGGATGTTTTCGTCTGCATGTCGTGACCGCCTTTGAGCCAGTAGATTACTGAACAAAACGCGCCAACAAAACTGAGTTTTTGGGACATAAAGAGGGGACTTTATCGAACAAAACGAACATTTATTGTTTAGCTGGGACTCTTGTGACTGCAACCATAAGAAGATCATCAAAGGTAAGTGATTAATTTTATCGCTATTTCTGACTTTTGTAATTCCGTTACATGGTTGTAAAATGTTTGTATGCTTTTTAAGCGGGGCGCTGTCCTCAGATAATTGCATGGTATGCTTTCGCCGTAAAGCCTTTTTGAAATCTGACACAGCGGCTGGATTAACAAGAAGTTAATCTTTAAACCGATGTATAACAGTTGTATTTTTATGAATGTTTAATTTGACTATTTCTGTATTTTGAATTTGGCGCTCTGCAATTTCCAGCTAGCGTCCCACCTGCCCATAAGAAGTTAAAAGTGGTTGGAATTTATATCTGTTCCAGAGCTTGTAATGGATTACAACAAGAAAATGGGCGGGGTTGACCATCTTGACCAACTGAGGAGCTAAATTGCAGGTGCTGGTCCATAAAGGCATTCAGAAACCACTGTTAATTACAACCGCATCTACCGGCTATTGGAGGTTACTGATGTAACCCCGGTTCAATGAGCCAAGCAAAATGTTTGTTTTCTGAGTTTCTCTCGCAACCGCATTTTCAAATCAGGCGACCCCACATCGGGTCTTAGGGCTGACCCCATTTAGTCGACTGTCGAGCAATTTTTTTTAGTCGAGCAGTCACAAATATATTTTCATTTTTTTATAGCACGAGACACCTGTCTGATTCACACCTGTCTGGTCTGAGTGGACTAATCCATTGTGGAGGCCACGGGATGGCACACCAGTATCACATTTACCGTTAATTCCCATAATTTTTTATCTACATTGTTTGTTTAGTTTCAGTAATTTCTGTTAATGCATTCAATATATTATTATTATTACAGTCTTTTACCGTTCTCCTTGTCGGAGTGGACATGTTGTTTGCGGACCGCACAACCTAGGCTACATTTGTGAGGAACACGTTTTGGTGTATTTCATTCCATTTACAAGTTGCCAATTTATTAATTGTATTTTGTTTGAAGCGTTCCTGTCAATGTTGATTAACGGTGCGCACCCGATTACGCATAGAAGTAGGCCTAGGCAACCGCACACAAATGTAGGCCTATAAATGTTCCCATATGGGGATCTGATAGTATTTCTGATTGTCTTAACTCACCATCACTGTGGAGCTTCTCAAAGTAATTTCTTATTCACCTCAAACAGCAAGTAAACAAAGTCTGTTTTTACATCCATTGAGAATGGCAATAGTTCCTCAACGTAGCCTATTTGAAAAAGATTTCCAGTTCTCTTTCGATAACCACTTGTGTGAAAGGAGGGAAAAAATGTAATGCTCTGATCCGTTGGAAACGCCATAAAACCGGCCTACCTGATTACTTCTACCTGATTACTTCGTATCCCTTGCGCAAATAGCCTACAGCTGTGTCTGTCAGGAGCTCACTGGCACAGGAAACTGAAGGCCAAGAATATTTTATACAATGATGCAAGTTTGCTAGTGCAAGCTTTTCAGGCCAGACCAAGTTGATAGTTGATACAATGCTTCAAGTTTCTTGCAGACAGGCCATGAGTAGACAATGTGATTTATAGGATATTTCTTTTTTAAATCAGAATATTTTCAACCTGCAGTCTGCAATGTTTTTATTTGTTGGCTTTATGTAGACTATTTTTACATAGTTGGCCATTAGAATTTTTATTAAACATATGATAATGATTGAGGTACAAAGACTTTATTATAAATTGAATAAAACGATTCCACGAAAATGTGCATATGAAAATCATAACTGGCACGGAAATCGGTAGAAATGGTAAGACTACGTGCCACTTCAAATTGAAAACGTTGCCGACCCCTGGCGTAGCCTATTACCGGCAACTTCAGGAGGATAACGGCAGAATTTGCAAAGGCCAGCAGCAGCTGGAGGAGGGGGATCGGGAACAGTTTTTTTTTCTTCTGGCTAGGCTACCTTGATCTCTGGCTCCCTTCAGTAATTTGCGTGTCTAATTATTTACATCACAGTGTGCTTAAAGCATCAGACAAGCTCAGTAGCCTACATATAGTTGATTTTATTAAAACATAGGGTTTGTCTATATATGGAAAAATACATATTTTAACTTCTCTAGGGTAGGGGGCAGCATACCCAAATTCAACTGCCAGCTACTCATCCCCAGAAGATAAGATATGCATATTATTAGTAGATTTGGATAGAAAACACACTGAAGTTTCTAAAACGGTTTGAATCATGTCTGTGAGTATAACATAACACATTTAGCAGGCGAAACCCCGAGGACAAACCATTCAGATTCTATTCTTTTGAGGTCACTCTCTTTTCAATGTATTTTTCATTGGGAATCCAGATTTCTAATTGACCTTCTTGCAGTTCCTACCGCTTCCACTGGATGTCAATAGTCTTGAGAAATTGGTTGAGGGTTTGTCCTTTGTGTAATGAAGAGGTAGCCCTGTTCAGAACAAGAGTCGAGTGAAGTGAACTTTTTGTTTGAGGCGCGTAACCTGAAAGCATGCTACAGTTTGTTTTAATCCTGAATTGAACACAGATCATCCCGTCTTCAATTTTATCGATTATTTACGTAAAAAAATACCTAAAGTTGTATTACAAAAGTAGTTTGAAATGTTTTGGCAAAGTTTACAGGTAACCTTTGAGATATTTTGTAGCCACGTTTGAGCAAGTTGGAACCGGTGTTTTTCTGGATCAAACGCGCCAAATAAATGGACATTTTGGATATATATCGTCGGAATTAATCGAACAAAAGGACCATTTCTGATGTTTATGGGACATATTGGAGTGCCAACAACAGAAGCTCGTCAAAGGTAAGGCATGAATTATATTTTCTTTCTGCGTTTTGTGTCGCGCCTGTAGGGTTGAAATATGCTTCTCTCTCTTTGTTTACAATGTTGCTATCCTCAGAAAATAGCATTGTTTGCTTTCGCCGGAAAGCCTATTTGAATTCTGACATGTTGGCTGGATTCACAACCAGAGTAGCTTTAATTTGCTATCTTTCATGTGTGATTTAATGAAAGTTAGATTTTTATAGTATTTTATTTGAATTTGGCACTCTGCATGTTCTCTGGCTTTTGGCCAAGTGAGACAGTAGCGTCCAGCCTAAACTCCGATTTTTGGATATAAATATGAACTTTACCGAACAAAACATACATGTATTGTGTAACATGAAGTCCTATGAGTGACATCTGATGAAGATCATCAAAGGTTAGTAATTAATTTTAACTCTATTTCTGCTTTTGGTTACTCCTCTCTTTGGCTGGAAAATGGCTGTGTTTTCCTGTGGCTATGTACTGACCTAACATAATCGCAAGGTATGCTTTAGCCGTAAATCCTTTTTGAAATCAGACACTTTGGTTGGATCAAAGAGAAGTTTATCTTTAAAATGGTGTATAATACTTGTATGTTTGAGGAATTTTAATTATGAGATTTCTGTTGTTTTGAATTTGGCGCCCTGCAATTTCACTGGCTGTTGGTTAGGTGGGACGCTACCGTCCCACATATCCCAGAGAAGTTAACATTTTTTTGTCGGGGCCAGTCCTTCATTGATTAAATAATCTCCTAACTTTCTTTGCCACACAGAGGCTCTATGACTGTAGGGCCCCTTTGATGACTTGTGATTGGCCGATAACAACAAGCTAAGCGCCACACTCATGAAAAGCATACTGTACTGCCTTTGTCAGCAGCATACCATTTCTTCTCAATTAGAATCAGCTGTGAAGGGCTGCTTGAATACAGAGGGGAGACAAAGTTGTGCTGTTGTTTCTTTGCATTTCTGCCTTGCTCCGGTGCTAGGAATACTGTCGGCGTAAATGTGTCAACATGTTTGAGGTGTTGGGAGCTGCATAGGCCATTATTGTTGAGCAGTGGCAACATACTGTCAACATTTTATCCACAATTCTCTGTCCATCGCCATTGTGATCTCCTCTGAAGCCAAAATGTTCCCAAAAATGGAGATTTAAACGATGGAGGATCCTCCAATTCTAGCTTAAAAGTGACCCCACCACTCGCCATCGTACCCCACTGGGCACAGACGTCAATTTAACGTTTATTCCACTTTGGAAATGACGTCGAAACAACGTTGATTCAACCAATGTGTGCCCAGTGGGACACAGTTCCCGGCTGCGACTCAAAAGGATAGTTTGAAATGCGGCAGTTAAGATCCACATTTTTATTACAACGTGCACATAGGCTCTAGTTGTTTTAACTTCTTTCAGCTAGGGGGCAGAATTTTTATGTTTGGAAAAATAACGTTCAAGGTAAACGGACTATTTCTCAGGTCCAGATGCTAGAATATGCATATAATTGACAGATTAGGATAGAAAACACTCCTAAGTTTCCAAAACGATCAAATATTGTCTGTGAGTATAACAGAACTGATTTTGCAGGCGAAAACCTGAGGAAATCCAAACCGGAAGTGCCTTTTATTTGGAAAAATCCCTGTTCCGTTGCCTGCCCCGCCTCCATTTAACAGAATAGCCTAATATCTCAGATTTACTCAAGAGTCAATGGAATACAAAGCAGCATACCATAGGCTTAGCCTATAGGCCTAGCGTTTTTTTAATTTTTTAATATGTATTCATTTGGGTTCACAGTGCAGACCGAAAGCAGGTCCCTGTAACGAACGGTTCGGTACCAATATGTGTAATGTTACAGAACTTCAAAAAAATCTGCATTTTAAACAATTTCACCTGCGTTATACACTGCTCAAAAAAATAAAGGGAACACTTAAACAACACAAATGTAACTCCAAGTCAATCACACTTCTGTGAAATCAAACTGTCCACTTAGGAAGCAACACTGATTGACAATAAATTTCACATGCTGTTGTGCAAATGGAATAGACAAAAGGTGGAAATTATAGGCAATTAGCAAGACACCCCCAATAAAGGAGTGGTGACCACAGACCACTTCTCAGTTCCTATGCTTCCTGGCTGATGTTTTGGTCACTTTTGAATGCTGGCGGTGCTTTCACTCTAGTGGTAGCATGAGACGGAGTCTACAACCCACACAAGTGGCTCAGGTAGTGCAGCTCATCCTGGATGGCACATCAATGCGAGCTGTGGCAAGAAGGTTTGCTGTGTCTGTCAGCGTAGTGTCCAGAGCATGGAGGCGCTACCAGGAGACAGGCCAGTACATCAGGAGACGTGGAGGAGGCCGTAGGAGGGCAACAACCCAGCAGCAGGACCACTACCTCCGCCTTTGTGCAAGGAGGAGCAGGAGGAGCACTGCCAGAGCCCTGCAAAATGACCTCCAGCAGGCCACAAATGTGCATGTGTCTGCTCAAACGGTCAGAAACAGACTCCATGAGGGTGGTATGAGGGCCCGACGTCCACAGGTGGGGGTTGTGCTTACAACCCAACACCGTGCAGGACGTTTGGCATTTGCCAGAGAACACCAAGATTGGCAAATTCGCCACTGGCGCCCTGTGCTCTTCACAGATGAAAGCAGGTTCACACTGAGCACATGTGACAGACGTGACAGAGTCTGGAGACGCCGTGGAGAACGTTCTGCTGCCTGCAACATCCTCCAGCATGACCGGTTTGGCGGTGGGTCAGTCATGGTGTGGGGTGGCATTTCTTTGGGGGCCGCACAGCCCTCCATGTGCTCGCCAGAGGTAGCCTGACTGCCATTAGGTACCGAGATGAGATCCTCAGACCCCTTGTGAGACCATATGCTGGTGCGGTTGGCCCTGGGTTCTTTCTAATGCAAGACAATGCTAGACCTCATGTGGCTGGAGTGTGTCAGCAGTTCCTGCAAGAGGAAGGCATTGATGCTATGGACTGGCCCGCCCGTTCCCCAGACCTGAATCCAATTGAGCACATCTGGGACAACATGACTCGCTACATCCACCAACGCCACGTTGCACCACAGACTGTCCAGGAGTTGGCGGATGCTTTTGTCCAGGTCTGGGAGGAGATCCCTCAGGAGACCATCCGCCACCTCATCAGGAGCATGACCAGGCGTTGTAGGGAGGTCATACAGGCACGTGGAGGCCACACACACTACTGAGCTTCATTTTGACTTGTTTTAAGGACATTACATCAAAGTTGGATCAGCCTGTAGTGTGGTTTTCCACTTTAATTTTGAGTGTGACTCCAAATCCAGACCTCCATGGGTTGATAAATTTGATTTCCATTGATAATTTGTGTGTGATTTTGTAGTCAGCACATTCAACTATGTAAAGAAAAAAGTATTTAATAAGAATGTTTCATTCATTCAGATCTAGGATGTGTCCCTTTATTTTTTTGAGCAGTGTATATATATTTATAATCATGAAATCACAAGTGAAATATACCAAAACACAGCGTAGCTTGTTGTTAATCCACCTATCGTGTCAGATTTTGAAAATATGCTTTACAGCGAAAGCAATCCAAGCGTTTGTGAGTTTATCAATCACTCGACAAAACAGTACAAACAGCTAGCCTCAAATTAGCTTGGTCACGAATGTCAGAAAAGCAATAAATTGAATTGCTTACCTTTGATAATCTTTGGATGTTTGCACTCACGAGACTCGAATTACACAATAAATGTTATTTTTGTTTGATAAAGATTAGTTTTATAACCAAAAACCGCCATTTGGTTTGCGCGTTATGTTCAGAAAACCACAGGCTCGTTCCGGTCCTGAAAGGCAGACGAAAATTCCAAAAAGTATCCGTAATGTTCGTAGAAACATGTCAAACGTTTTTTATAATCAATCTTCAGGTTGTTTTTAACATACATAAATCGATAATATTTAAACCGGACGGTAACCTATTCAATACTACAGAGAAAGAAAATATCGAGCTACATCTCTCGCGTGCAGGAACTAATCAAAGACACCTGACGCGTTTTGAAAAATCTCGCTAATTTTTCAAAATAAAAGCTTGAAACTATGTCTAAAGCCTGGTCACAGCCTGAGGAAGCCATTGGAAAAGGAATCTGGTTGATACCCCATTAAATGGAGGAGGGGCAGGCAACGGAACAGGGATTTTTCCAAATAAAAGGCACTTCCGGGTTGGATTTCCTCAGGTTTTCGCCTGCAAAATCAGTTCTGTTATACTCACAGACAATATTTGATAGTTTTGGAAACTTTGGAGTGTTTTCTATCCTAATCTGTCAATTATATGCATATTCTAGCATCTGGACCTGAGAAATAGTCCGTTTACCTTGTGAAAGTTATTTTTCCAAACATAAAAATTCTGCCCCCTAGATGAAAGAAGTTAATAAGGGCTGATTTCAAGTTTTCATAACAATCGGTAATTGGCATTTTTGGACGCTGATTATGGCCGATTACATTACATTCCATGAGGAAACTGCGTGACAGGCTGAGCACCTGTTACGCGAGTGCAGCAAGGAGCCAAGGTAAGTTGCTAGCTAGCATTAAACTTATCTTATAAAAAACAATCAATCTTCACATAATTACTAGTTAACTACAGATGGTTTATGATATTACTAGGTTAACTAGCTTGTCCTGCGTCGCATATAATCAATGCGGTGCCTGTACATTTATCGAATCACAGCCTACTTCGCCAAACGGGGGAGGATTTAACAAAAGCGCAGTCGCGAAAAAAGCACAATTGTTGCACGAATGTACCTAACCATAAACATCAATGCCTTTCTTAAAATCAATACACAGAAGTATATTTTTTTAAACCTGCATATTTAGTTAAAATAAATTCATGTTAGCAGGCAATATTAACTAGGGAAATTGTGTCACTTCTCTTGCGTTCATTGCACGCAGTCAGGGTATATGCAACAGTTTGGGTCGCTGTAACGGCGGCCTTCCCTCTCTTCACTAGAAGAGGGGGTGAAACAGGGATCGGACCAACACGCAGCGTAGCCAGTGCTCAACATGTTTAATTAACAAACACTACAGTGAACACTAAACAAATACAAAATAACAAAAGTGGCAAACCGATACAGACCTATCTGGTGCAGAATACAAACACAGAGACAGGAAACCACCACCCACAATCCCCAACACAAAACAAGCCACCTATATATGATTCTCAATCAGGGACAACGATTGACAGCTGTCTCTGAGAACTATATTAAGCTGAACACAGAAACAGACGAACTAGACACACAACATAGAATTCCCACCCAGCTCAAGTCCTGACCAACACTAAACAAGCAAAACACATAAGAACTCTGGTCAGGACGTTACAGTCGCCTGGCTCTTTGAGACCTAATTTGCCAGAATTTTACATAATTATGACATAACAATGAAGGTTGTGCAATGTAACAGTAATATTTAGACTTAGGGTTGCCGCCCGTTCGATAAAATACGGAACGGTTCCGTATTTCACTGAAAGAATAAACATTTTGTTTTCGAAATGATCGTTTCTGGATTTGACCATATTAATGGCTCAAATTTCTGTGTTTATTATATTATAATTAAGTCTACGATTTGATAGAGGAGTCTGACTGAGCGGTGGTAGGCGGCAGCAAGCTCGTAAGCATTCATTCAAACTTTACTGTGTTTTCCAGCAGATCTTAGCAATGCTTGCTCACAGCGCTGTTTATGACTTCAAGCCTATCAACTCCTGAGATTAGGCTGGCAATACTAAAGTGCCTATTAGAACATCCAATAGACAAAGGTATATGAAATACAAATGGTATAGAGAGAAATAGTCAACGGGTCATAATTCCTATAATAACTACAACCTAAAACTTCTTAACTGGGAATATTAAAGAATTGGGAATATTGAACCACCAGCTTTCATATGTTCTCATGTTTACATTTACATTTAAGTCATTTAGCAGACGCTCTTATCCAGTTCTGAGCAAGGAACTCAAACGTTAGCATTTTTACATGGCACATATTGCACTTTTACTTTCTTCTCCAACACTGTGTTTTTTGCATTATTTAAACCAAATTGAGCATGTTTCATTATTTATTTGAGACTAAATAGATTTTATTTATGTATTATATTATGTTAAAATAAAAGTGTTCATTGTTCATTCAGTATTGTTGTAATTGTCATTATTACAAATATATACATAAAAATCGGTCGATTAATCGGTATCAGCTTTTTTTGGTACTCCAATAATCGGTATCGTAATTGAAAAATCCTAATCGGTCGACCTCTAATGTGAAGTCACTTGCAGGCACCTCCACACACACTAGATGAGGCATTACCCTAGTTGTTTTATGAGCTTCATTTACCTACAATATGAAAACACAGTGTTCTGTCTCTCTCTCAGTCCAGACATGAGGAAGAAACACCTTACAGAGTCAAACCAGGTCATCATTGCAATAGGGAATACACAAGATCTTTCCAGTAATAACCTCCATTGCCATCAACATCCTGCCATCATTCTTACCCAAGTTTTTCCATAAAAACAAAGGACAGTGTACTCTTCACACAGTACAAATCAGTCCACATTCAGCCAAATGTTTATACATTTGTCATAACATAATTAGCATTAGCCTAACCAATAACAATCTAGTCCTCATAATGAGTGAAACACCCTTCTGTAACACCAAAGCAATAGCCTGATTGTGAGTAACTGTGAGTCTTATTTGCACCGGTTAGTCCTGCCCTGTCCTAGCCTGCTCAGATGTTCTGTGGTCTCTGACTCAAACACACACACTATGACAGAGAGATTGAGAAGACAGACATAGGGGGGTGGAGAGATAAAGAGAGAGAGATAGAGAGAAGCAGGAGTGGATAGTTTTTATATAAAGCGTGCCCTAGCACTTACAATAACGATGATGATTATAACAGGGTGATAGTAGGAGCTGCCCTAAAGGAGGAGCTTTACCATCCACCCCCATGGGCACTGGTCTTTGTTACTAGAATGTTGATTGTCCTTTCTTGTCATCATGGTAGCCATTCAAATGATAACATTGAAACTAAGTTTGCTGAACTGCATGACTCAAGTGTGGTGGACCCATACCCCATTATCCAACTATAACCATGGACTAACCTCCACCTAGCAAGAACTGGATTGTCAGGGCAGGGGCCAGGCCTGATCATATTACAGGCCTGGGACTGTGGAGTTTAGAGCAACAGATGTTTATTTCACTTTTGATCATTATCCAATTCACTTGCTTTGGCAATGTATGTTCCCCATGCCAATAAAACCCTTTGAATAGAATTGAGACAGAGGGGGACAGGTGACATGTGGTTGGGTGACCCTGACATGCATGTTTGATCTCACCAGCCCATGGACACAGTGTGTGTGTGTATACAGTAATGTACAGTAATGCCAGCTGAAACAAAAAGTGTAAACACAGTAAAGAGTGTCAGGAGTTTCTCCAGGCATTCTCCTTCATGTGAAACACTAAATACTCTTCATTGTGAGACCAGAATGATGATAATATGATGGCATGAAATCAATTCTCTTGAGTTATTCAAAATGTATGGCAGCTATGTTGTAATGTTAGTGATGCAGAACAGTTGAGGATTAATGTAGCTACACTTGTTATTTTTGTCTGGAGACTGGTTGTTCACAACGTTTAGCTATTCCCCAATAAAACATGGGTGCTGAGAGACCGGAGTGAAGTTTAATTTACCTCTTGGAGACGTTTCTTGGCCCTCTGGAGAGCATCCTCATACCCCTTCTGTCTCAGCTCACTCAAACTCTCATAGTACTCTTCTGAGTCATCACTCTCCGTAAAAAGCACCTGGGCAAGGATCTTCCAGCCACAGGTGTCTAGAGCATGGCCCAGGTACACCTGTAGTTGGTAACACAGGGCATCCGTTTCCCGTTGGGACACCTCCGGGGCCCCGAATAGCACGGTCCACATGCCCACCGGCTCCTCAGGGAAGGGGGGCAGACAGGGCTCCAGGTCCGAGTTGACCGCGCAGAGTTGAACGTGGGCTGCCCGGACGTCCTGGAAGGAGAATAGCCCGGCCCAGCTGTAGCCCTCTCGGCTGCTGTCCGACTCCTCTCCGTCGCCATCGTCCGGGGAGCGAGGCAAACTAGGGACATCCGCTGGTTCCAGGACCTCAATGTCGGTCACCTTGCAGGACACGATGTCCCACGACCCCAGTGTTTTGATAACACTCTCGGCTGGCCTTGACGAGGCACCCACAGCAGCCGTTCTCTCTCGAATGGGGCTCTTTGGCGTTTTTTTTTCTTTCGGGCTGACGTTAGATCTAACTTTAACCAATGTGGAGATGTCATCTTTCCTTTTGGTATGACTTCTTAGTGGAGTTTTGTGTTTGTCTGCCTCGGGGGCTAGTTTGACGGTGACGGGGGATACGAGGTCACATTCGACAGTTTCCAATAGCGAATCCCGAAATGCTGTCCGTTTCTGTACTGTTCTATTGTGGCAGGTTATGGCGAACTTTCCCTCGATCTCGTTCCAAGCAACGATGAAAATGAATTTGTGTCTTTCCTTTTCGTCGAAAACATTTGGTCGAACGGCCACCCAGTCCGACTCTACAGAATCCTCCATCATGAATGACATCTCATCCAGCCAGTAAAAACGGAGCTAGTGAGCTCACACACAAATACCCCTTTTTACAGTTCTCCGTTGAAGCTAAAAAGGCTAGCTAGCTAGCTACGTTAACCAAAAAGATTACAGAAAACCAGCCGTGGCTAGCTTTGTATACAAGCTTGGAGTTGATTACCCTCTGAACGTAAAAAGCTCGCCTACATCCTTAAGAACAAAACAGACACGAAAAGCGTAAGAGTCTAATTATTATCGTAAATTGGCAGGCTTGTCATCTCTCCACCTGCCTCGCTCACCAGCTTGCTACATGCGCTGGATGGCTCCCTTTGTGCGACTACAGACAATGCAGAGCCGCGGTTCCCATCGTCACGTGTGAGGATCTGTTTACAAGCAGTGAAACGGTTGAGAGCTGCTGTGCTGTCAAACCCGGGGGGGATTTTCTGAACAAATCACTTTTCTGAAATGTTCGGAAATACTGTCTTTACTGTTTCTAGATTGTTAATAGTCCAAAGACAACCGGTGGATATTGTCCATGAGCTGTCCCTCTGTTCCATCCGATAAATTGTTGTTTTGATGTCGCATCTTTACCTCTTTCAAACGTTTGTCTTCCAACTGCGAAGTGCTGTGACGTAGTTCTGCACGAGGACCTAAACATCTGCACGTGGGACACGCAGTGGACGTGGTGACGCAGAAATTAACAACAACAAAAAGTCAAATGTAGCCTACAAATCCCTATTTATTTTAATCAAATCACTTTTAATATAAACCTTTATTCATGTGTTATAAATCATGCATAACACAACTAGTACTTGCCCTGGCAAGTAATCATTTGTGCTCATACAACTTTCACTCTGTCAATGTAGCATATAGACCTGCATTGAACTAATACATAAAATAATAACAAAAGCACCATGACATAAAAGGGTCATAGCAACAAGCATGGTGGTGACAATTTGTTAAATAATCAAATGATCCATTTTTCATTAACTTCAGACCATTTGTTGCCAGTGACAGAATCAACTGAATGGTTAGGTTACTCTCATTTGATGTTTTGAGGACTCACCTTTGAACATCTGTTTTGTTTATTTGGGAGGTGTTTAAATGACAGACGTTTCCACTTTTCTTTATTTTATTCTTTATTTAACTAGGAAAGTCAGTTAGGAGCACATTCTTATTTACAATGACGGCCTGGCAAAAGGCCTTCTGCGCGGACGGGGGCTGGGATTAAAAATAAAAATATAGGACAAAACACACATCACGACAAGAGCAACACGACAACACTACATAAAGAGAGACCTAAGACAACATAGCATGGAAGCAACACATAACACAGCATGGTAGCAACACCACATGGCAACAAATGGTAGCAATAAAACATGGTAGCAAAACAAAACATGGTACAAACAAATTTTTAGCCATTAAGCTACAATATATTTTGTAAATCATGAATTAATTCGTTTTTACTTGCTGCTTTTGCCTTTGATACAGTCATTGTTTGTCATGATGATACTGAAGAGTACTGGGGATGATAGTGGGCCACATGGCCCAACACTGCCACCTACAGATGATAGTTTATTTCACAGTAGTATACTACAAGGTGATTTCCATTTTGTCCACGTGATGGCATACTTTGTCTCTAAAATGTATGCAGCCAAACTGCTTTAGTCTACTCTAAACCAAGCAGTCACACTACATAGCACAGTTACATAGAGATAGCCTACCATGTAAAAATTGCATCATTCTGAAAACTAAAAGATACATTTCCTGGAGGAATGTTTGTTTTTGTGAACGGGTGGCAGGTAGCCTAGTGGTTAGGAGCTTTGGGCCAGTAACTGAAAGGTTGCTGATTCGAATCGCTGATGCTACTAGGTAAAGAAATCTGCCGATGAGCCCTTGAGCAAGGCACTTATCCAGAGCGACTTACAGGCGCAATTAGGGTTAAGAGCGTCTGCTAAATCATGTTTTCCTATACTCAGTCCTGGATTTTTGATATTCCTGCAGGATATGGTAATTACTGCAGGAATGAGAATTACCGTAATTCGTCAAGTATATTTACACACTCAGAATTTTACTTGGTAATATGGTGCTGCTAGTGACAGACAACATTTAGAGACAAGAAATCTAAGGCAGCGTTTCCCAATCTCGGTCCACGTTTTGGTTTTTACCCTAGCACTACACCTCTGATTCAACTAATCATCAAGCTTTTATCATTTGAATCAGCTGTGTAGTGTTAGGGCCAAAAAACAAAACGCGCACCCCTTGGGGTCCCGAGGACCGAGTTTGGGAAACGCTGCTCTAAGGACTCTAAGTCCTCATACCAGAATGACTACCGCCCCATAGCACTCACACCTGTAATCATCAAGTGCATTGAGAGGCTTGTTATGGCACACATCAACTCCATCATCCCAGACCCACTCCAATTTGCATACTACCCCAACAGATCCATAAACGAGGCAGTCTCAATTGCACTCCATTACCGGCCTCACCCACCTAAATAAGAGGAATACTGTTCAACACCAGTGTCCCCTCCAAGCTCGACACAAAGCTTAGGACCCTGGGACTGAACCCCTTCCTCTGCAACTGGATCCTGGACTCTGATGGTCTGACCCCAGGTGCTGGTAGGCAACATCACCTCTGCCACGCTGACCCTCAACACGTGGGCCCCACAGGGGTGCGTACTTAGTGCCCTCCTGTACTCCCTGTTCACTGCTTAAGTATGGCAATAGTACCGCCCTCAAATCGCATGGTGCTGCAGAGGGTGGTGTGGACAACCCAGTACATCACTGGGGCCAAGATCCCTGCCATCCAGGACCTCTCAAGCGGTGTGAAAGGAAGGCCCGGAAAATCGTTAGACTCCAACCACCTAAGCCATAGACTGTTCTCTCTGCTTCCACACAGCAAGCGGTACCCGTGCGTCAAGTCTCTATGCACACTCACAGGGCCCTACACACTACGTACACTGATACTCCAACACACATTCACTCCATCCATCATTTGCTCACACACACATGCATTTATACTGACTCTACAATCATAAACACTGCTGCTACTCTGTTTATCATATATCCTGATGCCTTGTCACCTTACCCCTATACATACTGTATCTATCAATCCCTGCACATTGTAAATAACGATGATGGTACGGGAACTGACCCTGTATATAGTGTACTTTGATATTTCTAGATCGTGTGTTGCTTCTACCTAGTTATTTTTATGTGCAGTTCAGAGAATGCTTAATGTGCATATTACATTCCCTATGAACGAGATGGCCGGTTGGTGAGGGCCCCAGCCGGTGAAAGAAACTGTTCAGATGATTGAATATTTCTGCAAGGGTAGAATGACTGCTTTTTAGTACTCATTTGTATTGAATCATTTCTATTTTGATGTCACAATTTACTGTAATTGTTAATTAACACTTGGTTCTTTTTTATTTCAGAAAACATTTGCATGTCTAATGTTTTGATAAGAAATACAATAAAAAGTCAAACATTAAGGTCACGTGGCAGTTTATTAAAAAAAACAGTATTGAAGTCAATACTTCCATTTGGTAAGACAATATTTGGCACTAGATTTTGTGTTCATAACTAGGCTAAATTCTTCACCAGAGCTAACATTGTGTTCACAGTAGTTTTGTTAACACTTTATAAGCTTAGGTTTCGATTGCACCAGGGATGTATTCATTATCTCTTGCAACGGAAACTGTTTAAAAAAAAAACAAATGATGAAGCAAGCAGAACAAAACCTAACTGAATTTGTCCAATAGAAACTTGTTTTTTTTGCCAAATGTTGTTTGGAGTAAACAGTTGTTGCTAAATGTTTTGCAACAGGCTCCGCGTAATGACTACACCCCAGATCAACAGCACACTCTGGAGACGTGTGGACACGACAGCAGCTTTTTAGTTTGTTTCACTAACACCACACATCACTGGCTTGATGACTCCTGTAACATTCTGTCCAAGTAAAGCACATATCAAGTTTGAAATGAGAAATCTATAACATGTTACTTCAATTATTACAGAAGAGTATACGATGGTGCTACACTATGTACAAGTGGTGCAAATCTAAATGACAATAAAAATAACTTTTGGTTGACAAAAATATGGTCCTAGAAATCAGGAGAATAAGACTATCTTATCATTTTTGGTATGTAAACTCGGAATATGTGTGAGCTCTTCCCTCTGCCTTTCTCACACAATACCACAACACACCTACCACGAGTAGAGAACAGTGTCCTCCTGGCTGGTTTTCCTCTAGGGGCTCCACCTCCCTCCTTACCCAGGAGGAATGATCAGTGGCTGGCCTTTGCCTTCTCAAACAGGGGCTTGAGCTCGTCCAGGCTGGTGGCCTCCTTGTGCTGCATCAGGTCGGCATGGCCTTTGGTGACACCCCAGCTGTCAGGGGTGGACATGGAGAGACACTTGGGACGCCCGGATGCTGGCTTCAGCTTCTCCCAGTAGTCTTGGCGGGCCCTGCGGGAAGAGAAGGATTGTCATATGTATACGCCAAACGTAGTTATAAGCTGGTACTAAAATGTTACAGTAATAGGTAACCTCATGTGTTTTATAGTACCGATTAGAGTTAAATAATTTAACTCTTATAATTTTGGACTGGAGTCATATACTGGCACTCCTTCGTGGTTCCTGGTATCTTATTAATTTGTACCCTTGTGGTGTATACGGTCTCGTTACCTGGCACGGACCCAGGGCTTGGTGTGCATCTCCAAGCCAGCACCCCAGTTGCCGTGCTTGACGGAGGCAGCGGGCAGGTAGCCTCTCTCTGTGGCCAGCTCCTCAGCCACAGCCCTGATGTGGTAGGGCTCGAAGCCACAGCAGCCCCCGATGAAACGGATGCCAACGTTGAAGGCCTCTCTGGCGTACTTGTGCATGTCCCACCTGGTCAGAATCCTGGGCTCCAGACCTGGGGGAGAGAAATGCAGTCAGAAAGAGGGAGTTGAGGGGGGAAAGAGGGAGCCAAGAAAGGAAGAAAAAGAGAAAAAGAACACAACTAGGGGGCAGGAGAGAGATTGTGATGGAGATGTTATCGTGTGTGTACCGAAGGGGAATTCTGGCAGGTCGATGAATCCCTGGCAGTTGCAGTCAGGCGTGTGGTAGGCCAGAGGCTGCACCATGTAATGGGCCTTCAGCCCTGCCCTCTCCACTCCCTCTTTCATCATCTTCACAGTCTTCACACAGGTCATGGGGTCAAAGTGGCAGTTGATGCCAACAATATTGGCTCCTATAAGCAGATAAAGTGAGTTGACCGTTTGACAATATCACTATTGACACCGTTTTTGGTTTTACTATCCTTGTGGGGGATCAGAAGTCCTCACAAGGATAGTAAAACAAGGAGGGACCCCACAAGGAAAAGGCTATTTTAGGCTTACAATTAGGGTTAAGGAAAAAGAGTCCAACCTCGAATTTTTTGGTCCCCACAAGGATAGTAAAACAAACATGTGTGCACATCTAATGGTTAAATTAAGTCCCATACCAGCTTTGACCAGCTTGACAGCACAATCCTCAGGGCTGACACCGTTGAGGTCTCCATCAGGGCCGATGCACAGGGAGGCACATACTGGCTTCCCGGACGTTTTCAACACCTGCACGGCCCACTCTGCCTCCTCCACATGCTCAAAGTACTGCACAAACACACAGATGGGTGAATAAGTGAAGACCGGAAACACAGCATTGTCCAAGTGAGGATCCATTGAACATAGAAACGGTCAGGTCAAAATGAGACGTACAGTACCAGTATGGTGTGTATAAGAAAATGTGCTATACGCATGTACAACATCACATTCCTACCTCTGCAATCATGAAATCCACATTCTTCTTGACAAAGACATTGAGCTGCTTCTTGAAGATACCCTTGACCTCGGCCTCGCTCTTGCAGCTCAGGTAAGAGGGGGTCTGGGAGACCCCACCTGCCACCATCGCGTCACCCTCATTGGCCACCTCTCTGGCCAGGTCACAGGCAGCCTCGTTGATTTGCGCACCCTGGTGTCAAAGCAGCCATTGATTAGTGTACAACCTTATTGATGTAGTTTGAGGTCCAATACAATGTATTTTATATCACAATTGTGAAACCTGCAAAGTAGGCTAAACACCACATTGGGAAATAAAGTGGAGCTGAACAGAACAGGCGTTGAGAAACATATAGTAAACTGATTTACAGGTAGATTCATTTATATAAGCTCTTTCAGTCATTGGTCAATCTTGCTTAGAAATGCTTGGCTAAAAGGTAATTACAGTAGCATGGGTCTGGCATGCTTATTCATTCCCCCCTGAGCTTTCCCAACAGAGCAGACAGATACTCACTGTGAAGCGCTGAGCATTACCCCTGTTCTCCAGCTTATCGTCGCTGGCGTAGAAGGTGAAGGTCTGCATGACATTTGACCCCGCCCGCAGGAACTCACGGTGCAGCTGTCGCACTGGAAGTAAGAGCAATCGGCTTTTGGCTAAGTATTTACAACTTCAACTTAATGCCCTCAGCCTCGTCTGGTTAAAACGTGCACTGTAAAAAGTAACTAGTAGTGTCTACTCCAACAGTCAGTAGAACTCTAAGCATAAAAGTGGTACCAACTCATGTCAATAAGATTTATCACTTAATGTTTGAGTACTGTTAACAAATTAGGTTATAGAGTAAATAACCATTTACTTGTGTTCTGCTAATCTAAAGTAGAGTTCACAAGTTATGATTATTCAATATTTTACAGTCAGTCCAACGTTCATAAAATAAGTTGTTATTACTTGATTGTATTATGTTTGTCTTTACTTAAAATAAAGTAGTCAGAGATTGATATTTGAGTAAAACAATGACATGTATGTGTTGTGCTGTAATAGTTACACTTTTTTGCAAGTTAATAAGAATATTTAGTGCCACATGGCTCTGTTTTGGGGGGATTTGGGGTAATTCAACATTTCAATACATATACATTGTTTAAGAGTGTTAATAAGGAAACGCATTTCTAAAATAGTATTAAGCAGTTTGTTGTGCTATGATGTGTAATTGATAATGAACAATATCAAAACCGTTGTGAAAACTGACATTCAATAATGAGACAACCCATTCCCACAATCAGCAAGGTAATGTGCCCCACTCGTCATAACAGAAGCTAATGCAGCATATTGTAATGCTTACAGCTCTACCACCAGTTACTGTTCGAGAAATGAGCACGGTGCCCAGGAATGCCTGGCAAGGGGGGTTCAAGTGGCAAGTCTTCAAACGCATAAAACAATGTTAGGCTAAACATTAAGACACCACTGAAAATGAGTAATCAGAACTACTTACACTAGAAAGACATCTCCTTAAAGTACTAACCTTTTTTAGTGACACTATGTTCACTGCAACAAATATTAATGTTCAAGTAACTTCAATCGTTATAGCTCAGAATACATCAAGTTCATAAGACAAAAAACGATTTACAACTTAAAAATATAACAGTATTTCCACAAAAATGTTGTTAGCGGAACTAACTACTTTACAGTGTGCGTCTGGTGGACAAGTTGTAGGCGAGAGGCTACGCGAACTGCTATGTATTATGGCTGATGCATGGTCCAGGCCAGGTAGCCAAGCAATTAGATAAGCGCGCTCATTTTACCAGCCTCAGGATGCTCTGCGGCGGCCTCAGGAGTCCAGGGGCCCGCCTTCACGTATCCCCTCTTCTCCAGGGCGAAGACGAAGCCCCCATCCCCGATGACAATTTCGCCTGCATCCAGGCGCTCCAGAATGTTCTGCACAAACATTGCGTAATTAGTTGGTCATTCTCCAAGTATGAAATATGCACGCTTAATTAATATACGCATAACGTATCCCTGGATGAAATAAGCAAGCCGTAACCTAGGGTCAGTGCTATCAGGAGTCCTTGGGACGTGCCTTCCGTAAACCCCAACCCTTATCCATTTTAACATTTCAACTTCAGTGGGTTAGGGACCCTTAAACTTAGCCGTGTTACCCAAATTAGTACTACACAGTTGATTCAGACTATCAACTCATCCACCAAAACTCCTAGGGCCGTGTTTGGGAAACGCTTCTCTAAAACAAAGTTACAGAATATAGTTATAGTAGAAGTCACAATTGTTCCATCAAACACTTTTTTTTGTGAATTTTTTATAGTTATAAAAACATGCATTATACCAAAGAACTTCTAAATAGTTGAAGCAATACATAGCACATCTGCAAAGGTTCTGCAAAAGACTGCATGCATTTGGATACAGCCAATGACGTTCATTCATATTAATTCGCCACTTACCCTCTTAGCTCCAGCGGGTGCCATGATCATTGGTGATTGCAGTTGTATTTTAGATCCACCTTCTCAACCAAACGCTTCGGCTAGATTTGGTGTTTGAAGCAGTGAAACGTCTGCCTTTATAAGCCAAAAGAGAGGTGTGGTGCGCAGTGATGTCACACACAGATCCGCCTGCTCCTGCTTCTTACACATGGCGCTTTCATGACAACTGGGAATTCGGGGGAAAACGGTGTCAAATCATGACGTCAATGATCCCCAGGTTGGAAACTCGGAGCTCTAGAAAGAGGCCCCAGTTCATTAATTGGAATTCCGAGTTGGATGACAGTCCAAAACTATTTTTCATGTCGCTCGTTTTTTTCCGAGTTCCCAATTGTTTTGAACGTACTGAAGTCAGAAGTCGGAGACATCAGCAGATGTCACAGCTTACTATACATAAACCAAGCCTACAACCCAAATAGCAAGCAATGCAGATGTATAAGTTCACAGTTGTTTTGAACACAGCATAGATCTCTTTTTTCTCTGCATCTATAAATGCAAATGTAGCACAAAGAACACTTGTTATTTTACCTTGTGCATGTTTACTTAAAAGAAAGATGCATACAGGGCAATGTGCAATAGCTTATCATGGTTGTTTGTAACTTCAGTGAAGGCCCACAGCACAGATATTTAGCATGGGTCAATCAATATGTGCAATAGCTCTTTCCATTATGACTTGGAATTACAGTTTTCTAAGTCATGTGTGACCACCAAAAAATAGGATCACATTTTATTCCAGAGCCTTCAGATATAAAGTGGGACCTATTTTGCCAAGACTAACATGTGTTCAGTGTTTGTGCAGAAATATGTTTGTCTGTTTTTGTTAGATTGATTAATATAATTCTTAAACTCATCCAATCTGTTAAGAAAAAAATACACAAATAACGGCAAAATCAGATGGGGGGGGGGGGGGGGGTGGTACTGACGTATGGGCAGTCTGGTACGTGGAGCTGCCACAGGGCTCACCAGGCTGGGGAGACATACAGGAGGCCTGGTTCTGGCAGCAGGCACAGGACTCACCAGGCTGGGGAGACATACAGGAGTTTTAGTTCTGGGCGCAGGCACAGGACTCATCAGGCTGGAGAGACATACAGGAGGCTTTGTCCTTGGCAGAGGCACCGGATACACTGGGCCGTGGAGGCGCACTGGAGGTCTCGAGCTAAGAGTCTGCACAACCCGTCCTGGCTGGATGGTTATCTTCGCACTGCACATGCGGGGCGCTGGCACAGGACGCACTGGGCTGTGCAGACGCACCGGAGACACTGTGCGTAGAGCCGGCGCAGGATATACTGGGCCGAGGAGGCGCACTGGAGGTCTGGAGAGCAGGGCTGGCACAACCCTTCCTGGCTGGATGCTCACCCTAACCTGGCAGATGCGGGGAGCTGGGATGTAGCGCACCGGGCTGTGAATGCGCACTGGAGACACCCTGCGCTCCAACGCATAAATACGGTGCCTGACCAGTATGACGCTCGCCACGGTAAGCACGAGGAGTTGGCTCAGTTCTCCAACCTAACTCAACCAATCTCCTCGTGTGCCCCCCAATATTTTTTGGGGGGGCTGCCTCTCGGGCTTCCTTGCTAGCCGTTTTCCCTCGTAACGCCGGGCCCCTTTACTCGCTGCCTCCGCCTTCCTCAATGCTTCCACCTGCTCCGACAGCAGGCGATCCCTTCCGGCCAGGATCTCCTCCCATGTCCAGGATCCCTTGCCGTCCAGGATGTCCTCCCATGTCCAGTTCTCCTGAAAACGCTGCTCCCCCTTACCACGCTGCTTGGTCCTTTGGTGGTGGGAAGTTCTGTCACGGCCGTCAAAGGAAGTAGACCAAGGTGCAGCATGGTGAGCGTACATTTTTCTTTTTATTTGTTAAAATGTCGCCAACAAAACAATAAATAACAAAAATGACCGTGAAGCTTACAGGGCATAAGTGCCACTAACAAAGTCAACTTCCCACAACGATAGACAGCTGTCCCTGATTGAGAACGATACCCGGCCAAAACATAGAAATACAAAAACATAGAATGCCCACCCCAAATCACACCCTGACCAAACAAAATAGAGACATAAGAAGGTTCTCTAAGGTCAGGGCGTGACAATGTGTGGATACACACATACACACGCACACGCACACTTTTAGAAACATATGGTTAGGTTATGGTTAAACTCCCATGTTTTGTAAAAATAGTACCAATAGCATTCATCAACAGATACAACCTGAATGCAGGTCAGTTGTTCCAGGGGGTTTCTATGGGTTGTACTTATATAATAGAAGATGATACTGTAAGTCTGCGTGTGTCTCAAATGGCTCCCTATTGAGCTCTCGTCAAATTTGGGATACAACTCTATGTCCCTCCATGGCCTGTTCAGACTGGATCTAATACATCAGACCAGCAGGGACTGATAAAAACAGCACATAACCTCCTGTGTCAATCCAGGAGCCCTTGTGAAATGTGCTACACCAATTGAGTGGGAGTATTAACATGGGGGCTCCCGAGTGGCGCAGTGGTCTAAGGCACTGTATCTCAGTGCTAGAGGCATCACTACAGACCCTGGTTCGATTCCAGGCTGTATTGGGAGTCCCATAAGGCGGTGCACAATTGTGTCGTTATGGTTTAGCCGGGATAGGCCGTCATTGTAACTAAGAAGTTACTGACTTGTTAAATAAAGGTTAAATATATAGAGATTTTGTTTAAATGTCCATAGCCTACTGTTAATGTCACCCACAAAGGAATTCAATATTCTAGTCTTGTCCTAATAGTTTTCTTATCCAGTGTGTCGCTCAGAGTAACTTGAGTTCTTTACCCATATTGTGTCATTACACATCACTGGCCCTGGTTAATGTGTATTGTGTAGGCTAGGTGAGATTGTGCCTGGCCAATGCTCTATGGGCAGTTGATGTCGACTCAAGTTATGTAAGCATTGTCTGTCTACACTGCCATTAGATGACAATGACATAGATAGATCTTGTCACAAAAACTAGATTTTGTAAAGGGTCTATTGGACTAAATATCATCAATATCAACTGTGCTTATCCATTTTGTGTGTATTATTAATTTATTTGTATATTACCTTTTGTGTTATACGCTGGGGCCCTTCTATTCCCTAGACCAGTGACCTATATTTGAGCCACAGCCTGACCGATGGTATCTAAAGAGTTAACCTTTCAGGGATTTTTAGACTGGGAGGGTCTGGACACAGTTGGTGCGTTCAAAACAACTCGGAACTCGAAAAGAAACGAACCCCGACTATGAAAAATCTTTTAAACGGGCATCCAAATCGGAATTACAAGTTGGAAACTCGAGCATCATGCTATCAATCAATCAATGTATTTTATAAAGCCATTTTACCCAACCTAAAACCCCAAAGATCAAGCGATGCAGATGTAGAAGCAGTGGCTAGGAAAAACTCCCTAGAAAGGCAGGAACCTGGGAAGAGGCAGGAACCTGGGAAGAGGCAGGAACCTGGGAAGAGGCAGGAACCTGGGAAGAGGCAGGAACCTGGGAAGAGGCAGGAACCTGGGAAGAGGCAGGAACCTGGGAAGAGGCAGGAACCAGGTTCTGAGGAGTGGCCAGTCCCGTGGAGTGCCGGGTGGAGATTATACGAGTACATGGCGATTAAGGCCAGATCGATCTTCAACCAAGATAGTCATTAAGGCCAGATCCTAGAGCTCCAACTTCTCCGACCTGAAGATCACTGATGTCACGATTTTTCCCAGTCTGAACTCGTTTTTACCTGAATTCCCAGTTGTTTTGAACGCACCAAGTTTCACTGTGCCTAAATTGACTGGCGCTCTGCGCGGACGAGGGCGTGTTCAGCCAACAAAATTGTGCTTTGGTATAGGATGCCTGCAGTAAATTGCGGTGGGGGTTTAGGCAGAGGTGGTTCTGGTATGCTTTGAGGTGTTTCAATAGATATTTTAATTAGTTAAACGATGTCTAGGTTTTTTAACGCAATTAATACTCACCTCCGGAGAGATTTTACCGCATATCGCGCTATTGTGTGTCTTCCACTGCGTACAATTAACTACACTTCGCAGAAACATGTGGGAAATGGGTAAGCCCCCTCGTGCATTTTTTGCCTTGTCGTAAACAACTCATGTTACCCTTTCAGCTTTCTTGTATCCGACAGTAAGGTTACAGATTTCACATTTGGGACAGTTGGAGTAGACCACAGAGGTGTCCGGTAGGCTATATGGGGCTCTTTGATAGCGTAATGTTATTATGGGTCTGTCCACAACCCAACCGTTTTAATTCAGTTTGCATAATGCACATGACTTCCCTGCTGAACAGACCATGAGATTCTTCTGACGCGCTAATGTTCTCTGTGTTTATAATGTGACAAACAATATAGCCTATATCTCCAATTGACAATAATGTGCCAGGCTGTCTGAGTGATCTCATTGCAACATGTGTTGCATTTCCTTCCAGGGGTATATGTCAGGTCAGAACTGGTCAGGGTTGATTTTCTAAACAATAATCTCTTCTGCTTCATAGAAGTCACATAACTACTCTACACATCGTTACCTGTATTGAAATAGATTCATATGCATTCAAATCAATGAATACATTTTTTTCCAATTTCAATCTCACTGTCTCCTTTCATCTCACCCCTCTTTACCCCCTCTTCCCCCTCTTAGGGACAGCACTATGGTCCTGGGGAAGAGGTGGAAGGACGCGGCTGAGACGGTGATCATCGGAGGGGGCTGTGTTGGAGTCAGTCTGGCCTATCACCTGGCCAAGGCTGGACAGAAGGATGTGGTCCTGCTGGAGAAGTCTGAACTGACCGCTGGATCCACCTGGCACGCTGTACGTCAACAACAACAAAAACTAAAACAGATCTAGGATCAGCTTACCTGTCCCAAAACCTTATCTTAACCATATGAGGGAAGACAGAACTGTCTGGGAGCAACAGATGGCTTCAGGGGCACACAAACGTATTGGGAGAGTTCGTTTTGCAAGGCCCTGTACCCCTTAAGTGAAATCTCCACCCACCCGGGGCATGCAAATGAACTCGCCCATTTATTGATGGTCTGACACCTGTTTCGACCTGACGTTCTTCTACTAATACATAAGTTAGCAAATGCATGGAAGTTTTCATGTTCCCCAACATTTGAATACGTTAAGGAGTTATTACACACACCCACTATTAGAAGGAACTGTCAGAGAAAAAGATAAAGAAGGTCAGAGATATTCAACATGGGAAAAAATACATTGAGACCACACTGAAGATATTTACATTTTGTAATTTAGTCATCTTATCCAGAGCGACTTACAGTTAACAGGAAAAACCCGACCGAAGATACCACGGCGAGATATCAGATAGTCCGCTCGGCAGAGGGAGATTCTCAAGAAGCAGATGGAGGCATGTAAGAAGATCTAAGTTATGGTAGCTGTCAAAGACAGCTGCTGTCAAAGAACCAGGCCTATGTGGTTCTGCCAAGGATCTGATGACCTAATTCTGCCTCTCTATAACCCCCTTCCAACCAACCCTATCCCATATAGGTTACTCTACATAAATATGCTGCCCTTAATGTCAAGGGGCCAACTTTCCTAGTAGACTTATCAAACTTCTCATTCTATGTATCTATGTTAGGAACATGTGAACTGCATGCCCTGTTTGTGTAGTGTAGTTAAAGTCAATGGAGATAACATGATGCTGTTAAAATGTGTATTACTATTATTTTATAAGATGCACTTTCAAATCATTGCTTTGCAAACTTGCAGGGTCAATACAGTAGATCAAGTGTTGTCAGTGTTTCCATTTACATGACCATGCCTCCTCTAAGTGTCCATGTTTATTGTCTGTTCCAGGCTGGTTTGACCACGTACTACCACCCTGGTATCAACCTGAAGAAGGTCCATTACCACAGCATCAAGCTGTATGAGAGTCTGGAGGCCGAGACAGGACAGGTATACTACACGTCAACCACAGCACAACAGATTATATAATGTCTGTATGAGTGTATCTATGTACAGTGGGTATCAACGTATTCACCCCCCTTGGATTTTTTCATTTTGTTGTTACAAAGTGGGATTGAAATGAATAAGTTTTTTTTTTGTCATTGATCACAAAGAATAGTCTGTATTGTGAAATTGGAAGAATATAAACATTAATATGCCTTGATTAGACATGTATTCACTCCCCTGAGTCAATACATGTTAACTCCTTTTGTAGCAATTACAGCTTTGATTCTTCTTGGGTAAGTCTCTAAGAGCTTTGCACACCTGGATTGTGCAATATTTGCCCATTTAGTCTTTTAAAAATGATTCTAGATGTTGGCTAGACAGCAATTTTCAAGTCTTGGCATAGATTTTGTAGCAGATTTAAGTTATCTGTAACTTGGCCACGCAGGAACATTCACTGTCTTGTTGGTAAGCAACTCCAGTGTAAATTTGACCTTGTGTTGTAGGTTATTGTCCTGCTGAAAGGTGAATTCCTCTCCCAGTGTCTGGTGTAAAGCAGACTGAAGCAGATTTTCCTCTAGGATCTTGTCTGTGCTTAGCTCCGTCCCATTTCTTTTTATTGTGAAAAATTCTGTTTGCCAATGTCAAGCACACCCATACCATGATGCAGCAGCCACCATCCTGGAAAATAAGGAGGCAGTAACTCAGTGTTGTTTGACTTGCCACAAACATAAGGCGTTGCATACAGGATACATGTTTTGCAATATTTATATTCTGTATATTTTTTTATTCTACTTTTTAGGTCATTATTGTGGAGTAAATACAGTAAACTCAGTTTTTTTTCCTTCACAGCCATTGAGCTGTTTTAAAATTAGCAATGGCCGCATGGTGACATCCCTGAGCAGTTTCATTCCCGTCCTGCAGCTCAGTTCAGAAGGATTACTGCATCGTTCATGTGTCTGGGGGGGGGTTTAATACATAATCCACAGCATAATTATTAACTTGGAACATGCTTAAAAGAGATATTATATGTCTATTTTGTTATTGTTACCAATCTACCAATCACTGCCCTTTTACTATGAGTCTTTCGAAAATCTCACTGGTCTTTGTAGTTGAATCTGTACTTGAAATTCAATACTTGCCTGAGGGACCTTACATATGTTGTATATAGGGGGGACAGAGGAATTATGCCAACCCCAGTTATTAGCGTGACATAACGGATTGACATGCTACTTATTATGAGAATTGTTTAGCCAAATTTGACTCCAGAACTATTTTAGGCTTGTCTAAATAAATGGGGTGAATACTTTTGCAATAACTATTTTAGTTATTACATTTGTATTAATTTAATGAAGTTCTTTGTGTAGCTCAATGACAACAAATCACAATTAAATTAATTTGTATATCACTTTGTCACACAAGAAAATGTGGGGAAAAAGGGGGGTGAATACTTATGATACACTCTGTATGTATGTTTCACACATTTTATCCATGTGTCTATAGGCAGTGGGTTTCCACCAGCCCGGCAGTATCCGTATTGCCTCCACCCCAGTCAGAGTGGATGAGCTGAAGTACCAGATGGCAAGAACCCACTGGCACCCCACGCCCCAGTGGCTCATCACCCCTGAGAAGATCAAGGAGCTCTTCCCCCTGCTCAACATGGACAAGGTCCGGACCTGAACCAAAAAGATCTATATCTGTCAGAGGAGGCTAGTGAGGGGAGGACAGCTGGTAATAATGGATGGAATAGAGTTAATGGAATGGTACCAAACACATGGAAAACCAGGTGTTTGAACCATTTCATTTATTCCGTTCCAGCCATTACTATGAACCTGTCCTCTCCATTTTTAAAGTGCCACCACTGATCTATAACCATGGCTCTATATCTATTGTTCTGGTCTGGACCGGAGGAACGCATTCTCATGCGCCATAGACATGTAGCCTGGGTCCCAGATATGTTTGCACTGTCTTGCCAACTCCATTGGTATGACAATGCCCATAGGAGTTGGCAAGACAGCACAAACAGATCTGGGACCAGGCTAATAGACATCATTGTGATCTCAGTTTCATGTCATGACTTAAGAGCCTAGTGGATATACTCTAATGATTTAAAGAGGCTTTACAAAACTTCCATAATGTATCTTTAAAGTTGTCATTGACCAAGAACGTTTGTTTGAACCAGTAGACAACGACATGACAGTAACACTATATCCACCTCCCCAGGTGCTAGCGGGTCTATATAACCCAGGAGATGGCCATATTGACCCCTACTCCCTAACCATGGCCCTGGCTGCTGGGGCCCGTATGTATGGAGCCCAGATCTACAACCCAGCCCTGGTCTCTGGCCTCACACCCACCAGTGATGGGAAGTGGGATGTCCAGACCCCACACGGGACCATCAGAGCGAACCGCATAGTCAACGCCACAGGTCAGTGGTCGAATACTTGTCAGTGGCAAAATATCTGTCTCTATGTAAACCTCAATGGAGGCTAGAGGAGGGCAGAATCTGTCGACAGGCTCATTGTAATGGCTGGACTGGGTCATCACTGGTACATACAATTGCATGCAGGAATACATGCACAACATGTACTTCTTGCTGCATACATGGAGAATAGAAACAAGAACCTTTGGCAAACTGGGAGGCTTAGCTTCCTACTAGAACTTTGTCTGCCAGAGAGCCAGATGAGCGTTGATGTAGTTGGGTCCAGGCTCTATGTTATTGTACAGAGTGTGTTTGTGCTGCAAATCATGATTGATTGCTCCTCGCACAAGTTTGTATGTCCAAACTAACATTAGTGACCATACTACAGAACATGCATTGACTGTTGACTTCTAGATCAATTGTATCAATACATTGCATCATGCACTGTAGTATCTTGTAGATATATCAGCATGTAGAGGTCATTTAGGTCTATAGATGAGTTTCTAATGTTTAAAACTGACTCAAGCAGTTTGTCCATTCAGCAACACAGTCCTGTTATTCACAGCTCTTGGGTCAGATTGAAATCTCACTGGCAAACATTGAGAAACTATGATTAGAGCTGGCCAAAATGCTTGAAGAACAACTTCAGTTGAAGATTTTTCTCAACGAGTTGGGGTGAGTCAGATTGTCTGTATAACACAGACCAATCTGGGTGGGTGAGCTGGGGAAGTTAACACCTCTAGCTCCTCTCCAGGTTGTCAGAAACTAAACCCACAGACCTGGTTTACCAGTTTGGGTTGGTTAAAATGCAGAACCCCATGTCTCTCAAGTCGATCAAACCAGTCTCTCCTCATTAACTCATTTTCAGTTCAGCCACTGGCTGTGTATTTTTTTTTTTTACTGCTTGTAGACAGACGAAAGAGATTACCGTAGTAAAAGTAGAATTGGGTATAGACTACAGTAAAGAGCACACTCGGCACAGACAAATTAGATCTTAGGACCCCAGTCCTGAGGACAAAGAAGTTGATGAACCTAAATACTTTAGGGGTGAGTTCAGTTGTTGTTCTTGTTTGATTTGGCCCAGTGCTGAGCATCTGTCTTTCTGACTCTTGTCTGAACTGCTCTTATTCCAAGGCTGCTATCTTAGGGACATTTTACCATATACACAACATTCTGAGTCCAGGGGAAGCAGGGTCACATGGTTTGAACTGGGTCATACCAGTTCTGGGAGGATTTAGTTGGCAAGGTTTTGTCACCACTATCATACCTCCTTGCATAACTGATTCAATTTGCAGCTGCCTGAAGTTTGCTCTCTCCTTTATGGGTCCCTGGAGAGGAGGACGGGGGCACGTTGTAGGTTTACTTTGCTTTGTTCTAGCTTTGCTAAACCCATTATTATGACCCCTGGCCCTCCATTCCCTCATCAGTTTATCCAAACAGGCCAACAGGTTTTAGCCAATCACAGAGCAGCAGCTGAAGGATGCCTCTTCAGCAGACGTTTAACACTTTGCTGACAGATTTTTTAAAATCTTGAAGAACAAACATTTTCTGATTCCTTAGTGAATCTTGGGTTTCCATGTGCCTTTTCTCTGCAAACTTTGATGTTTTCTTTAAGTTCATGAATTTGCAGTTTGGGTCCACTCATTTGACAACCTAGTGTTAACATCATCTATGTACAACAGTCAAACCGTAGCTGACTGGGCCTCCCGAGTGGCGCAGCGGTCTAAGGCACTGCCGTGCTTGAGGCGTCATGACAGATCCGGGTTCGATCCCGGGCTGTGCCGCGGGTGGCTTCCGGGTTAAGTGAGCAGTGTGTCAAGAAGCAATGTGGCTTGGCAGGGACGTGTTTCGGAGGATGCATGGCTATCGACCTTCACCTCTCCCGAGTCCGTACGGGAGTTGCAGCGATGAGACAAGACTGTAACTACCAATTGGGGAGAAAAAGGGGTAGAAATGGTTTTATTACAATAAAAAAAACATAGGCAAGTCATCTTTGAATAACAGTCAGCTATCTTAGAATTTTACTCATTATGTTTTGTCAACTCAACTTGATTTCCTCAGTTGGTGTAATGTTAACAAGCTGTAACTACATTTAAGTCATTTAGAAGACACTCTTATCCAGAGCTATTAGGGTAAAGTGCCTCACCTAGTCTGCTTGGGGCTTTAAACAAGCAACGTTTCAGTTACTGGCCCAACTCTCTTAACCCCTAGGCTACCTGCTGCCTGTAACTACCTGAATGTTGTCTAGTGCTTGATACGTAGATGATTCACAGCAGCTACAACATTGTCCAGTCAGGCAAAAAAATTGATATGTTTTGTTTTGGTAGACAGGATGAATTAGGCTATAATATTAATATAATGTATAATATATGTCATTTAGCAGACGCTTTTAACCAAATGCAATTTACAGTCATGCGTGCATACATTTTACGTATGGGTAGTCCCAGGAATCGAACATACTATCCTGGCGCTGCAAACACCATGCTCTACCAACTGAGCTACAGAGGATAACGAGTGCTTGGTAGATATAACACTTCCTATAAGGGATCTGCAGATATACTGCCCATAGACGTGTGTTATTGCATAAGTCACGGCTGGTGAGAGCCTTACAGCCTTGTCCTATACATTACACTTTGCATACAATCAACATGGAGAGAGAAATGTATAGCTGCACACATCTGCTGGGGCCAAATGAAAGCCACTTTGTCAGGGGTACAATGGAAACGTCCCATAGCGCAGCTGAGGGATTTAATCTAAAACCTTGTCGTTGAAGCTGCTGTTGTTTGAAACGACACTGTAGATTTATAGTGTTTGACCAATGCAGTAATGACTATTGTCTCCATATGGTCCAGTAAAATAGTACAGCATATACAGGCCGGGTAGTGGGAGTTTGTGTCGTTTGTGTGGTGATTGTGTCAGTTGCTGTGTTTGCACTTTGCAGACACGAACACAAACTGCAGTCTGAGAGTCTTATCTGTGTGTCCAGTTTTGGTTTTGTGTGCTTCTTTTTTATCAGAACATCCTTGGTTGTACTCATAAACAGTAGCTACTACACCCATTAAACTCACTCCTTTACTTAGGATTTAAATCTCTCAACTTCATTATACTACTTTGGAATAGGCCCACTGATTTGTGGTTGAGTTTTGGACATTTTGTGAGCTTTGTTCGTATTTGTGGGAATAACCCTGGGAGGAAGAGGAGGAGGATCTTTTGTGAAGAAAAAACATATTCCAAAAAAGAGCACTTCCGGAAGCCTCCCTCTCTATACATATAATTGGGAAGTTTATATCTTTCATTACAATACAACTCTCTAACCCTCAGGTCAAACTACTCTCTCTCCTTTAGTGGGTGGGTGAGTCCACCTTTCCACATGCATGGTAGGATATGTGATTTATGCTTGCTGGAGCTATGGTCTGCAGAAATAACTCCATGTGAAAGCAGATCCTGAAGTACTGCTGTAGCATTCCTCACAAACACCAGAGTCTCAAATGCTCCCTCCCTCCCACACTCATTTCGTTCCATCCCTCCCACCTTAAATTATATATATATACATCTAATCAGTTTATTGGTTGCGTATACATATTTGCAGGCGTTATAGCAGGTGCAGTGAAATGCTTATGTTTCTGCAGAAGCTCCAACAGTGCAGTAGAATGTCTCACAAATACAATACACAAGTAACACACAAATTATAGTCCCACACTCACCCTATTCCATCTCTTTCCTTCCACTGTCTCAAACTCGCCCCTTTCCTCCCCCCTTGTTTCACTCCCACATTCACCCCATTCCATCTCTACCTCCCCTTCTCCAACCCTACCTTCATAATGCTACACCCCATCACTGTTTGGCACTTTGACCAATGAGAACCCCCAGAGTAAGGTAAAGGGTTGTGGTTCTTGGAATGCGTCTCCCCCTGAAGGATCGGTTTCTAAAGTTGGCCCTGTGACCTACTAAAGGTGCACAGGACACTGAGACCCCCAGTGAAAGGACAGTGTCTCAACGAGAGAGAGAAACCTTGTTTATCAGAGTCTCTGGCCTTCAGAAACTATTTAGGTTATCACTGGTGCTCATAAATATAAGCGAGGGAGGGAAATTAACTAGTTAGTTAGAGGTGTGGAGGTGGTTGTACTCTGGACATAGCTGAGCCTGTGTGCATCCTGACATAGCTGAGCTCCGGTGCATCCTGTTTGATCACCCTTGAGATGTTTCTACAACTTGATTGGAGTCCACCTGTGGTAAATTCAATTGATTGGACATGATTTGGAAAGGCACACACCTGTCTACATACCCACAGTTGACAGTGCATGACAGAGCAAAAACCAAGCCATGAGGTCGAAGGAATTGTCTGTAGAGCACTGAGACAGGATTGTGTCGAGGCACAGATCTGGGGAAGGGTACCAAAAAATGTATGCAGCATTGAAAGGTCCCCAAGAACACAGTGGCCTCCATCATTCTTAAATGGAAGAAGTTTGGAACCACCAAGACTCTTTCTAGAGCTGGCCGCCACCAGGCCAAACTGAGCAATCGTGGGAGAAGAGCCTTGGACAGGGAGGTGACCAAGAACCCAATGGTCACTCTGACCGAGATCCAGAGATCCTCGGTGGAGATGGGAGAACCTTCCAGAAGGACAACCATCTCTGCAGCACTCCACCAATCAGGCCTTTATGGTAGAGTAGCCGGATGGAAGCCACTCTTCAGTAAAAGGCACATGACCGCCCGCTTGGAGTTTGCCAAACGGCACCTAAAGACGCTCAGACCATGAGAAACAAGATTCTCTGGTCTGATGAAACCAACATTGAACTCTTTGGCCTGACTGCCAAGCGTCACGTCTAGAGGAAACCAGGCACCGCTTATCACCTGGCCAATACCATCCCTACGGTGAAGCATGGTGGTGGCAGCATTATGCTGTGGGGATGTTTTTAAGCGGCAGGGATTGGGAGACTAGTCAGGATCAAGGGAAAGATGGACGGAGAGAGGTCCTTAATTTTTAAAAATCTGCTCCAGATCTCTCAAGACCTCAGATTGGGTTGAATGTTCACCTTCCATTAGGACAACGACCCTAAGGACCCAGCCAAGACAACGCAGGAGTGGCTTCGGGACAAGTTTCTAAATGTCCATGAGTGGCCCAGCCAGAATCCGGACTTGAACCCGATCTAACATCTCTGGAGAGACCTGAAAATAGCTGTGCAGTGACACTCCCCATCCAACCTGATAGCGCTTGAGAGGAATGGGAGAAACTCCCCAAATACAGGTGTGCCAGGCTTGTAATGTCATACCCAAGAAGACTCAAGGCTGTAATCGCTGCCAAAGTACTGAGTAAAGGGTCTGACTAATTATTATTTCAGTTTAGATTTTTTTTAAATACATTTGCAAACATTTCTAAAAAAAAAACGGTTTTGCTTTGTCATTATGGGGTGTAGTGTGTAGATTGATGAGGGGGGGAAATTTGAATCCATTTTGGAATAAGGCTGTAACATAACAAAATCTGGTAAAAGTCAAAGGGTCTGAATTCTTTCTGAATGCACTGTTTTTGAGCCAGGGTCTGGTGTAGAACAGTTGCAACTCAGCAGATTACAGCAGAAGTCAACAACTGGGGTTATCTGACATTTGTTCCCCGTCACAACTAGTTCCTGCAGGCCATTACCAGTCTGATCTGTGGGGACAAACAGCTGTGGTGGCTGCAGGGGCCATGGTGTGTGTCTGTGTGTATAGAGAGAGAGAGCGCAGTTGACACGCGTCGGACTTTCGCCCCACAAATCATTGTTTGTCTGGCTAGGGACCAGTAGCAACAGTCTTCCATTTCATAGGTTGCACCTCCGTCACTCAGTCGCAGTATGACATTATTATGAAATTTCTCTAGCCGCCCTCTATCGGCAGCTCCATAGTGGTGCCCTTGGTAAAGTGGTGATAAGCACAGTCATTCTGGACAAATGCTAACTACTGTTTAGTCTAAATTAAACTATAGTGCCTGGAAATACAATGACTTAAGCTGAAGTAGTAAAATATTTAGTAGGGAACAACTTTGCCAGCATTATCATGTCATCAAATTGACTTCAGACAGATTGCAATGTTATTAGCTTGCAAAGTTTGTCAAAAATAGCTAGCAATGTTAGCTAGCTAAAATCTGGTGACCTCCCCTCAGTCCTAGCTAGCTAAAGTCAATTTGGTGACATCAAAATGACATGCTTTTCCTTTCTTCCTTTTTTTGATTTGTCATTGTAGTTCCAAGCCACTGTAATGCACTTTTGATACAATCTTTATCAACACTCATTGACAATGCATTTGAGTAGAATGCTGTTGGGAATCAGTCCAAAACTAACGTTCAAAATAACATTGTGACGAAACATGCAACCCATGAATACTGGTTAGTAGTCAGTTTGCTGTACACAGAGGTTATGTCATAAATTATTATTTTATGTGTACAGTTTTATGGGTGTCTCTTATTAAAGCTGTGTAGTGTATGGATATATATATATATATATATATACTGCTCAAAAAAATAAAGGGAACACTTAAACAACACAATGTAACTCCAAGTCAATCACACTTCTGTGAAATCAAACTGTCTACTTAGGAAGCAACACTGATTGACAATAAATTGCACATGCTGTTGTGCAAATGGAATAGACAAAATGTGAAAATTATAGGCAATTAGCAAGATACCCTCAATAAAGGAGTGATTCTGCAGGTGGTGACCACTTCTCAGTTCCTATGCTTCCTGGCTGATGTTTTGGTCACTTTTGAATGCTGGCGGAGCTCTCACTCTAGTGGTAGCATGAGACAGAGTCTACAACCCACACAAGTGGCTCAGGTAGTGCAGCTCATCCAGGATGACACATCAATGCGAGCTGTGGCAAGAAGGTTTGCTGTGTCTGTCAGCGTAGTGTCCAGAGCATGGAGGCGTTACCAGGAGACAGGCCAGTACATCAGGAGACGTGGAGGAGGCCAGTGGTCACCACCTGCAGAATCACTCCTTTATTGGGGGTGTCTTGCTAATTGCCTATAATTTCCACCTTTTGTCTATTCCATTTGCACAACAGCATGTGCAATTTATTGTCAATCAGTGTTGCTTCCTAAGTAGACAGTTTGATTTCACAGAAGTGTGATTGACTTGGAGTTACATTGTGTTGTTTAAGTGTTCCCTTTATTTTTTTGAGCAGTGTATATATATATATATTAAGTTGTGCAATATTATGAATTGACTTTTGCGCTTGTCGTGGTCAAGCAATAGTTCTGTGACATACACAGGTACTGTAGTGAGTGAGTGTTTTTATTTAAGGGGTGTATCCATTACTTTGTGAATCTAGTGGCTATGGCTGGTCAGTTTTCTTTCACCTTCAGAATGTTATGGGGTAGGAACATTCATGTTTGTGCCAGTATTTCTGTGGGGAAGCTAATTAGCAGGGCGGCAGTAAAATGCTCCCAAGAAAGGCTTTGGGAACCCCGGTAATGCTTCTAAAAAGCTGGTTTACACACCGTCATTAAAACCCAAAAGAAGGCGACTGCTTTGGGAAAGAGCTGTCTTGTTATACAACCACAGTCATAAAATAAGACCAAATCAGATCACATTATCACCAACAGCCAGGTGTTGCAATCTCAGCTGACCTCTTCAAAATAAACTGGAATGATTCTTAAACTGAAATAGCTCCTAGAAAATGAATCCTTTTGATGAAGTTTAAAACAGAAATTAGCTTCTATGGAGTGAGTCGGAGTGTAACTTGACATTCCCTCTAAAGTGAATCAGCTGGTAGAACAGGGAGTCTCCGATCTCAGTGGTTCCCAAACTGTGGGGTGGGGGTGTGAGGGATTTGCAGGGGGGGCTTTAAACTTACTCTTGAAAGTTGTTATAGTAGAATGCACAAGGTGAAATTTTGAAATTGGGTAGTGCATCATCAGTTCTTCTTGTCATGTCAGTCATTGCATACCTTAGAGAGCTATTTATAACTTGTCAAATGTCCAGATCACCTAGCTCATGTCAGCTAATGTTTTTCTATTTAGGTTAAAAAGTTTGGGAACCCCTGTCCTAAGATGTGGAGCCCTTAAAATTCGGAATTAGAATAAAGATAAAACATTTGAGTAATTTAATAGGATCTCTATGGTGGAGCCATGGTGTTGGCGCCATATTCAGACAGTTAACTCTGTTAGTGTAATATAGCAGGTCTCATTCTGAAATGGCATCCTATTCTCTATATAGTGCATTAATTTTGGCCAGAGACCCAAGGTTCTTGCCTAAAGTAGTGAACTATATAAGGAATAGGGTACAATTTCAAACACAGCCCATAGCTGAGTGGCATAGAGTACACCATAGTATTGTAGTAAGTCATGCTCTCACTCTTCTTAGCTGCCAGCTTATACACTCTGTATATGGGATTCTAATATTCTACAATTTTATACTCAAGACATGCCTCCATTTATGTCATTATCTTTTTACAATCCTCTGTGGGACCCAGTTGGCTTTACAGTGTTTTGGTCTCAAGAAGTGAAGGCTGGTTGGTAGAGGGCAGAGAGTGTAAGTGTGTGTGTGAGGCTCTATTCTTAACCTTGTTTTGCTTTCCTTATGGTGGAGACTGGAGCGGTTCATGGATTGCTGTTTACACGCTGGTGGTGTCTTTCTCCCAACTGTCTGTGTTAACTGCTTCCTGGTCTCATCAAAACTCATCAATTTCCTGTGCAGACCATGAACTCATTACTAATCTTTGATTGGTCAACAGGTTTCTGGGCCCGGGAAGTTGGCCAGCAGATTGGCTTTGAGCACCCCACTATCCCTGTCCATCACCAGTATGTTGTCACGGCAACGGTGCCTGAGGTACTAATTTAATTACATCTTAATGTCTTACTGTATTAACTATCCTTCATTGTGCATATTTTACAGTAAATGTGTTGTGATGTTTAACAGCGTTTGATTTGATGTTTAATAAAGTTTGTTTTGTTGTGTCTAGGTAAAGGCCCTAAAGGCAGAGCTGCCAGTGATCAGGGACCTGGAGGGCTCCTACTACCTCAGACAAGAGAGAGATGGACTGCTGTTTGGACCCTATGAGAAAGAGGAGAAGATGGTGCTGCAGGACTCCTGGGTTAGAGATGGAGTACCACCAGGTCTGTCTGCTGATCTCTCTATCGCTCTCACCCTCTCTCTCGCCCTCGCTCTCTATGCCTTAACCTCAGTTGTACTCTCTCTGTGTGTGTTGAACAGGTTTTGGTAAGGAGTTGTTTGAGTCAGACCTGGACCGTATCATGCACCACGTAGAGATGGCCATGGAGATGGTGCCTGTGCTGAAGAATGCTGACATCATCAATATTGTATCTGGACCAATCACCTACACCCCTGACCTCCTTCCTATGGTCGGACCGCACCAGGGAGCACGTAACTACTGGACCGCTATCGGCTTCGGGTAAACGAAACGGGAGTGTTTGTGTGTGTGATGGGGTCGGGTGGATGCTGAAATCAATATGACTGGATGGTGTAGTGTGAAATTTCTAAGCATCTTCCCTATTGTGGGAACTATAAAAGCCTTGTTATGTTTGATTGACAGGGAGTAGGAGGTTGTAGCTTAAAGGCATACCTCAGGGTCTGTTTGTGTCCCAGGTATGGAGTGATCCACGCCGGTGGCATTGGGAAGTTCCTCAGTGATTGGATCGTAACAGGGGAACCCCCCTATGACCTCATTGAGTGTGACCCCAACCGGTATGGAAAATGGACCACTGTACCCTACATGTGTGCCAAAGCCAGAGAGTCCTATGGATTCAACAATATGGGTGAGTAGTCACTACCAATGTTCCCTCAAATGTTTTTCATCACTGAGCAAATTTTCAGATCTGCACAACCTTGACGGTTGTGAAAATCCTGTGCAAATTCCAGCGTGTTTATTGTGAACACTGAGGCTGTACCCGCTTTAAGTTTGTTTTAACAGTGGTCAAGTAGGCTACTGTGGCTAATTGATCATAATGTAGGCCGACGAGAGTGGTCTACCATCAAAAGCAATGGAGAAAATGCATCCCATAACATTTTAACATGGACATAGCTGTTCTATCGTTCAGTCTACAGTAGCAACCAATGTGTGCTTACATTCCATGACTTTTGAAAAAAACATGCAGGTCTTGACATTAACCTGTTTATCCACTTGTCCTTCAGACAAGGTGACTGAACATGTTATAGTGGTGTTTGACGCAAGAAACCACTTTACAAAATAAAATGCATCATTATTCCCATACCACTATTAGAGAATCAGACAAATTATGCTACACTCTGCCTACTTAGCTTATGCAAGCCTGTCTCAAAATACAACACAGCCCCTTTAAGACAAAAAAAAGCTCTTTACCTGACACACTTTTCAAAGATTTTGAGCTCTTGAGCTCACTTGCCCATTGCTGACTGCAAATGATCCATAACTGGGCTAGTAACTAGTAAAGGATATGAACAGATGTACACACGTCACTACCTGTAGCTCTCGCTTTGATTACAAAACAAGGGCATCTACTCACAACCGCTCATGCTGTCAACTCTTCTTTCTATCCCCCCCTTCTGCTCTCCTTCCCCCCTCCCTCAGTGGGCTACCCTAAAGAGGAGCGTTTTGCTGGCCGTCCGACCAACAGGACCAGTGGTGTGTATGAGCTGCTAAAGGGAAACGCTTCCATGGGGTTCCACGCCGGCTGGGAACAGCCTCACTGGTTCTATAAGCTTGGAGACAATGCCAGTTACAAGTAAGATACCAAACCAGTCAATCAATCAGTACAAATATGACAATACACTGAGCGTTTACCCAATGAGTCCCACCATAACGCCGGCATGATTTAGGACTTCAAACCCCTTTTATACATTGTGACTTTGAGCTACAGAGTCATACCATTGGATTTGTCTATTTTGTCTGCATCCGCAGATACCAACCATTAGTCTGTGTGATTAAGTGGGGCTGAGTTGTTTGTGAGACAAGGGTGGGTGCCGAAGGGGCCAGGGCCGGGTCTTATTACAAAAACATCTGTGGAGTCGGAATAGTTTGAGATACAAACTATTAAACGTTATCTATGAGACTCACGAACACACACGTGTAACATGTTTTGCTCTGACTCTCAAGCTACACAAGAGTCATTAGAAGGTAAGGGGTTCCTCCACATAGAAGATCATAGTATTATAGACACCATGTCCTGGGATTTCCAATCTCACATAGTTGCTGTCACAAACTCAACTCCACGCAATTGTCACTGACTAGTAGGACATTCATTTCCCACAGAGCAAACCATTTCTGTACTTATATCATTCATATAAATTAATTTTGTATATGCTTTGATGGACTTAAAGTAGAAGAAAAGAAATTGGGCACATGACAGCAGTGTGGTTTCGTCCTGGTGCAGCTGAGTGTGTGTTAGAATGTTCAAGGACTTGTTCTTTTTGGGGGGGATGGAAGGGGGGAGGTTATGATAGGCTGGACAGCTCCCAGTGGAGGAGTGGAGACCACCCCCTGTAAATATATATATGGGTCTTAGAGGTGAGCTCACTGACTGTTACATGGCATTATGTAATAGTTACTCTAGCCAGCACAATAGAACCATTTAGAGAGAACATCAAAATACATTTATTTACATGTAATGCCTTGGAAAATACATCCTGTGTAGCTACTGTTCAATACCCTTATAGACTGATAATATTAGTCTTCATCCTCATCAGGTGTTAGTCTGAAACCACTTTTGTTTTAAGAGCTGGAGGTGTTTTGGAGATCAAACTTAGGGTTAGGTTCCATTTGGCCCGTTTAAACTCAGGTTTAAGATTGTTGGCCAACTCAAACCCAGGGTTAGCTTCCACTTGGCCACCCACCAGTGGCTGACTAGGCTATTTATTGACTCAAAGAATTTAGCACCACCTGTGGGATTTCTTTATGAAATTATGCCCATGGTATATGAAAATAGTTTTCCATATGTAAAACTATAAAACCTACTGTATAAGGACTCAGTGATGCAACATTATGTAAGTACTGGCAGTGAATAGTCTCCTTCCTAACACCATGTCTTTGTATAACTTATTTTATAACAGTTAAGTCTGGCAACCAACTCTACCCAATAAATACACTATATATTAGAGGTTGACCAATTAATCGGAATGGCCGATTTAATTAGGGCCGATTTCAGTGTTTTCATAACAATCGGTAATTGTTATTTTTGGACACCGATTTGGCGATTTAAAAAAATTAAATAAAGTACACTTTATTTAACTAGGCAAGTCAGTTAAGAACACATTCTTATTTTCAATAACGGCCTAGGAGCGGTGGGTTAACTGCCTTGTTCAGGGGCAGAACGACAGATTTTTACCTTGTCAGCTCGGGGATTTGTTTTTGCAACCTTCCGGTTACTAGTCCAACGCTCTAACCACCTGCCTTACATTGCACTCCATGAGGAGCCTGCATGGCAGGCTGACTACCTGTTACGCGAGGGCAGCAAGAAGCTAAGGTAAGTTGCTAGCATTAAACTTATCTTATAAAAAACAATCAATCTTAACATAATCACTAGTTAACTACACATGGTTGATGATATTACTAGTTTATCTAGCGTGTCCTCCGTTGCATATAATCGATGCGCTGCCTGTTAATTTCTCATTGAATCACAGCCTACTTCGACAAACGGGTGATGATTTAACAAGCGCTTTTGCGAAAAAAGCACTGTCCTTGCACCAATGAACCTAACCATAAACATCAATGCCTTTCTTTAAAATTAATACACAAGTATATATTTTTAAACCTGCATATTTAGTTAATATTGCCTGCTAACATGAATTTCTTATAATTAGGGAAATTGTGTCACTTCTCTTGCGTTCCGTGCAAGCAGTCAGGGTATATGCAGCAGTTTGGGCCGCCTGGCTCGTTGCGAACTGTGTGAAGTCCATTTATTCCTAACAAAGGCCGTAATTAATTTGCCAGAATTGTGCATAAATATGACATAATATTGAAGGTTGTACAATGTAACAGCAATATTTAGACTTAGGGATGCCACCCGTTAGATAAAATACGGAACTGTTCCGTATTTCACTGAAAGAATAAACGTTTAGTTTTCGAAATAATAGTTTACTGATTCAACCATATCAATTACCAAAGGCTCGTATTTCTGTGTGTTATAATTAAGTCTATGATTTGATAGAGCAGTCTGACTGAGCGATGGTAGGCAGCAGCAGGCTCGTAAGCATTCATTCAAACAGCACTTTCATGCGTCCATGAACATTCTAACACACTCTCAGCTGCACCAGGACGAAACCACACTGCTGTCATGTGCCCAATTTCTTTTTCTTCGAGGTGGCTGTTGTCGATGTGTTTCTGGTTCGAGCCCAGGTAGGGGCGAGGAGAGGGACGGAAGCTATACTGTTACACCGGCAATACTAAAGTGCTTATAAGAACATCCAATAGTCAAAGGTTAATGAAATACAAATGGTATAGAGAGAAATAGTCCTATAATAACTACAACCTAAAACTTCTTACCCGGGAATATTGAAGACTCATGTTAAAAGGAACCACCAGCTTTCATATGTTCTCATGTTCTGAGCAAGGAACTTTTTAAACGTTAGCTTTTTTACATGGCACATATTGCACTTTTACTTTCTTCTCCAACACTTTGTTTTTGCATTATTTAAACCAAATTGAACATGTTTCATTATTTATTTGAGGCTAAATTGATTTTATTGATGTATTATATTAAGGTAAAAGAAAAGTGTTCATTCAGTATTGTTGTAATTGTCATTATTACAAATTATTTTTTATTTAAATCGGCCGATTAATCGGTATCGGCTTTTTATGGTCCTCCAATAATCGATATCTGTATCGGCGTTAAAATCATAATCGGTCGACCTCTACTATATATACAAACTTATGGGGACACCTCTTTAACTTAGTGGATTCGGCTATTTCAGCCACACCTGTTGCTGACAGGTGTATAAAATCAAGCACACAGCCATGCAGTCTCCATAGTCAAATAGCCTTACTGAAAAGCTCAGTGACTTTCAATTTGGCACCGTCATAGGATGCCACAAATCAGTTTGTAAAATTTCTGCCCTTCTAGATCTGCCCCGGTCAACTGTAAGTGCTTTTGTTGTGAACTGGAAACGTCTAGGAGTAACAAAGTTGTAGGCCACACAAGCTCACAGAACGGGACCTCTGCGTGCAGAAGCGCGTAGCGTGGTAAAATTGTCTGTCCTCAATTGCAACATTCACAGGTTGCTTAAGATCACCATGCGCAATGCCAAGTGTTGGCTGGGGTGGTGTAAAGCTCGCCACCATTGGACTCTGGAGCAGCGGAAACACGCTCTCTGGAGTGATGAATCACGCTTCACCATCTGGCAGTCCGATGAACGATTCTGGGTTTGGCGGATGCCAGGAGAACGCTACCTACCTGAATGCATATTGCCAACTGTAAAGTTTGGTGGAGGATGAATAATGGTCTGGGGCTGTTTTTCAAGGTTCGGGCAAGGCCCCCTAGTTCTAGTGTAGGGAAATCTTAACGATACAGCATACAATGACATTCTACACGATTCTGTGCTTCCAACTTTGTGGCAACAGTTTGGGGAAGGCCCTTTCCTGTTTCAGCATGACAATGCTGAGGTCAAAGCAAGGTCCATACAGGAATGGTTTGACTAGATCGGTGTGGAAGAACTTGATTGGCCTGCATAGAGCCCTGACCTCAACCCCATCGAACACCTTTGGAATTAGATGTTCGACGAGAGGTGTCCACATACTTTTCTTTGTGTGTGTACAGTACCAGTCAAAAGTTTAGACACACCCAATCATACCAGGGTTTTTCTTCTTTAAAAAACAAATATTTTCTACATTGTAGAATAATAATGAAGACATCCAAACTATGAAATAACACATATGGAATCATGTAGTAACCCTTTTGCCTTGATGACGGAGTGGCAGGGAGCTTAGTGGTTAGAGCGTTGGGCCAGTAACCGAAAGGTTGCTAGATCGAATCCCCAAGCTGACATGGTAAAACTCTGTCATGGTAAAACTAAGCTGCCATTGTAAATAAGAATTTGTTCTTGACTGACTTGCCTAGTTAAATAAAGGTTAATTTAAAAAAAATGACAGCTTGGGTGGCTGGAGACTTTGTCAATTTTTGGGCCTTCCTCTGAGACTGCCTGATATAGAGGTCCCGAATGGCAGGGAGCTCGGCCCCAGTGATGTACTGGGTTGTCCGCACCATCCTCTGTAGCGCTTTGCAGTCGAGGGCGGTGCATTTGCCGTACTATGCGGTGATGCAGCCAGTCAAGATGCTCTCGGGGTGCAGCTGTATAACTTTTTGAGGATCCAAATCTTTTCAATCTCCTTAGTGGAAAGAGGCACTGCCATGCCCTCTTCACAACTATGCAGCTTTGTCTCAGCCAATACTTTGCCATTACTTTTTAAATTAACCAAGTAACTAACCCACATGTGTCTGTCTTTACTCCCCAGGCCCAGTTTCAGGCGTACCAACTGGTTCGGTCCGGTGGGGAGGGAGTGTAAGCTGGTGATGGAGAAGGTTGGGGTCATTGACCTGACACCCTTCGGCAAGTTCATGGTTAAAGGGAAAGATTCTCATAAACTGCTGGACAGACTGTTCGCCAACACTATGCCCAAGGTAAGGATAACACCACACACCTACTCACTGTATTACAACTCACTGTATTACAACTATTCTATACACAACTCACTGTGCTTTTATATTACATCTTACTGTATCTCACCAACGCTAGGCCCAAAACGAGAGGGACTAAATGTATCATTGCATCGCACCAGGCAAAACTCACTCACTCTCATAGACAGCTCATTGCACCACTGTATAAGTCCCTATATAACTCACTATTGCCAACAGGTGGCAGTGTTCTGTTTGCTGCTCAGGCAGAGGTTTATGTTATACACTGCTCAAAAAAATAAAGGGAACACTTAAACAACACAATGTAACTCCAAGTCAATCACACTTCTGTGAAATCAAACTGTCCACTTAGGAAGCAACACTGATTGACAATAAATTTCACATGCTGTTGTGCAAATGGAATAGACAAAAGGTGGAAATTATAGGCAATTAGCAAGACACCCCCAATAAAGGAATGGTGCAGCAGGTGGTGACCACAGACCACTTCTCAGTTCCTATGCTTCCTGGCTGATGTTTTGGTCAATTTTGAATGCTGGCGGTGCGTTCACTTTAGTGGTAGCATGAGACGGAGTCTACAACCCACACAAGTGGCTCAGGTAGTGCAGTTCATCCAGGATGGCACATCAATGCGAGCTGTGGCAAAAAGGTTTGCTGTGTCTGTCAGCGTAGTGTCCTGAGCATGGAGGCGCTACCAGGAGACAGGCCAGTACATCAGGAGTCGTGGAGGAGGCCGTAGGAGGGCAACAATCCAGCAGCAGGACCGTTACCTCCGCCTTTGTGCAAGGAGGTGCACTGCCAGAGCACTGCAAAATGACCTCCAGCAGGCCACAAATGTGCATGTGTCTGCTCAAACGGTCAGAAACAGACTCCATGAGGGTGGTATGAGGGCCCGACGTCCACAGGTGGGGGTTGTGCTTACAGCCCAACACCGTGCAGGACGTTTGGCATTTGCCAGAGAACACCAAGATTGGCAAATTCGCCACTGGCACCCTGTGCTCTTCACAGATGAAAGCAGGTTCACACTGAGCACATGAGCACATGTGACAGAGTCTGGAGACGCCGTGGAGAATGTTCTGCTGCCTGCAACATCCTCCAGCATGACCGGTTTGGCGGTGGGTCAGTCATGGTGTGGGGTGGCATTTCTTTGTGGGGCCGCACAGCCCTCCATGTGCTCGCCAGAGGTAGCCTGACTGCCATTAGGTACCGAGATGAGATCCTCAGACCCCTTGTGAGACCATATGCTGACACATGCACATTTGTGGCCTGCTGGAGGTCATTTTGCAGGGCTCTGGCAGTGCACATCCTTGCACAAAGGCGGAGGTAACGGTCCTGCTGCTGGGTTGTTGCCCTCCTACGGCCTCCTCCACGTCTCCCGATGTACTGGCCACGACAAGCGCAAAAGTCAATTCATAATATTGCACAACTTAATATATATATATATACACTGCTCAAAAAAATAAAGGGAACACTTAAACAACACAATGTAACTCCAAGTCAATCACACTTCTGTGAAATCAAACTGTCTACTTAGGAAGCAACACTGATTGACAATAAATTGCACATGCTGTTGTGCAAATGGAATAGACAAAAGGTGGAAATTATAGGCAATTAGCAAGACACCCCCAATAAAGGAGTGATTCTGCAGGTGGTGACCACTGGCCTCCTCCACGTCTCCTGATGTACTGGCCTGTCTCCTGGTAACGCCTCCATGCTCTGGACACTACGCTGACAGACACAGCAAACCTTTTTGCCACAGCTCGCATTGATGTGCCATCCTGGATGAACTGCACTACCTGAGCCACTTGTGTGGGTTGTAGACTCCGTCTCATGCTACCACTAGAGTGAAAGCACCGCCAGCATTCAAACGTGACCAAAACATCAGCCAGGAAGCATAGGAACTGAGAAGTGGTCTGTGGTCAGCACCTGCAGAACCATTCCTTTATTGGGGGTGTCTTACTAATTGCCTATAATTTCCACCTTTTGTCTATTCCATTTGCACAACAGCATGTGAAATTTATTGTCAATCAGTGTTGCTTCCTAAGTGGACAGTTTGATTTCACAGAAGTGTGATTGACTTGGAGTTACATTGTGTTGTTTAAGTGTTCCCTTCATTTTTTTGAGTAGTGTATTTAGGTTTCACTCTCTCCCCTGTCAGGTGGGCCTGACTAACATCAGCCACATGTTGACCCCCACTGGGAGAGTCTACGCTGAGGTCACCATTACCCAGCTCACACCTGGAGAGTTCCTCCTCATCACAGGATCTGGATCAGAGCTGCATGACCTCAGGTAACACAGGCAGACAGACTCTAAGCAGCCCAGGCCAGCTAACAAGGTGTAGAGTCAAACCGTCCCATATAAAAGGATTCAGTAATCCATTATATAACATTATTCTAACCCACTTAGAAACACTGGTAGTTACAGCAGCTGCTACTTTAACGGCCCCTCTGCTCCAATAGGCAAACAGCACATTAAAAACAAATGAATCTCTATTCTACCTATTCATTCAGCTCTCGGTCTCTTATACACCCTGAGACAGTCTGCTGGTGTTGTATATCACCCCTAGTGGTGACCTATCTTTTCCACCAAGGGCCATGTGGGGGCAGGGTTTGCTCCAGCCCTGCACTAATATACATGATTCAACTAATCAAAGTTCATATTGAAGACTAATTAGTTGAATCAACATTGTGCCAGAGTTTCGTTTCCTTTTGAGTTCCTTCAAGTTGTAAATATAACCCTATGCATCCCTTCCTAACCCCAGGTGGATGGAGAAGGAGGTAGCAGAGGGGGCGTATGATGTAGATATTTCCAATGTGACAGAGGACATTGGGGTGTTGGGTGTGGCTGGACCAAAGGCTAGAGATGTTCTACAGAAACTCACTCAGGAGGACATGAGCGATGCAAGCTTTAAGTTCCTCCACTGCAAACCCATTCAACTGGGTGGCATCAACCTCAGAGCTATTAGGATCTCCTACACAGGTGTGCGTGTGTTTGTGGGCTTAAACATTTTTAAGAGTATGTGTGGCATGTGAGTGCATGTACAGCTCAACTAACAGATTGTGTTTCAGGTGAGTTGGGCTGGGAGCTGTACATTCCTCACAAGGACATGGCAGCTGTGTACCAGGCTATCATGGCTGCAGGAGAGGACGAGGGCATCGACAACTTTGGTACCTACGCCATGTCATCACTACGACTGGAGAAAGGCTTCAGAGGCTGGGGTGCAGAGGTACGTACACACACACCTTTTTAAGTTGTTTGTGGATGTTGGACTGATGTTTTTGTCTCATCAGATGAACTGTGACACCAACCCTCTGGAAGCTGGTCTGGACTACTTCATCAAACTCAACAAGGTAGACATTGTTACTAGCTACTGCTGTTTCACCAGTCAACCACTGTGTGTTCAAATCGAGGTGTCATATTCAAATGTGTAGCTTATTTTTTAGATGTTATGAAATTGTGGCCTACTAAATCTACTTAGTTAACATTTTCTCCTACACACCTGTATTATTTTTGGGGTTATTTATGCTAATTATAAATAAAGCACCCCATACCAACACTAACATCTCTCCCTGTCTGTCTCCAGCATGCTGACTTCATCGGTAAGGCAGCGCTGCAGGAGATCAAAGCTAAAGGTCTGAAGAGGAAGCTGTCATACATCACCATGGAAACGGATGATGTTGACCCAGAGGGCAACGAGACTATCTGGCTCAATGGCAAGGTGAGCTGTGTGTGTACATTGTTTTCCTACCTTATCAGGACCACAGTGTCCTGACAAGTCACCAGACTGTTCTGACAAGGTAAGAAAAAATTTCACTGTTAGTCTACACCTGTTGTTTACAAAGCATTTGACAAATACAATTGATTTGATTTTGTAGTAGTAACAGAGTTCTGTGTTTTTGTTAAATGAATTTGTTAAAATGCTATTTTAGGCTTACGGGTTAGGTTTGGGATTAAGGTTAGGGTTTGGGGTTAAGGTGTGTGTGTGTGTGTGTGTGTGTGTGTGTGTGTGTGTGTGTGTGTGTGTGTGTGTGTGTGGTATAGAGGCAACACAACATTAGAGGCTTACACTTCCACCCACTGTTTGCCTTCCTGCAACCTTCTCTATCTCTCCTAGGTGGTTGGTAACACTACATCTGGGGCCTACAGCTACACCACCCAGCAGAGCCTGGCGTTTGCCTACCTGCCAGTGGAGCTGTGTTCTGTAGGGCAGAAGGTGGAAGTGGAGATGTTGGGGAGGAAGTACCCTGCCATGGTGGTCCAGGAGCCACTGGTCCTCACAGAACCAACCAGGACCCGGCTGCAGAAGAAGAGCAAGGCATAGACACTGGGTACTGGCAGAGAACCAGCTTAGAACTAGAGTACCAGACCTGGGTCGAAAATAGGATTTTTTCTTTCAAATATTTACAGTATGCTCCTGGTGCTAATTTCATCCCAGGTTCGACCAAGGTCCGCAAACGGTAGAGCCGACACCAACCAAGCAACTACACTGTGAAGTGAACTATGCTGGCTGACAAAGTGACTTATGAAAAATACTTAAATGTGATTAATGGTACTCAAATGACACCCTATTTTGTGCACTGTTTGTATTGTACTATATAGGGTATCATTTGAGACAGACTGACTGTGAAGTTAAAAAAATAAATAATAATACTTTCCTGTTTGGTCATCTGGTGAGGAAGAATAAGCTAGAGCAACCTAGAATGTGCATATAAGAGCTTAACTCTAGGTTCCAATGTGGACCTATGGACATATTGGAACGTAGACTTATACTTGTATTCGTCTCAGTATTCATAGTATTACAGGTCCAATGCAGCCTTTTTATCTCGATATCAAATCATTTCTTGGTAACAATTAAGTACCAAACTGTGATTGTTTAAAAAAAAAAAAATATTAAAACATTCACCCCTAAGAAAAGAAAAAGGTGCAATTTCTCAAGCAAGAATTTTGTTTGGGAGTGGTCTTACACTAGCTGTTATTGGCAGAGAGGTTTGGAACTCTTTCTTATTGGCCAAAACTCCATCCCACCAAAAGAGGCTGAAATTTCAGGTGGTCTTTTCAAACAGCTCTTACACTAAAAGGGCATTATCATTTTCACAGTTGTGTTCTAACCTTGTAGTGTGGAAATGTATATAAAACACTGAGCCTTTAAAGTCATGATACCTTTGGCTTAAGTCTGGAATCCATCCAACACTTAGAATGTGGTCATTAAGTACCTATACCATAACTGCTTAGCAACAGAGCCAATCATTACTCTTAGGTGGCATTTTAATGTCTCAGTATTGCAGTGTTATCTGTTTGAATGGCTTTTTAAATTCCAGGTATTAAGGGTTATTATGGGGTTGAAAAGCAGAGTCTTGGTAGAAGTGTTATTGTAGCTACACTATCACAAGAAGAATGGGCCAAATAGATGCTGCTTTACGTCCTACTGTAGTCTCTACCTTATGTGGAAGAGACAATTAACTATGATAATGCTTTGCACAAACCTCAGTCTTGAAAGCAGGGCGGGCATATTGCAGATAATAAATCAACTATGCACAAGGCAGGACAAGCTAAGGAAACTGTATTTTTAGAGCACAATGTCTTTATCCTTTCAATTATTTTGTAAAATTGTCTGTACATTTAAACATTAGTTAATTAAATCCAATGCCAAGCTTGGTGTTGTGTGTTTTTGTAATGATTCTAGAGATTTCAAACACTAGAATGAATCCCTCGCGCTGTATGGAGCAACATCAATCATATTGGTTATTTGAACTTTGGTATTACAAGTGTCACTCCACTGTACCACTACACAACAACACAATATCCAGGAGCAACCAACAATAAGATTCAAAAGAATGGAATGAATGTATTGCATCATACAATTATTTTTATAAAAAGCAAAAATAAGGTCATTTGTTCTGAAAAGTTTTTCTTGATCAGAACCCGGGTATGGGACACTTGTTAGCCGGTGACTGGTGTGGTAAACTCCTCAATGTTATTGGATGAATCCCGGGACACATTCCAGTCTGCTAGCGAAACAATCCTGTAGCTTAGCATCCGCTTCATCAGACCACTTCCGTATTGATCGAGTCACTGGTACTTCCTGTTTAAGTTTTTGCTTTTAAGCAGGAAGCAGGAGAATATAGTTATGGTCTGATTTGCCAACACTGAACTCTTACTACTACAAAATCAATTGTATTTGTTAAATGCTTTGTAAACAGGTGTAGACTAAAAGTGAAATGCTTACTTTTCCAACAATTCAGTTAAAGATAAAAAAAAAATGGAAATAGTGACGAATAATAAATTCACAGTGAATAAAAAGTAAAAATAACATGGCTACAAGGAGTACCAGTACTGAGTTCATGTGCAGAGGTATGAGGGGGCTACACGACTGTTGTGGTGTGCTTGGACCATGTTAGTTTGTTGGTGATGTGGACACCAAGCTCTCAACGTGCTCCACTACAGCCCCGTCGATGAGAATGGGGGCGTGCTCAGTCCTCCTTTTTCCTGTAGTCCACAATCATCTCATTTGTCTTGCCACCAAACGGCCAGGTCTCTGAACTCTCCCCTATAGGCTGTCTCGTCGTTGTTGGTGATCGGCCTACCACTATTGTGTCATTGACAAACTTGATGATGGTGTTGGAGTCGTGCTTGGCCGTGCAGTCATGAGTGAACAAAGAGTACAGGAGGGGACTGAGCACGCACCCCTGAGGGGCCCCTGTGTTACCTACCCATACCACCTTGGGGCGGCCAGTCATGAAGTCTAGGATCTAGTTGCAGAGGGAGGTGTTTAGTGCCAGGGTTCTTAGCTTATTGATGAGCTTTGGGGGCACTATGGTGTTGAATGCTCATCTTGTAGGCTTGTGTCACTGGGCAGCTCTCGGCTGTGCTTCCCTTTTGTAGTCTTTAATGGTTTGTAAGCCCTGCCACATCCAGCAAGCGTCAGAGCCGGTGTAGTACGATTCGATCTTAGTCCTGTATTGGCGCTTTGCCTGTTTGATGTTTCGTCGGAGGGCATAGCGGGATTTCTTATAAGCTTCCGGGTTAGAGTCCCGCTCCTTGAAAGTGGCAGCTCTAGCCATTAGCTCAGTGCAGATGTTGCCTGTAATCTATGGCTTCTGGTTGGGGTATGTACGTACGGTCACTGTAGGGACGACGTCATCAATGCACTTGTTAGCCGGTGACTGGTGTGGTAAACTCCTCAATGTTATTGGATGAATCCCGGGACACATTCCAGTCTGTGCTAGCGAAACAATCCTGTAGCTTAGCATCCGCTTCATCAGACCACTTCCGCATTGATCGAGTCACTGGTACTTCCTGTTTAAGTTTTTGCTTTTAAGCAGGAGAATATAGTTATGGTCTGATTTGCCAAAGGGAGGGTGAGGGATGGCCTTGTATGCATTTGTGTGTGTGGAGTAAATGTGATCTAGAGTTTTGTTTCCTCTAGTTGCACAGGTGACATGCTGGTAAAAAGGAGGAACAATGGATTTCAGTTTACCTGCATTAAAATCACCAGCCAGGAGAATGTTATTACAGTCACTAATACATTTAGCTTTAGTAACTACATCATTCTAGTTTCTAAGATCAGTGACAACTGATCAACTTTGCTCTTTCCCTGCACACAAACTTTGCAATCATTTTATGGCAATAAACTGTACTGAATGTTGCTGTATTGCTCACAGTTGTACATGAATCACAATAGGACCATATGATGATATAAGTAAAGGATTTTTATTGATGACACCCTTCATGTGATCTTCACTTCTCTACTTGAGAGAGAGGGGGAAGGACAGAAGTACCTGAGTAAATTAAATTGATTGTGCATAATAAGTAAACCATTCCACTGATCACACCCTTCATGGTATTTTCATTTTTATACTTGACATACAGAGATAAAGAGAAGGGAGTGGTAATCGAAGAGAGATAGAGTTTAGCTGTGAGGGTGTACCTGAGTGAAGGTGAGAGTCTGTAGATTTATTGTACAGGCCTGAGCAACAGTGATCGGTAAAAACGTTGTGAAGATAGGTCTGTATGTACTTATGTACAGTATGTTTCTCATAAATAGTGGTACATTGTTATGGATTTAAATAAAGTCTTTTTAGTCTGTGGCGGACATGAAGACCAGTAAAGGTAAGAGGAGATCTCAGTACATTTCACTTTCCAAACTAGCCACAACAGTGAGGACTGGAGAAAGAGCCTGACAAAAAGAGATCATCTGATGAATAGATGGTGGAATTATGTAAATATAAATGTATTCTTTTTTGTTGCAGGGAAAATGGCCGGAGTTCATACTAAGTCACCATGTTGAATAGCATTATTCTATTTTCTTGCATTCATATTGGAAAGCAATACTAAACCAACTATTGAGAGTGAAATACATTTGTGGTTCTCTGTACATCTGTATTTGCATGGATTAAATGTGTTTGGAAGATGAGGAGTTGTAGTTTGTGAGAAACGGCTCTTATGCTCCACAGTGACCTCTCTCCTGCATTTGATTCCCAATCTAGATAGTAGTTTTCATCTTCTGCTTTCCTATACTTTCAGTATGTCTTCTTGAGATTGTGTTGTACTTTAGAATGGGTATTGTCCCTGTCATTGTATTTCTATTGTAGCTTTTCATTGAGCTGTGTTTATGATGAGAGTATTTGTTAACACAGAAAATGTCATTAAACTAGACGTGTTCTCTCTTTCTGAACAGATGAGTTTAAACTCACCACCCCTGAAGACAGTGTGGAGGTTCGGGATGTTATTTTAAAAATATATCTTTTTTTTTAAGGGGTGGGATGTTGATGATGTCACCCTCCCCTGTCACCTGTCCCCTGAGACCAGTGCTGTTGACATGACAATCAGGTGGTTTAAAGGGACAGAGTGTATTTACCTGTATAAGAATGGCCAGGTGACAGAGAGGAGTGGCTATGAGGGAAGAGTGAGTCTGATCACCCAGGAGCTGGAGAGGCAACGTGTCTCTGAGGCTGAGAGACTACAGGGAGTCAGATATAGGACTCTACATATGTCAGGTCATCCATGGAGAACAGAAGGAGGAGGCTGCAGTGGGTTTAAGGGTCAGAGGAGGTAAGTGTTCTAGAACTCCAGTAATGTTTATAAACACCTAAACAACAACAATAACAACCAGCTTCTTTCCCTGTACAGAACACTTCTACTTTATCATGTAGGTAGGAGTTCATAGTAGGAGTTACAGATGAGTAGACTAGATGAATTCTGAATATCAACTAGTTAGAATGCATATTACAATCACTCTGAGCTTTGAGCTTGATGTCCTAAAGCATTTGAACCATTCCAACATTACTGGTAACGTCCCTTTCGACAGTAAACAGAAGTCGAATAAATGTCTATTTCACATTAGTTCAACGTAATTTCATTGAAATGGCGTGGAACCAATGTTGATTCAACCAGTGTGTGCCCAGTGGATTGATTCTCATTAGTAATGAATGTGATGAACACTAATGTTTTACATACACTAAGTTGACTGTGCCTTTAAACAGCTTGGAAAATTTCAGGAAATTATGTCATGGTTTTAGAAGCTTCTGATAGGCTAAATTACATAATTGGAGTTAATTGGAGGTGTACCTGTGGATGTATTTCAAGGCCTACCTTCTAACTCAATGCCTCTTTGCTTGACATCATGGGAAAATCAAAAGAAATCAGCCAAGACCTCAGAAAACAATTGTAGACCTCCACAAGTCTGGTTCATCCTTGGGAGCAATTTCCAAATGCCTGAAGGTACCTCGTTCATCTGTACAAACAATAGTGCACAAGTATAAACACCATGGGACCACGCAGCCGCCATACCGCTCAGGAAGGAGATGCATTCTATCTCCTAGAAATGAACGTACTTTGGTGCGAGAAGTGCAAATCAATCCCAGAACAACAGCAAAGGACCTTGTGAAGATGCTGGAGGAAACAGGTACAAAGTATCTATATCCACAGTACAATGAGTCCTATATCGACATAACCTGAAAGGCCGCTCAGCAAGGAAGAAGCCACTGCTCCAAAACCACCATAAAAAAGCCAGACTACGGTTTGCAACTGCACATGGGGACAAAGATGGTACTTTTTGGAGAAATCCTCTGTTCTGATTAAACAAAAATAGAACTGTTTGGCCATAATGACTGGTTTGTGTGCTTGGAGGACCATCGTTATGCTTGGAGGAAAAAGGGGGAGGCTTGCAAGCCAAAGAACACCATCCCAACCGTGAAGCAGGGGGGTGGCAGCATCATGTTGTGGGGGTGCTTTGCTGCAGGAGAGACTGGTGCACTTTCCCAAAATAAATGGCATCGTGAGGAAGGACAATTATGTGAATATATTGAAGCAACATCTCAAGACATCAGTCAGGAAGTTAAAGCTTGGTCGCAAATGGGTCTTCCAAATGGACATTGACCCCAAGCATACTTCCAAAGTTGTGGGAAAATGGCTTAAGGACAACAAAGTCAAGGTATTGGAGTGGCCATCACAAAGCCCTGACCTCAATCCCATAGAAAATTTGTGGGCAGAACTGAAAAAGCTTTTACGAGCAAGGATGCCTACAAACCTGGCTCAGTTACACCAGCTCTGTCAGGAGGAATGGGCCAAAATTCACCCAACTTCTTGTGGGAAGCTTGTGGAAGGCTACCCGAAAAGTTTGACCCAAGTTAAATAAGTTAAAGGCAATGCAACCAAATACTAATTGAGTGTATGTAAGCTTTGAGCCACTGGGAATGTGATGAAAGAAGTAAAATCTGAAATAAATCATTCTCTCTCCTATTATTCTGATATTTCACGTACTTAAAATAAAGTGGTGATCCTAACTGACCTAAGACAAACCATTTCAATTTCTCGTCATCACTCAGCCACATAATGCCAGGGTATATCTGGTGTTCTTTCTGGAATAAGAGCAAGCGTATATCGTGGTAGAAATGGCAATAGAGGATAAAATAAGTTTAATTCTCTTTCTTCGAGTAGTTACAGTAGTTACATAGTATTTCCTCTTCCATTTCACCACAATACTGATCTGTTTCAATACGCTGAGGCAATATCCCTGATATTACCTGTGTAGGGGACATTTTTCCCTGTCGGCTAAAAAAGCACAGCACCCCCAAACTACTTCCCGCGGCTATGGACAGGTGGCGAGTTGAAGATTATAATAATAATTATTACATTTTGTTTTACATGATCATTGTTCACGACTTTCCTTCTTGGATAATGGATGATCAGGAGAATGGTGGTTGGGTGAGTAATTCTTTATTTGGCTGTTTTTCTTATTGATATCCACCTGGGTTTACATAGCCCTGCCTCCTCCAATATTATATATCTGCCATCGAACCCAATATTGGCCACAAAAAAAAAAAAAGACAATTGACTTTATTACCAGAAATGGGCCAATAAAACATGCTTTTAATAGAGCTAATCAGATCCCGTTGATGTCTACGGTCCACATGAGAGAGAGGATTGAGGGACTTGAGAAATCTGATTGGTCTAGTTTGTCCTGTATTCATGTGATGTAATCTACCACACAGAACTCACTTATCTGTTTTTCACCATAGGGACAGGTCCCGTTTATTTACAACATGAGACCCAGAAGATGAAGCTGAGGAGGGAAGAATCAGCTGGTGAGCTTGGTAAGTACAAGAGAGTCTGGAGGAAAGTGGATTGGTTCAGGGAACAGGATCTCATTCAGTTTTTTTAGACTAATTAATTTGTTAATGTATAGAATAATCAATAAATCAGATAATGACTGGTTAATCCAATATTTGTTTTTTCTAATGAATGAATGATGTTCAGCAAATTACCAGTTCAGTCAGTCAACAATAAATTAATCAAAGATGCTCATTCTCCCTAAGAGTTGAAGTTGGAAAAAGAAGCATTCAGACATCCAGCAGTAAAAAATAAGCTAGAAGAAAAAGACAGAGAAGTAGAGGAGATGAAAGGCATTGAGGGAATCTGAAGAGAAACTAAAAGAGAAGGACTCCACACTGGAGGAGATGAATAAAGGACTGAAGGACACAGAGAGCAGATCGGAGAAAACAACAAATCAACTGAACGAGAACATCAAACACCTTCAGGAGAAAGACACAACTGGATGATATGACCCGGCAAGTGAGAGAGAAAGAGAGACTACTGGAGAACACTGCCGAGGTGGAGAAGAGACAACTGGAGTCACTGGGGAAGGAACTGCAGGACAAGAAAAGCCAAGTAGAGAACTTTAGAGTCCTACTGAAGGAAAAAGACCTTCAACTAGAGGACAGGAACCACTGACTGGGAGAGAAGGACAAACTACTGGAAGAGAGAGAGAAGTAATTAAAAGGAAAGAGACAAACAAGTGGAGGATGTCAACAATGAAAATGCTAAACTGGGTAAGATTATTACATTACATTACATTTAAGTCATTTAGCAGACGCTTTTATCCAGAGCGACTTACAAATTGGTGCATTCACCTTATGATATCCAGTGGAACAACCACTTTACAATAGTGCATCTAAATCTTTTAGGGGGGGGGGGGGTTAGAAGGATTACTTTATCCTATCCTAGGTATTCCTTAAAGAAGTGGGGTTTCAGGTGTCTCCGGAAGGTGGTGATTGACTCCGCTGACCTGGCGTCGTGAGGGAGTTTGTTCCACCATTGGGGTGCCAGAGCAGCGAACAGTTTTGACTGGGCTGAGCGGGAACTGTACTTCCTCAGAGGTAGGGAGGCGAGCAGGCCAGAGGTGGATGAACGCAGTGCCCTTGTTTGGGTGTAGGGCCTGATCAGAGCCTGAAGGTACGGAGGTGCCGTTCCCCTCACAGCTCCGTAGGCAAGCACCATGGTCTTGTAGCGGATGCGAGCTTCAACTGGAAGCCAGTGGAGAGAGCGGAGGAGCGGGGTGACGTGAGAGAACTTGGGAAAGTTGAACACCAGACGGGCTGCGGCGTTCTGGATGAGTTGTAGGGGTTTAATGGCACAGGCAGGGAGCCCAGCCAACAGCGAGTTGCAGTAATCCAGACGGGAGATGACAAGTGCCTGGATTAGGACCTGCGCCGCTTCCTGCGTGAGGCAGGGTCGTACTCTGCGAATGTTGTAGAGCATGAACCTACAGGAACGGGTCACCGCCTTGATGTTAGTTGAGAACGACAGGGTGTTGTCCAGGATCACGCCAAGGTTCTTAGCACTCTGGGAGGAGGACACAATGGATTTGTCAACCGTGATGGCGAGATCATGGAACGGGCAGTCCTTCCCCGGGAGGAAGAGCAGCTCCGTCTTGCCGAGGTTCAGCTTGAGGTGGTGATCCGTCATCCACACTGATATGTCTGCCAGACATGCAGAGATGCGATTCACCACCTGGTTATCAGAGGGGGGAAAGGAGAAGATTAATTGTGTGTCGTCTGCATAGCAATGATAGGAGAGACCATGTGAGGATATGGCAGAGCCAAGTGACTTGGTGTATAGCGAGAATAGGAGAGGGCCTAGAACAGAGCCCTGGGGGACACCAGTGGTGAGAGCACGTGGTGCGGAGACAGATTCTCGCCACGCCACCTGGTAGGAGCGACCTGTCAGGTAGGACGCAATCCAAGCGTGGGCCGCGCCGGAGATGCCCAGCTCGGAGAGGGTGGAGAGGAGGATCTGATGGTTCACAGTATCAAAGGCAGCCGATAGGTCTAGAAGGATGAGAGCAGAGGAGAGAGAGTTAGCTTTAGCAGTGCGGAGCGCCTCCGTGACACAGAGAAGAGCAGTCTCAGTTGAATGACTAGTCTTGAAACCTGACTGATTTGGATCAAGAAGGTCATTCTGAGAGAGATAGCAGGAGAGCTGGCCAAGGACGGCACGTTCAAGAGTTTTGGAGAGAAAAGAAAGAAGGGATACTGGTCTGTAGTTGTTGACATCGGAGGGATCGAGTATAGGTTTTTTCAGAAGGGGTGCAACTCTCGCTCTCTTGAAGACGGAAGGGACGTAGCCAGCGGTCAAGGATGAGTTGATGAGCGAGGTGAGGTAAGGGAGAAGGTCTCCGGAAATGGTCTGGAGAAGAGAGGAGGGGATAGGGTCAAGCGGGCAGGTTGTTGGGCGGCCGGCCGTCACAAGACGTGAGATTTCATCTGGAGAGAGAGGGGAGAAAGAGGTCAAAGCACAGGGTAGGGCAGTGTGAGCAGAACCAGCGGTGTCGTTTGACTTAGCAAACGAGGATCGGATGTCGTCGACCTTCTTTTCAAAATGGTTGACGAAGTCATCAGCAGAGAGGGAGGAGGGGGGAGGAGGGGGAGGAGGATTCAGGAGGGAGGAGAAGGTGGCAAAGAGCTTCCTAGGGTTAGAGGCAGATGCTTGGAATTTAGAGTGGTAGAAATTGGCTTTAGCAGCAGAGACAGAAGAGGAGAATGTAGAGAGGAGGGAGTGAAAGGATGCCAGGTCCACAGGGAGGCGAGTTTTCCTCCATTTCCGCTCGGCTGCCCGGAGCCCTGTTCTGTGAGCTCGCAATGAGTCATCGAGCCACGGAGCAGGAGGGGAGGACCGAGCCGGCCTGGAGGATAGGGGACATAGAGAGTCAAAGGATGCAGAAAGGGAGGAGAGGAGGGTTGAGGAGGCAGAATCAGGAGATAGGTTGGAGAAGGTTTGAGCAGAGGGAAGAGATGATAGGATGGAAGAGGAGAGAGTAGCGGGGGAGAGAGAGCGAAGGTTGGGACGGCGCGATACCATCCGAGTAGGGGCAGTGTGGGAAGTGTTGGATGAGAGCGAGAGGGAAAAGGATACAAGGTAGTGGTCGGAGACTTGGAGGGGAGTTGCAATGAGATTAGTGGAAGAACAGCATCTAGTAAAGATGAGGTCAAGCGTATTGCCTGCCTTGTGAGTAGGGGGGGAAGGTGAGAGGGTGAGGTCAAAAGAGGAGAGGAGTGGAAAGAAGGAGGCAGAGAGGAATGAGTCAAAGGTAGACGTGGGGAGGTTAAAGTCACCCAGAACTGTGAGAGGTGAGCCATCCTCAGGAAAGGAACTTATCAGGGCGTCAAGCTCACTGATGAACTCTCCAAGGGAACCTGGAGGGCGATAAATGATAAGGATGTTAAGCTTGAAAGGGCTGGTAACTGTGACAGCATGGAATTCAAAGGAGGCGATAGACAGATGGGTCAGGGGAGAAAGAGAGAATGTCCACTTGGGAGAGATGAGGATCCCAGTGCCACCACCCCGCTGACCAGAAGCTCTCGGGGTGTGCGAGAACACGTGGGCAGACGAGGAGAGAGCAGTAGGAGTAGCAGTGTTATCAGTGGTAATCCATGTTTCTGTCAGTGCCAAGAAGTCGAGGGACTGGAGGGAAGCATAGGCTGAGATGAACTCTGCCTTGTTGGCCGCAGATCGGCAGTTCCAGAGGCTGCCTGAGACCTGGAACTCCACGTGGGTCGTGCGCGCTGGGACCACCAGGTTAGAGTAGCAGCGGCCATGCGGTGTTAAGCGTTTGTATGGTCTGTGCAGAGAGGAGAGAACAGGGATAGACAGACACATAGTTGACAGGCTACAGAAGAGGCTACGCTAATGCAAAGGAGATTGGAATGACAAGTGGACTACACGTCTCGAATGTTCAGAAAGTTAAGCTTACGTTGCAAAAAATCTTATTGACTAAAATGATATAGTACTGCTGGCTGGTGAAATAGGCTAGCTAGCAGTGGCTGCGTTGTTGACTTTGTTTGAAAGTGTAGCTGGCTAGGTAACCTCTAACTGGCTAGGTAACCTCGACAATTACTCTAGACTACACAATTATCTTGGATACAAAGACGGCTATGTAGCCAGCTAAGATCAAACAAATCAAACTGTTGTACTGTAATGAAATGAAATGTAATACTACCTGTGGAGCAAAGCGGAATGCAACTACTCGCTCCAACCCGGAAGTCCGTATCGTAGAGGGAGAGGCAATAGAAGTGTTGTTTCTTGTATTATTGTCTTTTGTGTCTTTAGAGGACTGCTTCACCTTAATGTCCCCTTTCCCCCCTTTCCCTTTTCTTCTGTCCTTATTTTGTCCCACTTTGTCCCTTCTTTGTCCCTTCTTCTCTTCTGCCAACTAGACACTCCTTGTTAGCTAGCTAGCTTCTTCCAGGAATGTCCCTAGCAACTGCCTAGCAACAGGTAAACAACTTAGCTAGCTAAGAAAACGGTATAATTTTATGAAAAAATTGTTACTTTTTCAAAAGCCTTTCTTCTTTGTTTGCTGCTTGTTTGGTCTCCTATTCAGTTTGCAGTTTTCTTTAGATTTTTTTTTTTTTGATGTACTATGTACTATATTACCATTCCATCATATTTACTGTACTTTCTACTTAGCTAACATGTGGAATTGTTTTTAGATGGTCATACCATGGATCAGTTAGCTATTTTATTTGGAATTTTAGGACCGCTTTAGGTCCATAGAGTGGTCATATTGTAGGCCAAATTGTTTGGACGCTATGTTTTCAATGGAAAACCGATTTGAGATATCTCATGGTCTGACAAACACCACTGTAGCTCGGCCACCTTCCACCTCAGATGTGGGAGGCCGACATACTTTAGGCAGAGATGGTGGACTGAGATGCAGCTCTGCAAAAAAAACATATCTCCCTGCTTAAACTGATGGATTTTGATGGGGAGTTTTTATGGTGTTACTTAGATTGACGCACAGGTGTCAATAGACTATTTAAAATGTTTTATTTAACCCCTTTTTCTCCCCAATTTCGTGATATCCAATTACGATCTCGTCTCATCACTGCAACTCCCAAATGGGCTCGGGAGAGGGTAAGGTCGAGTCATGCGTTCTCCGAAACATGACCAACCTGGCCACCTACTTCTTAACACACTTTCGCTTAACCCGGAAGCCAGCCGCACCAATGTGTCGGAGGAAACACAGTTCACCTGATTACTGAAGTCAGCTTGCAGGCGCCTGGCCCGCCAAACCCTCCCCTAACCCATATGATGCTGGGAAAATTGTGCACCGTCCTATGGGACTCCTGTTCACAGACGGTTGTGACAGCCTGGGATCGAACCCAGGTCTTTAGTGACACCTCAAGCACTGGGATGCGCCACTTGGAAGGCGCCAATAGACGTTTTTAAAGCCAATGATCTCAGAATCAAATGTAAAACCTTAGTCCCAAGCTCTCTAAATGTTCCCATTCTAAATGGATGTTATTTGTTGTTTTAGAACATGGAGAGACCTCAGATACAGGTTCCATACTCCCAGTCAGAAGGAGACAGCATGGATTATCCTCCAGACAGTGAGTTATCAATATTGTCCTGTTTTCTCCTGCTTTTTCTAGTCTATGAATGTTGCCTCAAACTGTTATCAATCTTGATATTTACTATTTTCTCCAACAATCCATTTTTCACCATTGTCGTGTCTTTGGCATCATTAAACTGAAGATTAATCTATCAAATGACTCTCTGTAATTATTATTACGCAATTAAATTGATTAATCATGTAACTAATTAACTAGGAAGTCGGGGCACCAAGGAAAATATTCAAATTACAACGATATAATTTTCAGATATTTTCATATCTGATCAATAGTCTTCTGATTAATGAATTCTTCTTTACCTCACGTTAGTCTCATTCCAAACGTCGTAGATTGTTGGTTATTTGCACAAACCAGTCTTCACTATGAGTCATCCATACATCAATCTTGTCTTAAATCATTTATTTACTAACTAAGTAATTCACAGAAATGCATAAACAAACAGTAGATAGTTACAAGGAAATTATAGCGGAGTTTCCCTAGTGGGATAAACCGGCATCGCGGCTTGGTGTACAAAAAAGGGAAGTGGGGGTCGACTGAGATAAGACAACATACAGTTGATAATTATAACAATTGAAATGCTAATCCTTTGCACATGAACGCTCACTCATTCGGGAACAATTGCAATCAATATATATATACACTGCTCAAAAAAATAAAGGGAACACTTAAACAACACAATGTAACACCTCATGTGGCTGGAGTGTGTCAGCAGTTCCTGCAAGAGGAAGGCATTGATGCTATGGACTGGCCCGCCCGTTCCCCAGACCTGAATCCAATTGAGCACATCTGGGACATCATGTCTCGCTCCATCCACCAACGCCACATTGCACCACAGACTGTCCAGGAGTTGGCGGATGCTTTAGTCCAGGTCTGGGAGGAGATCCCTCAGGAGACCATCCGCCACCTCATCAGGAGCATGCACAGGCGTTGTAGGGAGGTCATACAGGCACGTGGAGGCCACACACACTACTGAGCCTCATTTTGACTTGTTTTAAGGACATTACATCAAAGTTGGATCAGCCTGTAGTGTGGTTTTCCACTTTAATTTTGAGTGTGACTCCAAATCCAGACCTCCATGGGTTGATAAATTTGATTTCCATTGATCATTTTTGTGTGATTTTGTAGTCAGCACATTCAACTATGTAAAAAAAAAATTTCATTCATTCAGATCTAGGATGTGTTATTTTAGTGTTCCCTTTATTTTTTGGAGCAGTGTATATAATATATCGATATATAAAACAGGGAAAATATTCACACTTTCTTTATGAAACACCATTTTCCACCCACACGCTAGAGTGGTTAACTTTTCTCAATAGGGGGTGCTGTTTGCACTTTGTAATAATTTAGTTCCCAAATTAAACTGCCTCGTACTCAATTCTTGCTCGTACAATATGCATATTATTATTACTATTGGTTAGAAAACACTCTCTAGTTTCTAAAACCGTTTGAATTATATCTGTGAGTAAAACAGAACTCGAGTTGGAGCAATTTTCCTATGAGGAAGTGAGAAATCTGAAATCTGCAGGCTGTTCTGAGGTCGGTTTATTAATTTGCATGTCTTCTATTGGTTGAGATGCACTGCATACGCCTTCCCCTGGATGTCAGCGAATAGTGAGAATTGAAATGGAGTTGCTAGGCAGATCTGAGGCCTTATAAATGGGCTGGCAACGTGGGGTCCTCTCTTTCTTCTCTTCGCCATGACGCAAGACAGACCTCGGGATGGCGTTCTAGAAAGCTCCCGTTATAGCCCTTAGATATATCCGGCTCTGATTTTATTCGATATAGGTGTTAAAGACATCATAATGTTGTTATTTTAAACTGAGTTATATCAGTTTATATCAGTATATTGCGATTTTCGGGTATTTATTTGTGCTGCGTTCTAGGGAGTTGGGCACGTCTGGGTCACATGGCTAATGTTTACTGCTAATTCCAACGTTGAAGGCGACAATCTACAACCGAGCAACAATTATTTTGGAAAAAGGACAACTTGCCCAAGATTCTGATGGGAGCTCATCAAAAAGTAAGAACTATTTATGATGTTAATTCGTTGTTCTGTTGAAAAATGTAAAACTCATATTCCGCCATTAATTTCGGTGCGGTCTCGCTTTAACGCACGCTGTATGTCGTAGTAACGTTAATTTTAAAAATCTAACACAGCGATTGCATTAAGAACTAATGTATCTTTCATTTGCTGTCCAACCTGTATTTTTTAGTCAAGTTTAAATTTAGTTACTGATTAGATTAGGTGCCTCTCCCAAGATTTCTCCCGACATCTTGTTGGCAGCTTGGCTACTATTCTCATTGTATAACCATGATTTGTGCCGCTAAATATGCACATTTTCGAACAAACTCTATATGTATTGTGTAATATGATGTTATAGGACTGTCATCTGAAGAAGTTTGAGAAGGTTAGTGAAAAAATTAATATCTTTTGCTGGTTTATTCGTTATCGCTATTGTTGGCTTGAATCAATGCTGTTGTGTGGTTGGCTATTGTAGTAAGCTAATATAATGCTATATTGTGTTTGCTGTAAAACACTTAAAAAATCTGAAATATTGGCTGGATTCACAAGATCTGTGTCTTTCATTTGCTGTACGCTGTGTATTTTTCATAAATGATTTATGATGAGTATTTTGGTAATTCACGTTGGTCTCTGTAGTTATTCTAGTTGCTTTGGTGAGAGTTGTGATGGTGGCTGCAATGGTAAACTATGATTTATGCCTGAAATATGCACATTTTTCTAACAAAACATATGCTATACAATAAATATGTTATCAGACTGTCATCTGATGAAGTTGTTTCTTGGTTAGTGGCTATTTATATCTTTATTTGGTCGAAATTGTGATAGCTACCTATGCAGGAAAAAAATGGTGTGAAAAAAAAAGTTGTGTCTTTTGCTATCGTGGTTAGCTAATATATTTACATATTGTGTCTTCCCTGTAAAACATTTTAAAAATCAGAAATGATGGCTGGATTCACAAGATGTGTATCTTTCATCTGGTGTCTTGGACTCGTGATTTAATGATATTTAGATGCTAGTATTTACTTGTGACGCTATGCTAGGCTATGCTAGTCAGCTTTTTTACTGATGGGGGTGCTCCCGGATCTGGGATTGTGATGAAGTAGAAGTTAATGCCGAGGAAAGCTAGTCTTGGACATTGTGTTTCACATTCAACAGTCGGATATTTAGAGTCTACCCCTGGCTGAACGAATGGCGTAACATCCGGAAGCAGTATTAGCAACTCTAGCATGGTGGTCGAAAATGGTCTTCCATAAAGAAAGTATGCATATTTTCCCAATTTTTTCTGCATTATCGCCATTAAATCAATACAAATGTTTTGCTGGCTGAATACAATGCGTTTGGACTAAGATGAAACGACTCAATATCGCCACTTGCTGGCCTTTGGGCTAGGTTTTGCCATAATTTTGACTTGTGGCTGGGAATAAAAAACACCACTTTATCATCAGTGATGAAAATGATTCTTGTAGACATGTTTACTTCACTACCATCTCATTTGTTATGTATTCATCAGGATGTGGCTATGCCTGACTACATGTCTGCGTAACATCAGATTCTCATCAGAAACACAGATTCATTAAGTTTTTCAATCATCTACCCAATGGGGGTATTTACAGTATATCTAACAAAACTTGTGTTTTGTCAGATATACATACCAAGTTGATAGACATAACAAGTTGAAGGAATAGAGTTGTAAACAGTTTCAGTAACACCCAGAGTATCCACTAGAGGTCAGCAGGTCCTTGTATCTGACCCTAGTTAGTCCTCTGTCAGCCCCACACCTCTCCTCTGTATAGAGCAGGGGTGTCAAACTCATTCCATAGAGGGCCTAATGTCTGCAGGTTTTAGTTTTTTCCTTTCAATTAAGCCAGTGACAACCAGGTGTGGGGAGTTCCTTACTAGTTAGTAACCTTAATTAATCAATCAAGGACAATGGAGGAGCCAAAACGTGCAGACACTTGGCCCTCTGTGGAATGAGTTTGACACCTGTGGTATAGAGATCATTATCACACAGATGGGAGCTATTAGGAAACGGAAAAAGCCCTGAGTTGAAAGGTTCTCAGCAGCCACAGACAATTGTGAGCACGGGAAGTCAAGACATGCTGTGGAGGCTGACTGAAGTTGTGTACGCTTACTGTTAAAGGAACAGTCGGTAAGATGTGCTGTGGTAGGCTTACCGTTATAAAGGAACAGTCTGTAAGATGTGCTGTGGTAGGCTTACCGATAAAAGGAATTGTCCATAAGACTATACTTTAAGCCAGTAGTTCTGAATGTAGCGCTCACAAGCCAAAAGTGGTCCCTGAAAATGACATACTATGTCACATACTGTATGTGCACCACGTCAATGCTCTCTCTCTCGCTCTGCTATGTGTGCATCTTGCTAGCTGTCACTCAAATGGCAAGGGGCTGAAGCTCATTGGCTAGTACTCAAATTGCTAAGGGACTGGTCCACGTGGGGGAAAATATAGGGAAAATGGCGCTGCACAGCTTCAAGTAAACAGTCGCTTTCAAACTAGGGATTTCGTGGCTAATTGAGGTAAAATAGTGATTCTGCTCATAGATTTTGCATGTATGAACTACACATTGACACATCCAGCCCAAAGCGAGGCAAATTAGTAGCTTGGCTACTATTAGTAGCTTGGCTACAAATTAGTAGCTGCCAAAGTTCCTGAACATGTATTTAAAGAAAAAGTCTGTAAGATGTGATGTGTGTAGGCCTACTGTTAAAGGCAGATCATTATAAATTCAAAATGGTTCTAATTTACCAGTGTGGAGGTCTCCTTTAACATAGTGATCAAATTAAATCAAATTGTATTGGTCACATGCTTCATAGACAACAGGTGTAGACTAACATTATGCTTACTTACAGGCCCTTCCCAGCAATGCAGAAAGGAAAAATAGAAGTAAAACATGTAATAGTAAAATAAACAATAAATACACAATGAGTAATGATAACTTAACTATATACAGCAGGGGTACAAGGTAATTGAGGTAGATATGTAAATATAACTACGAATAAAGCGACAGATAATAAACAGTATCACCAGCGTAAGTATGTTATGAGTCAAAAAAGGGTCAATGCAGCTAGTCTGTGTCGTGTAGCTATTTGGTTAAAGGAAAGGATCACCCATTTTTATAGTTATATTGTTCTTGTGCATCTCTGAGTGATGTTCTATCGATTCCCTGGGAAATTTCAGTTTTCATGTGTATCTAAGTTATTGCAGTTCATGCAGGCAGAAATCTGGCCAGTATGACTAGTACCGTGATAAAGTCACTTTCACTACACTGGAAGTTAATAGAAATACATTTAGATTGCGAAAACGTCTGTCATACATGTAAGATTTCAATACTGGCTGATGTCATAACTCGAATGAGCCATTGATCATAATTTTGCGATATTCTTACCTCGAGAAATGTGTAATTTAACGGAGGGTCTAGCACATTTTTCCTGTTTGTCTGACACTTTAGTCCAGGGTGCATTGCATAGTGCAGTTGTCAGAGATATTATAGAAAGGAGATTGGAATCCAATGAAATAAAGAACGTATAACGCCCCACCCAGCAGACTGTCGACCAATCGTGTTTACGTTGTCATGCTGCATTACGCTGTTGCTAAGCTAATCGACAAGCAATCCCTTCTCAAAGTCAGTGTATATGTCGAGAAACGTGTCTATTTTCCTCTAAAGTAAGTAATGTCAAGATTCCAAAACTATACTACAGATAACAAGTTAATTATCTCACATCTTGGAAAATATTTGTAATGTTGCACTTCTTCTTGATGAAATTTGTGCCTGGGTTTTTGAGCTAGCTCCAATAGACTCCCATACTCCTTGAAGGAGAGCGGTCCCTGTCCAAGAATCACCAAGAATGCACCGTGCGGCCTATTGACATAGCATGGGCAGTGTTTCCCATCTCCTCTAAAGTATATCTGCTTTTGCTAATGTTGGATTCCACTCTGTGAGGCACATCGATATGCAGGTTGAACATGGTGAGATTGTAGACTCCTAAATTGATAGTGCAGTTTGTTTAGGCGATTCTTTAGCTAACTAGCTACATGGTGATTTTGTGGTTGGCATTATTATGTGTAGCTACGTTTGCTAGCTAGCCAGCAGTGTTGTGGTACTCAAGACCACATAGAGTGTCTCGGTCTTGTCTCTGTGTTGGATACATTTGGACTTGGTTTTGACTCTGTCTTGTCATATTTTTTTCCTGAGACCAGCAGAGTAAAAACTCATAATTATCAGCTTCCATTCAGTCAGTGCATAAAGCTGCTTCACCAGGTCAAATATTCTTGAAACATTAATACTTTAATCTTAACATGCTTTATATCTATTATAGACATGTCTGCGCAGTGGCGAACCTATAGGCCTTCAGTGTGAGACAGGTTCTTGATTCTGAAAGGACAGCAATCTTAATACCAGCGCACTCAGGTAGGAGAGCGCACTTTTTGTAAAACACAAAGGGCCAGTGGTGTAGCCATATACCCACTTCTTTTTCAGTGGCGTATACTCACTTCTTAATCCCTACTGATGCGTATCAAAATAGGGTATTGGAGGTATAAGACATATCAATTATGTAGTACAATAGAGAAATCAGGCACAAAGTAGCCAAAGCAATCGCTAAGCACGTGAAACATATTCAAATGCGCGCTGCACACAGCATAGTTTCAGCGGAATATCATCTGCAAGTAGCTAGAGTGGGCAGCTGTTGACTGGTTTTGGCATGGAGCAGCTCACAAAATAATGACATCTGTAGCGGGTAGGGTAGGAAAGACTTTAAACTTATGATATTTCACGGTAATGCTAACTAAGGCAAACAATGGGTATGCAAACCAGGTATTGAAAAAGTTTAGGCCGCAGTGTTGGTTAGTAGGCTATTTGTGCTGCACAATTGTCATCATGCATCAGGCTCCGTAGACATGCACATCGCACACCGCTCCGGAGTATACTACTAGCCAATGGCCAGTCTCTTGACAACAAGGTAGACAAAATTTGATCAAGGGTTGGCTCTCTCGAGATATGTTGTCGGAATCGGTTCAGCCACTGGGCTTCTCCATGCATCGCGCCGACAGAGATAAACACCTCTCTGGGAAAAGAAAGGGTGGGGGTATATGCTTTATGATTAACGACTCATGGTGTAATCATGACAACATACAGGAACTCAAGTCCTTCTGCTCACCCGATCTAGAATTCCTTACAATAGTGTGCCGACCATTTTACCTACCAAGAGAATTCTCATCAGTTATAGTCACAGCTGCGTACATTCCCCCTCAAGCAGACACCAAGACGGCCATCAAGGAACTTCACTGGACTATATGCAAACTGGAAACCATACATCCTGAGGCTGCATTTATTGTAGCTGGGGATTTTAACAAAGCAAACTAAGTCTACCTAAATTCTACCAGCATATTGATTGCGCTATGCGCATGAGCAATACCCTTGACCAGTGCTACTCTAACTTCTGCGATGCATACAAAGCCCTCCCCCACCATCCCTTTGGCAAATCTGACCACGACGCCATCTTGCTACTTCCGTCTTATAGGCAGAAACTCAAACAGGATGTACCAGTGACGAGAACCATTCAACGCTGGTCCGACCAATCAGAAGCTATGCTTAAAGATTGTTTTGATCACGTGGACTAGAATATGTTCCGGTCAAACTCAGAACATCGACCTATACGCTGACTTGGTGAGTGCGTTTATAAAGAAGTGCATTGGATATGTTGTACCCACTGTGACAATTAAAACCTACCGTAACCAGAAACCGTGGATGGATGGCTGCATTCGAGCAAAACTGAATGTGCGATCCACCGTATTTAACCATTGAAAGAGGTCTGGGAATATGCCTCCACAAGGCAATCAAACAAGCGAATGCTAGTACAGGGACAAGGTGGAGCCGCAATTCAACGGCTCAGACGAGACGTATGTGGCAGGGTCTACAAGAAATGACAGACTACAAAAAGAAATCCAGCAATGTCACGGACACCGACGTCATGCTTCTAGACAAACGAAACATCTTCTTTGCCCCCTTTGAGGATAATACAGTGCCACCGTCGCGGCCTGCTAACAAGGACTGCCCCCCCTCCTTCTCCATGGCTGACGTGAGTAAAACATTTAAACGTGTTAACCCTCGCAAAGAAGCTGACCCAGATGGCATCACAAGCCGTGTTCTCAAAGCATGCGCTGACCAGCTGACTGGTGTGTTTCCGGACATATTCAATCGCTCCCTATCCCAGTCTGTTGTCCCCACATGCTTCAAGATGGCTACCACTGTTCCTGTACCCAAGAAGGCAAAGATAACTGAACTAAATGACTACCGCCCAGTAGGACTCACTTCTGTCATCATGAAGTGCTTTGAGAGACTAGTCAAGGATCATATCACCTCCACCTTACCAGCCACACTAGACCCACTTCAGTTTACATACCGCCTCAACAGGTCCACAGATGACGCAATTACCATCCCACTGCACACTGCCCTATCCCTTCTGGACAAAAGGAATACCTGTTCAATGACTACAGCTCAGCATTCAACACCATAGTACCTCCAAGCTCATCATCAAGCTGGAGGCCCTGAGTCTCAACCCCGCCCTGTGCAATTGGGTCCTGGACTTTCTGACGGGCCGCTCCCGGGTGGTGAAGGTGGAAAGTTTTTAGTTCCTCGGTGTACACATCACAGACAAACTGAAACGGTCCACTCACACGGACAGTGTGGTGAAGAAGGCGCAACAGGAGGTTGAAGAAATTTGGCTTGTCACCCAAAACTTTCTACTCCAATTTCAGAGCACTCTCATCGTTGTGCCTGAGCGCAGAACTGAATTTACGAACGTGCAACACCCTGTGACGTCTGCTCCCGTTCCCCCTCTCTGGCGCTTGAGGTTGAAAGGCTGCTCATCATTATGCACACCTGTCACCATTGTTACGTTCTCCAGCACTTCATCGGACTCACCTGGACTCCATCACGTCATTGATTTCCTCCCCTATATATGTCACTTCCTCAGTTTCATTCCCGTGTCTGCATTGATGTTGTTTTGTTTCTCTTGTCCAGACGCTGTTCATGCTTTGTTTCATGTCTTTTTGTTATTAAATCCTCGCCCTGTACTTGCTTCCCGTCTCCCAGAATCTGTCGCCTCAAGACCGTTACACACCCGCTGAATATGACCGGTGTCAGTAAATGTAGACAAAAAGTTATGGTTAGTCAAGAATGCTTTAGAGAACATGTAAAGAGCCTAACCAGCTCTTCTATGGCAAGTAAAATTGTCAGAGTGATGTGTTCTCTCATTTGTGTCTGGAAGTAGATAGCTAACTTTAGCCAGTTAACTTGGGTGCTTGGTTGGGACAAGCATCCATTGGCAGGTAAACTGCAGAAGGACGAGGAGGCTACAATTCCCCATCGTTTACCAGTGCAATTTTGACAGCCAACTAGCTGAAAAAGTTTGAGGGTGTATCACATTTTCCATTAGATCTTGCTCTGGCTAGCATTAGTTGTTTATCTTGTTATTGTTGACGTGCATAACTGAAGGAGAGAGCCTACCTTTTCATGGTTGTTTGATCAATAGGATTGTAAAGTTCACTAATTGTCACGATTGTCTTAGGTGAAAGAGAGGACCAAGGCGCAGCGTGATATAAATACATCTTCTATTTATTTGAAGATTAAACGAACACTAATACAAACTAGACAAAACAACAAAGACGCTAACAAACGAAAGTGCAGACACAAGCTACTAACGTCAAACATAGACAATTACCCACAACCTACCTAATTCCTATGGCTGCCTTAAATATGGCTCCCAATCAGAGACAACGATAGACAGCTGTCTCTGATTGAGAACCAATCCAGGCAACCATAGACTTACATAAACACCTACACTGAACACAACCCCATGAACTCTACAAAAACCCCTAGACAATACAAACACCCTAGACTAAACAAAAACACACAAACATCCCCCATGTCACACCCTGACTTAACTAAAATAATAAAGAAAACTAAGATAACTAAGGCCAGGGCGTGACACTAATATAAGAGGACTCCTGTGGTGTTTACATATTTGCAGAAATACATTCAGGTGTATTTTGTGGCTTTTGGCAAATGCTTTCTAATGATCTAAAGTCACACTGTTGCAACTGTCTGTAAACCCACAGTTCAGTTCAAAGTGAATGATGGCAGGCCCGTGTGCCAAATGGCTTGGTTGTATAAAGGCCTACTGTAGCACTTATTGGCTACAGCGCACCGGTCTGTGTAGACTACGGTCCTGGACAAGACAGATTTTTTATTTACCTCAGTGTCAATTAATTGTCCAAACGCACGGCCGCTTGCAAACTATATGGCTGTAGAATTTTCACAAATGCCTTAGTATAAGTAATTCCTAAACATTCTAAGAATTTATGAAAATGGGAAAATTACCATATCAAAGTGGTGGCTCGTCAGAAAATGTTTAAAAAAGTGTAATTCTTCCTGGAGGTGTATACATGTATGAACAGATTTTAATAATATTTCATGTTGATAAAATGCAAATGTCAGTTCCACTTTAAATGCAACAATGTTTCAAAGTGTTTTTCAAAGAGATGACTAACAGCAAGCACGCAGCAATAAAAAACACACTTCCACCCACCAGATGATGATAATTTCAAACGTAACTTCTTGTTGAAAGTTATTCTTGAATAGGGAGAAGATAACAAATGAGCAACAACATGCTATTTGATAACACCTGCTGCAGTCGCTGCAAACTAGCCGACAACAAAAGCTAGCTAGCTAGGCCATGGGAAAACTACTGCTCGCTATTGCGCAGCAAACTGTTGGCCTTAAAGGCAGAAGTTTCCATACATTTTTGTAAAAACGGTCCCACCCATTAAGTCAAAATGTGATTGGTTGATTCCACTGTCAGTCCAAAATGTTTCCCTAATACATTTGAATGGCAGACACCTTTATCTAGCTTCTGACGGCATTGCCAATGGATGATGGCAAAAATAATCCCGATTGGAACTTTTTTCTCTTCAGTGTTAACCCTTTTCTTTCCAACAAAAACTGAAGAGATTAAATCAGAACATCATTATAATTATTATTATTTTATAAATTCTTAGCCCTTCTCTGAAGGCGTAGGATTCCCATTGTTCCCCACTGTGTTTGGGTTAGTAATAATTTGTAGAGTGGCTCTATTTTTCACTATTTTGAATGTCTAAAGAATCCGTATGTTGTTCTGAAATATGAACACAGTGTTGTGCAAATTACCATCAGGGACACCTGAAGTCAACCTTAAATTAATCATTCTTTATTATGAGCAAGCTGGAGGTTCCAACAATCTTAATGCGCCATAGTACACATCGGTCGGGAGCTCTGCCGGGGCAGTCCAGTTAGTTCTCTTATATACTGTTTACATAGACAAGTTATATTTGCATGATTTACATTATTCATTATTTATCATTAACATTTGGTTCCTCTCTCCAAGCTGAGACCTTGAAACTAAGATACACCCTTTCGGGTCTCAAAGCAATGCTCTGGTCTCAAAGCAATGCTCTGGTCTCAAAGCAATGCTCTGGGCGTACTGCCAAATTGCTTACACTGATAGTGAGGATTCCTCCGAGGCATGATCAATCAGTCATGAACGTAGTCGAAATTGTTATTAGAAAAGCACAAACACAACTTTTCCTTCATATTCCCTCCTCTTATCACTCTGTGATAATTATCGTTATATTTTGAAGTAAGCATTAGATTATAGCTTCTATCAAAAGGAGGTTCTATAATTCTATTAAAGTAAGCGAAATCAACACATAAAACCAGACACTTCATCCTTTCAAACCCTTCACTCTCGGTTGTACAGTCTAAAATACACACAAGGAATCTGTAGACTCATCGTTTCCATGGCTCTTACCTGTAAAACCATTGCAATAGAATATTTTACTTAAGACCAGCATATGCTTCAATACACAATTTCATTTATGGATTCTGGCAATGACATTTCAGCTGGAGCTTTTGTCGCGAGTGGCATGGATCGGTATCTCAATGCATTTTTTGTAAAAATGACTATACATTTTGCAGTATGCAACCCTCCACAATCAACCTGATACCCTAAATGAACACTTTTGGACAAGCCTAAATCAATTACGGAGACGGTTGACTACCCCCTATTGGCACTCATTTTTCTGGCGCTTTTTTATTTTCTTCTTTGGATAGTGTTTCAGTTCATCCTCCCAATGGCACATGTTCAAAGTGGATGTCCCTTGATAATGTCCCGATTTCAATATCTAGGGAATAATCTGATTTTCCCAAGCAGACAAATCTCTGTCAAACTATTCACTGTATGACAAATTATTGCCTCTACCAATATTCCTAATACAAATGTCTAAGACAAATGTCAAAGAGAATAACAACACACAGTTGCAAATTGGCTTACACTCCCCTATCATCTTGGCGATCTCACCGCAGTGTTACAGGGTCAGGGAGTTAGAGGGCTAATCCTTAGGGAGAAATCACAATCATCCAGCAGACCCAATCTGGTGACATTTGTATTGAAGCAAGATAAAAATTAATTAAAAAAAACATTAAAAAAAACACAAAAAAAACAAACAAAACAACAACAGCCACTTCTTCATATAAAAAAAAACTTATACTTTACCCATTCAAGCTCTCTGTCTGTAGGGTTACCTGCTTTGGTCCACATGGCATAGTCTCAGCACTGTCTTGTAACAATCCACAAACCCAACAATCTGATACATTCTGTAGTACAGAGATATTACTAGCTACTGTGCATTCAGAAAGTATTCAGACCTCTTGACTTTTTCCACATTTTGTTACGCTACGGCCTTATTCTAAAATGGATATAAAAAAGTTTTTCCTCATCAATCTACACACAATACCCCATAATGACAAAGCAAAAACTGTTTTCTATAACTTTTTTGCAAATGTATTACAAATATTAAAATATCACATTTACATAAGTATTTTGACTCTTTATTCAGTACTTTGTTGAATCACCTTTGGCAGCGATTACAGCCTTGATTATTCTTGGGTATGACGCTACAAGCTTGGCAGACCTGCTTTTGTGGAGTTTCTCCCATTCTTCTCTGCAGATCCTCTCAAGCTCTGTCAGGTTGGATGGGAAGCATCGCTGCACAGTTATTTTCAGGTCTCTCCATAGATGTTCGATCGGGTTTAAGTCCGGGCTCTGGCTGGGCCACTCAAGGACATTCAGAGACTTGTCCCGAAGCCACCCCTCTGTACTTGGCTGTGTGCGTAGGGTCGTTGTCTTGTTGGAAGGTGAACCTTCGCCCTATTCTGAGGTCCTGAGCGATCTGGAGCAGGTTTTCATCAAGGATCTCTCTGTACTTTGCTCCGTTCATCTTTCCCTCGATCCTGACTGGTCTCCCAGTCCCTGCCACTAAAAAAACATCCCCACCGCATGATGCTGCCACCACCATGCTTCCCTGTAGAGATGGTGCCAGGTTTCCTCCAGACGTGACGCTTGGCATTCAGGCCAAAAAGGTTATATCAGACCATGGTCTGAAAGTCTTTAGGTGCCTTTTGGCAAACTCCAAGCGAGTTTTCATGTGCCTTTTACTGAGGAGTGGCTTCCGTCTAGCCGCTCTACCATAAAGGCCTGATTGGTGGAGTGCTGCAGAGATGGTTGTCCTTCTGGAAGGTTCTCCCATCTCCACAGAAGAACTCTAGAGCACTGTCAGAGTGACCATCGGGTTCTTGGTCACCTCCCTGTCCAAGGCCCTTCTCCCCCGATTGCTCAGTTTGGACAGGTGGCCAGCTCTAGGAAGAGTCTTGGTGGTTCCAAAGTTGTTATAGTGTTCTTGTGAACCTTCAATGCCACAGACATTTTTTGGTACCCTCCCCCAGATCTGTACGATGACACAATCTTGCCTTTCCAAATCATGTCCAATCAATTGAATTTACCACAGATGGACTCCAATCAAGTTGTAGAAACATCTCAAGGATAATCAATGGAAACAGGATGCACCTGAGCTCAATTTTGAGTCTTATAGCAAAGGGTCTGAATACTTATGTAAATAAGTTATTTCTGTTTTTGTTTTTTTATACATTTGCTAGCATGTGTAAAAACCTGTTATCACTTTGTCATTATGGAGTATTGTGTGTAGGTTAAAACCTGTCTAGGACTGGGGTTCCGCTGGGGTTCCTCGCCAACAGCCAATGAAATTGCAGGGCGCCAAATACAAATCAACAGAAATCTCATAAATCAAATTTCTCAAACATACAAGTATTATGCACCATTTTAAAGATAAAATTCTCGTTAATCCAGCCACAGTGTCTGATTTCAAAAAGGCTTCACAGCGAAAGCTCCACAAACGATTATGTTAGGTCACCACCAACTCACAGAAAAACCCAGCCATTTTTCCAGCCAAAGAGAGGAGTCACAAAAAGCACAAATAGAGATAAAATTAATCACTAACCTTTGATGATCTTCATCAGATGACCCTCATAGGACTTCATGTTACACAATACATGTATGTTTTGTTCGGTAAAGTTCATATTTATATCCAAAAGTCTTATTTTACAGTGGCGTGTAACGTTCAGTAGTTCCAAAACATGCAGTGATATTGCAGAGAGCCACATGAATTCACAGAAATACTCATAATAAATGTTGATGAAAATACAACTATTACACATGGAACTTTAGATACACTTCTCCTTAAAACCTGTTTGGGCTGCAAACCCGATGTCGGAACGAAAATGACAACAGCTGCAGGGCGCGAAATTCAAAATCTATTTTTTTTAAATATTTAACTTTCACACATTAACAAGTCCAATACAGCATTTGAAAGATAAACATCTTGTCAATCCAGCCAACATGTCCGATTTTTTAAATGTTTTACAGAGAAAACACCACATATATTTATGTTAGCTCACCACCAAATACAAAAGTGGACAGACACGTATGATTATGATTATGATGTATGAATTATGATTCAAGTAGCATGCACAAGCCAACCGAAATAACCTAAAACCAACCTAAAGAACCCAGAAAAAACTACCTCAGATGACAGTCATATAACATGTTACACAATAAATCTATGTTTTGTTCATAAAATGTGCATATTTTAGCTATAAATCAGTTTTACATTGATGCTACCATAAATGCTACCACATAGCTACAGCCTGAAATCAGACGGGAGTAGCCAGAGAAAATACAGACACCAACGTCAACTACTAATTACACCTCATAAAACATTTCAGAAAAACATATGGTGGATAGCTAATGAAAGACAGATATCGTGTGAATAGAGCCAATATTTCCGATTTTTGAAGTGTTTTACAGCGAAAACACAATATATCGTTATATTAGCTAACAACATAAGCTAGCATAAGGCAGCATTGATTCTAGTCAAGCGCTAGCCTAGCACAGTTAGCACAGTTAGCATAGAACAGTTCGACAGATATATGAAAAAGCATCCCAAATTGGGTCCTTATCTTTGTTGATATTCCATCAGAATGTTGTAACGGGGTCCAATGTCCAGTACAGTCTTTAGTTGGGTTCCAGAACGAAATATTTCCCTCTTTGGTTAGCAAGCACCACGGCTGTGCGGCGCTAATCTTTCTGTCTTCAAAAAATAATTCCAAAACATCACGTCTAAAGTCCAGAATAAATTGCAATAATATAATTAAAGTATATTGAAAAAACATACTTTAGGATGATTTTGTGACATGTATCAAATAATATCGAAGTCAGAGATCATATTCACCTTTATCGACCTTCTTCCAGTAGCCGAGTCCAAATTCTGCCAAGCGCCCGGAAATTTTTTTAAACTGCGCAGGTCTCACAAGAAGGTGTGGTATTCAGTCCATGGAAGAGATATTCGACTCCTTTCAATTCTCACTTCCGCATTACACCCTGATGAAGGCGTATGACGTGTTTCTACGGTCCTAAGTGTAATGACCTTTTATAGACAAGGTCTTAAAGAGACACATCGCATTTTGGAAATCTCAATTCGGCTGGGAAAATGGCTGTAAAAATAGTTCTGTTCGACTTAGAGAAATAATTCAAACCTTTTTAGAAACTATAGACTGTTATCTATCCAACAGTAGTAAATATATGCATATTGTAAAATCAAAAATTTCTTAAGAGGCCGTTTGAAAATGTGCACATATTTTCCAGTTTTTTCAATATTCACCCTGCAGCCTGAAGAAGTTAATGCAACCGCTGTGTCAGATTTCAAAAAAACTTTACGGAAAAAGCATAATCTGAGAACGGTGCTCAGAGCCCAAACCAGCCAGAGAAATATCCGCCATGTTGGGTAGTCAACATTATTCATAAATAGCATTATAAATATTCACTTACCTTTGATGATCTTCATCAGAATGCACTCCCAGGAATTGCAGTTCCACAATAAATGCTTGTTTTGTTCGATAATGTCCATCATTTATGTCCATTTATGTCCAATAGCTTCTTTTGTTAGGGCGTTTGATAAGCAAATTCAAAAGCGCGATCTGGTCCATTCGGACGAAAAGTTCAAAAAGTTATATTACAGGTCGAAGAAACTTGTCAAATTAAGTATAGAATCAATCTTTAGGAGGTTTTTATCATAAAAGTTCAATAATGTTCCAACCGGAGAATTCCATTGTCTGTAGAAAAGCCATGGAACGCAGGTCGCTCTCATGTGGGAACGCAGGTCGCTCTCATGTGAAAGCGCGTGACTGGAACGAGGCTGCAGGAAGACCACTTAGTCAAACAGCTCCCATCCGGTCCCCCTTCACATGAGAAGCCTGAAACAAAGTTCTAAAGACGGTTGACATCTAGTGGAAGCCTTAGGAAGTGCAAAATAACCCATATCCCACTGTGTATTCGATAGGGGTGAGTTCAAAAACTACAAACCTCAGATTTCCCACTTCCTGTTTGGATTTTGTCTCAGGTTTTTGCCTGCCATATGAGTTCTGTTATACTCACAGACATCATTCAAACAGTTTTAGAAACGTCAGAGTGTTTTCTATCCAACTCTAATAATAATATGCATATATTAGCATCTGGGACTGAGTAGGAAATTGAAAATGCTGCCCCCTATCACAAAGAAGTTAATGAGGAAACATTTGTATTTAATCCATTTTGGAGTAAGGCTGTAATGTAATAAAATGTGGAAAAAGTCAAGGGGTCTGAATACTTTCAGAATGCACTGTATTTGTAAGAAAGTGTTTAATCCGGGGAACTTAATCCATTAGGAGTATCTGTCAACGATTGCCAACATATATTTTTCCTTTTACAGGCAGCCATGTAAACAAAATCGTTTTGCAAGGGCCCCAGGGGACTGGTAATTCCCTCCTTGGACACATGTGTCACGCCCTGACCTTAGTATTCGTTGTTTTCTTTATTATTTTGATTAGGTCAGGGTGTGACAAGGCGTGGTTTGTTTAGTTTTGTAATGTCTAGGGGTTTTTGTATATTTATGGGTTTTTGACTAGTCTAGGTAGTTATATGTCTATGGTTGCCTAGATTGGTTCTCAATTAGAGGCAGCTGTTTATCGTTGTCTCTGATTGGGAACCATATTTAGGCAGCCATATTCATTGAGTATTTCGTGGGTGATTGTCTATGTGCTAGTTGCTTGTGTCTGCACTTATTATATATAGCTTCACGTTCGTTTTATTGTTTTGTAAGTTTATTCAGTGTTCTTCGTTAATAAAAGTAACGATGTATTCATATTACGCTGCGCATTGGTCCTCCGATCCTTCTTACTACTCCTCCTCAGATGAGGAGTAGTAAGAACGTGACAACATGCACACCTCATGATTAATACTGCTGGTTAAATAAAAAATAAACGAATCAGATTAACAAATACAATTAGAATTACAACCCTTGATAACTCCATAAGGAAATAATTGTATCCCATAAGGTAATTCAAGGAACAGTAAAATAGACTAGAGACAGGTTTCCCTCATTCAGGGGCAGCACTCTCTCTCTCTCTCCTTCTCGTTGCCCGAATCACACATAGGACTATCATCAATGTTTACATATCAAATTTGTTTGGTACAATGTCTGTAGCCTTTCTAGTGAGGGTGATCAGGAAAGTCAGTAGAAAGTCAGAACAGAGGTCAGAGATCAGTCAACCCCATTAAGTGGGTGTTTATTTCCATTTTCTTTCCCTGTACTTTAGACTCATTATATAAAGATATTTCAAACATGTAAAACATTTTGTGTTGACCAGGTTTACATTTCTAATCAAGAGAATTTACATGTGTGCAACCAAAACTCGGACAATGTCATTTGTTTGCCCTTTAAGGTGCTTTCTAACCTGTGAAAAATCCACTTAAACCAAAGTAAAAAGACCCCACACAATAAATCAAAGACAGTATTAACACCACTAACACATATTCATAACAGGGTGGGTGCTGGAGTGTGTGGTAAAACATAGGGTAAAAACAAACAAAATGGACAGGACTTACTTTAATTGGGAGTTCCCTTAACGGCTGGATCTGGGTACCTTTACACAGTATAGTACACAGTCTCAATAACTGCTCTCCTAAGGCACCTGCCTCAAAAAGCCTTTCAAAGGTAGAGATACAGAATCATTGGTAAACTTAGTAGTGGAACAAAAAATAAACATGCACGTCGTTTTCACTATGCTACATCTTAGTCAGTCCTTAAACCTCTTAATCTTAATTGAGTTTACTGCATCTTGGGCAGGAAGTCTTGATAAAACCATGCGTATACAGAATCATACTTCAGACACATCAGATCATACAGTGTCCCGTTAAGCGGAATAGGCACCTTCTAAAGTAAACAATCCCATAGCCCCTTTCTTGTAGTCTTATCATTTTGACCTGTTGCATTGACATATGTTCTGTACTGACTGTCCTTGTGACATCAACTAGTCAAAATAGGTCCTTAAAAAATGTGGTTCTGGCTTATCAGATCAATATTCGGTACTAAAAACATTTACATGGACACAGTTCAACATAATGGAAACAGATTATTGTTTAAGATGTTTACTTAATTATTGTTATTATTGTTTTACCTTCTTACTTAAATCACCGATGTTACCCAAACTATATAATTTAGTAATAATAATTGGAAATTGTCAAAAACGTTGCTTTTTCAATTATTCATACCTCTGTCCCAAGTGTCCCACTATGTCCCTTACAGCCAGTTTGAGTTCAGTGAGTACCACTTATTTTCACTGGCGGCTTATCTATTTGTCCACAGGAAGCTTACCTCGAACCCAAACACCAGATGGCAGCCTCTAATATAGAGTGCATATTCTTCAAATTAGCACTCTAGTAATGCAATATCTTACTATCTGAAAGCCACAAACATGATAATTTACTTTGTTACTTTCACTAGTCTCCATATCTGTTTCCTTTTACTAGGATTCTCCGCTCTTCCCAATAGGAAGACCATCTCAATCACTACTGCTAATACACATGGATCACTCTCAAACAATGTTCTGCTTTTAGCCCTATTGTAAGGCTTAAAAACAAAAAAACATTATAACTTTCTCCTTATTGGAAGGGATTGTTTTCATTTTTGTCTACCCTAACAATGTTACTCTATATACAGTTGAAGTAAGAAGTTTACATACACCTTAACCAAATACATTTAAACTTTTCACAATTCCTGACATTTAATCCCAGTAAAAATTCAATGTCTTAGGTCAGTTAGGATCACCACTTTATTTTCAGAATGTGAAATGTCAGAATAATAGTAGAGAGAATGATTTATTTCAGCTTTTATTTCTTTCATCACATTCCCAGTGGGTCAGAAGTTTACATACACTCAATTAGTATTTGGTAGCATTGCCTTTAATTGTTTAAAATGTTTCAGGTAGCCTTCCACAAGCTTCCCACAATAAGTTGGGTGAATTTTGGCCCAATCCTCCTGACAGAGCTGGTGTAACTGAGTCAGGTTAGTCGGCCTCCTTGCTCGCACACGCTTTTTCAGTTCTACCCACAAATGTTCTATAGGATTTAGATCAGGGCTTTGTGATGGCCACTCCAATACCTTGACTTTGTTGTCCTTAAGTCATTTTGCCACAACTTTGGAAGTATGCTTGGGGTCATTGTCTATTTGGAAGACCAATTTGCGACCAAGCTTTAACTTCCTGACTGATGTCTTGAGATGTTGCTTCAATATATCCACATAATTGTCCTTCCTCATGATGCCATCTATTTTGTGAAGTGCACCAGGCCCTCCTGCAGCGAAGCACCCCCACAACATGATGCTGCCACCCCCATGCTTCACGGTTGGGATGGTGTTCTTTGGCTTGTAAGCCTCCCCCTTTTTCCTCCAAACATAACGATGGTCATTATGGCCAACCAGTTCTATTATTGTTTCATCAGATCAGAGGTCATTTCTCCAAAAAGTACGATCTTTGTCCCCATGTGCAGTTACAAACCGTAGTCTGGCTTTTTTATGACGGTTTGGTAGCAGTGGCTTCTTCCTTGCTGAGCAGCCTTTCAGGTTATGTCGATATAGGACTCGTTTTACTGTGGTTATAGATACTTTTGTACCTGTTTCCTCCAGCATCTTCACAAGGTCCTTTGCTGTTGTTCTGGGATTGATTTGCACTTTTCGCACCAAAGTACATTCATCTCTAGGAGACAGAACGTTTCTCCTTCCTGAGTGGTAGGACGGCTGCGTGGTTCCATGGTGTTTATACTTGCATACTATTGTTTGTACAGATGAACGAGGTACCTTCAGGCGTTTAGAAATTGCTCCCAAGGATGAACCAGACTTGTGGAGGTCAACAATAGTTTTTCTGAGGTCTTGGCTAATTTATTTTGATTTTCTCATGATGTCAAGCAAAGAGACACTGAGTTTGAAGGTAGGCCTTGAAATACATCCACAGGCACACCTCCAATTGACTCAAATGATGTCAATTAGCCAATCAGAAGCTTCTAAAGCCATGACATCATTTTCTGAAATTTTCCAAGCTGTTTAAAGGCATACTCAACTTAGTGTATGTTAACTTCTGACCCACTGGAATTGCGATACAGTGAAATAATCTGTCTGTAAATGTCACGCCCTAGCCTTAGTTATCTTTGTTCTCTTTATTATTTTGGTTAGGTCAGGGTGTGACGAGGGTGGTTTGTGTGTTTTTGTCTCGTCTAGGGTGTTTGTACTGTCTAGGTTTTTTTTGTAGAGTTATGGGGTTGTGTTCATTGTAGGTGTTTATGTAAGTCTATGTTTGCCTAGATTGGTTCTCAATTAGAGGCGTTCATCGTTGTCTCTGATTGGGAACCATATTTAGGCAGCCATGTTCTTTGGGTATTTTGTGATGATTGTTTCCTGTGTCAGTGTTTGTGCCACACGGGACTGTTACGGTTTGGTCACGTTTTTGTATTGGTGTTCATTGTTCAGTTTTCTATATTAAAACATGGACACCTACCACGCTGCGTATTGGTCCGATCCTTGTTACACCTCTTCAGACGAAGAAGAGGAAGACAGCCGTGACAGTCTAACCGACTTGCCAAAACAATAGTTTGTTAACAAGAAATTTGTGGAGTGGTTGAAAAACTAGTTTCAATGACTCCAACATAACTGTATGTAAACTTCCGACTTCAACTGTATGTATTACCAATTTTTGGGGATATTCACTTACTGCTTCACACATTATTTTGAGATGAATATGTAATGCACTGAATTTATAAAATACATTGGCCAATTCAGAAGGGAAGATATAAACGTTCTGGGATCAGGATGTATTATAAATGGGATGGCACTGTCTATCAGTCCACTGTAGATGGAGTGCTCTGTCCATAATAAGTCTGGCACCAGTGACAGGATAGACTGGGCCTTAAATGTAGCTAACAAGTCTCTACATGTTCAGCATTCATTGGTTCTATTAAACAGGGCATGGGTTTTGTATTACCAGGGTCGAGGAAATCTCATAAGCGTTTATAGTTTTATTGGTTTGGGGTAAGTCAAGTCCTGTACATTTACCAAAAGTGGATATGCGCCAATCTTTGTCTGAGACTTTATTTCCCAGACCCTTTAGACAGTCATACAATGCTTTAACCATATCTTTATCAAATGATCCATAAAGGGACTACCTGAACTTCTCAGAAAAGGTTTTACACCACTTATGTATGTCTACATGTGCAAGTTGTATATTATTATTATTATTCCATTGTTACTTTATCAAATCTCTAGTAACACATTATACGCTTCTTCACAAATTCCTCCTTTACGCTAGTGTTCTATTCATACAGGGATTTAAATATTTACACTAGTGTTCTTTTTAACAGCATATTTGGGAATAGTACTCTCTTCTTTCATATCTTCACATACAGAATCCATATAAACCTTTTTTAGGTATTTACATCTACACCACCAGAAACGATCACAGCGCAGCCAGCCCGAGAGGTACACATATCATGTTGTCGAGGAAATCTCAGTGTCCAGGGGTATCAATAAAGAGCCCTTACCCATCACAGCTGTTACCCTCTACAAAACATTTCAATGGCTTCTCCTGTCAGTGCCTGTACCTGTAGTTCGACGGGCAGTGGTGGCCAGAACCCCTAGATAACGTTATAGATCGAAAAACTCAGCTCACACAGAACGGGTTGGAATTCATTTAGACACTCACTTCTTTTACACCGTAGCTAGTCCCCTGACAGCTCTCATTCACACAGTGCTTAATAGTAATAATATATCTTATTATCTAAAATTCATAACTCTTATTATCAAAATTTCAATCAGCTTAATATCCAAATTTCAATCCTTTCATTATCAAAATTTCAATCAGCTTAATATCCAAATTTCAATCCTTTCATTATCAAAATTCCAATCAGCTTAATATGTCCTTTCCACACTCACACAACTCTCACATCCACATTCACTTAGTACTATTCCCAAACACACTCAGTAATCTCCTTTATTACTCAATGTGCATCTTTAACGATTCTCTTGTCGTTATGTCCTATGCACTATACATATCTTCCTGTACATATAAAATAACACCTCATGCTCAATAACAGCTGGTGCTATTATCAGTGACTGCAGACCACGTAGACTCTTCAAGTAAATGCCTACAGACAGCTGTCAGCAGGGCTTTCCCATGGTACCATTACAATGCCACACTAGTCTTCTCTGTAAGATTAGCTCTAGCCTTCTTGTTCTCTAGGACCAAAAGGCCCCTTAACAGCTTCTACCCCCAAGCCATAACACTGCTTAACAACTAATCAAATGGCCACCCAAACTATTTACATTGACCCCCCCCCCCCCCCCTTTGTTTTTACACTGCTGCTACTCACGGTTTTTTATCTATACATAGTCACTTTACAAATTATCTCGACTAACCTGTACCCCCGCACATTGACTCGGTACCGGTACCCTCTGTATATTGCCTCGTTGTCAATTTCTTGTGTTACTATTTGACAGATAAAAAAAAAAAACTTTTGTTTATTTAGTAAATATTTTATTAACTATATGTCTTGAACTGCATTGTTGGTTAAGGGCTTGTAAGTAAGCATTTCATGGTAAGGTCTACACTTGTTGTATTTGGCACGTGACAAATAAAATTTGATTTGAGGTATTTTCTGCCGTTCTTCTATAGTATCTACAGTATCTATAGTCTCACATTTCTATATTCTCTCAATGTCAATAGTCTCAGTAGTAGTCATAGATGCTATAGTCTCTATAGACTCTATAGTCTTGCCACATACACATAGAATAACATATTGTGCTATTACTTGACTTAAGACTAGTGGTACCTTTTAATGTTTCATGTCATTGGTTTTATTAAAACATGTTATTTTTATACAAATTAATTTAAATACACTTACTGAAATTCAGTTGCCGTGTCCCTCAATAGTTTGCAGATGATGTGTATCCTGGGCAGTAAGTGTCTGGTCTCGTCATCTTTTGGTCAGAAAGGAATTTCCCTCACGCTTCATAAAATGTGTCACCGGGGCAATTCCGTTAGTTCTCTTATATACTGCTTACACAGACAAGTTATATTTGCATGATTTACATTATTCATTATTCAGCATTAATTCATCATGAATTCATCATTAACGTTTGGTTCATGCATGTGACCGACCAATACCTAACAAGGCTTCCCCTTTCCAAGCTGAGACCTTGAAACTGAGATACCCCTTTTCGGTTCTCAAAGCAATGTTCTGGGCATACTGCCAAATTGCTTATTCCTGCTTGGCACGATCAATCAGTCACTTGAATGAACTCAAACGAATTGGTTATTAGAAAATCACAAACATAAAATGGTTATTCACAACAGAACTACTGGACATTTTGAACTCTTATGGTGGTGATTTGACAAAATTACAATCATGGTCTTGAATTGGACTCACATTTTTCTGGTCTCGGTCTTGACTTGGTCTCAGGCCCCTTGTCCCCCTCCCAGTCTCGGTCTTGACTCAGTCTCCCCCCCTCCGTTCTTGGTCTAGACTTAGACTCGATTTGCTCCGGTCTTGGTCTTGAATCGGTTTCACTTTAGGTTGTCTCAAACACAACACTGCTAGCCAGCCTGTCCATAGAGTTAGCATTGTGTATTTTGTAGTCAACTTGAGCTGCAACAGATTTCCACAACAATTTTCCATGTTGCTACCAACCTTATTATAACACCAAAATGAAACATTTGTTCACAAAAAATATTGTTCTCACATATTAGTGTTATTTAACACTGTAAATTACAGGAATGAGTGGTTTTGGGTTGATTTCTCCTTTAACTATTTAGCAGTCTTATGGCTTGGGGGTAGAAGCTGTTCAGAGTCCTGCTGCTTCCAGACTTGGGGCATCGGTAACACTTGCAGTGCAGTAGCAGAGAGAACAGTCTATGATTTGGGTGGCTGGATTATTTGACAATTCTTAGGGTCTTCCTCTGATACCGTCTGTTTTAGAGGTCCTGGATGGCAGGGAGCTCAGCCCCAGTGATGTAATGGGCTGTACACACTCCCTTCTGTAGAGCCTTGCAGTTGGATGCCAACAGTTGCCATACCAACCTTGACATCTGGGCCTGTTAATGGTTTGCATCCGAAGCTTCTAGGTAAAAACAGCTTTGAAGGTTGAGGAGAATAAAGTTATTTTTAGGACTAGCAGGGTTTTACAGGCTAATTACAAGTCAGGAACAATTCTGTGAGAGTAAAGTGGAGAGGTTTATGCTTGTGGTGGGCTGAGGTAGGTGGCCTGCTTCACTGGTTCTCATCTTAACCCTTACCATTAAACTCATTACCATTACCATTAAACAGATTGTGAGTGACTATGTCTTTGTCTGTTCCCTCAAAGCTTTCAAATACAATGACTAAGTCAAGGTGATAAAGTCTTACATTTATGTTTTATCTCTCTAGTCTGGAATACACACCAGCCATAAATGAATCTTAAGGATTTTGTTAATCTTCCTTTTTCTCTCATTGTAAGTTTCAGCTTCATACAGTATGTCTTAGTCCAGCCCTGTTCAAACACACACAGTTTAGAAGATTTGGAGGAGCACTCTGAGATTCCTTAGCGATGAAACCCTCTGTTAGCTAATTGGCGCACTGGGGCCTTACTGTAAGCAAGAGAGACCAAATTGGAGAGAGAGCTGGGGAGAGAGAGAGAAAGGATAGGAGAGAGTGTGTGAGTGAGAGCTGGGGAGAGAGAATGAAAGAGAGAGATCTGGCATAAAGAAGGAGCAAAAGCAGGTTGAAAATGAATTAGTGAGCAGAGGAGCTTACAGGAGCGCCTTTTCAGGAACAGCCTGGAAGCTGCATAGACTACTTCCTGAACTCCCATGGCACTTTTCTTCTTCTTCTCCTCCTCCTTTCCTCCCCCTCTCCTTCTCCACGTCTCCCTAGCTGAGGGAGAGCCCAGGACGACTGGTCTGTTTATACTGGACTAGTCTCTGGGTAGAGTCTCTGTCTGTCTGTCACTGTCTGACTCTCTCTGTCTGTTTGAGAAGCATAGACAAATGAAAAGACAAAGAAGGCAACAAAAATGTACACTTTGTCCTGTTTCTGCAAAGCTAGAAATTATGGCCTAAACTCATCAAAGGCGAGCGTGCGAGGTGTGTGTGATTTATTTCAGAATGCATTGTTTTGAAATATAATGACCCAGCCGGGAGGGCAGGTTGTCTGCTTTGACGCCTCGGTCAATTAGAACATTTCTCTATTTTTGCATTTTATCACTGGTGCTGAATTCACACAAAGCAGTATAAATGGTGTTGTTACTCACTTTTTTCAGGCTCATTTGAATTGGATGAGGTAACTAAGGGTTGAGGCTTTACCATACATGCCAAATTAGACCAATTCATCCACTTATGGAAACACAATATCGCTATAAGCATAGATGATTAGAGACATGGACTATCCTTCTACCATATGGTCACTGCTCTGCCTGTCCCGTCCTTTCCACCCGCCTCACTCTGCTTGTTCCACCCACCCTCTTCAGGTGAGTTTTAACCAACCTTTTGTGAATGGACCAATTCCATTAACCCCAAGAGCCATTGGTCAAACAACCCACCATAACTAACAGCTTACGGCCAGCCTTCCTCTTTTTGAGAGACAGTAGGCATTTTGTTTCATCTCCACCTCCCTACTGTTACCCTCCCTCTGAGAGAGTTCTTCTATGAGTTCTGTGCTTCAGAGGTCTAACCATTGCATTGTTAATGGGATCAATTCACTTGGAATCACTGTTACACCTCAATGTATGAATCACCTCAGACCTCATAGATCCAGTCATGTTGGTTAGTAGTGCTTGCCAATCATGCTGTATTCTCATGGTGAATTTGATATATTATTAGAAATTCTGTATAATTTGAATTGATGTATAATTTGAATTGATGTGTTATTTGAATTGATGTATCATTTGAATGTATTTATCATTTGTGTGCCAGTCAGTAGAAAGGGAAAGAACAGGCAGTGCTTTTTTGTAGAGGAGTTGGAAGGTATCTTTGGTTGGGCTCTCCAGTTCTTTAGAAATGACATATCCATAATCTGTTCCCCTCACCTGTCATCAGTGTCAAAATGGCTTCCTGGCTCTCATCAGTGGAGAGGGATTCTTTCTTACCCTCTGATCAGTGATATGGAATCAGAATCAAATCCAATTTCATTTCAAATGCATTTAGGTTTACACCTCAATACACTTTCCAGTACCTCTCTCTCGTGCGCTCTTTCTCTCTAGATAACGGTGGTTAGACTCTGTCGGGGGGTTCTAACTGGCCTCTGAGAGGCAGGAAGTGGTCACTGTGGGAGGTTGGGGTTAGGGGCATCAGCTTTGTGACCAGCCTGCTGTTAAAACAACCTGCCAGGTCATACACATCTCTGACACTGTTGGGCCTGGCAGAGGGGTCGACCAATGGGACAAAGCCACTGGATGGCTTGTAACGTGTGGAACGCTATTAGATATGTATGTCATCATTCCTGAGTTTATGTGTCTGTCCTACTCTGCTCTGGACAGACACTCCAGGAGTTTCTCACGTCTCAGATCAGGGAACATATTTACTTGTGTTTGACAGCCTCCCCCTCCTTTCTCCTTTCCCCCTCCTCCTCTCCCCTTCCTCATCCTCTCCTTCCTCTCCTCCTCTCCTCATTCCTCCCTCCCCCCTGAGCGATCTGTCTCTGGTCTTTCAATAAGCTCTTTGTTACCAGGACGATAAGACCTCAAAGAGAAGGAAATTCGGGGGGCGATTCCAGGAAATGGGTCTTGTGACTACCAGAGCCCCCCCCCCCCCCCCGATCCCCCCTGCTGTGAGACACAGTGGAGCCCTCTCATTCTCGTCTAAACCACTTAATATTTGGTGGAGCAAACCACTTCCCATTCAGAGGGGTGTGGGGGCCCCTGGTCAGAGGTCAGTGTGTCTGACTGTGTGTTGAACAAAGGGCTGTTCGGTAGAGTGAGAGATCATATTCTTTTCTTCTCCACCAAGTTACTCAACAAGGGGGATGCCTTGGCTTATTGCTACATGTACATCATCTTTTTAATCTGATGGACCAATTTCATCAAATGGTCAACTGAGGAAATTTGCCTTCGCAAAAGAGTGTGATTTAACCAGAAACATCCTAATATGACTGTGACGAATGTGTATGTATGACATCATTGGAGTTGAACCCTTTTCTGGTGTTTCCGTGGAGATTTATTGGCTCAGATCATTGGTTCTTTGAGGTTCTACAGGAAACCAGCCAACTTTCAAACCCCTGATTGTTAGTAATAGGCTTTTATTGTTTTCAGAACAGAGATCTGTTGAAAGGCAACCGGTTCAAAGCCAACACTGCTTACCTTGGCCCAGGGTGTCCTAGCCAGCCAGCCAGGCAAGGCCTCACGTAATTGGTACATGATTGGTTTATACCAGTCTTGAGTCTAAAAATTACAGCACTGAGGTGCCTGGGAGGGAGCAGCCATACTGACATAACATAAGCTAGTTGACTTTGTGGAGTTTGGGCTTCCTCACTGACTGACCCTAAAATAAATGAAGGAGTTCATGATAGAGAAGAAAGCCTTTACGCTGCAACACTTCAGACTGTGACTCGTTCAGAGAAGTCATGTCAGCAGAGGTAGTAGATGTGAAGTAGCTAGTGAGAGCTAGTAGCCATCATGATACAGTTGATCAAAACTTATGTGTCGAAATAAACATGAGATCTGGTTGGTCCTTCATCAGAGATTCAAACCTATCCACGTTGTTACTCCCTGACAAAGGCCATGCTGGAGAAAAGTGTCAATTTTTTAATATTTGTTCCATTGAACATGCCATTAAAAAATAAAGGCATTTTAATTATACCAAGAGTGCCTTGGTCCTCTTCGTTTCTCTCCACGTTGATGTTGAATCTTTCCTTCTCATTCTCTCAGGAGCTTTCAAGTGAGTGGAGCGAGCCAGCTTCATGTGGGCCTCAACACTGGAAAACTTCTTGAAGGAGTAAACTTCTCATACCATAAGAACTCCTGTATCCCATACATTCATATCTTAATGTATTCATTCATCAAGTTGGAACCGTTGTTAACTGTAACCATAGTGACCAGCACCATTCTTCCGGGGTTGTCTCTAGCAGGAGACCCCACTCTGCTTTCTTCATCACATTTTAGGGATTTATTTATTGTCTTTCATTCCACTTCTCTTTCAATCCCCCTCTCCCCTTCTCTTTCTCTATCTGACAAGGGATTTTCTGCCTTTTTCAGTCTCTCATACCTCGTGTCAATCTCCCACCCCCTTTCTCTCTCGCCTCACTTCTTCTACTCCACCTTTCCTCTCTCTTTCTCTATCTGACAAAATAGTGGAGTTTCTTCCTCATTCTCCCACTTTTTCCTCTGTCCAAACTCCTTTTCCCAGTCTTTCTTTATCTGGCAAGATTCAGTCCTGCGTCTTTCTTTCAATCCTTCTCTCTCTCCCTCACTTCTTTCAATCGCTCTCTCCCCTTTGTCTCTCTATCTGACAGAGATATTCCGTCTTTAAGTGGGGCAGAGAGAGTGAGGGGGTTCTCTAAACATCTAGGCAGAGAGAGAGAGAGAGACTCTGGACGCCGTCCAATCCCCTCGATTCCCCCGCCTCCTTCTCGACCCCTCCCCCCCGCTTGCCTTACGCCCTCTTTTTCCCCCTGCTCTCCTCTTTCCCCTCTCATCTCTCATTCTCACCCCTCCTCTCTCCCCCTACCCCCTCCTCTCTCTCCCCCTACTTCCTTCTATCTCACCCCTACCTCACTTCTCTCTTCCCCTCTTACTCTCTCCATCTCTCTCCCTCACCCCCTCTCCTCCTCCCACTCTCTTCCCTCCTTCTCTCTCTTCTCTCTCCCCCTGCTCTCCTTCTCTCCTTCCCTCTTCCTCCTCCCTCCTCTCCACTCCCCCTTTCCTCCCTCTTTCCCCCTGTCCCAGTTGGTACTGGTCCCGCTGTGCAGTTGGATCCAGATGTAGAGGCCCTGGCCGTCAGCTGCAGTTGTCGTCTGTCGTTCCTGCAGAGAAAGGGAAAATAAGAATGAAACAGTGTGTGAGGGGATAACAGAGTGTGAGGGGAGCACAGAGTGTGAGGGGAGAACAGAGCGTGAGGGGAGAACAGAGCGTGAGGGGAGAACAGAGCGTGAGGGGAGAACAGAGCGTGAGGGGAGAACAGAGCGTGAGGGGAGAACAGAGCGTGAGGGGAGAACAGAGCGTGAGGGGAGAACAGAGCGTGAGGGGAGAACAGAGCGTGAGGGGAGAACAGAGCGTGAGGGGAGAACAGAGCGTGAGGGGAGCACAGAGCGTGAGGGGAGCACAGAGCGTGAGGGGAGCACAGAGCGTGAGGGGAGCACAGAGCGTGAGGGGAGCACAGAGCGTGAGGGGAGAACAGAGCGTGAGGGGAGAACAGAGCGTGAGGGGAGCACAGAGCGTGAGGGGAGCACAGAGCGTGAGGGGAGCACAGAGCGTGAGGGGAGCACAGAGCGTGAGGGGAGCACAGAGCGTGAGGGGAGAACAGAGCGTGAGGGGAGCACAGAGCGTGAGGGGATAACAGAGCGTGAGAGGAGAACAGAGCGTGAGGGGAGAACAGAGCGTGAGGGGAGCACAGAGCGTGAGGGGAGCACAGAGCGTGAGAGGAGAACAGAGCGTGAGGGGAGAACAGAGCGTGAGGGGAGAACAGAGCGTGAGGGGAGAACAGAGCGTGAGGGGAGCACAGAGCGTGAGGGGAGCACAGAGCGTGAGGGGAGAACAGAGCGTGAGGGGAGCACAGAGCGTGAGGGGAGCACAGAGCGTGAGGGGAGCACAGAGCGTGAGGGGAGCACAGAGCGTGAGGGGAGAACAGAGCGTGAGGGGAGAACAGAGCGTGAGGGGAGAACAGAGCGTGAGGGGAGAACAGAGCGTGAGGGGAGAACAGAGCGTGAGGGGAGAACAGAGCGTGAGGGGAGAACAGAGCGTGAGGGGAGCACAGAGCGTGAGGGGAGCACAGAGCGTGAGGGGAGAACAGAGCGTGAGGGGAGAACAGAGCGTGAGGGGAGAACAGAGCGTGAGGGGAGAACAGAGCGTGAGGGGAGAACAGAGCGTGAGGGGAACACAGAGCGTGAGGGGAGCACAGAGCGTGAGGGGAGCACAGAGCGTGAGGGGAGCACAGAGCGTGAGGGGAGCACAGAGCGTGAGGGGAGCACAGAGCGTGAGGGGAGAACAGAGCGTGAGGGGAGAACAGAGCGTGAGGGGAGAACAGAGCGTGAGGGGAGAACAGAGCGTGAGGGGAGAACAGAGCGTGAGGGGAGAACAGAGCGTGAGGGGAGAACAGAGCGTGAGGGGAGAACAGAGCGTGAGGGGAGAACAGAGCGTGAGGGGAGAACAGAGCGTGAGGGGAGAACAGAGCGTGAGGGGAGAACAGAGCGTGAGGGGAGAACAGAGCGTGAGGGGAGAACAGAGCGTGAGGGGAGAACAGAGCGTGAGGGGAGAACAGAGCGTGAGGGGAGAACAGAGCGTGAGGGGAGAACAGAGCGTGAGGGGAGCACAGAGCGTGAGGGGAGCACAGAGCGTGAGGGGAGCACAGAGCGTGAGGGGAGCACAGAGCGTGAGGGGAGCACAGAGCGTGAGGGGAGAACAGAGCGTGAGGGGAGCACAGAGCGTGAGGGGAGCACAGAGCGTGAGGGGAGCACAGAGCGTGAGGGGAGCACAGAGCGTGAGGGGAGAACAGAGCGTGAGGGGAGCACAGAGCGTGAGGGGATAACAGAGCGTGAGAGGAGAACAGAGCGTGAGGGGAGAACAGAGCGTGAGGGGAGCACAGAGCGTGAGGGGAGCACAGAGCGTGAGAGGAGAACAGAGCGTGAGGGGAGAACAGAGCGTGAGGGGAGAACAGAGCGTGAGGGGAGAACAGAGCGTGAGGGGAGCACAGAGCGTGAGGGGAGCACAGAGCGTGAGGGGAGCACAGAGCGTGAGGGGAGAACAGAGCGTGAGGGGAGAACAGAGCGTGAGGGGAGCACAGAGCGTGAGGGGAGCACAGAGCGTGAGGGGAGCACAGAGCGTGAGGGGAGCACAGAGCGTGAGGGGAGCACAGAGCGTGAGGGGAGCACAGAGCGTGAGGGGAGCACAGAGCGTGAGGGGAGAACAGAGCGTGAGGGGAGCACAGAGCGTGAGGGGAGAACAGAGCGTGAGGGGAGAACAGAGCGTGAGGGGAGCACAGAGCGTGAGGGGAGAACAGAGCGTGAGGGGAGAACAGAGCGTGAGGGGAGCACAGAGCGTGAGGGGAGCACAGAGCGTGAGGGGAGCACAGAGCGTGAGGGGAGCACAGAGCGTGAGGGGAGCACAGAGCGTGAGGGGAGCACAGAGCGTGAGGGGAGCACAGAGCGTGAGGGGAGCACAGAGCGTGAGGGGAGCACAGAGCGTGAGGGGAGCACAGAGCGTGAGGGGAGAACATAGCGTGAGGGGAGAACAGAGCGTGAGGGGAGAACAGAGCGTGAGGGGAGAACAGAGCGTGAGGGGAGAACAGAGCGTGAGGGGAGAACAGAGCGTGAGGGGAGAACAGAGCGTGAGGGGAGAACAGAGCGTGAGGGGAGAACAGAGCGTGAGGGGAGAACAGAGCGTGAGGGGAGAACAGAGCGTGAGGGGAGAACAGAGCGTGAGGGGAGAACACAGAGTGGGGGGAAGACGGCTGAGGCACCTAGCTTTGAGGAGAGGAGGAGGAGGGAACAGAAAGGTCTAGAACAAGCTTCTCTGTTCTCAGTGTTTTAGATGTTCTCTTATACATGCTTCAGGCCAATCATGCATATTCATCTCTTCTTTTATACAACCCCAAGCCCATTACCTATGACCCTTTCTCACCAACCTTCACTTCTAACATGGTGATAGACTATGATAGGCTAGGTGCAGTTTCCACGATATTGCTTAAACCCATCCGATCCTTTAGGGTATAGAATAGGGGTTGATTTGGGGCATTACGGGCCTCTGTCTGCCTGTGAAGCACTGGCAGTCTGGCACAAAAGCATAAAACTCACCCCAAACCCTTTCACATTCACTTAACTTCCGCATGGCTGGATCCAATCAAATCTGCAATATAGCACACTTAAGAATCTGGGTGGGGGATTCAGCAGTTGTATAACCAAATGCATGTGATAACAATTAGCTTATGAGGAAAACCCACACATCATTCATAAGCGGATCAATAGAGTCTAATGTTGCAACGCTAGTCATGTGGTCTGGAATGGGAAGTGTTTTAATGTCTCAGTCATGCTACAGCAGAGAGAGAGAGTCACGAAACAAGACATTAGTCTATGTGCTCCATGTATGTCAAAGAGAGGAGAACAAGGGCCTGTGTTAGTTACACAATGAATGTGGGAAGGGTTGTTTTCGGCAGCTTAAAACCGACCTGTAATTACTTTCAATCTAAGTCTAATTAGTAGCACATTGCTGGGGTCAACCTCTGCCTGAACCCTGGGATGCCCTCAAGGCTACTACACCATCCCTGAAGCAACTAGATATCTGACTACCAGCCTAATGGGTATTTTTCCTTAGGCAGACATCTTCCTATAGAGGTGAAGAAGTACTGGCCTGAGCTACTTTGACCCTCCCTGAAGTGAAACGTCTGCCTCTGGTTAAAGCAGCAACAGAGCTAGCTACGGGCCTAATGTGGATATACCTCAGTGGGTGAAGTAGGCCTACGGCTGATGTTGTGAATCTGATAAGTCAGAGGGCTGTAAAAACCTTTAGACGTTAACTTGAGTAGCAGTAAATCCGTTATCTGTGTCATAAAAATACTCTCTGGTCTGAATCCTCTTAACCTTTCTCACCCCGGGGTTCCGCTACCGGAACACCCACAACATTCCGCTGCCTTCGCAGAGCGCGAAATTCAAAAAATATTTTTTTGAAATATTTAACTTCCACACATTAACAAGTCCAATACAGCAAATGAAAGATACACATCTTGTGAATCCAGCCAACATGTCCGATTTTTAAAATGTTTTACAGCGAAAACACAATATGTATTTATGTTAACTCACCACAATAGCCAAACACACAACGCTATTTATCCACCGCATAGGTAGCTTTCAAAAAAACGACAAAATATAGATATAATTAGTCACTAACCAAGAAACAACTTCATCAGATGACAGTCTTATAACATGTTACACAATACATTTATGTTTTGTTCGAAAAATGTGCATATTTGAGGTATAAATCATAGTTTTACATTGCAGCTACAATCATAAATAGCACCGAAGCAGCCAGAATAATTACAGAGAGCAACGTGAAATACATAAATACTCATCATAAAACGTTGATGAAAAATACATGGTGTACAGCAAATGAAAGATAAACATCTTGTGAATCCAGCCAGTATTTCCAATTTTTTAAGTGTTTTACAGCGAAAACACAATATAGAAATATATTAGCTTACCACAATAGCCAAACACACAACCGCATTTATTCACTGCAAAGATAGCTTTAGCAAAAACCAGCAATAAATATAAAATAAATCACTAACCTTTGGAAAACTTCATCAGATGACAGTCTTATAACATCATGTTCGAAAATGTGCATATTTAGAGCTGAAATCCGTGGTTATACATTGTGAAAATGTAGCAACTTTTTCCCAGAATGTCCGGATATATTTCTGACACTCACCTAATCTGACCAAATAACTCATCATAAACTTTACATAAAAATACTTGTTGTATGGCAAATGAAAGATACACTGGTTCTTAATGCAACCGCTGTGTTAGATTTTTAGTACGACATACAGCTTGCGTTATTGCGAGACAGCGCCCGCTAAAAGGGCGGAGAATAGGACTAAACATTTCACACAAAAATACGAAATAACATCATAAATTGTTCTTACTTTTGCTGAGCTTCCATCAGAATCTTGTACAAGGAGTCCTTGGTCTAGAATAAATCGTTGTTTGGATTTAGAATGTCCTTTTCTCCTGTCGAATTAGCAACCTTAGCTAGCCAAGTGGCGCGAACATGTCCATCTTCTCTCGACGCAAACAACGAAAAACTCCAAAAGTCCCGATAAACGTTGAATAATCTGATAAAACTCGGTTGAAAAAACATACTTTACGATGATATTATCACATGTATCAAATAAAATCAGAGCCGGAGATATTAGCCGTGTATACCGGACGCTTTTCAGAAAGCAATCTGGGGTTCCTTCTCGCGCCTTCGAAGACAATGACATTTCCAGACCTGTCACTCCAAAAGCTCTTGTTCGACCTCAGATCAAGCTAGACACCACATTTCACCTCCCACTGCCTGTTGACATCTAGTGGAAGGCATATGAAGTGCATGTATATCGCACAGAGCCTCGATTTCAGATTTTTCACTTCCTGTCTGGAAGTTTGCTGCAAAATGAGTTCTGTTTTACTCACATATATAATTCAAACAGTTTTAGAAACTTGAGAGTGTTTTCTATCCAATATTGTATTATCTAGAATAGAGTACAAGGCCGTTTCATTAGGGCACAATTTTTTCCCAAAGTGAAAATAGCGCCCCCTACACACTAACAGGCGAACAGGCAAACATTACAATATGTCTTTTGTCATTTTAATGAAAACAAGTTGTCCTTTTGGTTTAAGTGAGCAAAGCTGGCAGTCAGAATTCCTGTCGCTCCACTCTGCTCTACCCAGTAGCTGACCTTGGCATCGAAGGGTGAATTCTTCCGAGTTCGGCCTTAGAAATTGTGCAAGTCCAGAGAAATCCTACACCTTGAATTCCACATTTTAACCAACGTTCAAATACAAAACACTTCTCCATTCCTGCTTCTTCATCATTTGGCCTGCGGGAAGAAAGAGCTCTTTCTCATTGCTCTGTTTATTTTCACACCTCTCTCTGTATTGGCTGCCTAGCCCTCGTCTGTGATTCTCAGGTATGCTGCAGGGCTCAGTGTCTGGCACTCCTTACTTCACTTTAGTCTTTCTACAGAGAACGTTTTGTGTCCAGCAGTCGACCAATACTACATTTATCAGCAATTTCCACTTTCTCTATTTTATTTGGTCAATTTTGATTGGCCTCCATTATAATCTATCTCCTATTTCGCTTCTAATGTTGTTTCTTCCTCCCTCCTCTCCCCTTCCTCCTCTCTCCTCCCTCCTCCCAGTCCAGGCAGGTGTTTCCAGGGGTGGTTTGTGTCTGATGCTCCAGCCCCTGTTCCTGGTCTAACTCAAGCTTGACAATGTCTATCCACGCTGCCTTCTGCACCATGCAGTGAAAGCTGCTGGCTCGCTACCCAGTAACTTAAGTTTCTCTGTCTCTGTCAGTTGTTACACATCCTAACTGCTGTGTCTGTTAAGTCTGTAGAGAAAGTGAAGTGTGACTCCTGACTGGGTTTTTATTACTTTGGATCTGCAGCATGAAGCGCTATAGCATGAGGGTAGTATATTTACAAATTGTATGCACACACGTGCACACACACACACATGTCCCTGCTACATTACATAGTTCTCTGCCGTCCACCCTCCAGGCTGTGACCGATGGTTCCCCCACCCTGGCTTGGAGAACAGTTCTGGAACCAACAGTTTTAAGGCTGGTTCTGATAATCCTCTGAAGCTAGTGATGCTGTTTGATGTGGAGGCAGACCCAGAGGAGAGGGATGAGGTGTCTGACCAACACGTTGTGGACAACCTCCTCAGCAGACTGGGCTACTACCTGCAGCCTTTTTTACAGGTATTTCATGTGCAGCCCAAACAGATAATTATTTAATATTGTAGATTCTATGTGATATTCTTCTATGCCAATTGAAAGAAGGCTTCTACTATTCCATTATGCATGCAATTAAAACACATGGAAAGGGCGAATAAATGGTTTGTAACACATCGTTAGTTTACTTAATGACTGTGACATCATCATTGTTTATTATCCCTCAACCCCTGTGTTAGGTAAGTTGAGTTAGAGCCATTGTGTAAACAGAGCTGGCTATACCTGTTGCTGATTTGTCAGAACCTCCTCCTTCTGCATCAGGTTAAACTTAATTTATTCTACATTCTGAAGCTCTAGTCCCCTTCTGAGTGTGTGTCAAACAGGGATGTTAACAGAAAGAGCAGCCCATAGGATCAGCTTCATGACTCACGTGGATTGTACCAGAAACAGCAGGGTTGTGGGTTTGGTTTCCACTTATCTCTGAATGTTTGACTTCGCCTACTTCTTGAATATGTGTTACCTGTAAGTAGGTTTGAATACAGTAAATATAGTGTATAGTAGAGTTAGTTTCATAACTTTACTTACCATGTTATAACACCTATGTGATTAAGGTCACTTAGTCCTGCTGTGGTTGTCTTAAGAGTTTCTGAATAGGTGCTAAATGGGTTAGGAGTATTTTAGTGGTCAGAGGTTAGAAACATGAGGAATGTCCCAGGCCCTGCTGCTCTCCCTGTTATCATGGCCAGAGACATAACACCCACCTCCAATCACACCTCCACCCACCTCCAATCTGTCTCATTATCAGAGAGAGGCCGTATACAGTATGTGTCTGCATGCATGTGTGCATGTGAATTTTGGAATCACTTAAAGTTCTAACTCTGTATGCTTTTAGGTGTCATAAGAGTGGTCTCATGACCTTTTGGTTCAACGAGCCAGTGAAATGTGAACATTTGAATCCCTAAACATAATATCATACTAATGTAGTACACTTGTTAGTGCAGAATAACAAACAGAAGTAAAAACATTCCCCCAGTGACCATTTCCATCTCTAAGAAACACATTTCCTCTCTATAATGCTTAAAATTACTTCTGCTTTCTGACCCCCGTCCGGCAAGCAGCATGCTGGGTAATCACAGGAAACGCCCCCTGCAGAGGGCTGACGACCTGGTCACTAATGGGGGTCACATGAACTTTAACCCTTGGCCTGTCATTTGAGATGGTTGACAGCAGGAGAAAAACAAACCGCAACGTTAGTTACTTTTAGAAATAACAAAATATTAGTTACATGGTACGGAGTTTAATCATGTCAATACATCCTTTGGCAAAGAGTTATTAGAAGAAAGACATTCTCAAGTATATTTTCTGTGTGTCAGAGGGGAGAGAGGTACTTTTGTGTGGCCCAAAATGATTTAGGCCTAGATCAGATCAAGCGTTAACCTTGACAGTGGCCTTCCTCAGCCCCGATGACCCAAATAGATGAATATAACAGTGGCCCGCCTATCAGTTTGTCTCTGTGGATGGTTTGTTCTCTGACAAATCAACTGTAAATTTTGGTGCTCCTCAAGGTTCCGTTTTAGGATCACTATTGTTTTCACTATATATTTTACCTCTTGGTGATGTCATTCGGAAACATAATGTTAACTTTCACTGCTATGTGGATGACACACAGCTGTATATTTCGATGAAACATCGTGAAGCCCCAAAATTGCCCTCCCTGGAAGCCTGTGTTTCAGACATAAGGAAGTGGATGGCTGCAAATGTTCTACTTTTAAACTCGGACAAAACAGAGATGCTTGTTCTAGGTCCCAAGAAACAAAGAGATCTTCTGTTGAATCTGACAATTAATCTTGATGGTTGTAAAGTCGTCTCAAATAAAACTGTGAAGGAACTCGGCGTTACTCTGGACCCTGATCTCTCTTTTGACGAACATATCAAGACTGTTTCAAATACATATTTTTTCCATTTACATAACATTGCAAAAATCTGAAACTTTCTGTCCAAAAATGATGCAGAAAAATTAATCCATGCTTTTGTCACTTCTAGGTTAGATTACTGCAATGCTCTACTTTCCGGCTACCCGGATAAAGCACTAAATAAACTTCAGTTAGTGCTAAACACGGCTGCTAGAATCTTGACTAGAACCAAATAATTTGATCATATTACTCCAGTGCTAGCCTCTCTACACTGGCTTCCTGTTAAGGCAAGGGCTGATTTCAAGGTTTTACTGCTAACCTTCAAAGCTTTTACATGGGCTTGCTCCTACCTATCTTTCCGATTTGGTCCTGCCGTTCATACCTACACATACGCTACGGTCACAAGACACAGGCCTCCTTACTGTCCCTAGAATTTCTAAGTAAACAGCTGGAGGCAGGGCTATCTCCTATAGAGCTCCATTTCTATGGAATGGTCTGCCTATCCATGTGAGAGACGCAGACTCGGTCTCAACCATTAAGTCTTTAGTGAAGACTCATCTCCTAGGGAGACCTATGATTGAGTGTAGTCTGGCCCAGGAGTGTGAAGGTGTATAGAAAGGCTCTGGAGCAACAAACCACCCTTGCTGTCTCTGCCTGGCCGGTTCCCCTCTCTCCACTGGGATTCTCTGCCTCTAACCCTATTACAGGGGCTTAGTCACTGGCTTACTGGTGCTCTTCCATGCCATCCCTAGGAGGGGTGCGTCACTTGAGTGGGTTGAGTCACTGACGTAATCTTCCTGTCTGGGAAGGCACCCCCCTTGGGTTGTGCCGTGGCGGAGATCTTTGTAGGCTATACTTGGCCTTGTCTCAGGATGGTAAGTTGGTGGTTGAAGATATCCCTCTAGTGGTGTGGGGGCTGTGCTTTAGCAAAGTGGGTGGGGTTATATCCTGCCTGTTTGGCCCTGTCCGGTGGTATCGTCGGATGGGGCCACAGTGTCTCCCGACCCCTCCTGTCTCAGCCTCCAGTATTTATGCTGCAGTAGTTTATGTGTCGGGGGGCTAGGGTCAGTCTGTTTTATCTGGAGTATTTTATCCGGTGTCCTGTGTGAATTTAAGTATGCTCTCTCTAATTCTCTCTTTCTTTCTCTCTTTTTCTCTCTTTCTTTCTCTCTTTCTCTCTTTCTTTCTTTCTTTCTTTCTTTCTTTCTTCCTCTCTCTCGCAGGACTTGAGCCCTAGGACCATGCCTCAGGACTACCTGGCCTGATGACTCCTTGCTGTCCCCAGTCCACTTGGCTGTGCTGCTGCTCCAGTTTCAACTGTTCTGCCTGCGGCTATGGAACCCTGACCTGTACACTGTACGTGCTACCTGTCCCAGACCTGCTGTTTTCAACTCTCTAGAGACAGCAGGAGCGGTAGAAATACTCTGAATGATCGGCTATGAAAAGCCAACTGACATTTACTTCTGAGGTGCTGACCTGTTGCACCCTCGACAACCAGTGTGATTATTATTATTTGACCCTGCTGGTCATCTATGAACATTTGAACATCTTGGCCATGTTCTGTTATAATCTCCACCCGGCACAGCCAGAAGAGGACTGGCCACCCCTCATAGCCTGGTTCCTCTCTAGGTTTCTTCCTAGGTTCTGGCCTTTCTAGGGAGTTTCTCCTAGCTAGCGTGCTTCTACACATGCATTGCTTGCTGTTTGGGGTTTTATGCTGGGTTTCTGTACAGCACTTTGTGACATCCGCTGATGTAAGAAGGACTTTATAAATAAATTTGATTAATTGATTGAGTGTACTGTAACTGCGTTAGAGCTGACAAATCGGTGAGCAGCTGCTCTTGATCATTGTCATGAAGCAACACCTGTCCCACTCACGTTAGAAATTCAGAACGAGAAAATGTAGGCTATATAGAAATATTCAATGAAATAATGAGAATTTCTATCAGCCTAATCAAGGTGTAGATTGCATCTCACATTCCAGTGTTCGAACTTGTAAATAAGGCTGCATGGGTTTCTCTGATGCATGGGTTTCTCTCTCGTCACCTTTGACACATCAGCAGCAGGCCTGTGATCTCACTGACTACAACCCTCTTCTCTCTCACAGTCAGTTATATACATCTCTCTCTCTCACTCACAACTGTGCTGTTTACTCGTGTCTTCTTTATTCCCTCTCCTCCTTCATTTATTAAGAGCATTTTAACTGTAGCTCTCTCCTGCCATTTCCTGTGGCGCTTATGGTTTGGTGGTGTGTGTGCACGTGTGTTCGCTCGCGTGTGGGTGTGTGAAGGGGTAGAGCGTCAGAGTGTGTGCCTGCTTTTCATGACCGACCCACTAATTACTGAGAACGACTGGCAGAATGAAGGTGAAAAATGTACTGCATGTGTTGTAGTGTTCCAAATGCTTGGGATTTCCAGGACCAGAGCGGTCTGCTGCTCTCACAGAGGTCACAGGTCATTCACGGTTCCTCTAAATACAAACCACTGTACTGTAGCTAATAGCTAGGGAGTGCACAGTTGACATACTGTAGCTAATAGCTATGGACTGCGGAGTTGACATACTGTAGCTAATAGTTAGGGACTGCGGAGTTGACATACTGTAGCTAATAGTTAGGGACTGCGGAGTTGACATACTGTAGCTAATAGTTAGGGACTGCAGAGTTGACATACTGTAGCTAATAGCTATGGACTGCGGAGTTGACATACTGTAGCTAATAGCTATGGACTGCGGAGTTGACATACTGTAGCTAATAGCTATGGACTGCGGAGTTGACATACTGTAGCTAATAGCTAGGGACTGCGGAGTTGACATACTGTAGCTAATAGCTATGGACTGCGGAGTTGACATACTGTAGCTAATAGTTAGGGACTGCAGAGTTGACATACTGTAGCTAATAGTTAGGGACTGCAGAGTTGACATACTGTAGCTAATAGCTAGGGACTGCAGAGTTGACATACTGTAGCTAATAGCTATGGACTGCGGAGTTGACATACTGTAGCTAATAGTTAGGGATTGCAGAGTTGACATACTGTAGCTAATAGTTAGGGATTGCAGAGTTGACATACTGTAGCTAATAGTTAGGGATTGCAGAGTTGACATACTGTAGCTAATAGCTATGGACTGCGGAGTTGACATACTGTAGCTAATAGTTAGGGATTGCAGAGTTGACATACTGTAGCTAATAGCTATGGACTGCGGAGTTGACATACTGTAGCTAATAGTTAGGGACTGCAGAGTTGACATACTGTAGCTAATAGTTAGGGATTGCAGAGTTGACATACTGTAGCTAATAGCTAAGGACTGCGGAGTTGACATACTGTAGCTAATAGTTAGGGACTGCAGAGTTGACATACTGTAGCTAATAGTTAGGGACTGCGGAGTTGACATACTGTAGCTAATAGCTAAGGACTGCAGAGTTGACATACTGTAGCTAATAGTTAGGGACTGCGGAGTTGACATACTGTAGCTAATAGTTAGGGACTGCAGAGTTGACATACTGTAGCTAATAGTTAGGGACTGCAGAGTTGACATACTGTAGCTAATAGCTAGGGACTGCGGAGTTGACATACTATAGCTAATAGCCAAGGACTGCAGAGTTGACATACTGTAGCTAGCCAAGGACTGCAGAGTTGACGTGTGACATAACATTTTAAAGTAGACTCTGATCGTACCAGACTCACTAAGTGAATATAGTTACAAAGAGTTCCTTAGTTTGGTCTGATTTCACCTCGTGAGATACAGTATAGTGCACAGGTGTCAAACTCATTCCACGGGGGGCCGAGTGTCTGCGGGTTTTCGCTCCTCCCTTGTACTTGATTGATGAATTAACATCACTAATTAGTTAGGAACTCCCCACACCTGGTTGTCTAGGGCTTTATTGAAAGGAAAAACCAAAAACCTGCAGACACTAGGCCCTCCGTGGAATGAGTTTGACACCCCTGGTATAGTGTGTTACAGTATGCTAGGTTTGTTCCTGGGAAATCACTAATAACTTTACTGGAGCTAATAACCTTACTGAAGCTGATAACCTTAGTCTTCCTAAATCGTCTGCAGCATTATCTGTACATTTGACTCAATGTTTGCTCTGTTTTCTGATGTGAACTGAATAGTCCATCTAGTAGATGATGTCAAACTTTAGTTCAAGTCAACTTCAAACCACTGAGGTACGAAAACATTTGACAGCAGACTTTAATACAGGAACTAGATATCCGAGAAACCTTTTACTGCAGTGGGCTAAATCAGGGTCACACAGTGTTTCTTGTTAGTCTTAAACAAATGTACTTTGAAACAAAATTATACACCTCACACACATAGTTAGGGGCCTAAAAAAATAAGATACCCACACCATATCAGATATACAGTGTACATTTATTACATTTTGAGTTTGCATCCCAATATGACACTTAAATACATCGCAGAAGAATTAAATATAACAGAACGGCTAGTGTATTTATTGATCTGTACACTGAGGTGACTATTCAGAGGTGCTCAGTTGATCAATATTCCCCTCCAGTGATTCCCCAACATCTTGTCAACATGTGCCCCAGAAATGGAGCAGATATCTTATACCAATCTGTCTTTATAGACGTTTATCCATAACAAGGCCTAGGCGTCCCTTAGTGTCCAAAAATCTCTCCAAAATGTGACATTTTGAAACATCTTTATTTTCATGCATATAACTTATCAAATAGATAGATATGACAGTGGCCCTCCTCAGCCCTGATGTCCTGATAGATATGACAGTGGCCCTCCTCAGCCCGATGCCCCTGATAGATATGACAGTGGCACTCTTCAGCCTTGATGCCCACGATAGATAGATATGACAGTGGTCCTCCTCAACCCTGATAGATAGATAGATAGATAGATAGATATGACATGACATGACATGACATGACAGTGGCCCTCCTCAGCCCCAATTCCCCAAATACATACATATGACAGTGGCCCTTCTCAGCCCCGATGCCCCTGATAGATATGACAGTGGCCTTCCTCCGCCACGATGCCCCTGATAGATATGACAGTGGCCTTCCTCCGCCACGATGCCGCTGAAAGATATGACAGCGGCCCTCCTCAGCCCCGATGCCCCTGATAGATATGAGAGTGGCCTTCCTCCGCCACGATGCCGCTGATAGATATGGTAGTGGCCCTCCTTAGCCCTGATGTCCTGATAGATAGATATGACAGTGGCCCTCCTCAGCCCTGATGTCCTGATAGATAGATATGACAGTGGCCCTCCTCAGCCCCGATGACCCAAATAGATGAATATGACAGTGGCCCCCTCAGCCCTTATAGATAGATAGATAGATAGATAGATATGACAGTGGCCATCTTCAGCCCTGATACCCCTTGTCGTCCTCGCCAGTGTCAGACTCAGATGCATCTCTCGCTCGCAACCCCTTGATTCCATTCTGGAATGTCCACACGGATGGAATCCACTGGCCTGGGGAAGTTCTCTGTCTCTCTCACATAGTGAAGTCGGTCTGGTAGAGGAACTCCAAACAAGATTGTGTCTTTCTGTGTGTGTCTGTGCAGCCTGCCTGCCTATGAAAACATATCAGAAATCCTTTACTGACCAATGCAGTCAGGAATGTGTTGGACCTTGAGCCTCGCTCACTCGCAAGCCAGAGGAAATACAAGCGCTCATCACACCCAACCCTCAGAAAACATTATCCTACAGATCCATCAACTAGTTTACACACACTCACGCACGCACGCACGCACGCACGCACGCACGCACGCACGCACGCACGCACGCACGCACGCACGCACACACACACACACACACACACACACACACACACACACACACACACACACACACACACACACACACACACACAGTCAGCCTTTAGGAGGAGGTACGTGCTTGGTGTTAGGTCGCCCATGCTCTCCTGGTGTGTGTGCGTGCGTGCGTGCGCGTGTGTGTGTAGTCATAATAAAGACACAAAGTTCTGCTCCACGGTAAACAAACAGAGCTAGAGACAGACCACTTCCCTTATCTCTCTGCTGTCACGGGAACTGTGTCAAGAATGCCCTTGATGTATGTGTGTTCTGCATCAAGTCACATCAAAAGCATTATTTATTTTATCAAAATATGTTTTTTCGAAGGAAACTACTCCAAGCAGCTAACTATAAAAACCTGTCAAACATTGCACTCTGGTAATAATAGTTTTCTTCAAACCTCCTTGGTTGAATGTACTTAGGAAATACCAATAACTGTTTCTCAGCTTCATTCAAATCTCATTCAATTTACCAAGAAGCACAATTATAAGTCAGAGAGTTCCTGGCACCAGTTGTCCCCTTCTCCAGTCACAGCAGTTCATTCAGCCTGATCCCTGCCCTGTAAACACAATGTCAACGCATACACAAAAGCTGTTGTTTCTCCCTATTCCTGTTTTCCAATGGGACAGAAGCACAACTCTGTACTGAGATATCTGCTATGATGGGCGCCAGCTCTCTCCATTCATACTGAAACACACCAGACAATAAGTACTAGAGACTATGTGTGAATGGGACAGTACAAACATTCATATAAGTAAATTATGTTAAACTAAGATTTCAGTATGACCTCTAAATTATAGGTCTTCACTCAAAAAGTTGGACCCGTTCCAAAATTGACCTGGGATTTTCCCAACCAGACCCGATATGCATAACTATTTTATTTTAATATAGAGCCCCATTCCGATTGGACCCAGAAGCTGATAAAGTGCGAGAGGAGGGAGAGAGGTGCCGCTCTAGCAGGCAGGGAGGGGACGGACTGTGAGCTAGTGACATGGTGATTATGAGCAGGGAGGAGGGAGGGAAAGAGAAGAGACAGCAATCAAGTTGACTTCCGCTATAGTAGACTAATAGCTGCCATAGATAGGTTATTTATCATCATATATGATTACGTAGTACCTGTCTTGACTGCATCAAACTGGGAGAAGCTAGTTAAGCTAGGTAACTGAGGCTACAGTGCATGCGCTTTCTCCTCCTACAGTTACAAATAACAACAACTCCATTCAGAATATTAAGTAGCAGCCTACCTGTTGGCTCTTGTTCATTTTCCTTTAACTTTTTCTTTTATAATTTTCCTTTAACTTTTAATTCTGTAATGTTCATTTCATCTTCCATTGATTACATATTGCCTAACTTTTGCCAAACATAGAGCGAAGCTTAATGACTGTAGCCTATCGCCTCTTTGATGACTTATAATTGGCCAACAACTAACTACACCCGCCACGCTTCACTCTTGTGAAAAGCAAGAACAAAAGCAGTAATTATAAAATGTCTCTCGCTCTACTGTGCAGTGGCGTTCGGATCTGTATGGGCCATTCCGGACAAGTCAGTTAGAATTACACAGGGACGCAACTTTGGTTTTAGGAGTGGGCGGAACATAATTATTATATATATATATTTTTTTATCCATTCGGATAAACACTCCAAACAGCCTACCCGGCCTCTCGGAGGCGCCCGCATGGTCCTTAAGCACACCATTGCCTCATTTTGAATCAGATTCCAATGATAAAACTGTGGGGGACAAAAATACAATTTCAGAATGTGGGGGGACATGTCCCCCCATCCCCAGTGAAAGTTGCGCCCCTGGAATTACACATAACTGAGACCCTTGACAATCATATTAGCTCCAACCCAGACCCCTGACATTATTTTGAGTTTGGGATCCGGATCCGCTCTGGTCCTTGACCGGGTCTTGGGTATTTTGCTACCTCTAATCTAAATCCTCTGTCTTGTCTAAACAATGTAAAGTGTTCAGCCTAAATGACATTGGAACTTGTGTCCATTATTCAACCTTGTTTAGCTGTTGATAATCGTAGGCTGGGGTTACAGATATAGGGCATGTAGGACAGATATGGGGCATGTAGGACAGATATAGGGGATGTAGGACAGATAAAGAGCATTTGATGGGCAGATATAGGGCATGTAGGACAGATATAGGGCATTTGATGGGCAGATATAGGGCATGTAGGACAGATATAGGGCATATAGGACAGATAGAGGGCATATAGGACAGATATAGGCCATATAGGACAGATAAAGGGCATGTATGGCAGATATAGGTAATGTAGGTCAGATATAGCAGATGTAGGGCAGATATGTAGGGCACTTCCAAGATGGCATAGCAGTTCAGACGTAATTTTGTCCTCGTATTGTCGTGTCCTGTATATATATATATATTTACACCTTTCTTCGCATATCTTTTATATATTTTATTATCCAAGAACTCAACTACAAAAAGCTTTCCTGCAACCCGCCTCACCAATTACAGAAAAAAAGTATTATTTACCTCCTACCTTTATTCACAATTGAAGCTAGCCAGAAGCTAACCAGAAGCTAGCCAGAAGCTAACCAGAAGCTAGCCAGAAGCTAACCAGGAACTAGCCAGAAGCTAACCTGAAACTACCCAGAAGTTAGCCGGTTTACTGGCTAACGTTAGTATTTCAGCTACCCACGTTTTGTGGTCATCAGCTATTCCTTTAGCTCAATAATCTATCGGCACTTTTGTACAACGCGACTCAGACCAGAACATACCGGACCTATTTTTCTCAATATCCCTGGATTTCAACCGCAAGCTCTGGACATTTACACCTTGATTTTGCAGCTAGCTAGCTGCAAACCGTGTGACTATTGGCTTACGTCGATCCCGGAGCAAACTTAAATTATTCCGGAGCTAGCCAGCTGAAGAGTTCCATCAGCCATTCCTGGGCTACAATCACCTATCCGGACCCGTTTTTTTTACAACAAATGCGGAGCCCCACCGGGCCTTCACGACTGACTACCGACGTTCTGCCCGAGGGAGTTATCCAACTGGCACCTCCGTGGCGACGTTACCTGAACGCTCATCTGGGGCCCGCTAATCGTTAGCTGTCTTATCGGCTGCTATCTGAATAAGTATATCGGACAATTTTTCTTGGGTCACTATATCTATTTTGCCAATTGGATTGATCCCCTCTACCACACGGAACCCCACTAATCTACCAACGGAAACGCACGAGGTGACTAAAAATAGACCTCCATCCTATGCTATCTTGCTACCGATAGCCAGCTACCCGGCCAGCTATCTGGATCGCTGTGACCCCAACCAACCTCTACTCACTGGACCCTTATGATCACTGGACCCTTATGATCATTAAGCATACCTCTCCTTAATGTAAATATACCTTGTCCATTGCTGTTCTGGTTAGTGTTTATTGGCTTATTTCATTGTAGAGCCTCTAGCCCTGCTCACTATACCATATCCAACCTTTCAGTTCCACCACCCACATATGCGATGACATCACCTGGTTTCAATGATGTTTCTAGAGACAATATCTCTCTCATCATCACTCAATACCTAGGTTTACCTCCACTGTATTCACATCCTACCATACCTTTGTCTGTACATTATTCCTTGAAGCTATTTTATCGCCCCCAGAAACTTCCTTTTACTCTCTGTTCTAGACGTTCTAGACGACCAATTCTCATAGCTTTTAGCCGTACCCTTATCCTACTCCTCCTCTGTTCCTCTGGTGATGTAGAGGTGAATCCAGGCCCTGCAGTACCTAGCTCCACTCCTATTCCCCAGGCGCTCTCTTTTGATGACTTCTGTAACCGTAATAGCCTTGGTTTCATGCATGTTAACATTAGAAGCCTCCTCCCTAAGTTTGTTTTGTTCACTGCTTTAGCACACTCTGCCAACCCAGATGTTTTAGCCGTGTCTGAATCCTGGCTTAGGAAGACCACCAAAAAATTCTGACATTTTCATCCCTAACTACAAGATTTTCAGACAAGATAGAACGGCCAAAGGGGGCGGTGTTGCAATCTACTGCAAAGATTGCCTGCAGAGTTCTGTTTTACTATCCAGGTCTGTTCCCAAACAATTTGAACGTCTACTTTTAAAAATCCACCTCTCTAAAAACAAGTCTCTCACCGTTGCCGCCTGCTATAGACCACCCTCTGCCCCCAGCTGTGCTCTGGACACCATATGTGAACTGATTGCCCGCCATCTATCTTCAGAGCTCGTGCTGCTAGGCAACCTAAATTGGAACATCCTTAACACCCCAGCCATCCTACAATCTAAGCTTGATGCCCTCAATCTCACACAAATTATCAATGAACCTACCAGGTACCACCCCAATTCCGTAAACACGGGTACACTCATAGATATCATCCTAACCAACTTGCCCTCCAAATACACCTCTGCTGTTTTCAACCAAGATCTCAGCGATCACTGCCTCATTGCCTGCATCCGTAATGGGTCAGCGGTCAAACGACCTCCACTCATCACTGTCAAACGCTCCCTGAAACACTTCAGCGAGCAGGCCTTTCTAATCGACCTGGCCGAGGTATCCTGGAAGGATATTGATCTCATCCCGTCAGTAGAGGATGCCTGGATATTTTTTTTAAATGTCTTCCTCACCATCTTGAATAAGCATGCCCCATTCAAGAAATTTAGAACCAGGAACAGATATAGCCCTTGGTTCTCTCCTGACCTGACTGCCCTTAACCAACAGAAAAACATCCTATGGCGTTCTGCATTAGCATTGAACAGCCCCCGTGATATGCAACTTTTCAGGGAAGCTAGAAACCAATATACACAGGCAGTTAGAAAAGCCAAGGCTAGCTTTTTCAAGCAGAAATTTGCTTCCTGCAACACAAACTCAAAGAAGTTCTGGGACACTGTAAAGTCCATGGAGAATAAGAACACCTCCCAGCTTCCAACTGCACTGAAGATAGGAAACACTGCCACCACCGACAAATCCACTATAATTGAGAATTTCAATAAGCATTTTTCTACGGCTGGCCATGCTTTCCACCTGGCTACCCCTACCCCGGTCAACAGCACTGCCCTCCCCTCTGCTACTCGCCCACGCCTTCCCCATTTCTCTTTCTCCCAAATACAGTCAGCTGATGTTCTGAAAGAGCTGCAAAATCTGGACCCTTACAAATCAGCCGGGCTAGATAATCTGGACCATTTCTTTCTAAAACTATCTGCTGAAATTGTTGCCACCCCTATTACTAGCCTTTTCAACCTCTCTTTCGTGTCATCTGAGATTCCCAAAGATTGGAAAGCAGCTGCGGTTATCCCCCTCTTCAAAGGGGGGGACACTCTTGACCCAAACAGCTACAGACCTATATCTATCCTACCCTGCCTTTCTAAGGTCTTCGAAAGCCAAGTCAACAAACAGATTACAGACCATTTAGAATCCCACCATACCTTCTCCGCTATGCAATCTGGTTTCAGAGCTGGTCATGGGTGCACCTCAGCCACGCTCAAGGTCATAAACGATATCTTAACCGCCATCGATAGGAAACAATACTGTGCAGCCGTATTCATTGACCTGGCCAAGGCCAGACTCGACAGCCTTGGTTTCTCTAATGATTGCCTGGCCTGATTCACCAACTACTTCTCTAATCGAGTTCAGTGTGTCAAATCGGAGGGTCTGTTGTCCGGATCTCTGGCAGTCTCTATGGGGGTGCCACAGGGTTCAATTCTTGGACCGACTCTCTTCTCTGTATACATCAATGATGTCGCTCTTGCTGCTGGTGAGTCTCTGATCCACCTCTACGCAGACGACACTATTCTGTATACTTCTGGCCCTTCTTTTGACACTGTGTTAACAACCCTCCAGGCGAGCTTCAATGCCATACAACTCTCCTTCCGTGGCCTCCAATTGCTCTTAAATGCAAGTAAAACTAAATGCATGCTCTTCAACCGATCGCTGCCTGCACCTGCCCGCCTGTCCAACATCACTACTCTGGACAGCTCTGACTTAGAATATGTGGACAACTACAAATACCTAGGTGTCTGGTTAGACTGTCAACTCTCCTTCCAGACTCACATCAAACATCTCCAATCCAAAGTTAAATCTAGAATTGGCTTCCTATTCCGCAACAAAGCATCCTTCACTCATGCTGCCAAACATACCCTTGTAAAACTGACCATCCTACCAATCCTCGACTTCGGTGATGTCATTTACAAAATAGCCTCCAAAACCCTACTCAATAAATTGGATGCAGTCTATCACAGTGCCATCCGTTTTGTCACCAAAGCCCCATATACTACCCACCACTGCGACCTGTACACTCTCGTTGGCTGGCCATCGCTTCATACTCGTCGCCAAACCCACTGGCTCCAGGTCATCTACAAAACCCTGCTAGGTAAAGTCCCCCCTTATCTCAGCTCGCTGGTCACCATAGCAGCACCTACCTGTAGCACGCGCTCCAGCAGGTATATCTCTCTGGTCACCCCCAAAACCAATTCTTCCTTTGGCCGCCTCTCCTTCCAGTTCTCTGCTGCCAGTGACTGGAACGAACTACAAAAATCTCTGAAACTGGAAACACTTATCTCCCTCACTAGCTTTAAGCACCAGCTGTCAGAGCAGCTCATAGATTACTGCACCTGTACATAGCCCATCTATAATTTAGCCCAAACAACTACCTCTTTACCTACTGTATTTATTTATTTATTTTGCTCCTTTGCACCCCATTATTTCTATCTCTACGTTGCACTTTCTTCCACTGCAAACCAACCATTCCAGTGTTTTTTACTTGCTATATTGTATTTACTTCGCCACCATGGCCTTTTTTTATTTTTTCATTTATATATATATTTTGTTTGCCTTCACCTCCCTTATCTCACCTCACTTGCTCACATTGTATATAGACTTATTTTTCACTGTATTATTGAATGTATGTTTGTTTTACTCCATGTGTAACTCTGTGTTGTTGTATGTGTCGAACTGCTTTGCTTTATCTTGGCCAGGTCGCAATTGTAAATGAGAACGTGTTCTCAATTTGCCTACCTGCTTAAATAAAGGTGAAATAAAAACAAATAAATAAAAAAAATATATAGGGGATGTAGGGCAGATGTAGGGCATTTAGGACAGATATAGGGGCTGTAGGGCAGATATAGGGCATGTAGGGCAGATGTAGAACAGATATAGGGTATGTAGGACAGATATAGGGCATGTAGGACAGATATAGGGCATGTAGGACAGATATAGGGCATGTAGGACAGATATAGGGTATGTAGGACAGATATAGGGCATGCAGGACAGATATAGGTTATGTAGGACAGATATAGGGCATGTAGGACAGATATAGGGCATGTAGGACAGATATAGGGTATGTAGGACAGATATAGGGCATGTAGGGCAGATATAGGGTATGTAGAACAGATAAATGGCATGTAGGGCAGATATAAGGCATGTATGACAGATATAGGGCATGTAGGTCAGATGTAGGACAGATATAGGGCAGATAAAAATTCATGTACGACAGATATAGGGCATGTAGGACAGATACAGGTACATGGTACATGTAGGGCAAGGGAGGTAAGGCAATAAATAGGCCGTAGTGGCGAAATAATTACAATTTAGCAAATAAACACTGGAGTGATAGATGTGCAGAAGATGCATGTGAAAGTAGAGATACTGGGGTGCAAAGGAGTAACAAAAAAAATATTAATAAAATAAATAACAATTTGGGGATGAGGTAGTTGGTGGGCTATTTACAAATGGGCTATGTACAGGTGCAATGATCTGTAAGCTGCTCTGATAGCTGATGCTTAAAGTTAGTGAGGGAGATATGAGTCTCCAGCTTCAGTGATTTTTGCAATTCGTTCCAGTCATTGGCAGCAGAGAACTGGAAGGAAAGGCGACCAAACGAGGAATTGGCTTTGGGGGTGACCAGTTAAATATACCTGCTGGAGCGCGTACAATGGGTGGGTGCTGCAATGGTGACCAGTGAGCTGAGATAAGGTGGGGCTTTACCTAGCAAAGACTTATAGATGACCTGGAGCCAGTGGGTTTGGCGACGAATATGAAGCGAGGGCCAGCCAACGAAGGCATACAGGTCACAGTGGTGGGTAGTATATGGGGCTTTTGTGACGAAACAGATTGCACTGTGATAGACTGCATCCAATTTCCTGAGTAGAGTGTTGGAGGCGATGTTGTAAATTACATCGCCGAAGTCAAGGATCGGTAGGATAGTCAGTTTTACAAGGGTATGTTTGGCAGCATGAGTGAAGGATGCTTTGTTTGCGAAATATATGTAATTTTGTAGGACAGATATAGGGCATATAGAACAGATATAGGGCATGTAGGACAAATCAAGGGCAGGTAGGGGGCTCTATGGCAAATATAGGGGATGAAATAGAGCAATTTGCTTTGGCAACTTAAACGTGTTTCCCATGCCAATAAAAGAGAGAGAGAGAGAGAGAGAGAGAGAGAGAGAGAGAGAGAGAGAGAGAGAGAGAGAGAGAGAGAGAGAGAGAGAGAGAGAGAGAGAGAGAGAGAGAGGAGAGAGAGAGGAGAGAGAGGAGAGAGAGAGAGAGAGAGAGAGAGAGAGAGAGAGAGAGAGAGAGAGAGAGAGAGAGAGAGAGAGAGAGAGAGAGAGAGAGAGAGAGAGAGAGAGAGAGAGAGAGAGAGAGAGAGAGAGAGATTAAAATGGTAACAGGAGGATAACGTCACTAGCTCCCAAATGTAGGCATGCTGGTCTGGAGAAAAAGGCTCGCAGCTCTGTTATCCGTGGTCACAGAGAGCGTGGGGGAGGAAGACACTTGGACCAAGGAGTCGTGTGGGTGGAAGAAACACACGGCGTTTTCCTAAAAGAAAACTTCTATCCCAAAGACAGCGATTTTCAAAAAATATTTAGGCTAGTTGGATTTTTTATTGGAAAGCGAGCATATTGATCACCGGACGTTTTGCACAACTTGGAAAACCCATTCGTAAGTAAGGGGAAGGATTTCTTCTGCAATTCAATACGCTTTTCGTCTATTCTTCTCGTTATTCATTTACACAGATTTCCTATTCACTTTGTTTCCCCCTTTTCAAATTTTCAACAACGCTCAGCCTACTTTTGAGCTATGTTAATTTCATTGTAAATGTAGGCCTAATTACTTTCATTTGTCTGAGAGCTGCTGGTTCGGCGTTTTCCCCAGTCGCTGAAGGGGAAACTCGTGGCAGGAAAGCCGACCAGAATGACGAATAGTTTGCCAGACAACGTTGCACATTCTAGCATACTTTTCCATTCTTTTTTTTCTGACACGAATACAATCAGCTGTTGCCGTTATCACGTTATTAATGTTAGTAATAGGCCCATGTATAATAGTTATTTTAGCAGAGCTTCTCTCCTGTCAAATGAACTGTCAAATTAATTATTGACACATCAGTAATAGGACACAAAGGAAAGTCAATTGCCTTCACAATGAATGACATTTCATGAACAAAACACATTAACCTATTTATATACAACAAACAGTCAACTCATAATGTAAACAGAGCAGATGTGGTTGTGACTGAGGCAGATGTAGCTGTTTTTCTCTCTGACCTAGTGAATGGGCAGTTTGGCCGATCTCGAAATGGTCCAGAGGCAACTCCCTGAACTGTGATTTTAAATATCTAAACCTGCATTTAGACTGTTGACTGGTCAAACTGAATGACTAGCTCCTGACAAACTGAGGAAGTCTAAAGATCTTTCCTAGAGGGGCTCATGAGATTGAAGGTTCTGACCTTACTCCCCCTTCCCCCACTTCAAACCAACAACCTGAAAACAGATTCCACCTGTGTGCGGTGTGTGCTCGTACACACTTGTGCTCACCTTAGTGTGCGAGAGCCCTGGGGGGTAAGAAATATTAGATTACCAACTAAGGTGAAGCTTTTGGACCCCTGTATTGTCAACCTTATAATAGTCAGGATATAGAGATTGTGTCCCAAAAAAAAAACATCCCATATATGAGATCTCATTTATAGGCCAGCCTGACCCCCTCCCCTTTCCTTTGTTAGCCAGCCCATAACTCTGCAAGGGGAGTTGGCAGCCAATACAATTGTCTAAAGAATCCAAACTGAATTGCCGCAGTAAAATACTGATTTGTATGAATAATGGATGTGGCAATGTGTTGAATGAGAATGCTTGTTCTTGTCCCAAGGCTCAAGCCATTGATGGACTGTGTACTGCATAGCAACGGTCAGTAGGTAATCAATAGCCATTCACCTAAGAGAACACTTCTAGTCCCGGTGTTAAGTTTGAATTCGTTGTGTTGCACTTTATTTTTCTTCTCTCTCTTTCCCGTCACTGTACTTGCATGAATACACAAAGCACATTTAGAAAGACAGGACCTTTAAAGTGAATTGCTAAATATGCTACCATTCATTGTCACATTATAGCCAACCGTGGATGCGTGACAGTCGCTGGCTGCAGCACAGTCACTGTGTGGTCTCGATCTCAAGTTGACACTTTCCTTCCTGGTACGTTTGTTTGACGCAATTTCTTTATCACTATCTTTAACGGGCACCCAGTTCTGGTTTAGAAGTTTAATAGCATCATTGAATGGGTGACTTTACAGTATCTAAGAATAAAAAGGACAGCCGTTGGCAGCCCGGCTGGTTGTTGGACCACTGGCAGTGGCTAGAGCCGGAGGGCCGAGGCACGTGGTGTCCCTCAGGGTTCCGTGTTTGGACCAATAAAAAAAAACAGAATAAAACAGGCTTCAATCATTACAGGCCTGCTGGAGAATGTTCCTCTGGTCTGCTCTGTTCAGCTCTGACCTCAGGAAAAGGGGAAAATACAAGATTCCTACTGCTGGCTGCCTGTGCAGGCTAGGAGTACAGTCTAGGAGTGCAGACTAGGAGTGCAGGCTAGTTATTTAATGTTGTTTTTTTGTTCTTCTTCCTTTGCCTAAACCGAATGGTAAATTATCAAAGAGTGGAAAAAATCTTACCAGCCTCTGCTCTTTTTTCCCCGGCCTGCTTGGTGTTGTGTGGGTGCAGTTGGCGATTCTTTTAACGTCACATAAAACCTCTTCGTCTTTGACTGGCAGCCAGTTCATACAGACCACATAGTCTGCTCCATACAGACCACATAGTCTGCGCTCCAAACTTCAGCTTTTCTGCTCTTTGATGATATCGTCTGTGTGTGTGTCATTAGACCAGGCCCTTGACCTCACTTTATAGGTTTCGTCAATATGTTCCCCTTTGGCATGGCGACGCTTAAAGCAACTTTCAATTGGAGGGTTTGGTGCAGTGGTACACATACACACCTTCTCAAAGCAGTGGTCCGGCTTTTTCCAAATATAAACATTTGCTATGATGAGTATGTTAACATCAATATTTGGAGCGGGCTCTTAGCAGAAATCTGATCCCGTCTCTATCAGTGTGTGCGTGAAACCCAAGGCCGGACCACAGGCTTGGTGTGACAGGCCTGTAAAATTGGCTTATTAAATGGAGTCTGTGGGGTCAGGGGTCAGGCAGTAGTATGGAGGCCAGGTCCAACATCTGATGTACTGTTTGGCACCACAGGACCCCACGACTAGAGGAGATAGTCCTGATAACAAGGCTGTTTGGTTTGTATCAGATTACCTGAAGGGGAATTAAAAAGGAGCCATTAATACTCCATACTCCATTTTTTTTACTCCTATTTTACCACACCAGGGTTTGAAGTTTAAAGCTGGTATTCTATAAGAGATGCTGTTACTCAAGCTGTAGAGAAGTTCTGGTTTTCAGTACTGGTCAGCCCCTTCAACCACTGTTTGCATTATACTGCTTCAAACTAAAGTGTTCCAGATGCGGGAGGGGGACAGTAACAAACATGATCATTTTCACTTTCACTGACTCACTGCTACATCCGTTTTTGACATCGTCTTTGTCCCCCCCCATCTATATTCTTAGATTTTTGTGTGCGAGTTTGTCGGCTAGAAGTCTTTCAACAACAAACCCCAGGAAGTGCTCTAATTAATCCAACACGTGAAATTAATCGTTTTCAGTGTGTCTTCTTTCCCGAAGATCCGTTAATTGGCAATACAACCGCCATACTCTGAGGAGGGCTGCGTTGGAACACAGGCAGACCTACTGACTCACTCTAACTGGGTCACATTACGTTAGGAGGTTTTCCGTCCCATCCTCCCAAAAGGAGCAGTTGTGATTGAATTAAAAGTGTCTGTCTATCCGATGGCTTTATAGACCCACAGAGAGTTGGGAGGGTTGGGAGATGAAGTGGCCTACCTCATACAGGTGTCTCTGGAAAAGTCTCGCTCACTGTTCTTCAGCAGCAGAGCAGAGTGGAAAAGGAGAGCAGTAGAATGGGAAGACTATTGTCCTCTCTTCTTATTTGTGTGTGTATGTGCATGCGTCTGCGTGTTTGTGTGTGTGTATGCGTGTGTACAGTGTAAATGTGTTACAGTGGTTTTATGGCAGGCCAGTGCTATGTAAAAGGTCAAAGGAGTGGAAGCAGCTCAAGTGATGACATTTTATATGATGGTCTAAAGAAGATGAAGAGTTTCTCTATAGATTTCACAACCATCCTGCTCAGAGCCATGTTCACTTGATCATAGTAAGGAAAATAACTGTATAGAAGAGTGAATACCACATTCTTTCTCTCAGTCTCAGCCTCTCTCTCTCAATTCAATTCCATTCAAAGGGATTTATTGGCATGGGAAACATATGTTTACATTGCCAAAACAAGTGAAATAGATAATAAACAAAAGTGAAATAAACAATACAAATGAACAGTAGACATTACACTCACAGAAGTTCCAAATAATAGAGACATTTCAAATGTCATATTATGGGTATATACCCATACCCGTAACGATGTGCAAATAGTTAAAGTACAAAAGGGGAAATAAATAAACATAAATATGGGTTGAATTTACAATGGTGTTTGTTTTTCACAGGTTGCCCTTTTCTTGGGGCAGCAGGTCACAAATCTTGCTGCTGGGATGGCACACAGGTATTTCCCTTCTCTCTCTCTCGCTCGCTCACTCGCTCTCTCTCTCTCTCTCTCTCTCTCTCTCTACTCTAGGGCAGTCATGCACACTGATAAGATTAGGCAGCGTCTGCGTTAATTACTCGCTTCTCCTCTCTTACTCTCTCTCCCTGAGTGTACTTTACTTTTCACTCTTTTGTCTGACAAATTGTTCCTCCTCTCCCGCTGTCCTTTGGGTTCCGTGGCTCCCAGAGATGAGGCTCTGCTGGGGGTACAACACTCCCGACCCCTTCCTGGCCCCTACTGGCCCCCAGCCTGGTGCCTTTACTGGGAAACCAGCAGGGTGGTGCTCACACAATAGACAGACAGCAGCCTTTCTCAGCTGACCTATCATAGAATTTAGTTTCAGATTAGTTGTTTGTATTTGCACTTGGTGTGGCAAAAACTGTGTGGATCTGTTATTTCTGCATGTAACATGCTCAGTGTATACAACTGGGAGTCCACTTAAACTGGTTTCCTTATTGCCAATATGACTGTGACACTTAATAACAATGCAAATTCTTTCCTTTATGGATTCTGAGTTCCTTGTAGAATGATCCTTTCAGCCATCCTTAGGTTGCCATGGTAGCAGATGTTCTGTCTGGGGTTTATGGGTATTGATTGGCTGGAACTCAAGTCTGGAACTCATACAGCCTCACAGCTGTATGCTAATGAGGAGAGAGATTACAGCCAATCAGCGACACCTGGCCCTCTGTGCCTGGCGGTAAGGAGATTATCATATAGTGTGTGTCTGATTATGAAAAATATGCTTTGTGTTGGGTTTTATACTGGTGTTGAAGATGACAGGCTACATGATTGTAGTTGTTAGTCAGACTTTGGGATATGAATGCTTTGTGTTGTCGTTCGTTACTGGTTTATATCTGAAAAATAGAACTGCTTCACTGTTGATACAGACATCAACTCCACCCTGCTGTAGAAGTTTAAAGCTGGTATTCTATAAGAGATGCTGTTACTCAAGCTGTAGAGACGTTCTGGTTTTCAGTACTGGTCAGCCCCTTCAACCAAGTCAAGAAGTCTAATCAAGCTCTGACAACTCTTTTCTAGCTTACCGTTATTTTACGTGCAGGGCCTCGGTGAAAAACCTCCTGCAGGGCCCAGGCCACATCACTCGCAATGACTGAACTGTCCCCCTCTGTTTAGGACCTGGCCTTCTCCGTCTCCATGACTACCCTACCATAGTTTATCACCTGCAGCTAATGCCTAGGGCCGATGTCATAGCGCTACAGTCACAAACCAACTGCCATAACGGTCTCTCTCTCTCTCTCTCTCTCTCTCTCTCTCTCTCTCTCTCTCTCTCTCTCTCTCTCTCTCTTTCTCTTTCTCTTTCTCTTTCTCTCTCTCTCTCTTTCTCTTTCTCTTTCTCTTTCTCTCTCTCTTTCTCTTCCCCCCCCCCTCCCCTCTTGGCCCACTACCTTCTGCTAAAGATAGGCTGTCATCTTCCAGTCTAGTGTTAGATGACTCATTCAAACGGAATAGTATTTCAGTATGAGTGATGTCCAACTGTAAACCAGGTTCTACTAGTTCTGCTCCTTTCACATTGACGAGAGTTAAGGAGATTCTCCAGACACATTACTGTCATAATAGGAGGCGCATCCAATAGCTAAGCTTCCCCTAAAGTAAATTAAATTGAACTTGTTAAAATGACAATTACTCCTGTCTATAATTTTTTTTATACAATCCATAAAATCACTACACCAGAGAGCATGATTTATCCACAGAGGATCATTAGATTCTTTTAATAAATAGCTGTGGATTGTTTTAAAGGACAGCACATAACCTATAATCGGGAAGTGCACAATTCGGGAAGCACACAGTCGGGAAACGCGCAAATAGCTGATTGTTGATTTGTGACTGTCAGTATAAAGCGTCTAAAATAGGCAACTCTAACCTGTCTTTAGTTAGGCACATGAAAATGTGCAACTCCCAATAGGCTATTGAGCGAACAGTTGCCTATCCTATTGGCTCTATAGCAGAGAGCATCGGCTATATCCCTGTTGAGTTTACATATTCACTGTCTTTATCATTCGGTGAGTCCATGCTCCTGGAAAGTTTTTGTAGGACAATCATTTCCTCCTCCAGCTAGATTTGTCTCCTCTTTTCATAGGCCTTGATTTGATGGTTCCAATCAAGATAAGGGTTTTTTTTTTTTTTCATTTTTTTTTTCACCTTTATTTAACCAGGTAGGCTAGTTGAGAACAAGTTCTCATTTGCAACTGCGACCTGGCCAAGATAAAGCATAGCAGTGTGAACAGACAACAACACAGAGTTACACATGGAGTAAACAATAAACAAGTCAATAACATGGTAGAAAAAAAAGAGAATCTATATACAATGTGTGCAAAAGGCATGAGGTAGGCAATAAATCGAATAAATACAATTTAGCAGATTAACACTGGAGTGATAAATCATCAGATGATCATGTGCAAGAAGAGATACTGGTGTGCAAAAGAGCAGAAAAGTAAATAAATAAAAGCAGTATGGAGGGTGAGGTAGGTAAATTGGGTGGGTAGTTTACAGATGGACTATGTACAGCTGCAGCGATCGGTAAGCTGCTCGGATAGCAGATTTTTAAAGTTGTTGAGGTAGATTAAAGTCTCCAACTTCAGAGATTTTTGCAATTCGTTCCAGTCGCAGGCAGCAGAGAACTGGAAGGAAAGGCGTCCAAATGAGGTTTTGGCTTTAGGGATGATCAGTGAGATACACCTGCTGGAGCGCGTGCTACGGGTGGGTGTAGCCATCGTGACCAGTGAACTGAGATAAGGCGGCACTTTACCTAGCATAGCCTTGTAGATGACCTGGAGCCAGTGGGTCTGACGACGAACATGTAGCGAGGGCCAGCCGACTAGGGCATACAGGTCGCAGTGGTGGGTCGTATAAGGTGCTTTAGTAACAAAACGGATGGCACTGTGATAAACTGCATCCAGTTTGCTGAGTAGAGTATTGGAAGCTATTTTGTAGATGACATCGCCGAAGTCGAGGATCGGTAGGATAGTCAGTTTTACTAGGGTAAGTTTGGCGGCGTGAGTGAAGGAGGCTTTGTTGCGGAATAGAAAGCCGACTAGATTTGATTTTGGATTGGAGATGTTTGATATGAGTCTGGAAGGAGAGTTTGCAGTCTAGCCAGACACCTAGGTACTTATAGATGTCCACATATTCTAGGTCGGAACCGTCCAGGGTGGTGATGCTAGTCGGGCGTGCGGGTGCAGGCAGCGAACGGTTGAAAAGCATGTATTTGGTTTTACTAGCGTTTAAGAGCAGTTGGAGGCCACGGAAGGAGTGTTGTATGGCATTGAAGCTCGTTTGGAGGTTAGATAGCACAGTGTCCAAGGAAGGGCCGGAAGTATACAGAATGGTGTCGTCTGCGTAGAGGTGGATCGGGGAATCGCCCGCAGCAAGAGCAACATCATTGATGTATACAGAGAAAAGAGTCGGCCCGAGAATTGAACCCTGTGATACCCCCATGGAGACTGCCAGAGGACCGGACAACATGCCCTCCGATTTGACACACTGAACTCTGTCTGCAAAGTAGTTGGTGAACCAGGCAAGGCAGTCATTAGAAAAACCGAGGCCACTGAGTCTGCCGATAAGAATATGGTGATTGACAGAGTCGAAAGCCTTGGCCAGGTCGATGAAGACGGCTGCACAGTAATGTCTTTTATCGATGGCGGTTATGACATCGTTTAGTACCTTGAGCGTGGCTGAGGTGCACCCGTGACCGGCTCGGAAACCGGATTGCACAGCGGAGAAGGTACGGTGGGATTCGAGATGGTCAGTTATCTGTTTGTTGACTTGGCTTTCGAAGACCTTAGATAGGCAGGGCAGGATGGATATAGGTCTGTAACAGTTTGGGTCCAGGGTGTCTCCCCCTTTGAAGAGGGGGATGACCGCGGCAGCTTTCCAATCCTTGGGGATCTCAGATGATACGAAGGAGAGGTTGAACAGGCTGGTAAAAGGGGGTGCGACAATGGCGGCGGACAGTTTCAGAAATAGGGGGTCCAGATTGTCAAGCCCAGCTGATTTGTATGGGTCCAGGTTTTCCAGCTCTTTCAGAACATCTGCTATCTGGATATGGGTAAAGGAGAAGCTGGGGAGGCTTGGGCGAGTAGCAGCGGGGGGGGGGGGGGGGGGGGGTGGGGCTGTTGGCCAAGGTTGGAGTCGCCAGGAGGAAGGCATGGCCAGCCATTGAGAAATGTTTGTTGAAGTTTTCGATTATCACGGACTTATCAGTGGTGACCGTGTTACCTAGCCTCAGTGCAGTGGGCAGCTGGGAGGAGGTGCTCTTGTTTTCCATGGACTTTACAGTATCCCAGAACTTTTTGGAGTTAGAGCTACAGGATGCAAATTTCTGCTTGAAAAAGCTGGCCTTTGCTTTCCTGACTGACTGCGTGTATTGGTTCCTGACTTCCCTGAACAGTTGCATATCGCGGGGGCTCTTTGATGCTATTGCAGTTCGCCACAGGATGTTTTTGTGCTGGTCGAGGGCAGTCAGGTCTGGAGTGAACCAAGGGCTATATCTGTTCTTGGTTCTGCATTTTTTGAACGGAGCATGCTTGTCTAATATGGTGAGGAAGTAACTTTTAAAGAATGACCAGGCATCCTCAACTGACGGGATGAGGTCAATATCCTTCCAGGGTACCCGGGCCAGGTCGATTAGAAAGGCCTGCTCGCAGAAGTGTTTTAGGGAGCGTTTGGCAGTGATGAGGGGTGGTCGTTTGACCGCGGACCCGTGGCGGATACAGGCAATGAGGCAGTGATCGCTGAGATCTTGATTGAAGACAGCAGAGGTGTATTTGGAGGGCAAGTTGGTCAGGATAATGTCTATTAGGGTGCCCATGTTTACGGATTTAGGGTTGTACCTGGTGGGTTCCTTGATGATTTGTGTGAGATTGAGGGCATCAAGCTTAGATTGTAGGACTGCCGGGGTGTTAAGCATATCCCAGTTTAGGTCACCTAACAGAACAAACTCTGAAGCTAGATGGGGAGCGATCAATTCACAGATGGTGTCCAGGGCACAGCTGGGAGCTGAGGGGGGTCGGTAGCAGGCGGCAACAGTGAGAGACTTATTTCTGGAGAGATTAATTTTTAAAATTAGAAGTTCGAACTGTTTGGGCATAGACCTGGAAAGTATGACAGAACTTTGCAGGCTATTTTTGCAGTAGATTGCAACTCTTCCCCCTTTGGCAGTTCTATCTTGACGGAAAGTGTTATAGTTGGGTATGGAAATCTCAGAATTTTTGGTGGCCTTCCTAAGCCAGGATTCGGACACGGCAAGGACATCAGGGTTGGCAGAGTGTGCTAAAGCGGTGAGTAAGGCAAACTTAGGGAGGAGGTTTCTGATGTTGACATGCATGAGGCCAAGGCTTTTTCGATCACAGAAGTCAACAAATGAGGGTGACTGGGGACATGCAGGGCCTGGGTTTACCTCCACATCACCCGAGGAACAGTAGTAGGATGAGGGTGCGGCTAAAGGCTATCAAAACTGGTCGCTTAGAGCGTTGGGGACAAGGAATAAAAGGAGCAGATTTATGGGCGTGGTAGAATAGATTCTGGGCATAATGTGCAGACCAGGGTATGGTGGGGCACGGGTACAGCGGAGGCAAGCCCAGGCACTGGGTGATGATAAGAGAGGTTGTATCTCTGGACATGCTGGTCTCAATGGGTGAGGTCACCGCATGTGTGGGGGGTGGGACAAAGGAGGTATCAGAGGTACGGAGAGTGGAACTATGGGGTCCATTGCAAACGAAAACAATGATAACTAGCCTGAACAACAGTATGCAAGGCATATTGATATTTGAGAGAGACATACAATAAGGCATAACGTGATTGCAGGTCTTGATTGGGAGAGCTAGCTAAAACAACAGGTGAGATAACAGCAGCTAGTCAGCTAACACAGCAACAGCAGGTAAAAATGGTGACGACTAGGCAGAGAGGGTCGGATTAACTACACACAGATCCTGAGTTAAAGCACAGAGCCGACAGATAAAACACAAATAAACAGAATGGAGTACCGTGAATTAATGGACAGTCAAGCAGGCATCAGCTATGTAGCCAAGTGATCATAGTGTCCAGGGGGCAGCCGTAGATGGAGCAGGGAGGCCTCCACTAAGCTAGCACGCGGCGTTTAAAGTTAGTAGCCCGGGGGGTGGTCTGCTCAGACGGAGGGGGTCTGCTCAGACGGAGGCCGGTTGAGGGCACAGCGGATGGGGTATTCGTCTGCAGACCAGACGTGGTCATGTCGACAGAGAATCCAAGCCGGATGGCGATGGCGAAAGAGAGGTTGTGAATTGTAGAATTGTGTTTGCTAACTGGTGCTAGCTTCGTGGCAGTGGCGCTAGCTGCGCTAGCTGCAAGCTAGCTGTGAGGATCAGAAGTAGTGGCTCAGGGATTACGGCAGGAATCCGGCGTTGTTGTCGAGAGACAGTTTGATGCTGGTAAATTGGTGAGTAATATCCAGGCTAATAACAGGGCTGGTGTCTGTGCAGAAGGTAAAAGCTGCTAGCAGCGGCAAAAAAATTGCTAAATTAGCTTGTAGCTGATTAGCTGGTTAGCTACTGGGGGTTCTTGAAAGTGTTCCAAAGTTAAAAAATAATAGCGATTCCGTATCACATTGGGTGAGGTAGGTTACCGGAAGGTATAATCGAATTAAAAATCGAAAAGAGATAGAAAAAAAATGTTAAAATATATACAGGAAATACGAAAAAATACAAACGTACACGAGAGGACTAAAGAAACACGTCTACACTGCTACACTGCTACGCCATCTTGGATATGATGATTACTGGATTTCTGACCCTAAGTTGTTGTTTTTCGTATGCTCATGTTCCGTAATGCCTGTATCATACCTTGTTTGAAGAAGTCTGTTACAGATGTGGAAAGGGCCTATGGTATTGATCTCAGTTTGTCAGTGTCAGCAGATTAGCTTACTCTGTCCTTTTTGTGCTATTGAAGATTCTGCTTTTGGCTTCAGTCATGGAGAGTAAAATGGGTTGAATTGCATGAAATGTCCTTATAAAAAGGGCATATTTTTTTCAGCCTTTTCTAGCTGGGGCTGAGCTCTGGATGTGTGCAAAGAAAAGAGAAGAGAAACAGAGCGGTCTTTTTTTACGAACAGTGAGTCAGTAATATTATTAGCATAACTTATGACTATCCAATCTACTCATCACATTAGGAATAGTAGACTATCTTACATAAGTCTGAAAATGTGATGATAGATGCATGCAATACTTAATCATGAAGGTGATAATCTTAGATTTTTTTGTTGTTGCTTTCCCTAATTTGAAACTCACGCGCTGCCTATTACTGTAACTTGCAAATGTCTCACGTCTCGTCCAACAGCTGCCCACCTCGTAGCAGGGCAGTTTAGTGTAAACGGAATTGTCTCATTCAGCCCAGCACTCCTCTGTATGAATGTAATAGCAGAGCAATGTTTTTCAAACAGCTGAAATGTATAGACATTTTCCTAATATTTGAGACTTGTTTTATTGTTTTTATATTAAATTGCAGTTGGTGACTAGCGCTATGACGTCGGCACTAGGCCCTAGCTGCAGGTGATAAACTATGGTAGGGTAGTCATGGAGACGGAGAAAGCCAGGTTGTAACGGCTTTCTTCCTGGGATGAAGGAGAGGACCAAAATGCAGCGCAGTTAGTGTTCAACATGTTTAATATAACGATAAATGATGAACATTAACAAATAACAAAATAACAAACGTGAAAGCCGAGACAGTCCTATCTGGTGCAGAACACAAACACAGAGACAGGAAACAACCACCCACAATCCCCAACACAAAACAAGCCACCTATATATGATTCTCAATCAGGGACAACGATTGACAGCTGTCTCTGATTGAGAACCATATTAGGCTGAACACAGAAACAGACGAACTGGACACACAACATAGAATTCCCACCCAGCTCACGTCCTGACCAACACTAAACAAGCAAAACACATAAGAACTCTGGTCAGGACGTTACACAGGTCCTAAACAGAGGGGGATAGTTCAGTCATTGTGAGTGAGTGGCCTGGGCCCTGCAGGAGGTTTTGTGTAGTTTCACATAGTAAATATGTTTCTATTGATTTCCATTGATTATGTCTAATCAATCCAAATGTAAATTCACATAGTGCAATAAAATAACCCCTAAGAGCTAGTGTTTAGAAAGTGTTTTTGAATAAGGCCCACTGTTTCCACTCATATTGACTGGAGACCTAAAGCCCTGATCTCTGGTCTCTGTGTATAGGCCAGAGTAATGGTGTGTACCATGTCTCTCTCTGTGTATAATTTAGGGTAATGGTGTGTACCAGGCTCTCTCTGTGTATAGGCCAGAGTAATGGTGTGTACCATGTCTCTCTCTGTGTATAGTTTAGGGTAATGGTGTGTACCAGGCTCTCTCTGTGTATAGGCCAGGGTAATGATGTGTATCATCTCTCTCTGTATATAGACAAGGGTAATGGTGTGTATCATCTCTCTCTGTATATAGACCAGGGTAATGGTGTGTACCAGGCTCTCTCTGTATATAGGCCAGGGTAATGATGTGTATCATCTCTCTCTGTATATAGGCCAGGGTAATGGTGTGTATCATCCCTCTCTGTGTATAGGCCAGAGTAATGGTGTGTATCAGGTCTCTCTGTGTGTAGGCCAGGGTAATGGTATGTAGCAGGTCTCTCTGTGTATAGGCCAGAGTAATGGTGTGTATCAGGTCTCTCTGTGTGTAGGCCAGGGTAATGGGGTGTACCAGGCCTCTCTGTATATAGGCCAGGTTAATGGGGTGTACTAGGCTCTCTCTGTGTACAGGTCAGAGTAATGGTGTGTACCAGGCTCTTTCTGTGTAATGTATGTAATGTATAGGGTTATCTTAATGGTGTGTGCAGCTGTGAATGGATTTGTAGTTGAGAGAAAGAGTCTCCAGGGTTGGCTGCTGCTCCTGCTGCTCCAGGCGACTGGAGAGCACTCACACTGGACCGGACAGGGGCGAGATATAGCGTTATAATACCAGAGGACTAGAGACACACACACACATACACACGTACACTTACATGCACTCACACATGACCATGCCTAATATGATTCAATAAAATTAGTTTTTATTGTCTCTAATTCTTCATGTCAGACTGCCCAAGGACAAACTGGGAGATTTTAAGAGACAGACAATGCTGCACAGACAGAGACAGATGCAGTCTGATTGTTAGCAATGGCCATAAGTCTAGTTAAACCCACATAAAACACCACTGTGTCCCAAGGCCCCTAGAACTCATATCCCTCTCACTCATATGTTTAGCTGGAATTTGCCAAAGCAGTTATCTCACCACCACACTGCCTCTCCTCTCCTAATCAGCAGATGTATCCTGTTTGATGAAATCTCAGGTGTTGTACGGGCAGCTGGACACTGACACACTTTCAGTAAGTAAACAAACACTGAAAGAACTGACACAGTTTCAGCTTCACCTCCAGCTCACCTCCCTCCCTCCCTTTTCCATTGTCTTTAAACCTGGTCTACTTATGTCAGGGAGGCTTCTTGGGAGGCTACATTAGTTCAGTGGGCCGGCCTGTTGGCTGGCTCAAAGATATACTACATGACCAAAAGTACATGGACACCTGTTCGTCAAACATTTAATTCCAAAATCAATCATGTGCATTAATATGGAGTTAGTACCCCTTTTGCTGCTATAACAACCTCGAAGGCTTTCCACTAGATGTTGGAACATTGTTGCGGGGACTTGCTTCGATTCAGCCACAAGAGCATTAGTGAGGTTGGGCACTGATATTAGTCCTCGCTCGCAGTCGGCGTTCCAGTTCATCTCGAAGGTGTCCGATGGGGTTGGGGTCTGGGCTCTGTGCAGGCCAGTCAATTTCTTTCACACTGATCTCGACAAACAATTTCTGTATCGACTTCGCTTTGTGCACGGGGGCATTATCATGCTGAAACAGGAAAGGGCCTTCCGCAAACTGTTGCCACAAAGTTGGAAGCACAGAATCATCTAGAATGTCAATGTATGCTGTAGAGTGAAGATTTCCCTTCACTGGAACTAAAGGGCCCGAACCGTGAAAAACAGCCCCAGACCATTATTCCTCCTCCACCAAACTTTACAGTTGGCACTATGCATTCGGGCAGGTAGCGTTTTCCGGCATCCGCCAAACCCAGATTTGTCCATCGAACTGTCACATGGTGAAGCGTGATTCATCACTCCAAAGAACGCGTTTCCTCTGCTCCAGAGTCCAATGGCGGGGAGCTTTACACCACTCCAGCCTACGCTTGGCATTGCGCATGGTGATCTTAGGCTTGCGTGTGTCTGCTCGGCCATGGAAACCCATTTCATGAAGCTCCAAACAAACAGTTGTTGTTGCAACCGAGGACAGACAATTTTTACGAGCTGTGCGCTTCAGCACTCGGCAGTCCCGTTCTGTGAGCTTGTGTGGCCTACCACTTTGCGGCTGAGCCATTGTTGCTCCTAGACATTTCCACTTCACAATAAAAGAACTTACAGTTTACCAGGGCAGCTCTAGCAAGGAAGAAATTTGGCAAACTGACTTGTTGGAAAGGTGACATCGTATGACGGTACTGTCTATGGAGATTGCATGGCTGTGTGCTAGATTTTATACACCTCTCAGCAACGGGTGTGGCTGAAATAGCCAAATCAACTAATTTGAAGGGGTGTCCACATACTTTTGGTGATGTAGTGTATCTGCAACCTCAGACTGTGTGTGTGCATGCTGCTATCTGCAGCCATCAGAAGTGCTTACATATTGCCTCAGGTAATAGAGTGCTGCTGTTCCCTGTCTGAGTAAGGAGGACTATCTCTGTCTTGTTATCTCTCACTCTGTCTGGTTCTAATCGCCTCTTCTGTTACTAAGGGGTTTTACACAGGCTTCTTCACAATGCTTGCTGCTTGCATATGGTTGCCTCTTCCTCAAGGAGGCTGGTCTTGAGACAGGGTGTTTGTTTGCGTAGGGTTACCTTTAGAGATGGAAGACTCATGTGCTTGTATGCTGCAGTTATCCAGGCTGATTGCAGAAGATAAGGGATCTGTGTTTGCTGTCATTAGAGAAAGTGAGAGAAGATAGAGGGAGGATAGAGAAAGAATAGAGAGAAGCATGAGAAGGAGAGAGAAAGAATAAAGAGAGAGAGAAAGCAGCGAGGGAAAGTAGAGAGGGAAAGGAAGAAGGTAGAGGGGCTTAAAAATGCAGAGAGGTAGTGAAAGAGGGGTCGGAGGGGGAGGGAGATGCTTTGTCTCACAATTATCCTGCACAGCCGAGGGGCGGCAGTGAACGTCAGACATCTGTGATCCATCTCCCAGAGTTCCCAGTCTGGAACCTTACACTCTGGTGTTCTCACCCTCCTACCTTCACTCGCTCTCGTCTTTTCTCTCTCAGCCTCCACCCTTCACTGCCGTCGCCTTTTCTCTCTCAGCCTCCACCTGCCCTCGCCTTTTCTCTCTCAGCCTCCACCCTCCACCTGCCCTCGCCTTTTCTCTCTCAGCCTCCTCCCTCCACCTGCTCTCGCCTTTTCTCTCTCAGCCTCCCACCCTCCCCCGCCCTCGCCTTTTCTCTCTCAGCCTCCTCCCTTCACCTGCCCTCGCCTTTTCTCTCTCAGCCTCCTCCCTCCACCTGCCCTCGCCTTTTCTCTCTCAGCCTCCTCTCTCCACCCGCCCTCGCCTTTTGTCTCTCAGCCTCCAGCCTCCACCCTCCCCCGCCCTCGCCTTTTCTCTCTCAGCCTCCTCCCTCCAACCCACCCTCACCTTTTCCCTATCCCCCGTCCTCCCTCACCCTCCACCCACCCTCACCTTTTTCACTCTCGCTTTCTGTCTCCTGCTCGTCTGGCTCTGTCTCTCTATCTCCCTCAGCCCTCCTTTTATCTCTCCCTCTTCCTCTCTTCCAGCCCTCTCCATATCTCTGCTTTCCCTCTAGTCTCTATGGGTTTGTAAAGAAAGGATTTTAGTGGCAGGCAGTTAGCTGTCGCCCCTCTCTGTAAACACTGTGTGATCCTCTGCTCTGTAGACAGACATTACAGGCTCCATTATAGCCTTGTTATTGTAAAGTCATCAGATTCCTGGAGGAAAATGGCCTGTGTTACTGAAGGGGGAGGCTAGGAGTGGCTTCTATACTGCTGAGAAGTATTTAATTCCTTCTGTAAAATAGAAACTGATCACAGTCAATACTCAGGAAGGACAGAAATAGGATTGGTCTGGACCAGGAAGGAAGAGAGGAAGGAGAACATGTTTCTGGTCCAAAAGCGGATGTCTTCTCCTGGCCGAGGTCCAGACCAGGAGTATTAACCTCCCACCCATTGTTACCAGACTGTTATTAGCCGTGTGTGTGTGTGTTTGTGTGTGTGTGTGTGTGTGTGTGTGTGCGTGTGTGTGTGCGTGTGTGTGTGCGTGTGTGTGTGTGTGTGTGTGTGTGTGTGTGTGTGTGTGTGTGTGTGTGTGTGTGTGTGTGTGTGTGTGTGTGTGTGTGTGTGTGTGTGTGTGTGTGTGTGTGTGTGTGACCTACATATCTCACCAGTCTCTATTAGAGGTCGACCGATTTATGATTTTTCAACGCCAATACCAATTATCCGGCCAATTTAAAAAAATGTATTTGTAATAATGACCAAAAAAAGCCGATACCGATTGATCGGCCAATTTTTTTTAAATGTATTTGTAGTAATGACAATCACAACAATACTGAATGAACACTTTTCTTTTACCTTCTTATGGCTGAAGGGGCAGTATTGAGTAGCTTGGATGAAAGGTGCACAGAGGTGCCCATATTAAACTGCCTGCTCCTCAGTCCCAGTTGCTAATATATGCATATTATTATTCATATTGGATAGAAAACACTCAGAAGTTTCTACAACTGTTTGAATGATGTCTGTGAGTATAACAGAACTCATATGGCAGGCAAAAACCTGAGAGAAAATCGAAACAGGAAGTGGGAATTATGAGGCTGGTTGATTTTCAACCAAGATCCTATTGAAATCACAGCGATATATGGATGAGTTTGCACTTCCTACGGCTTCCACTCGATGTCAACAGTCTGTAGAACTTTGTCTGATGCCTCTACTGTGAAGGGGGCCCGAATGAGAGGGGAATTAGTCAGGTCTGCCATGACCTGACCATGCTCTAACCATGCACGTTCACATGAGAGGGAGCTCTGTTCCATCGCTCATCTGAAGTCAATGTAATTCTCTGGTTGGAACATTATTCAAGATTTATGTTAAAAACATTCTAAAGATTAATTAAATACATGGTTTGACATGTTTCTACTGACTGTTACGGAACTTTTGGACATTTCGTCAGCTTTTAGTGAACGCGCTTCGTGACTTTGGATTTGCTTACCAAATGCGCTAACAAAAGTAGCTATTTGGACATAAATGATGGACATTACCGAACAAAACAAACATTTATTGTGGAAGTGGGAGTCCTGGGAGTGCATTCCAACGAAGATCAGCAAAGGTAAGTGAAGATTTATAATGCTTTTTATGAGTTTTGTTGACTGCATAATTTGGCGGGTAACTGTATGGCTTGCTTTTGTGGCTGAACGCTGTTTTCAAATTATTGAATATTGTGTTTTGCCGTAAAGCTTTTTGAAATCTGACACAGCGGTTGCATTAAGAACAAGTGTATTTTTAATTCTATGTAAAACATGTATCTTTCATCAAAGTTTACGATGAGTATTTATGTTACGTGGCTCTCTGCAATTTCTCTGGATATTTTGGAGGCATTTCTGAACATGGCGCCAATGTAAACTGAGGTTTTTGTATATAAATATTAACTTTATCGAACAAAACATATATGTATTGTGTAACATGAAGTCCTATGAGTGTCATCTGATGAAGATCATCAAAGGTTAGTGATTAATTCTATCTCTATTTCTGCTTTTTGTGACTCCTGTCTTTGGCTGGAAAAATGGCTGTGTTTGTCTGTGATTGTGCGGTGACCTAACATAATCGTTTGTGGTGCTTTCGCTGAAAAGCCTATTTGAAAACGGACACTTTGGTGGGATTAACAACAAGATTACCTTTAAAATGGTATGAGATACATGTATGTTTGAGGAATTTTAATTATGAGATTTCTGTTGTTTGAATTTGGCGCCCTGCACTTTCACTGGCTGTTGTCATATCGATCCCGTTACAGCCATTTTCAGCCATAGTTAATATAATACATCAATAAAATCAATTTAGCCTCAAATAAATAATGGAACATGTTCAATTTGGTTTAAATAATGCAAAAACAAAAGTGTTGGAGAAGAAAGTAAAAGTGCAATATGTGCCATGTAAAAAAGCTAACATTTAAGTTCCTTGCTCAGAACATGAGAACATATGAAAGCTGGTGGTTCCTTTTAACACGAGTCTTCTATATTCCCAGGTAAGAAGTTTTAGGTTGTAGTTATTATAGGAATTATAGGACTATTTCTCTCTATTATACCATTTGTATTTCATAAACCTTTGACTATTGGATGTTCTTATAGGCACTTTAGTGCCGGTGTAACAGTATAGCTTCTGTCCCTCTCCTCGCTCCTACCTGGGCTCAAACCAGGAACACATCGACAACAGCCACCCTCGAAGCATCGTTACCCATCGCTCCACAAAAGCCGCGGCCCTTGCAGAGCAAGGGGAACAACTACTCCAAGTCTCAGAGCAAGTGACGTCACCGATTGAAACGCTATTAGCGCGCACCCCACTAACTAGCTAGCAATTTCACATCGTTTACACCAGCCTAATCTCGGGAGTTGATAGGCTTGAAGTCATAAACAGCTCAATGCTTGAAGCACAGCGAAGAGCTGCTGTCAAACGCACAAAAGTGCTGTTTGAATGAATGCTTACGAGCCTGCTGCTGCCTACCATCGCTCAGTCAGACTGCTCTATCAAATATAAAATCATAGACTTAATTAAAACATAATAACACAAAGAAATACGAGCCTTTGGTCATTGATATGTTCGAATCCGGAAACTATCATTTCGAAAACAAAACGTTTATTCTTTCAGTGAAATACGGAACAGTTCCGTATTTTATCTAACGGGTGGCATCCCTAAGTCTAAATATTGCTGTTACATTGTACAACCTTCAATATTATGTCATAATTATGTACAATTCTGGCAAATTAATTATGGTCTTTGTTAGGAATAAATGGACTTCACACAGTTCGCAACGAGCCAGGCGGCCCAAACTGCTGCATATACCCTGACTGCTTGCACGGAACGCAAGAGAAGTGACACAATTTCCCTAATAATATGAAATTCATGTTAGCAGGCAATATTAACTAAATATGCAGGTTTAAAAATATATACTTGTGTATTGATTTTAAAGAAAGGCATTGATGTTTATGGTTAGGTTCATTGGTGCAAGGACAGTGCTTTTTTCGCAAAAGCGCTTGTTAAATCATCACCCGTTTGTCGAAGTAGGCTGTGATTCAATGAGAAATTAACAGGCAGCGCATCGATTATATGCAACGGAGGACACGCTAGATAAACTAGTAATATCATCAACCATGTGTAGTTAACTAGTGATTATGTTAAGATTGATTGTTTTTTATAAGATACCTGTAATGCTAGCTAGCAACTTACCTTTCCTTCTTGCTGCCCTCGCGTAACAGGTAACAGGCTCCTCGTGGAGTGCAATGTAAGGCAGGTGGTTAGAGCGTTGGACTAGTAACCGGAAGGTTGCAAAATCGAATCCCCGAGCTGATAAGGTAAAAATCTGTAGTTCTGCCCCTGAACAAGGCAGTTAACCCACCGTTCCTAGGCCGTCATTGAAAATAAGAATGTGTTCTTAACTGACTTGCCTAGTTAAATAAAGGTGTAAAAAATAAAATAAAAGGTGTCCAAAAATACAGATTTCCGATTGTTATGAAAACTTGAAATCGGCCCTAATTAATCGGCCATTCCGATTAATCGGTCGACCTCTAGTCTCTATGCTAAGTCTGTCAGAGAACACAGTAGTCTCTTTCTGACTCCCAGGCATCATAGATCCATCTTAAGTCTGTCTGAAAACAGACATCATGAAGTTATTATGAATCACCCCATTCCCACATTCACAGCACTCTTTAAATCAGCAGGCCAAATGTCTTCACCAGTGTGTGTGTGTGTGTGTGTGTGTGTGTGTGTGTGTGTGTGTGTGTGTGTGTGTGTGTGTGTGTGTGTGTGTGTGTGTGTGTGTGTGTGTGTGTGTGTGTGTGTGTGTGTGTGTGTCTTTGCGTACCTCTGCTGTTGTATTTTGCTCTGTTCTCCTGTCTTGGCTGCATGCAATCAGGAAACTCAGCTCATTCTCTGTTGGAACAATTAAGTCAACACAGCAGAACACTGATCAGAAGCCCCCAGTCATTGAGTTCATAATTATCTTCTCTTGTACTGGCCAATAGAGTAGTGTGCTGCTGGAAGTTGCTGTGTCTTTGTTACAGATGTGTTTCTGGTCAGGTATTTTACATCAGGCAGTACAGATGTAGGATCTTAATTTGATCACTCTTTTGTTGGTGAGAATTTTCCCACAAAACAGGAAATTCAAACTTGTAGTGTATTCAAGGTTTATAAAGGCTTTTAAAGTTAGTAAATTCTGCTTTAAAATGTCAGACTTGATTTGCCGTAACCAAAAATGTCTCAACTGGTATCTTTATCAGTCAGGAGAGGCCTTGATGTTAGGGAGTCAATCCACTACATAATTGCTCTTCTCATACACAGAGAGAACACTTCTTTCTATTCTAAGAAATGATGATATCCAACATCTTAAGAAAATATAATGATACGAAACATATTAAGAAAATATAATGACATACATGAAAATACAATGATATAAAACATGTTAAGATATAAGGCAGTGTTATAGGACAGTGAATTTTTTTAAACATACTTAACATGCTCGAGTCAATTAGTCAGTTTCCAACAAACCCCTACAAAAAATGTCCATTAATGATAATCCACATAATAATTCACATTTCCTGTTGTTGCAGGATTATTTTCCTGCTGTAGCAAGCTGGTTCCAAATGAACATCCTACATCTGTAGCTGGCCGAGCAGACAGACAGAGAGACAGGTCCTCATGGTTAGGTTGATGCTGTCCAGCCTTCTGTGCTGCTCCACAGCCTCTACTCTACTCAGCTATTAAAGTAATCACTGCAAGTTGACGTCATCTGTCTCTGTGAGTTCGTTGGTGGTCTGCGGGCAACACACACACACACACACACACACACACACACACACACACACACACACACACACACACACACACACACACACACACACACACACACACACACACACACACACACACGGTACATGCCAGCCAGCCACACACAGAAGTACAGTGCACGAATGCACGCATATATACAACTTACACACATACAATGTACACACACCTCAATAAAGACAGTGAGGAAATTAGAGAGTGTTTGTTTAATCATTGAGTTGTGTGTATTGCCTAAGGTTGGTTTTGCACACCTTGTATTTTACGGCTGGTGTTCTGTCTTAATGGCCAAAGTTCCAAAGCAGTGAAGTGAAGGCGTGAGTGTCATCAGGAGAACTGGGTTTATTTTGCAGAGGCAACTAAGTGCTCTTGGATGTGATGATGACATTTTAAAGGGACAGAGTTCGATCTCCCTCTCACAACCGGTTTGTTCCTCTGTTTTTGCTGCTCGGTTGAGACTGTAACTTAGTGACAGTATAGGCGGCAGGTAGACTAGCGGTTAGAGAGGTGAGCAGGTAGACTAGCGGTTAGAAAGGTGAGCCAGCAACTGGAGTGTTGCCAGTTCGAATCCTGGGTCCTACTGGAAAAATCTGTTGGCAAAGGTTGCTGGTATCAAATTCCAGATGTCATTGCCTGCTGTTGTGTCCCTGAACAAGGCACTTAACCCCCCACAACAGCTCCCTGGGTTCCCAGTGTGGCAGCCCCCTGCACCTCTCCCAAACATGTATGTGTGTCTTTCGGAGGGGTTTGGTTAAAAGCGGAAATCAAATTTCGGTTGGACCCTGTGTGCAATTGACCAGTAATATTAAGTATATGTTTTCCTGTAGAGCAGTCCTAATATAAAGCACACATCCTGAGGTAGGAGCAAAGAGTGACATAGCCTCAGTCCCACTTTCTCTCTCTCTCTTGCTGAGGCAGATGGATAGTTCTGATACGAAAACGGAAACTGCAGCAGCACCACAAACCCAAAGGTTTTTCCTTTTCCTCTGATTGTCTCTTTGAAGAGCTCCTGGAAAGGCTTTCAAAGTCTCTGGTCTCTGGTCTTCATGCTGGTCTCCAAACAAAATGTGTGTTAAATGTAGAAAAGCTGGTCTGCAGAGTGGAAACAAAATGCAACAGAACTGACCAGGGATTGCTTGGTTATTATTCTGCAGAAATATAATTGGTTGTGTTTGTCGTCTCTGCATTTCTCTTATATACAGTGTATACCTGTCTGTGCTTGTGTGTGGAAGTGTGGCTTAACATGCTAACTTAATGTGACTGTCCCATCAATGTCTGCAGGTGTTTCTCATAGAGTGGAGTCAGAATAATCAAATCAAACTTTATTTAAAGAGCATTTCACAAATATCGCAAATAGCAACACATTTTTCACAACCCCTAAAGGTTTCATGTGTTAAAACTTCCTATGGCTGGGTGGCAGTATTGAGTAGCTTGGATGAAAAGGTGCCCAGAGTAAACTGCCTGCTACTCAGGCTCGGAGGCTAAGATATGCATATCATTACTAGATGTGGATACAATCTGAAGTTTCTAAAACTGTTTGAATGATGTCTGTGAGTATAACAGAACTTATATGGCAGGCAAAAACCTGAGAAAAAATCCAACCAGGAAGTGGGAAATCTGAGGTTTGTAGGTTTGCCTATCCAATATAGAGTGGGATATTGGTCATTTTGCACATCCTAAGGCTTCCACTAGATGTCAACAGTCTTTAGAACCTTGTTTGATGCTTCTACTGTGACGAATGAGGGAAGGAGAGCTCTTTGAGTCAGGTCTCTGGCACGAGCTGAACATGCTCGCTTACGTGAGAGCGACCTGCTTTCCATCGCATTTCTGAAGACACTGCCTGATGTAAGAGGAATTCTCCAGTTGAAAGATTATTGAAGATTTATGTTAAAACATCCTAAAGATTGATTCTATACATCGTTTGACATGTTTCTACGATCTGTAATGGAATTGTTTGACTTTTCGTCTGACCTGCGCGTCATGAATGTGGATTACTGGACTGAACGCGTGAAAAAAAAGGTATTTGGACATAAATTATGAACTATATCGAACAAAACAAACATTTATTGTGGAACTGGGATTCCTGGGAGTGCATTCTGATGAAGATCATCAAAGGTAAGTGAATATTTATAATGCTATTTCTGACGTCTGTTGACTCCAAAAAATGGCGGACAGCTTTGTCTTATTTGGGCTCTGAGCGCTGTACTCAGATTATAGCATGGTGTGCTTTTTCCGTAAAGTTTTTTTGAAATCTGACACAGCGGTTGCATTAAGGAGAAGTTTATCTAAAGTTCCATGTTTAATACTTGTATCTTTTATCAATGTTTTTTTATGAGTATTTCTGTAAATTGATGTGGCTCTGCAAAATCACCGGATGTTTTGGAGGCAAAACATTACTGAACATAACGCGCCAATGTAAACTAAGATTTTTTTATATAAATATGAACTTTATCGAACAAAACATACATGTATTGTGTAACATGAAGTCCTATGAGTGTCATCTGATGAAGATCATCAAAGGTTAGTGATTAATTCTATCTATTTCTGATTTTTGTGACTCCTCTCTTTGGCTGGAAAAATGTCTGTGTTTTTCTGTGACTTGGCTCTGACCTAACATAATCGTTTGTGGTGCTTTCGCCGAAAAGCCTTTTTGAAATCGGACACTGTGGTGGGATTAACAATAAGTGTATCTTTAAAATGGTGTAAAATACTTGTATGTCTGAGGAATTTTAATTATGAGATTTCTGTTTTCAATTTGGCGCCCTGCACTTTCACTGGCTGTTGTCATATCCAGCCGTAAGAAGTTAAAGGGATACTTCGGGATTTTAGCAATGAGGCCATTCATCTACTTCCCCAGAGTTAGATGAACTCGTGGATACCATTTGTGACTCGTTTCAGGAAACTAGGCGTATGTCGCGCGTGCGTCACTACTTCACAGGAGAGGCATTTGAACGTAAATATCATTTTTAGACAGAAATGCCTTCTGGAACATGTAAACTTTCATGTGCCCAAATAACAAACTTGTATGCCATCTGTAAATACAAATAAAATTACGAGCCTTGTTGGTTTAGCCACGGAAAAAACAAGAACCTTCCCACTAGCCATGATAATGGATGGGCTGAGGTAATGGATGGGCTGGATATGCCGAGAGATGAGGTCGGATTGGGCTGCCAAGTAGCACACTTCTGTCTGTAACATGAGCTGGTCAGTATATGTAGATAATCCTTTCTAGTAGAACTGCAAAAGTGTTGCTCTCCACTTTCTGGAGAACCGAAGGCAACTAGGGCAACCGTGACAGAGAGGGAGAATCGTTCATCCATGTATACAGGTAAGAGAGTCTAGCTAGCTACATTTTCAGATATTATACATTTCAAATTTTGTCAGAAAGTCATTTTCATTGCAAGTTAACCTGTCTAGGATGAGAGTGCCGCTAGCGGCACTCCCCCCCCACCCCCACTGAAAAACCAGTGCCGCGAAATTCAAAAAAAATATTTTTTAAAAATATTTAACCTGTCTAGGATGAGAGTGCCGCTAGCGGCACTCCCCCCCCACCCCCACTGAAAAACCAGTGCCGCGAAATTCAAAAAAAATATTTTTTTTAAATATTTAACTTTCACACATTAAAGTCCAATACAGCTAATGAAAGACACAGATCTTGTGAATCCAGCCAACATGTCCGATTTTTAAAATGTTTTACAGGGAAGACACAATATGTAAAGATGTACATCTATTACCTAAAAACACATTAGCATAATCCACCATCTTTTATTTGTCCACCAACACCAGTAGCTATCACCAATTCGGCTAAACTAAGATATTTATAGCCCCTAACCAAGAAAAAAACTCATCAGATGACAGTCTGATAACATATTTATGGTATGGGATAGGTTTTGTTAGAAAAAAGTGCATATTTCAGGTAGATGGCATAGGTTACAATTGCACCCACCGTCACAAATGGAATAGAAAAACTACTTAGAGCAACGTGTTTACCTACTTACTAATCATCAAACATTTCGTAAAAATACACAGCATACACGAATCGAAAGACACAGATCCTGTGAATACAGACAATATTTCAGATTTTCTAAGTGTCTTACAGCGAAAACACAATAAATCGTTATATTAGCATAGCACATAGCACATAGCAGCCCAGCATTGATTCTAGCCAAAGTGAGCGATAAAAGTCAACATCGGCAAAATATATTAATTTTTTCACTAACCTTCTCAGAATTCTTCAGATGACACTCCTGTAACATGATATTACACAATCCATATAGAGTTTGATCGAAAATGTTTATATTTAGCCACCAAAATCATGGTTAGACAATGTGAAATGTAGCTCAGCTGGTCAGAAAATGTCCTTGCGCCACTTAGACAGTGATCTACTCTTATACATAAATACTCATAAACGTGACTAAAAAATATAGGGTGGACAGGGATTGATAGACAATTTAATTCTTAATACAATCGCGGAATTACATTTTTTAAATTATCCTTACTTTTCAATACAGTTTGCGCCAAGCGAAGCTACGTCAAAAAACATGGCGTCCTAAGCCACTAACATTTTTCGACAGAAACACGATTTATCATAATAAAAATGTCCTACTTTGAGCTGTTCTTCCATCAGTATCTTGGGCAAAGGATCCTTTCTTGGGTCCAATCGTCTTTTGGTGGAAAGCTGTCCTCTTGCCATGTGGAAATGCCAACTGCGTTCGGGATGAACTGGAAGCGTTCCCAGCAATTCACAGCGTTTCAGAAATAAATGTCCCAAAATCGCACTAAACGGATATAAATTGCTATAAAACGCTTTAAATTAACTACCTTATGATGTTTTTACCTCCCATAACGAGTAGAAACATGACCAGAGTAATATTACTCCCTCCACTAATGCTTGGAACAAGTGCGGGTCGATGTCCTCCACGCGCATTACGCAGCAAGAAAAGACTTGCTAGCTACAGGTTTTTTTAATTTATAGTGCCTGTGAACGCGCAATCGACCCCATTCAAATCGTCATCACGTAAAGGCATCCAGGGGAAGACGTAAGCAGTGTCCGTATAGTCATAGCAATAACAGTGCCCTTTTAACTGACTCCAGAACAGTGGCCAAAATTTCTGAAATCTGACTCCATGTCAGGGAAATTGCTGTAGAATGGGCTCTGTTCCACTTAGAGACAAAATTCCAACTCCTATAGAAACTATAGACTGTTTTCTATCCAATAATAATAATAATATGCATATTGTACGATCAAGAACTTTGTGGGAAGCCGTTTCAAAAATTACACGATTAGCATAAATAGTCACAACAGCGCCCCCATCCTCAACAGGTTAAAGCGTACTGTTAGCTAGCTAGCTAATGTTAGCTGGCTGGCTCACTAGATAACATTACGTGTATGATCTGTGTTGTAATATTATTCATATCTAAGAGCCGTTTGCATTGCTAGTTATAGCCTAATGTTAGCTAGCTAGCTAACATTGAACCTGGCTGGTTTGCTCCCTGCAGATTCATGCAGGGTAGTAACGTTATGAGTTGGGATTATGGTTCATTGTTTAGCTAGCTAGCTACATGTCTAAACAAAAGACTCCACTATGCAAGTAACCATTTCACTGTACCGTTTACACCTTCTGTATCCTGTGCATGTGACAAATAAACTTAGATTTTATTTGATAGAGTATGTGTTTACCAGAGACGGTAATGTGAAGAACAACATGACCTGCACCAAAGTCAAATCAGGATATAACGTTAGGCCAACGAGACAGTGTCCAAGTTCTAAAATTCTCTGGTAGAATGCCCTGCTTTTATTTCATCACACTCAGAACCGTAAGCTATTTTCTGTAAGTGGCTCGCCATTCACTTGTAAATAAGGATCTTGTTGTTTATTTTCCTGTAATAATGAATAAAAATGTGGCTAGCCAGATAACTTAACATTAGCTAGCTAGCTAACAAGCTACAAATGAACCAAAACATTGCTGAGAAAGTTGCTTTTAGTTACCCGGTTTGCTAGATTGACATACAGTACATTCATTTTCAAACGGGTCGATTTATTGGTGCTAAAATACACCAGTTACGCTATTTTGGACCACCAGGCTCCTGATGTCATACAGACTGTAGTTTTTGTGTTTATTCTTTTTCATAAAGAGTTTGATTTCGGACGACCATAGAATGGTCATGATGTCACTGCGACAACTGTCGATAGACGTTGTATAAACCAGCCTTTAGTCTTGAAATCTTTGGTGGTTTAGTACATGGCCTCACATGTGAATCCTTAAAGAGATGGGCGGGGCTAAGGTTTAAGAGGGTGTGAACGATACTGAATGGGTGTAGACAAAGAAGAGCTCTCCAGTAGGTGTACCAAAACATTCAAGGTCCATTTTCTCAAAAGTTGGGTTACAAAATAGAATTACTTTCCCATTGTTCCTCAACTGTAGTGTATGATATACAATTTTCTAGCTTTGAGTCTCGACTTTTATCTAATGTAAAACATTTATCAAATTTTGATAAATCGAGCCGGTCCGTCACATTTTTATGTCTCTGTGTCCAATATGAAAGAAGTTAGAGGTAGTTTCGCGAGCCAATGCTAACTAGCGTAAGCGCAATTTCTGCTAGGAGATACCCATAGACTTCCAGTCATTGCGATAAGTAGATAAACATTCTTTACAGTTTATGTACAGTACCAGTCGAAAGTTTGGACACACCTACTCATTACAGAGTTTTTCTTTATTTTTACTATTTTTACATTGTAGAATAATAGTGAAGACATCAAAACTATGAAATAAAACACATGAAATCATGTAGTACCAAAAAAACCAAATCAAAACATATTTTATATTTGAGATTCTTCAAAGTAGCCACCCTTTGCCTTGATGACAGCTTTGCACACTCTTGAAATTCTCTCAACCAGCTTCATGAGGTAGTCACCTGGAATGCATTTCAATTAACAATTGTGCCTTGTAAAAAGTTAATTTGTGGAATATCTTTCCTTCTTGATGCGTTTGAGCCAATCAGTTGTGTTGTGACAAGGTAGGGGTGGTATACAGAAGATAGCCCAATTGGTAAAAGACCAAGTCCATATTATGGAAAGAACAGCTCGAATAAGCAAAGCGAAATGACAGTCCATCATTACTTTAAGACTTGAAGTTCAATCAATCTGGAACATTTCAAGAACTTCAAGTGCAGTCTGAAAAATCACCCAGTGCTATGATGAAACTGGCTCTCATGAGGACAGCCAAAGGAAAGGAAGACCTAGAATTACCTCTGCTGCAGAGAACATGTTCATTAGAGTTACCAGCCTCAGAAATTGCAGCCCAAATAAATGCTTCACAGAGTTCAAGTAACAGACACATCTCAACATCAACTGTTCAGAGGACACTGCATGCATCAGGCCTCCATGGTCATATTGCTGAAAAGAAACCACTAATAAAGGAAACCAATAAGAAGAAGAGACTTGCTTTGACCAAGAAACAGCAGCAATGGACATGAGATGAGTCCGAATTTGAGATTTTTGGTTCCAAACTCCGTGTCTTTGTGAGAAGCAGAGTAGGTGAATGGAGGATCTCCGCATGTGTGGTTCCCAACGTGAAGCATGGAGGAGGACGTGTGATGGTGTGGGGGTGCTTTGCTGGTGACACTGTCTGTGATTTATTTAGAATTCAAGGCACACAGCATTCTGCAGTGATATCCCATCTGGTTTGCGCTAAGTGGGACTATTGTTTGTTTTTCAACAGGACAATGACCCAACACACCTCCAGGCTGTGTAAGGGCAATTTGAACAAGAAAGAGAGTAATGGAGTGCTGCATCAGATGACCTGGCCTCCACAATCACCCGACCTCAACCCAATTGAGATGTTTTGGGATGAGTTGGACCGCAGAGTGAAGGAAAAGCAGCCAACAAGTGCTCAGTATATGTGGGAACTCCTTCAAGACTGTTGGGAAATCATTCCAGGTGAAGCTGGTTGAGAGAATGCCAGCTTCACCTGGAATGAAGCATTTCAAATATATAATATACTTACTACTTAATTCCATATGTGTTATTTCATAGTTTTGATGTCTTCACTATTATTCTACAATGTAGAAAATAGTAAAAATAAAGAACAACCCCTTGAACTTTCGACTGGTACTGTATATCTTCAGTGATATGAATGTAAGCATTCATATGTAAGCATTCATCTGATGCACAGGGAAGAGAGTGAGCAGGGGAGAGAGAGAGAGAGAGACCAAGACCAGTGTGCAACAGATGGAGAGATATGATACAGGAAGCATCTTCTGAGGAAGCTTTGTCATTCTGGTATTTGGCTCTCCATCTTTCCCCTTCTCCAATCTACATCTTGATCCCTTACTTTGTCTCCCTACCTCCTGCTTTCACGGGCACCGCATCGATTATATGCAACACAGGACACGCAAAAAAAATATATATATATATCCAAAAATACAGATTTCCGATTGTTATGAAAACTTGAAACTGGCCCTAATTAATCGGCCATTCCGATTAATCGGCTGACCTCTAGTCTCTTCTCTATCTCTCTTACCCCTTGGTCTATCAAACACACACACACACACACACACACACACACACACACACACACACACACACACACACACACACACACACACACACACACACACACACACACACACACACACAGAGAGAGAGAGCCCAGTGAGGGTAGTCTGTGGTGTGTGTGAATTAGTGCTGACCTTGGCTTCCATCATCCAGCCATTTAGTCACAGCTCGAGAAACGTTTAGGGCCAGAGAGTTCCCCAGTCGCCCCCCCTCCCTTCACTTCCCCAAACCCCTTCCCCCGAACCCCCTAACTGCTGTAAAAAAGACCCCACAGTGGACATATATAGGAAATCTCAAATGACACCTTATTTCCAATTCTATATTATAGTGCACTACATTTTAACAGTTCACTATACTATAGGGTGTCATTTGAGAAACAGTCACACACTTCTATGGACCACTATCAGGAGAGAAACACAGTGTAAGATATGAGTCCGCTTGTAGTGACTGGGTAACTGGCGTTGTAATAGTGGAGAAAAACCCCTAGACCAGGGTTGTTTAATGTAACTTGTGTGTTCAGCTCTGTCATTGGAAAATATTGACTGAATGAATCTAGAATATACACTGTTAGGGAACAACTGAGGTCTAATAATGTCTGAAATGACACAGGCACACTAGAGCTGACCCAATTTAGTCGACTGGTCGATTATTTGGTTGATAGGCTGTTGGTCGACCGAGATTTCTTTCGTTGAGCAGTGCAAAATATTAAATTTTTTAAATAAAAATCATGGTATACAAGACAACTGTCTGATTCGCACCTGTCTGAGTGGATGGAACCATTGTTGAGGCCGTGGGGATGGCACAGTCCATCAGTCGAAGACAGTTGTCTTGTACACCATGATTTTTATAGAAAATAAAAATGTTTTGCTATTGCTCTACTAAAGAAATCTCGGTCGACCAATAGCCTATCGACCAAACAATCAGTGCTGCTAAAATAGATATTCCATAAAAAATCTGCCGTTTCCGTCTACAATAGTCATTTACAACATTAACAATGTCTACACTGTATTTCTGATCAATTTTATGTTATTTTCATGGACAAAAAATGTGCTTTTCTTTCAAAAACAAGGACATTTCTAAGTGACCCCAAACTTTTCAATGGTTGTGTATATCTCCAGAAATAAGACAGATCCTGCTTCTGTTCTCTGTTTGAGTGTTTGTTTAATAGCCTACTGATTCCGTTAGCACCAAGCCTCATGCAACAATTTCACAAATTCCTCTGTTTTTAATCTTTTCTCTGTTGTAATAAAGGCAGTACACTTTTTTTCGTTTGACCAGCCTCTCTGGTATTAGTTATCATTTATTTAGTGTTGCTTACACTGTTCCAAATGTTCAGAAAAATTCTAATACTAATAATAACCCTCCTTTTTCCTTGATCTCCTTCTTATTGTTATTATTATTATTATCATCATGAATATAATAATAGGTAATGTCATTATCCTTAGTAGGCTTAGTATAGCAGCCTTGTATAACCACCATCGAGCTGTAGGTGTAACGTTCGTCGTCGGAATGAGACCAAAGCGCAGCGTGGAAAGTGTTCATAATTTAATGTTCACAAAAACACTCAAACAAAATGACAAAAGGAGAAAACGAAAGCGCACAGTTCTGTCAGGGAAACAACCTAAACAGAAAACAACACCCCAAAAAACCCAAACGGAAAATGACAACTTACATATGATCCCTAATCAGAGACAACGATAGACAGCTGCCTCTGATTGGGAACCACACACCAAACATAGAGAATAAATAAGGATCTCTAAGGTCAGGGCGTGACAGTAGGCCTAAGAGCGCATCCTGTTTAGTCTTAATACCGTACAGTAGCGGTGCGTGGGTAAAATCATTGGGGAGCGAAGCCCCCCCACCCAAAGAATCCATACAACAACCTATGTGTTGTGATAATTGAGTTGTTTGCTCTATAATTTGTTAATTCATATGCCTTGCAACCATGATATATAGGCCTAAGGGCCAAGACGATAAGAATAAGAAATACCAATTCAACCTCACCTTTGTTTTTGTCATGCCTGCTCCCGCTCTCCCTTCCTGGCGCTCCAGGGCGCCAGGCAGCCCTGCATTACGCACACCTGCTTCCCTTGTCACACGCATCAGTGATTCATTGCACTCACCTGGACTCAATCACCTGTATTATTTTCTTCCCTATATCTGTCTGTTCCCCAGCTCTGTTCCCCGCTTCTGCATTAATTGTCGTATGTCGTTGTGTTACCCGTGTGCTGACGCTGTTCCTGTCTTGTTCCATGTCTGTTCCTTATTAAATGTTGACTCCCCATACCTGCTTCTCTACTCCAGCGTTGGTGCTCACAGAATGCTGGCTTTTCGGTTGGTGGTGACGTCAGGTCCGGGGGCCGCCGCCGATGGAACAGGGGGTGCCTTAGTTGGCTTCCACACCTTAACTGGCTCGAGAAATTCCTTGCCCCGGTTGGCTCGGCAGGCGCCCATCCCACATCAGGCCTCTGTCAGGGTTTTACTGCTCAGCCGGCTCGCCAGGCGTCTACGCCTCAGCCGGCTCATCAGGCTCCCACATCCCAGTGGGATCATCAGGCTGTCACGCCTCAACCAGATCGTCAGGCTCCCACGCCTCAGCCGGTTCGCCAGGTTCCTATGCCTCTGCTGGTTCGTTGGGCTTCTACACCCCAGCCAGCTTGTCCAGCGCACATGCCTCGGCCGGCCCGTCAGGCTAGTCCAGGTGAGACACCGGTTGGCGCCCCTAGAGGGGGGGTACTGTCACGCCCGCTCCCTCTCTCTTTCCCTGGTGCTCGAGAGCGCCAGGCTGCCCTGCATTACGCACTCCTGCCACCATCATTACGCACACCTGCTTCCCTCGTCACGCGCATCAGCAATTCATTGCACTCACCTGGACTCAATCACCTGTGTTATTTCCTTCCCTATATCTGTCTGTTCCCCAGCTCTGTTCCCGCTTCTGCATTAATTGCGTATGTCGTTGTGTTACCCGTGTGCTGACGCTGTTCCTGTCTTGTTCCATGTCTGTTCCTTATTAAATGTTGACTCCCCGTATCTGCTTCTCTACTCCAGCGTCGGTCCTTACAGTTTTATCACAAAAATGGATAGCAACCTCCGACCGTTGAAGTCCACAAAGCATATTGCACGTAACAGCGAGTTACATGACCTACAGCATGTTCAAGCAAGTTAATGTTTCCGACATGTTTGGACCACTAAACAACTATTGATTTAGAACAACGGTGAGTTAACCTCAAGTCACAAAGAAAACGTGAGCTGCGTCCACTATTTCAGCACCATGTCAACTTCAACATCATTAAATCATCTCTGCTTTAGTCTAATACAGCGACAACTAAAAGATACCACAAACAATTTAGTCCAATCAACATAATGTAAATATGATGTGGCTGTCCATGATTCTGATTTATGTGTGTGTGTGTGTGCGTGCGTGTGTGCGCGTGTTCGTGCAAGTAGAAAAACATGTTGACTCACCCTACTTGTAGAGAAACACCAATGTGTCACGTTCCTGACCTATTTATGTTAGTTGTTATGTGTGTTAGTTGGTCAGGACGTGAGGTTGGGTGGGCATTCTATGTTTTCTGTTTCTGTGTTGGTTTTGGGTTGCCTGGTATGGCTCTTAATTAGAGGCAGGTGTTTGGCGTTCCTCTAATTAAGAGTCATATTTAGGTAGGCGTTGTCACAGTGTTCGTTGTGGGTGATTGTTTTCCGTGTCTGTATGTTATTTCGTACCACACGGGACTGTTTCGGTTTATGTAGTCTGTTTCCATTTCGTGCGTTCTTCGTGTCAATGTAAGTTCTCATGTTTAGGTCAGTCTACGTCGTTTGTTATTTTGTATCATTTCAAGTGTAGTTCGTGTTCGTTTTTCGTCTTGTTAATAAATATGTATTCAAACTTCGCTGCGCCTTGGTTCCCTCAATACTCCTCCTTTTCCGAAGCCGGAGAGGAGGAGGATCGCCGTTACACAATGTCATCCTCCTCTCTTCCATATTTGACGAAACGGTCTATCCCTCTGTCATACAGTACACCCTTTTATTTTTTGTTGTCCTAGGCTACCTGGCTAAAATGCTTGCTCGCTAGCCTAACTTCATGGGCAATGATAGCTAGTTAACATTAGCCTTCTACATCTAGCTACATACTGAACTTCCATCCTCTCAGGCCAGGGGCACAACATATTAATTAATGGTTCAATCAGCATCGATGTTGTAATCATTGGCCAGCACAGATAATTTAGTTAACCTGTCTAGGATCAGCGTGGCGCTAGCGGCACACCCCCCCCCCCCCCACTGAAAAACCAGTGCCGCGAAATTCAAAAAAAATATTTTTTTAAAATATTTAACTTTCACACATTAAAGTCCAATACAGCTAATGAAAGACACAGATCTTATGAATCCAGTCAACATTTCCGATTTTTAAAATGTTTTACAGGGAAGACACAATATGTAAAGATGTACATCTATTACCTAAAAACACATTAGCATATTCCACCATCTTTTATTTGTCCACCAACACCAGTAGCCATCACCAATTCGGCTAAACTAAGATATTTATAGCCCCTAACCAACAAAAAAACTCATTAGATGACAGTCTGATAACATATTTATGGTATGGGATAGGTTTTGTTAGAAAAAAGTGCATATTTCAGGTATATGGCATAGTTTACAATTGCACCCACCATCACAAATGGACTAGAATAATTACAATGAGCAACGTGTTTACCTAACTACTAATCATCAAACATTTCGTAAAAATACACAGCATACACGAATCGAAAGACACAGATCCTGTGAATACAGACAATATTTCAGATTTTCTAAGTGTCTTACAGCGAAAACACAATAAATCGTTATATTAGCTTAGCACATAGCAATTAGCAGCCCAGCATTGATTCTAGCCAAAGTGAGCGATAAAAGTCAACATCGCCAAAAGATATTAATTTTTTCACTAACCTTCTCAGAATTCTTCCGATGACACTCCTGTAACATCACATTACAACATGCATATACAGTTTGATCGAAAATGTTTATATTTAGCCACCAAAATCATGGTTAGACAATGTGAAATGTAACTCAGCTGGTCAGAATTTGTCCTTGCGCCACTTAGACAGTGATCTACTCTTATACATAAATACTCATAAACGTGACTAAAAAATATAGGGTGGACAGGGATTGATAGACAATTTAATTCTTAATACAATTGCGTTATTACATTTTTTAATTTATCCTTACTTTTCAATACAGTTTGCGCCAAGCGAAGCTACGTCAAAAAACATGGCGTCCTAAGCCACTAAAATGTTTCGACAGAAACACGATTTATCATAATAAAAATGTCCTACCTTGAGCTGTTCTTCCATCAGTATCTTGGGCAAAGGATCCTTTCTTGGGAGAAATCGTCTTTTGGTGGAAAGCTGTCCTCTTGCCATGTGGAAATGTCAACTACGTTCGGGATGAACTGAAAAGCGTTCCCAACTTTTCACATCGTTGCAAAAATAAATGTCCCAAAATCGCACTAAACGGATATAAATTGCTATAAAACGCTTTAAATTAACTACTTTGTGATGTTTGTAACTCCTATAACGAGTGAAAAGATGACCGGAGAAATATAACAGGCTAAACTAATGCTTGGAACAGGAGAGGGTCGGTGTCTTCCACGCGCGTTACGCAGCAAGAAAAGACTTGCTAGCTAAAGGTTTTTTTCATTTGTAGTGCCTGTGAACGAGCAATCGAGCCCGTTGGAATCGTCATCACGTAAAGGCATCCAGGGGAAGACGTAAGAAGTGTCCGTATAGTCATAGCAACGACAGTGCCCGTTTAAATGACTTCAGAAAAGTGGCCAACGTTTCTCAAATCTGACTCCATGTCAGGGAAATTGCTGTAGAATGGGCTCTGTTCCACTTAGAGACAAAATTTCAACTCCTATAGAAACTATAGACTGTTTTCTATCCAATAATAATAATAATATGCATATTGTACGATCAAGGATTTTGTGGGAAGCCGTTTAAAAAATTAGCCACATTAGCATAAATAGTCTAAACAGCGCCCCCATCCCCAACAGGTTAAACCACAAGTCCATCTCCATCGATGGCTAATTTAGGAAAGGGCCAATTTTAGCTAGCTAGCCACTGGAAGACAACAAAACAACGAGATGCAACAATTCAAGTCATTTCTATCAATGACGTATGCTCTCAATGCAATTTGTCAAGGGAAGCCAAATCCAATCTGGCTTCCCTTGACACTTTATTTTGGTGCGCCAGGACCATTCACAGTTTAGCTCAACGCTGATTGGCAAATGTTTCATACTTTTTTGTGAAGGGAGGCCAAAATGCTCGCTGGCTTCCCTTGCGTTCAATGCTACGGGCGGCAACAATGTCATTCTTCTTTGTACTAGACAGCATCAGATAGATGGTCTACACGTAGAGAGACAGAGGGGCGCTGTTTCGCTCATTCGGGTGCTTTCTCAGGTGAGATACATTCAGCCTCTTGCGAATTGAAGGAAAATGATAAAACACAGAGAGACAAAAACATTTCTATTTATTTTTTTAAATCCTTACCAAAAAAATTGGGGGAAGCCTGGCTTCCCTTGGTATCCATGAATACACGCCACTGATGCCGTAAACTCCCTCATTCTTATATTTCAATACTTATATAGGCTACTGTATCAATCAATAATTTATTTGTTCATGTCATCACACAGCATAGGAGTCATTCATGATGTGAAATGCAATCATTTTAGTTTTAAAATAAAATAAAGCGAACATTGAATAATTAGGGTAAACAATAAATAGGCCTAAAACGTTCCATTTCGGAAATTGCATTCACTTATGAATGTGACTGTTAATCTTTGCTGTAATAAAGGCTTTACAAAAAAAAGAAATACGCTTATCATTTATTTAGTGTTGTTTACATTGTTCAAAATGGTCGGAACAATTATATTGTAATCTAACAGCACCTGTTTGGCCCACATACAGTGCATTCGGGAAAATATTCAGACCCCTTGACTTTTTATTACGTTACAGAATTATTCTCAAATTGATTAAATACCAAAAATTCCTCATCAATCTACACACAATACCCTATAATGACAAAGCAGTACAGGTTTTTAGATTTTTTGGGATATGTATTAAAACTAAAAAACTTAAATACATTATTTACATAAGTATTCAGACCCTTTGCTATAAGACTCGAAATTGAGTTCAGGTGCATCCTGTTTCCATTTGTTCATCCTTTAGATCACAGGTGTCAAACTCATTCCACGGGGGGCCGAGTGTCTGCGGGTTTTCGCTCCCCGACCATTTCGACTCTCCCCTATAGGTTCAGGTTTTTGCGGCCGGAGTCCGCACCTTTGGGGGTTCCTTTTTTATGTCTCTATTTTGGTTTGGTCAGGGCGTGAGTTGGGGTGGGCATTCTATGTTTTGTTCTATGTTGTCCTTTTCTATGTGTTTGGCCGGGTGTGGTTCTCAATCAGAGGCAGCTGTCTATCCTTGTCTCTGATTGAGAACCATACTTAGGTAGCCTGTTCCCACCTGTGTTTGTGGGTAGTTGTTTTCTGTTTTGTGTGTCTTCTTCACCTTACAGAACTGTTTTGTTTTTTCATTCTTGCTCTTTGTTATTTTGTTCAGTGTTCAGGTTATTTATTCTATTCAAATATGAACACTTACCACGCTGCACCTTGGTCCTCTCCTTCCTGGTCGGTGATCTGTTTGTTAACTTGGCTTTCGATGATTTTTGAAAGGCAGGGCAGGATGGATATAGGTCTATAACAGTTTGGGTCTAGAGTGTCTCCCCCTTTGAAGAGGGGGATGACCGCGGAACTTTCCAATCTTTGGGGATCTCAGACGATACAAAAGAGAGGTTGAATAGGCTAGTAATAGGGGTAGCAACAATTTTGGCGGATCATTTTAGAAAAAGAGGGTCCAGATTGTCTAGCCCAGCTGATTTGTAGGGATGCAGATTTTGCCGCTCTTTCAGAACATCAGCTGTCTGGATTTGGGTGAAGGAGAAGCGGAAGGGGGGGGGGGGGGGGCTTGGGCAAGTTGATGCAGGGGGTGCTGAGCTCTTGACCGGGGTAGGGGTAGCCAGGTGGAAATCATGGCCAGCCATAGAAAAATGCTTATTGAAATTAGCGATTATTGTAGATTTATCGGTGGTGATAGTGTTTCCTAGTCTCAGTGAAGTGGGCAGCTGGGAGGAAGTGCTCTTATTCTCCATGGAATTTAGTGTCCCAAAACCTTTTGGAATTAGTGCTACAGGATGCAAATTTCTGTTTGAAAAAGCTAACCTTAGCTTTCCTAACTGACTGAGTATATTGGTTCCTGACTTCCCTGAAAAGTTGCATATCGCTGGGGTTATACGTTCGATGCTAATGCAGAACGCCACAGGATGTTTTTGTGCTGGTCAAGGGCAGTTAAGTCTGAGGTGAACCTAGGGCTATATCTGTTCTTAGTTCTACATTTTTTGAATGGGGCATGCTTATTTAAGATGGTGAGGGAAGCACTTTTAAAGAGCAACCAGTCATCCTCTACTGACGGGATGAGGTCAATATCCTTCCAGGATACCCGGACCAGGTCGATTAGAAAGGCCTGCTCGCTGAAGTGTTTAGGGAGCGTTTGACAGTGATGAGGGGTGGTCTTTAGACCGCTGACCCATTACGCACGCAGGCAATGAGGCAGTGATCGCTGAGATTCTGGTTGAAGACAACAGAGGTGTATTTGGAGGGTAGGTTGTTCAGGATGAAATATAAGAGGGTGCCCATGGTTACGGATTTGGGGTTGTAGATTGTAGGATGGCCGGGGTGTTAAGCATGTCCCAGTTTAGGTCACCTAACAGTACAAACTCTGGAGATAGATGGGGCAATCAATTCACCTATGGTGTCCAAGGCACAGCTGGGGGCTGAATGGGGTCTATAACAAGCGGCAACGTTGAGAGACTTGTTTCTGGAAAGGTGCATTTTTAAAAGTAGAAGCTTGAATTATTTGGGAACAGACCTGGATAGTATTACAGAACTCTGCAGGCTATCTCTGCAGTAGATTGCAACTCTGCCTCCTTTGGCAGTTCTATCTTGTCGGAAAATGTTATAGTTAGGGATGGAAATTGCAGGATTTTTGGTGGCCTTCCTAAGCCAGGATTCAAACACGGCTAGGACATCCGGGTTGGCGGAGTGTGCTAAAGCAGTGAATAAAACAAATGTAGGGAGACTTCTAATGTTAACATGCATGAAACCAAGGCTTTTACGGTTACAGAAGTCAACAAATAAGAGCGCCTGGGGAAGGGAGTGGTGCAGGGGGCTGCAGGGCCTGGGTTAACCTTTACATCACCAAAGTAACGGCTAAAGGCTAAGGCTAAGAACTGCTTGTCTAGTGCGTTTGGAACAGAGGAGCAGATTTCTGGGCACGGAAGAATAGATTCAAGGCATAATATACAAACAAGGGTATGGTAGGATGTGAGTACAGTGGAGGTAAACCTAGGCATTGAGTGACGATGAGAGAGATTTTGACTCGAGAGGCACCAATTAAGCCAGGTGAGGTCACCGCATGTGTTGGGGGTGGAACAAAAGGGCTATTTAAGGCATATTGGGCAGGGCTGGAGACTCTACAGTCACTAACCAAAACAGCAATAGACAAGGCATATTGACATTAGGGAGAAGCATGTGTAGCCAAGTGATCTTAGGGTCCAGTGAGTAGCAATAGATGAGTCAGGGAGACAATTCAGTAGTGCTACTGCGCTAGGCGAGCTGGAGACATGGCGATTCAGACAGCTAGCGGGCCGGGGATAGCAGACTGGCCTCCGGGGACGTCGCAACGGAAGAGCCTGTTGAAACCACCTCAGACGGTTATGTCGGCAGACCAGTCGTGATGGATCGGCAGGGCTCCGTGTCGGCAGTAAAGGGTCCAGGCCAATTGGCAAACAATGTATTGTAGCCCAAGAATTGGCTGATGGACCTCTTCGGTTAGCCGGGAGATGGGCCTAGCTCGAGGCTAGCTCCAGGCTAACTGGTGCTTGCTTCGGGACTGAGACGTTAGCCAGGAGTAGCCACTCGGATAGCATCTAGCTAGATCCAGTGTAAAGGTTCAGAGCTTGCGGTAGGTATCCGGAGATGTGGTAGAGAAAAAGCAGTCCGATATGCTCTGGGTTGATATCGTGCTGCGCAGACTGGCAGGAATTGCCTGGGCTGAGGCTGGCTGATGTCCGAGTTAACGATGATGACCTCTAGCAGTGGCTAGTTAGCTGGCTAGCTTCTGATGAGGGATCCGGTTCTAAAGTATAAAAAATAGCAGATCCGTACCATATTGGGTGAGGCGGGTTGCAGGAGAGTATGCTCAGTCCGTAGATGGAAATTGAGATTAAAGATATGTACTAAATATATTCGAAGAAAACAAAAAAAATGCTATATATACACGGGAATGGACGGAACAAAACAAAAACAGACGTCCGACTGCTACGCCATCTTGGATACATGATGTGTAGTGCAGATGTAGATTTTATTAGACAGTACATGCTGTTGAACAGTTTCCCTATCTCTCCAGGTGACATGGCTCCCTCTTAACCTCTCTAGGGTATGTGGGACGGTAGCGTCTCACCTCGTCAACAGCCAGTGAAACTGCAGGGCGCCAAATTCAAAACAACAGAAATCCCATAATTAAAATTCCTCAAACATACATGTATTTTACACCATTTTAAAGATACACTTGTTGTAAATCCAGCCACAGTGTCCGATTTCAATAAGGCTTTACGACGAAAGAAAACCAAACGATTACGTTAGGTGAGTGCCTATTCACAGAAAAACACAGCCATTTTTCCAGCCAAAGAGAGGAGTCACAAAAAGCAGGAATATAGATAAAATGAATCACTAACCTTTGATGATCTTCACCAGATGACACTCATAGGACTTCATGTTACACAATACATGCATGTTTTGTTCGGTAAAGTTCATATTCATATCCAAAAATCTGAGTTTACATTGGCGAGTTATGTTCAGTAGTTCCAAAACATCCGGTGATTTTGCAGAGAGCCACATCAATTTACAGAATTAGTCATCATAAATGTTGATGAAAATACAAGTGTCATACATGGAATTTTAGATCCACTTCTCCTTACTGCAACCGCTGTGTCAGATTTCAAAAAAACTTTACGGAAAAAGAAAACCATGCAATAATCTGAGTACGGCGCTCAGACAACAAATCAACCCAAAGAGATATCCGCCATGTTGGAGTCAGAAATAGCATTATAAATATTCACTTACCTTTTGATGATCTTCATCAGAATGCACTCCCAGGAATCCCAGTTCCACAATAAATGTTTGTTTTGTTCGATAATGTCCATCATTTATGTCCAAATTCCTCCTTGTTGTTTGCGCGTTCAGTACACAATCTAAACTCACGATGCGCAGGCAGGTCCAGGCAAAAGTTCAGACGAAAAGTCATATTACAGTCCATAGAAACATGTCAATCGAAATATAGAATCAATCTTTAGGATGTTTTCAACATAAATCTTCAATAATGTTCCAACCGGAGAATTCCTTTGTCTTCAGAAATGCAATGGAACTCAAGCTAACTCTCACACGAACGTGCATGGTCAGCGCATGGTCAGCTCATGGCAGACCTTACTCAATCCCCTTTCATTCGCCCCCACTTCACAGTAGAAGCATCAAACAAGGTTCTAAAGACTGTTGACATCTAGTGGAAGCCTTAGGAAGTGCAACATGACCCCATTTCCACTGTATCTTGGATAAGCAAATAGTTGAAAAACTAAAAACCTCAGATTTCCCACTTCCTGGTTGGATTTCTTCTCAGGTTTTTGCCTGCCATATGAGTTCTGTTATAGTCACAGACATAATTCAAGCTGTTTTAGAAACTTCAGAGTGTTTTCTATCAAAATCCACTAATAATATGCATATCCTAGCATCTGGGCCTGAGTAGCAGACAGTTTACTCTGGGCACGCTTTTCATCCGGACGTGAAAATACTTCCCCCTACCCCAAAGAAGTTAAACCTTCTGCTCAGACTCCTTAGGTTGGGTGGAAAATACCATAACATTTTGTCTGAGAGCCAAAACTGACAGAGCTCCTGGCTGGTTAACCAGTGGTCTCTCTGGAGATGCTGTGGTTTTATGATTTAAGCAGGTTGTTCACTTGGTGTGTATGTGTGCATGTATGTGTTTGTGTGTTATTCTCTATTATGCATAATCTCTGTTCCCTCTACAGATCCTGAATAGAAGACGTGTGTAACCAGGCCTGAATGGGACCGTTTGTCTCGGACTCTTCTTCAAGAATCCACACAAAAGGTTAGTACATTCAGTATAAACAGCATGGTCAAAAATATACAGAACAGTAGATGTGAAAGAATTCTGAATCTGATTCCGATTCCAAAATAGATGTAATGACCTCATGGAGAACTTCATTGTTACAAGTGTAGAGAGGAGAAGGCAGGAGGTAGTTGCAGGTTTAGAACTACTGAGTTTATTAAAGCACTATATATATATATATATATATATATATATATATATATATATATATATATATATATATAGTACAGTGCAAAAGGTTTAGGCAGGTGTGAAAAAATGCTGTAAAGTAAGAATGCTTTCAAAAATAGACATGTTAATAGATTATATTTATCAATTAACTAAATGCAAAGTGAGTGAACAGAAGAAAAATCTACATAAAATCCATATTTTGTGTGTCCACCCTTTGCCTTCTTAACAGCATCCATTCTTCTAGGTACACTTGCACAAAGTCAGGGATTTTGTTGGCATATATTCAGGTGGATGATTAAACAATTATACCAAACAGGTGCTAATAATCATCAATTCAATATGTAGGTTGAAACACAATCATTAACTGAAACAGAAACAGCTGTGTAGGAGGAATAAAACTGGGTGAGGAACAGCCAAACTGTTAAAAATCTCTCTAGGGTAGCACCTGGCCAACATCCGGTGAAATGGCAGAGCGCCAAATTCAAAATACAGAAATACTCAAAATAAACATTCATAAAATATACAAGTGTTATACATCGGTTTAAAGATTAACTTCTTGTTAATCCAGCCGTTGTGTCAGATTTCAAAAAGGCTTTACGGCAAAAGCATACCATGCAATTATCTGAGGACAGCGCCCCGCTTACAAAAGCATACAAACATTTTCCAGACAAGTAGATTAATCACGAAAGTCAGAAATAGCAATAAAATTAATCACTTACCTTTGATGATCTTCATAAGGTTGCACTCACAACACTCTATGTTACACAATAAATGTTTGTTTTGTTCGATAAAGTCCCTCTTTATATCCAAAACACTCAGTTTTGTTGGCGTGTTTTGTTCAGTAATCCAATGGCTCAAAGGCAGTCACAGCAGGCAGACGAATAGATCCAAATAGTACAGGTAAAGTTCATCGAAACATGTCAAACGATGTTTTTTATTAATTCTCATGTTGTCTATTGTCTTTATAATCAATAATATTTCAACCAGACAATAGCGTATTCAATACAAAGAAAAAAGAACGGAGGACGCGCTCCCGGTTGTGCGCGCAAAAAGCTCAGGTTCATTCGACCGACCACTCAGATAATGTTGTCATTCTTACTCATTTTTTAGAATAAAAGCCTGAAACATTGTCTAAAGACTGTTGACATCTAGTGGAAGCCATAGGAACTGCAACCTAGGTCCCATACATTTATATGGTGGATAGGCTTTCAATGGAAAAACACAAGAATGACACTTCCTGGATGGATTTTCCTCAGGTTTTCGCCTGCCATATCAGTTCTGTTATACTCACCGCCTCTGTGGTCTGCATGGCCGTAGGGAGACCAGGCAGAAGAATCAAACGACAGGCTTTGGAAAACTGGTCCACAACGACCAGGATGGTGGTGTGACCATCCGAGGGGGGGGAGGTCTGTGACAAAGTCCATGGAGAGATGGGACCAGGATCATTGTGGAACCGGCAGTGGGTGGAGTTTGCCATAGGGGAGGTGTCTCGGTGTATTGCTCTGTGCGCAGGTGGAGCAGGAGGAGACCCAGATGTCCCAGGCCAAGGTGGCCCACCAGTACTTAGCGGAGAGACAGTCGATAGTACGGGCTATACCCGGCTGCCCCAACACAGGTGCTGTGTGTGCCCAGGCGAGGAGACAGTCCCGCACATCAGAGGGAACGTAGGTACGCCCCTCGGGACAGTGGGCAGGTGAGGGCTCCTGTCGCAGGGCTCGACAGATGTCCGCGTCCACATTCCACACGACAGGAGCAACAGTGCAGGACAGGGGAATAATGGGTTTTCACTTTCTCCCTCCAATCCTCTGTGTCATGCACCCGGGACAACGTATCGACCTTGACGTTCTTAGATCCCGTCTGGTAGGAGAGGGTAAAGTCAAACCTGGCGAAGAATAGGGCCCAACTGGCCTGACGCAGGTTCAGTCTCTTCGCTGCTCGAATCTACTCTAGGTTCCGGTGGTCCGATCAAACAAGGAATTGTGCTGCCATGTTTTCAGCGCCTTCTTGACGGCCAGCAACTCACGATCCCCCATGTCCCGCTCCTTGGAGGACAGCTTCGTGAGTAGAAGGCGCATGGATGGAGTTTAGGCGGCAATCCAGTGCGTTGGGAGAGAACAGGCCCTACTCCAACCTCGGAGGCGTCCACCTCCACGATGAAGGGCAGAGACGGGTCAGGATGAGCCAGAACAAGCGTAAAACGTTCCTTGAGTGCACGAAAGGCTTTGTTGGCCTCCCCAGGAGGGAGGTGAGAAACCCCACTGTGCTGAAACCCCTAATGATGCGCCTGAAATAGTTGGCAAAACCTAGGAAGCACTGTACCACCTTTATGTTGGATGGAACAGGCCACGACCGTACTGCACTGACCCTCTGCTCTTCCATCTCCACTCCCGCCGTGGATATCCGATAGCCCAGGAAGGAGACTGCCTGCTGGAAGAAAAGGCACTTCTCCGCCTTGGCGTACAGGTGATGCCCTATCAGCCTCTCCAAAATGGACCTGACATGAGAGACATGTTGCTCGCGTGTAGTGGAGTACATCAGGATGTCGTATATGTACACCACTACACAGCGACCCAACATGTCTCTAAACACCTTGTTAATAAAGGATTGAAACCCATAGGGTGCTTTTGTCAAGCCATAGGGCATTATCCTGTATCCATAGTGCCCGGTGCTGGTGCGGTCTTCCATTCATCCTCCTCTCTGATGCACACCAGGTTGTAGGCACTGTGTAAATCCAATTTGGTAAACTACTGAGCACCGTGCATCTGTTCGATCACAGTGGGTATGAGAGGCAGGGGATAACTGAATTTAACATTTGCCTTAATCAGTGTCCGGTAATTCATACAGGGGCGGACACCTGCGTCCTTCTTCTTCACAAAAAAATATCTGGAGGAGGCCAGAGAGGTGGACGGACGGACGGAGGAATCCTTGGGCCAATGCCTCCTGAACGTAGACCTCCATGGCTTCGGTCTCTGCATGCGAGAGAGGGTAGATGTGCCCCGCGGGAGGGTAGAACCAGGCAGTAGGTCGATAGTGCAATCCCATGGGCGATGAGGGGGAAGGGACGTGGCATGAGTCTTCGAAAAAGCCACATGTAGGTCCCGGTATTCCTCCGGGATAGGGATGTGAGTGGCCTGGTATGGACTTTCCACGGAGGTGGCACAGATAGACAGAGAGACACTTACCCTGACACTCCTGAGACCAACCCAACAACCTCTCTGTCCACGGTGTCCTGGGGTTATGCAACTGTAACCAGGGGAAGCCTAAAACTACGGGGTTTGCAGGAGAGTCTAAGATGAGGAAAGTGATGCATTCATGGTGGCTGTGAGCAACTGTGAGCGAAATGGGAATCGAGGTCTGGCACACCAGTCCTGTTCCTAGGGGACGGTTGTCTAGGCCATGGACTGGGATAGGGGGTTGTAAAGGGACTAGAGAAATGTGTAATGATAAGGCCACTGACCTGTCTAGGAAATTGCCTGCATAACCTGAGTCCACTAGGGCAGGTCTCAGTGGGGGTCCAGGATAGTCCGGGAAGGTGACAGGAAGGAGGACGGGCTGGGTGGATAGAGAGGAGCAAGGCATGTCCACGCCTACCTGTGAAGGTGCAGGAGCGCTCCTCAGCCTGTCGCTTCCTCGTCTGATTCTCCTTCTGGGACAGGTGTCCCAGGGGTAGTCTGACTCCCCGCAATAGGAGCAGAGACCCTTTTGACGGCGGTGTTGACGTTCCTCTTGGGGAAGGTGCGTCGTGCCCACCTCCATGGGCTCAGTCTCGCTGGAGGTTTCTGGGAGAGACCCGAATGGGCGACGATAGGCACGCAGGAAATTATCCAGGCGGATAGCCATGGCGATGAGCTGGTCCAGCGTGAGGTCTGGACGTCCGCCTGTAGTCCATTCCGGAAAACAGGGCCTGGTTGTTCCAGCCTGTGGACACAGCCACCGTCTGGAAATCCAGAGCGTACTCAGACGCTGTCCTGGACCCCTGGCGTAGACGGAGGAGATGCTATCCTCCCTCTCGGCCCTCTGTAGGTTAGTCGAAAACGGCACGAGTTGGGTGAAGCGCTCATAGGACTGCACTTCTGGTCCTCCCCTCTCCCAGATGGCGTGCGCCCACTCCAGAGCCCAGCCTGTCAGCACCGAGATCACCAAGGCCACCTTGTCCCTCTCGGAGGCCGTCTCGGCATGACGGGCAAGGTGGAGGTCACACTGCAGGAGAAACCCCCTACAGTGAGCTGGGGTCCCGTCTAACCTCTCCAGAAGGGGCAGGTGAATGTTTCTGATCTGACCGGGTGATGTAGATGGTGGTGGGGTGGCTGGAACGACCGCGGGGAGCTGGGAAGCTGATGGTGTAGCCTGCAGCTGGCGTACGGTCCCGAGCACCTCCTCCTTGGCTAACCCGAGGTGCTCCAGGCACGAGTCGTGGTGGAGCTTCACTCCTATAGCGGAGAGGTCGGAATGTCCTGCTGCTTCCTGTTCTCTAGGGTCGGTCATTGTGTCACAAGTGTAGAGAGGAGTATGCAAGAGGCAGTCCCAGGTTTAGAACTATTGAGTTTATTAAAGCACTATATATATAAAAGCGGGACGAAACCCAAAGTGCAAAATAATAAACTACTCAGGAAATAGTAGGAGAGATTCCTCTCAGGAAAATGTGTGACATTCATTCTAAAACTTAACATACATATCTTGCATAACCTGCCACATGCTGCTTTTCCATTGTATTTAGAACAAATCAGATTAGGAGAAATAATAATACCTGTTGCATAATAATACCTGACTGTGTAGCTAACCTTGTCCTCTCAAACAAAGAGAGTCATAGTTTCCTGTCTATGTTGGTATTGTATTGGGTTCCTGCCACCTGTCTTGACCTGGTGCAATGACAGTCTTGTCCCCAAGGTCCTATTGTCCCACTGTAAGCAGGTGTCAGCTGATATGACCCACTGGATTTTGAAACCAAGTTGTCTGCCACAAGACTGTGTTAGCCTCTGAGCTAAACCTGAGGAGGCATTAGTTTGGGGGTCTTCAGGTCTCAGGTAAGCTTACTCACCATGTAAGCGTTACATATGCTAGGGGCTCATAACCCCAGTACTCAGGCCAAAACTAGTTTAATTCAGGGTAAACAGTTTACGCCCCTTTTTTTTATTTTGCTCAAGCATTTACACAACTATGCCGAAAAATGCATTGAAAGTATAGGAAACTTTACTTTATTCACTGTGAATGGCGATCAGCGTTTACCCACCTATTTTTTACCACTACATCACTGGCCAAAACATATTGTAGCCTAATGTACTCCAGCCGTTGGGGAGTATATAAGTTCATGGGCTGTTTTCATTGTCCCCCCCCCCCCTGACATGAAGGATCAGTCCAGTCTATTTATTAAGTGGAACTGTCAGGATTGGGGGGGGGGATGTTTTTCCAATATGGAGGGAAAACTATGGTGTAAGTGATACTGCTCTGGCCTGCATGGCTGGACCACCTGGGTAGGTCATCTATAAAGGGGGAAAACCTCTGAAACAATAAGCACAATAATCACCGTTGACTGTCACTGGCCTGGGCAGAGAGGACAGAGGAGAGAAGAGGATAGGGAGGTTTCAGAGGGTGTCAGGGGTTCACTTCCTGTTATCTGGAGCCTGTTTTGGTGCTGACTTCCTATCTCTCTGCGTACAGGATCAGAGATACAGCCTGTAGGTTTCTATAGGGGAGGAATGTTATCACTCAGGTTCAAAAGGCTGTTATCTTTTTAGTCTTAGTTATTATCTGGGCGATTTTTTGCGGTGACATCAATGTGGGTTCTTCAGTGGTTCACCCCAGGAGCACCACAGAAACAGTATTTATGTATTTGGTGTGTGTGTGTGTGTGCACGTGCATGTTTTTATGTACCTTGGCATCTTTCACAGAGGTAGTTGTTTATATGAGCACCTCTCACTGGTGGATCACTCATGTGTACAGTAGGAGAGGAGTAGGTGGAGGGCCTCAGTGGCGTGGCGCAGCGTGGCGCAGGTAGAGTGGCGCAGCGGTCTAAGGCACCGCAATGCTTGAGGCGTCACTACAGACCCTTATGTGCAGTATTAGAGGACTGGGTAGAAGTTGATCCTCATGTGCAGTATTAGAGGACTGGGTAGAAGTTGATCCTCATGTGCAGTATTAGAGGACTGGGTAGAAGTTGATCCTCATGTGCAGTATTAGAGGACTGGGTAGAAGTTGATCCTCATGTGCAGTATTAGAGAACTGAGTAGAAGTTGATCCTCATGAGCAGTATTAGAGAACTGGGTAGAAGTTGATCCTCATGTGCAGTATTAGAGAACTGGGTAGAAGTTGATCCTCATGTGCAGTATTAGAGGACTGAGTAGAAGTTGATCCTCATGTGCAGTATTAGAGAACTGGGTAGAAGTTGATCCTCATGTGCAGTATTAGAGGACTGGGTAGAAGTTGATCCTCATGTGCAGTATTAGAGGACTGGGTAGAAGTTGATCCTCATGTGCAGTATTAGAGGACTGGGTAGAAGTTGATCCTCATGTGCAGTATTAGAGGACTGGGTAGAAGTTGATCCTCATGTGCAGTATTAGAGGACTGGGTAGAAGTTGATCCTCATGTGCAGTATTAGAGGACTGGGTAGAAGTTGATCCTCATGTGCAGTATTAGAGGTCACAATGTAGAGGACTTTTTTTTTTTTTTTTTTTTATTTAACCTTTATTTAACCAGGTAGGCTAGTTGAGAACAAGTTCTCATTTACAATTGTGACCTGGCCAAGATAAAGCATAGCAGTGCGACACAAACAACAACACAGAGTTACACATGGAATAAACAAACATACAGTCAATAACACAATAGATGAAAGTCTATATACAGTATGTGCAAATGAGGTAAGATAAGGGAGGTAAGGCAATAAATAGGCTGGGATACTGGGAAGCAAAGGAGCAAGATAAATAAATAAATACAGTATGGGGATGAGGGAGTTGGATGGGCTATTTACAGATGGGCTATGTACAGGTGCAGTGATCTGTGAGCTGCTCTGACATCTGGTGCTTAAAGCTAGTGAGGGAGATATGAGTCTCCAGCTTCAGTGATTTTTGCAGTTCGTTCCAGTCACTGGCATCAGAGAACTGGAAGGAAAGGCGGCCAAACGAGGAATTGGCTTTGGGTGGGTGCTGCTATGGTGACCAGCGAGCTGACATAAGGCGGGGCTTTACCTAGCAAAGACTTGTAGATGACCTGGAGCCAGTGTGTTTGGCGACGAATATGAAGTGAGGGCCAGCCAACGAGAGCATACAGGTCGCAGTGGTGGGTAGTATATGGGGCTTTGGTGACAAAATGAATGGCACTGTGATAGACTGCATCCAATTTGTTGAGTAGAGTGTTGGAGGCTATTTTGTAAATGACATATCGCCGAAGTCGAGGATCGGTAGGATAGTCAGTTTTACGAGGGTATGTTTGGCAGCATGAGTGAAGGATGCTTTGTTGCGAAATAGGAAGCCGATTCTAGATGTCATTTTGGATTGGAGATGCTTGATGTGAATCTGGAAGGAGAGTTACAGTCTAACCAGACACCTAGGTATTTGTAGTTGTCCACATATTCTAAGTCAGAACCGTCCAGAGTAGTGATGCTTTGGTGTAGTGTAACATGGATGGGACAGGTGGGTGTGTGTGCGTGTGTCAGACACTAGAATGAGAGCAGTAGAGGTATTCGCCCGAGGGTGTGACTATAACACTATTCTCTTTGTCTCCAGGTGAAAACCCTGTCACATCTAAGTTACCCCCGAAACCAGCCAGACAATACCTACACACGTCCACATCTTTCACTTTCTCACCTTCTCTTTCTCTCCTCAGTTCCACTTTTCTTTCTACCTCCCTCCTCATCTTTCTACATCTTTACCCCCCCCCCCCCCCTTCTTAATGTGTTTAGCTGTGAGCGGGAAGGGTTGCTGGGATCAGAGGTGATATCACTTGATACTCTAGGAAAGCTGAGATTCTTAGCCAGTGTACTCCCCCATACCTCTGCAGACAAGGGAGTGCTTACTGTTGATTGGAACAGAGTATAAGGTTTTCCTGGGAGAACACACACGCACAGTCCCAGGTCCGACCTGAGGGCCATTGGTGTAAAGCATCCAGCCAGGTTTCCAGCTAGCAGGAAGTCCATAGTGTTCTGTACTGGGGAGCTCAGTGGGAGAGTTGGTTACCCTCAGGCCAGTTTGTTTGGATTAAACTGCTGTCACCCCCTGGTCAGGACACAACCCCTCCAGAACAATATTAATCTACCCTGACTCCCTGTAGGGAAAACAGGCCTTCACAGAGGGTTTGGACTTTCCTTTCCCCATTCCATTCTGCGTTCATGTAAAGGGCTAAGGTGGGGCTGGAAATGGTTAAGTATAATGGGAACAGTGTTAAGGCCTACAGAGCCTGTTGGTCAGTGGGAAATGGGGTTTTAAGACCTTACCGAAAAGCAGTGTTTTGGTTGTCAGTGTCTGGGTGTTGAATAGTTTCCTGATCTCTCCTGGTCTTTGTGAGAGCTGCTGTATACTGTGGAGGATATCTGGGTTTGTTTGGTTGCTTTTCTCCACTTCTTTAGTGTGTGTGTGTGTTTTCATGCATGTGTCTGTGTGTGTGTGTGTGTGTGTGTGTGTGTGTGTGTGTGTGTGTGTGTGTGTGTGTGTGTGTGTGTGTGTGTGTGTGTGTGTGTGTGTGTGTGTGTGTGTGTGTGTCCTATAATCCTCTCCAATGAAAATCAGTATCACCTTTATTCACCAAGTATATTTACACATACTCAGAATTTTATGTAACCCTCTCACAAGGCTTGAATTTGACTCTCACGATATTACCTTACTTAGAATATCTGAACAGCATGGGACATTAGGTGAGAAGGACATCTCCAATAAGAATCCCTATTGTAAACTCGCTAGGGTGATGACAACTAGAGGATTCACTTCAGATAGAATGATTATGGATTTTTGTTATTATATAAGGATATGCTTTCCCATGCATTAAATGAAACAGTAAATGACTCCACCAATGCAGCAGACATAAGGTTCAAGATGTATATTATCACATTTTCAATGTACCAAATCAAAAGAAATTAAAATTATTAACCCCAATGATTTTTTACAACCCATATCCAAATTACTTGCAAACTTGCTTAAACCCATTGGCGGGCATTGGAGAAAAAAAAAAAAAAGGTGACGACACACATAAAGTCTTGAAGCACCCCATCGTTGTGGTTCACTACTCGTAGATATTTCCTCAGCGCCGTGCAGGTGTCCACACAAGATCCCTAGCAAGCACAGCTATCAATGCAGACAGTACTCCTTAGCAGCAACAGATATAACCATGGATACGTGAACTCGTTAATCTTCCACAAGCAATTCTCTCCAGGTCTCGCACAATGCTAGGCTAACCTCGAGCTGTCAAATACCTCCACGATGCGGCGGTAACTTCAGTCTCTACTAAGTCTTTCTTAGCAAAAATAATAACTCTTATAAAATCAAATCAGTATTTCCCTTCAAAACTCGGTAGATATGGGTTTTGTTTTATTTTTATCGTCTTCTTTTATCATTTTCCTTCACCAACTCTGATAATGTCTCTCCATCTCTCTTTCAACGTCTCTTTTCCCAGGCCTCCAGTTAACCAGGTCAACTCTCCCATTGGCCACAGCTTAACAAAGCTACCTTATTGGTCAAAACTTAAACTTAAAAGTAAACCAACCTATTCACTTGCACATTAAATAAATATTTCTTCAAAATAGATACATTAACAACATTACAAATCAGGAGCAATTCGATCACCTTTTAAATCTAATACCAATTAATTATAACAAATAAACTCTATACTTGGTTTTAGCAAGGGTATTACATTTACTTGGTGATATGTTGCTGCTAGTTATAGGCAACATGTAGAGACAGAATACAGACAGAGGAGTTTAAACAAAGTTTACATACATTATAAACAACTAGGTAGAGTGAGCATAGAGCTATAAGAGAATGAGCAGATATACAATATACAGTGGGTATACGGTTGATATACATTTAACATTTAACATTAACATTTTAGTCATTTAGCAGACGCTCTTATCCAGAGCGACTTACAATAGAGTGCATACATTTTATTACATTTACATACTGAGACAAGGATATCCCTACCGGCCAAACCCTCCCCAACCCGGACGATGCTATGCCAATTGTGCGTCGCCCCACGGACCTCCCGGTTGCAGCCGGCTGCGACAGAGCCTGGGCGTGAACCCAGAGACTCTGGTGGCGCAGCTAGTACTGCGATGCAGTGGGTATACGGTTGATATACAGCGGGTATATGGTTGATATACAGTGGATTTACAGTATCAGTATGAATATCTAAATGCAGAGAGATGAACAGAGTGCAATGCAGTTTAGTGCAGTTATTTTGTGTACAGTTCAGAGAAGGCTTGATGCGGTGTGCAGCATAGAGTGCATAGTCCTTTAGTCTCTGTGGGCCAGATGGCTGGTTGGTGAGGACCACAGCCCGGGGGAAGAAACTTTTCAGGTAGCGGGAGGTTTTGGTCATGAGTGAATTTCTGGAGTTGGGGACCGGGTGGGAGGGGTCGGCGATGATCTTTCCTGCACGCTTCCTTACCCTGGAGTTGTGCAGGACCTCGATGGAAGGAAGATGGCAGCTGATTACCCTTTCTGCAGACCATTGCACTTTACCCTTGCAGCAGGCAGACTCAGACCCAAACCAGACTATGATAGAGGAGGTGAGGATGGACTCAACGATTGATGTGTAAAACCAGATCAGGATTGACTGGGAGATGTTGAGTTTTTTCACCTGCCACAAGTAGTCCATCCGCTGGTGTGCCTCCTTGGTGACCTCTGTGATGTTGTCTTCCAACTTGAGGTTGTGGGACATGATGGTCCACAGGAATTTGAAGGATTCAGCCGTGCTAACAGTTGAGCCATTAATCTCCAGGGGTAGAGATAGTGGGAGGAGTCTTCTGAAGTCAACCACCATCTCCATGGTTTTGTCTGTGTTGAGTTCCAGGTTATTGCGACTGCACCAGGCCACCAGCCGCTCGACCTCTCCACGGTACATTGACTCATCGTCGTCGGTGATCAGACAGACCAGAGTGGTGTCATCTGCAAACTTGAGTAGTTTGTCAGATGCGATGCTGGAGGTGCAGTCACTGGTGTAGAGTGAGTGAGTAGAGGTGAGAGCATGCATCCTTGCAGCTGAGGGATAAAGAGTCTGAAAGGTGTTTTCCCAGCTTCATGTGTTGCATCCTGTTGGTCAGGAAGTCAGGGATCCACTGACAGATGGAGCTGGACACGTTCAGCTGGGAGAGTTTGTCTTGTAGCAGTCCTGGGATGATGGTATTGAACACAGAGCGAAAGTCCACAAACAATATTTATTTAGGTTATCAAGGTGGCAACGTAGTGTAAGTAAGCCCGTGTTTACAGCGTCGCCCCCTCCATCGAGACAGTATCCCTGCACATTGTAAATATGGTACTGGAACTGACCCTGTATATAGTGTACTTTATCATGCTCTTATTTCTAGATCTTGTGTGTTTTTGTTCTACCTTGTTATTTTTAATATTACATTGTTATTGATTACTGCATTGTTGGGGTTAGAGCTTGCAGGAAAAGCATTTCACTGTACTTATGCATGTGACATTAAAACTTGAAACTTGCTGGTTGGCCACACACTTTGACAATGCCAGACTCTGATATGTCAGATGGTTTTTGTTTTCCAACAGACTCTTAACCTCCGGGGCGCTGGGCTCGACAGGCTGGCAGTGTTACTGTCAATATAAGACGACACACACACACCCGGACCACCCTCCAAGTCTCTTTCCTATACTAGGCTTGAGTATTGAGGCCCGGCACTTTTACCCTCATAGAATTCAAACACATATACACACGAGGAAGGAAAGAGGGGGAGGATGAGAAAAGGAAAGGTGTTGAGACCTCTGTGACGGGTGGATCCCACCGCTGCCGTCAGCTGAGAAAACACCTGGGAGAGTTGAGCTCCCCATCGCTTTCTCTCCCTCTTTCCTCCTCTCTTTCCTCTGTTTCCCACGGTCTGAAGCAGTACAGAGACTCCGTCATCTTCAACACAGCACTGTGCTTACGACACTTCAGACCTTAGTACATTAACAGATACACCCATGACACTGTATCTGCTCCTAACAGTGCTAGACAGTCATTACACTCAGCCCAGGACACCTAACTATCTTTGGGGCTAATGGAGTTGCCGACTGCTGAAGTTGAAGTATTGCTTTTGCCTGTTTATTGTGAGTGCAGTAGTTTTCAATTCCAACAGGAATGAGAGGCCTATTAGGCCTGCTGAAGACAAGGAACCTAAGAGGTGCTGAATGGATAGACAGATGGATAGATGGATGGTTTATTTTTCAGGGGAAGTTTGTTTTGTCCTTCCGATGGCTTTTCAAGGCTGTCGTTATGTAATGCTGGAATGTCTACTAGTGAAGGAATCATTCAGGTAGTCCTAAGCTTTATTACAGACGTCTTCTACATAAGCTCCTCTCGCTGTCCCTTCTTCATGACTGAAAGACCTTTCCAGATATTTACTGTTCTAGGCCTTTTTCTATCAGTGTTGCACTATGGGGGATTTGGACTGAAATCCTCATCCATGAAATCATGAAATAAGATCCCTGCAGACTGGGCTGTAGGTTATATGATACATTAAACTCAGTGGACACGCCTATCCCCAGAGCAGGGTTTCCATTAGCTGATAATAGCCGGCTTTTGGCCATTCAAAAAAAAGAAAAAAAAAAGTGAGAAATATAATTAGCACCGGCCAATTGACCGGGAGAAGAAAATAAATCCCATGTGAAATAATGGTTTTTGGCCTATTCATTGATGAAAATACCAGTTGATGGGAATACATTTAACTGGTCATGCTTATTGGTCTATGGGTTCATTCGCATAATTGAGTGGAATTAAATTGGCGTGTGTGTATATTTGTTATGTAGCTTATCTTATTTATCACACGCGCACAGCATACAGATACAAAGCCTTTGAGCAGGAAATATGTCAGACAGCACTTTTATAAGCCCAATCATTGCGCAACAATTCTAAATTAAATAAAAAATCTTTTTTTGCCATGATTAAAAAGAGCTACTATTTTTATTTCTCAACTGGTAATTGAAGGATGCTTCCCATTCACTATTCAAATGCACAGGCAACAGAAGGAAGGCTTCATCAGCGTGTCACACACTGCTTTGCAATGAGCTGGAGGCAGTGTGCGTTGTGAAAACATAGCTACTTAATTGTTTGAAACCTGAAAGTTTTAGAAAATATTGAGGCATGTTTTACCTTGCTTTAAAATAGCCTACGCAAAATCCTACCATATCTGTGGAAGCAATTTTTCTATTATTTCATATGCCATTGAAACCAGTAGCCTATTTCTCTCATGTTCTATTGGTTTTCAACTTTATTTCATTGTCTGCTAGCCAAATGCACAGTCGCACATAGCCTATTGCCTTGTGTGCATTGCTGCGCAAATAATGTTAAAAAATAATAGTTTTGTAATATTTTAAGCTTAACGTTCTGATCTATCGCTTTTTGACATCTTTTTTATGTATTCCAGGTCTACTGGTTGTATGAATTTGGGATCTATTGTCCCACAACTGTCCCAGAGTCTGTCTGGGCTATTTCTTTCTCGACAAGCTGACCAATAGAATTGGTAAAGTTATCTACTATGTGGGAGAGTAGATTGACATAGGCTCATAGGCGGTGCCTCCATATGGCTATGGGAAGCTAAGCTTTCCCTAAGTAAATTGAATTAAATTGACAAAATGATATACCCTAATTAGCCTGCTCCTGTCTATACAGAAATAAATACAACCATTTAAAATAGGCTACTAAAGCATGATTTGGCCACAGAGGATCATTAGCTTTTAATTTGTTTTAAATCGCATTGCCTGCGGTCGCAAATACCAAATAGAGGATTGTTGAGTTACGACTGTCAGTGAAAAGTAGAGAGGCCCAGCCAGGAATATCGCAATATTTAAAAATAAATTGTGGGAAAACATTGTTTGAAAAGCAAATGGCTTTGACAATGAAAAGACTCTAATCTGTCTTTTAGTTATCAACATTCTCAGCTTAATTGAGCGAACAATAGTAGGCATATAGCCCATCTTATTACCACCAGTGGAAAGCATCAGCAATATCCCCGGTGAGTGCACACTGCACATATTCACCATTTATTATTGTTGGGTCAGTGCTACTTAAAAGTTTGTTTTTGGACAGTAATTTCCTCCTCCAGTTTAGATGGACGTCACATTATATTGGTGTCTCCCCTTATTATTATTGGTGTCTCCCACCTATTATATGGACAAAGGCGTTTTTATTGATATTTCTGTCACTATCAGCAGAGTAGGCTATCCTGTAATTTTTCGTATTAAAAAAGATTCTGCTGTCTCCAGTCATATAAAGTGTAGTAGAAATGCATGAAATGTGTTTTTCCAACCAAAGAAAGAAGAAACCTATCTGATATAGCCCATAGTCCAGGCCTCTATCCATGCATTGAACAGTCTTTTTGGCGAATAGGGATTGAGTTATATTATTAGCCTAAATATGACTATCCAATCTACTCACATTAGGAATAGTAGACTATCTTACATAAGTCTGAAAATGTGATGATGCATGGAATGCTTTATTATTAAGATGCATTTTTATGGTGAAAATTAGCTTCCCCAAACTTGAAACTGACACGCCGCCTATGCATAGGCTAGAGATATTCCTTTATGTTACTCATCTTGTTGGCTGAGGAAAAGTACATATGGACAGTAAGTGCGCGGTAAGGACACACGTCGTTGCATCCTCGCATGTTCTGTTAAGATGAATTCCCATCATCTAAATGGGATTTCTGTCATTCTGAGCACCGTAACCCTTATCAGGTTATACACTAAATGCATATGGGTCCGCAAATTTCTCAAATGTCCGGTAAATTAAAAAGCTGCTGGTCAAATGTCCGGCGCCACATTTTCATAACGGAAACCCTGCCCCAGAGCATCTTTAACGTGTGTGTGTGTGTGTGTGTGTGTGTGTGTGTGTGTGTGTGTGTGTGTGTGTGTGTGTGTGTGTGTGTGTGTGTGTGTGTGTGTGTGTGTGTGTGTGTGTGTGCATATGCATGCACATCTTTACCATATTACTCCTCCATCTGTGTGTAGACTCAGATATGCAGGCGTGGCCTTGGAATGGCCAGATGGCTATTTGCTCTCTCCCAAGAGTATGATCCAAGTGTGTGTGTGTGCATGTGTGTGTAATCGTCGAGGTCTGGTTGCATGTAGAGGATGCCAGTGGATCCATTTATCATTGTACAGTATATTTGGCTACTTTGGGCCCCAATAGTCCTCAACTGCTAACATACAGTACTGTATACTACCCTGTATACTATCCTGTATTGGCTGCTTCGTTTGGAGATATTTACACTCAGTCCAGACCTCAGTGTTGTGGCCCCCCAGGACTACCAGTGTAATAGAATAGTCTGAGTAGAGTGGGTTGTCATTAGTATTACTTTTCCTGACTGGAAACTCCATAGACTCCATATCAGAGTCTTTCCATCTTCTTTCCATCTGCCCATCTTTCCAGATTCTTTCCGTGTGTCTGTCCATCAGTTTCCACTGGGATTTTATGGGGGGGGGGGGCTCTGGATAACCTCATTATGCTGGCTGGAGATACACATGCATGCACATACACTCACACACACGCACATACTCACACACACTCACACATATACACACACACACACACACACACACACACACACACACACACACACACACACACACACACACACACACACAGGCACTACACTGATCTAAAACACATGTGGACGGGTATAAACTGCATGGAGTCATATGTGAAGCACGTCTGGAGATCTGGCGTGTCGGGGGGTCCAAGGAGAGGGTTGGGAAATCCTGGTCTACATTGACTGCTTCCTTTCTTTGTCTCACTATATTGCTATATAGTTATTCCAGGGCGCAAGGTCAGCTAACTGCATTGATCTGGTTAGCCTGTTGTCTAGCAACCTGTTTTCTCTTTTTTCTTCATCTTTCCTAAGAGCTCATCCCTTCTCTCCTGGTCTGCTTAGATCTATGTGATACTATTGATTGGTCTGTGACAAATGACCCACCCTCTGTGTGTGTGTGTGTGTGTGCGTGCGTGCGTGCAATTGACATTTTAGAATGAGCTCTTTTCTGCTGAGATCAGCAATAAAAGCAGATCATCATCAGTGTGCTACTTTAGACTGAGACCATGCAGCATTGGCCTTTAAAACAGACCTTTCACCTTTCTAACACACACACAGTAGATAGAGGTCTGTAGTATTTATAGAGGCAGGGTAAAAGAGGAGTCTATATTGGGCTGGAGATGAAAGCAGATGGATTATAGTAGCAGACATTGTGAACTGTTCTGTGGCTCTGCTATCTCAAGTGGATCAATGCATGGTTTCCCTATCACCCTTCTCTGCTCCACTCTGAAAGAAGCTCTTATCTATCTTTTTTTCATGTGTTGGTGAAAAACAATCTCCAGAAGCTTCAGGTGGATCAGAAGAAACCTAACCTGACCTAACCCCAACTTTAGGAAGGACACCCCTATTAAACTGGCCAATAGGAAAGGCTTTGGTCGTGTGTGTGGGTTCTCATATGGATCTAATTTCTTCCACTGTGACAGAAAACAGAGTAGCTTTCACTTTAATGTCCACCCATTGGAGCATTAGGCTGGCTGAATGGGGACTCCCATCACCAACACACAAAACTTTGTCAGTCCATCCACCCTTCAGTCCGGACACCCGTCTGCCTGTGAGTCAGTCAGTCCGGGCTGTCATTCAGTCTGTTTCTCTGGCCGAGTTATGTTACTGGAGGCCATAAGGTGATGTAACCTGGGATTGTCCAGGGCCGTATACTTCTTATTAGCGGCAGCAGCTTGGCTAGCATTCTGTGCATGTGTACGAGAGAGAGAGCAGGCAGGACACACACACACACACACACACAAACACACACACACAGAGGGTGGCCCTGTGCAGCTGGCTGCAGCATTTGTTATTTTAACCCAGATTCTGGGCTGAGCTATGGTCACCATGTGCACCCTCTCAGGGGTGTGGCCTCGTCATCTGTCTGGCAAATCACTGCCGGCTGTGAGTCCAGGGGGAGGGGTTAGGGGAAGAGCTACAGACTGGGGTCTCAGTGAGAGTTAGTTAGCGGTTGGGTGTGTGGAGTCCAGTGGTAGAACCACCAAGACATACAGCAGAGCTGCACTGAAGGAGGAGAATATGGCAAACAGGTTGGATCATATTGTTTCTCTTTGGTTTTGCGTTAGTTGTGCTACTCTTTCATGACAGAATATAACAATATGACTTGTTGTAAGGTTTACATTGATTAATTTAGCAAGTGAGAGTGCTCAATGCTCACATTTACCTCATAGTGTTTAGAAGACAGTTTCAAGTATTACTTTCCCTGATTGGAAATATTTCCCAGGCCTAACAAAGGGGGTGACTAACGCTAGAGGATGTAGATATTATGTTCCTCATATTAATCATAATGTAACTCCAGTGTTGAGCAGGTTACTCAGTAGCCCTGGGAAATGATGGCACTCTCACTGTGGAAATGTTGAGCACTACAAACATTTGTCACACAGCACTGACACAACTTCAATTGTTAAGAGTCATATTATACCTAATACCGGACGACAAGGCTGTGTGTGTGTTTACTGATCTTGTGTTTACTCTTCATTATCCTGACTGATGACTCAGTCATACACTAAGTTGTTTTCCAGTTGGTCTGTGGAAGTAGGCCATGGGAATGTTATTGTGTTATATGTTCATGCTTTATGTGTTTGAAGAGGCAACATGTGAAGAGTTTCAATCCAAAACGCTATATATGTATTTTCAGAAATGTGCTTTTATTGTTTTAACAAATTATGAAAGAGATTGGTGTATTTTTTCACTATCTAATCGTGACATGGGGTTGTTCAACGACAGACATGTACAGTATTTGTTTAACATCTATCACTTGATGGTTTCATTTCAGGGAGAAAAATAATCATGTTTTTTTGCTAAATGCTGCAGTATATCCACCTCTCTCAGAGAAATAAGTAGTACTGCTAGATTTTACACAGTGAAATGTGACAAATAACTAAAAAAATTTATCAAGATATGTACAAGTGATACATTTGTGACATCGATATTATAATTTTTGTATGATAATTCAATATAGTAATATGAGATCTGTATGTAAAACATTTACTTTTTACATTTGACTCATTTAGCAGATGCTCATATTGTAACGATCGTCGTAATCCAGAGGCGAGAAGGATCAGACCAATATGCAGAGTGGTTAGTGTTCATATTTAATGAAAATAGACTGAACACTTAACATACAAAACAACAAACGTGACAAACCGCAAACAGTCCCGTGTGGTACTAACACAGACACGCGATACAAACACCCACAGCAACCACGTGAATCACAGGCTGCCTAAGTATGATTCTCAATCAGGGACAACGATTGACAGCTGTCTCTGATTGAGAATCATACCCGGCCGAACACAAACATCCCAACTTAGAAGAAACACATCGACAACCCACCCCAACTCACGCCCTGACCAACTAAAATAATACAAGAGAAAGGAAAAACAGGTCAGGAACGTGACACATATCCAGAGCAACTTACGGTAAGTGCATTCATCTTAAAATAGCTAGGTAAAACAACCACATATTACAGTCAGATGTACAGGATATGAACATTCCATTCCAGCTAAACAATGGATGTATAGCATTTCACAAAAAAACATTTTAATTCACAGCTAAAATCTATGAATATAAAATCTGAGAACAGTAATATTTTACACACACACATGAAGGTACCAATAAGCAATCATTTCTGATGATATAGCGTTTTGGAATTAAACTCTGCATATGTTTCTGAAGTTGCTTTGCAATAAATAGGATAGCAACTGAAAGTAGTTTTCAGGACAGGTTTCAAAAGTAAAGACTTTGAAAGTTAGTTAGGGGAACGTCTAGAAACGTCCATACTTTTGTTCCCCTGCCTGCCCTGAGTGGATGGACGAATGACTTTATTTGGTTCTTCTTAATGAAAACCTGATGTGTAGATCTAACTGTACAGTATAGGCATTCCTCCATAGCCTCAGTGTATATGGGTGTTTGACCTACAGTTGCCCCCAGTGAGTGAGAGAGAGAGAGGAAGAGAGAGATTGAGAGACCACCATGTACCACCCGCCACTAACCACCTCGTCTCCGACGTTTACCGTAGCCGTTGTATTTCCATAGATATATTTCCATATTTCCTGTCAATGTTAGTGTGCTGAGGGACCTGCTGTTGAGACTGCACATCACTGTGTGACTCAGACATATTTGTGTACTTTGTAGTGCAGATGAAGTGTTTGTGAACTAATGGGGGTGGTAATGTGTACACACACTCGCACACAGACACACCCTAGGGTTTTTAAGTCTATGGTCACTGGTTCACTCTTATTAGTGTGTGTGTGTGTGTGTGTGTGTGTGTGTGTGTGTGTAATAGACATCATAAATCCAGTCATAGCCTAACACGTTTATGGTCTGGTTTGCTGTGCTTCACAGAGTGCTGGGAAAGTTCTGCTCATGGTAACAAACCACTTGAAGCTCTGCCTGTTTAGTGGTCTGTCTGGTCTATCTCTAGGGGGAATATTGAAGTAGGCCATGTCCTAATATTACCTCAGAACAAAGTAGACACAATCTTATCATACACTAGCAAATTTATTGACTGTAAGCTAGTTTTACCTTAGTTACAGATTCTCCCCTTGACCAGTCTTTTTCTCTCCACCCCCCCCCCCCCCACCCTGCAATCAGGCACCCCTGCCTGTTGGGGTCAAAGGCCAAGTGGCCTAAACTTCAAAATGGTCAGTTGACCCGGCTCTGTGTTCCTTCCTCCAGCTGCTTTAGATTGTTTCAGCTTTCTAAGTGTTTTCGAACAACGTGTGTGTGTCAATGAGGACTTAGTCTCTGCAACTGACCAGAACGTGTCCCAGTGTGTGACTCTGAGCCAGAGCCTTTCCTCTAGTGGTGTTTGAACTGGAGTCTGTGAAATATCACTGGTGTCAGAAAACATCTACAAGGATCTACAGAACATCATGGGTGGGTGGGACTCCCAAAGTTGAAGAAGTTACTTGAAAAGTTGTTCTGCATCAAGACAGTGACTGAGCCATACGCTTGGCTGTTCTTCAACTGACATCTGTGTGTGTGTGCTTAGTTAATACAGATATTTGTGTTTCATAAAAGTTATTCTGATCCTATCCTACACCACAGGGATGGCTGTCTGCGCCTGTTTTTATGACCTCACTCGACTTGGACACACACCACACAATACACAAACACACATTCACACACACACTCGCTAGCCGCCCACAGATCTGGGTCATTCTGTCTGTCTGGTGGAAGGATAAAGAGGGGGAAAGAGGGAAAAAAGAGGGAAAAGAGAGGGAAAGAGGGGAAAGAGGGAAAAGAGAGGGAAAGAGAGGAGAGGGGAAAGAGAGGGAAAGAGAGGAGAGGGGAAAGAGAGGGAAACGAGGAGAGGGAAAGAAATGAGGGAGGAAAGCTGGGGTTTGTTGATATTTCAACAGGATAAGAGAGGTCAAGGTTTCAGTAATGCTGTCACTGTATCATCTCCCAATCACACACACATAATTAATTACACACACACATACACACACACTGATCCCTACTAGAAGGGAGTGTGACCTCATAGCAGAGTCGACTTTAACTATTATCCCTCTCCATGGTGACCGGGTGCCAAGTGACAGGAACGACCCCCAGGAGGTTCAGATCTTTGGCGGCACAGATCACCACTGGCCCCCTACTCTGCTCCAGGCTGCTCCAGGCGCTCCTCGCTCCTCGCCCAGCTCCCCAGACTGGAAGACTGGCCCCATGTCCCTCTAGCCTAGACTTTCCCATACCACCCCTCCCTCCCAACCAGACTCCACACACTGTCCAGGCTTAGGGATTCCCATGAGCTGGGAAGGGAGGGAGAATAGGAGAAAGGGAGGGTGGTGGTTCAGAGAATAAATGGAAAAAATGGTGTGTGTGTGTGCCCATCTCTCCAGTCACAATGATCCACAATACCAGACACAGTTTTACTATTCACCGCTGTGCTCATGAGTCTGAACTCATGACTGGAAATGTTAGATGGAAAACGCAACACTAGTTAAAGTGAGCCTGCTGAGAAGATGGAACCTGTGTTTCAGCACACTCAGGACTGTGTTTCAGCACACTCAGGACTGTGTTTCAGCACACTCAGGACTGTGTTTCAGCACACTCAGGACTGTGTTTCAGCACACTCAGGACTGTGTTTCAGCACACTCAGGACTGTGTTTCAGCACACTCAGGACTGTGTTTCAGCACACTCAGGACTGTGTTTGTGCACACTCAGGACTGTGTTTGTGCACACTCAGGACTGTGTTTGTGCACACTCAGGACTGTGTTTGTGCACACTCAGGACTGTGTTTGTGCACACTCAGGACTGTGTTTGTGCACACTCAGGACTGTGTTTGTGCACACTCAGGACTGTGTTTGTGCACACTCAGGACTGTGTTTGTGCACACTCAGGACTGTGTTTGTGCACACTCAGGACTGTGTTTGTGCACACTCAGGACTGTGTTTGTGCACACTCAGGACTGTGTTTGTGCACACTCAGGACTGTGTTTGTGCACACTCAGGACTGTGTTTGTGCACACTCAGGACTGTGTTTGTGCACACTCAGGACTGTGTTTGTGCACACTCAGGACTGTGTTTGTGCACACTCAGGACTGTGTTTGTGCACACTCAGGACTGTGTTTGTGCACACTCAGGACTGTGTTTGTGCACACTCAGGACTGTGTTTGTGCACACTCAGGACTGTGTTTGTGCACACTCAGGACTGTGTTTGTGCACACTCAGGACTGTGTTTGTGCACACTCAGGACTGTGTTTGTGCACACTCAGGACTGTGTTTCCGACTCCAAGATACAGGATCCAGATAGATAATTTTAATACAGAAGGTTTTTACGTCCCTCTAGGTATGTGTGATAGAAAGAGCGAGATAGGGAGATGGAGAGAGAGAGATGGCGAGAGGGATAGAGAGAGGGAGGGAATGGTAGAAACATTCCTGTAGACCCAGATACTTCCTTCAGATCTAGAGGCCCACAGAGACCTCAGCCTGACCTGAGAATGAAGTCATCAACAAGTGACTGCCTAGTCGATGATCTCATCAGCTGTCGCCTGGTTATGCTGTTTAATACAGCTTGTGGTTTAAAACCTAGCAGCTTTTACATTGCAGTAATTTACTGCTGCATTAATGTTCTGTAGCAAGAGCTCCTTGCCTTGCTATGTTTTATTACATTAATGCCGTGGTTCACATGGACTGTTAAGCTGCCTTGTAGAGCGTCTTTGTGCCAAGTTATCAATTACATTAAATGTGTTTTCAGGTAAACTGAGGGTTAGATAAAGAAGACAAATGTTTGTGAAAGGCCTTTTGAAGTAAAGCCCTTGGGATTGGGTATATGATTTCCTCCTGTAGCTAAAATCTTTTATGAACGATGTTCTTGCCATGGGTTATCTCTCCGAGCCCTGACATTTTACAGTATTTATTGTTTATTAGTTTAGAAGGCCATGTGAAACCAAGCCCTGAGGGTCAGCTTTCTGTATTGTCTAGAGATAGTGTGTGGGGTAGCCGAGTTGTGAAATGATGTCATGGGTTGTTATCCCACAGCTTTCTAGAGATAGTGAATGGTGTGTTGTTAGATGGAGACAACCTACTGATGGTCTGACTATCTATTCAACTCTCCAGCAAGCGTCAGTGAGATGACAGTGTTGTTGTGAGATGGACGTGGTTACCTCTCCCCCAGTACTGATGGTGTTAATGACATGTTCATGTCACTGGGGTTATCTATCTTTAGGAGGTATGTGACCGTAGTGTTCGTGAAATCGCTGTGATGTGATGGTGACACTGGGGTTCTGTGAGTTCTGTAGTGGTGGTGTTTATGAAATGGCCGTGTCAGCAGGGTTATCTCAGCCTGGCTGACCCTAGGTCAGTTATGTGTTAGCTCTGTGGTGGTTGGACAGCCAGGCTGCTATCAGCCCTACATCAGTGGCGTGGGCTGTTTCATCTGAGATTGTTTGTTTTTCCCTCTGTCTGTGTCTATTTGTCAAAGGATCCCTCATTCCCTCTTTCCACATCTCTCTCCTCTCTTCCCTTCAACTCTCCTTCTCCTCTCCACATCTCACCCAGCTTCCCCTGGGACCGACACTACACAGACACCAGTGTGGACCCAGAGTAACTCCTCACACACAGATGCATGCACGCTCCTACACACACACAAACACACACACACACAGTACACACACACACACCCCTGAGAAGGGGAAAGGGGAGGAGCTGACCCTGTCAGTCAGGGAGCTCTGCAGGGGAAACCAAAACAGAGAGCAGAGGAGTCAGGCTCCTCCAGGCTGGCTGACCAGGCCTGCCCTTTCTCTCTCTCTCCCTCCTCCTCCATCCTCCTCTCTTCCTCTCCAGGCCTGGCTTTATGTAAACATGACAAGAGGTTGTTGGTTCGTTTTAGACAAACCCTCCCTCTGTCTGCAGCCCTGTTGTCATAAGGCTCTCCCTGTCTATATGTTTCATCCACCATTACTCCCATTCACCATGGCTGTGCTATGCCACTTACTGTTAGTGTATGGTTGGTTATTTTAAACTGCTGTGTTGGTCAATGACCAAGTTTCTTTGCTGATTACAGTTAAATGTTGCCTGAGTTGGGAGGGGGGAAACACTGCTTCTGAAACATTTGATTCCAACACTGCTAATCCGTCTTTCGGATGGGACGTTAAACGGGTGTCCTGACTCTCTGTGGTCACTAAAGATTCCATGGCACTTATTGTAAGAGTAGGGGTGTTAACCACGGTATCCTGGCTAAATTACCAATCTGGCCATCACACCATCATGGCCACCTAATCATCCTTAGCTTCCAATTGGCTCATTCATCCCCCTTCCTCTCCCCTGTAACTATTCCCTAGGTCATTGCTGTAAATGAGAATGTGTTCTCAGTCAACTTACCAGGTAAAATAAGAGTTAAATAAAAATAAATACATCATGTAACTGAGCGTTCTACCATGGTCTGGCCTTTCAAGTGCCATAAATAATGATCACACACTCAATTTCTGTTCCCTTCTCCGCCCTCCCTCCTCTCTTTCTCCCCCTCCCCTCTGTCTCAAGGTGTGTAGTTGGTGAGAAGCCAGCTGGCTGGCCTTCGAGACACTCCTTCACTACGATGTAGAGTCCAGAAGAGAGAGAACGAGAGAGCGTGTGAAAAACAGACACTCCGGCTGGAAGAGAAACTGAAAGCGGGTGAGTAAGACATCGCAGGAAGGATCGGAAAGAAAGATAGGGAGACAAACCAGAAAGAAGGAAGAGGAACAACACCAGGGGGAGATGAGAGAGAGAGAGCGAGAGAGAGACTTTCAATCATTGACCTCAGACCCTGCCTCCAAACCAACCTCTCCCTCCCTCCTTCTCCTTTCCCTGCACTGGAACTGTTTACCCTCTCTCACACCTCCGTCACAACAGGACCCCATCCTTCACTCTCTCCCTTCACCCTTTCCCCTCTTCCTGAAGACCCTAAGGACTTGAACCTTCACCTTTAACCCCACCTGTGTAACCACTGGGCGGGAAAAGACATCACCAAAAAGACATCACCAGGAACACTTCAGAACCACTTCAAACATCATCATCACCATGTGCCACGTGATCGTGACCTGTCGCTCCATGCTGTGGACTCTACTCAGTATCGTGGTTGCCTTCGGAGAGCTCATCGCCTTCATGAGCACCGATTGGCTGGTGGGCTTCCCCCGGACACCAGACGCCGTCTTCGGCCCTCATGGTGCCACAGCGGCTGGCGAGGCCTACCGGCCCACCCTGGGCATCTACGGCCGCTGCATCAAGCTGCCCCACTTGCGGCGCGGTGTGCTGTGTGGGCCGTACGCCGTGCACTTTGGGGAGATCGCCAGCGGGTTCTGGCAGGCAGCGTCCATCTTCCTGGCGGCGGGGATCCTGCTACTGTGTGCCGTGGCCTTCATCTCCGTCTTCACCATGTGCTTCCAGAGCATCATGAAGAAGAGCATCTTCAACGTGTGTGGACTGCTGCAGGCCATCGCAGGTGAGACTGAGAGAGGGATACACGCACATGTAGACACACACACACACACGTATACACAGCAGAGTTGCACACTTACTTTCACATTGAGTTATTGACATGTAGGTACAGTGCTGACTTTAACTCACGCAGGAAATCCACAGACCCTCTTGTTGTAGTGTTGCTGCTTGCAGTATTGTATTGCCTGTTGATTGGTTGTAGTTTTGTCTGGGCTGTTCAGTAGTTAGATACAGTTGACTGACTGTTAAACCCCTGGAATGGAGAGAGAGAGGAGCTTGTAGAGGGATGTGTTCTATCTGAACAGCCAACATTCAACCCCATCCAGCTAACCTTTAGTGCTGCTGTCCACCTCTTGAGAGTTTAAACATTCACTAACTAGAGCAATCAGACCCCACTGACCACAAACCAACACATGCACGTGTACACACACACACACACATACATACACACAATACATACACACACACATACATACATACACACAGGCCCCCGAGAGTGCATTAACTCTTACTCCCAGCGTCCTCTCTGTGTTTTTGAGGTGAACATTAACCCTATTGGTCAAGGGTCAGAGAACCACGGCAGCCTTGTACCTCCCTCTGAGGTCGTTGCCATCAGCAACAAGGGCCCAAATATTTGTCCTCTTGGGTCAGCTGGGAATGATGTCATGTGACCTGTGTGGTGTGTCCGCACGCGTGTGTATCTGTGTATGACTCTCAAGCCGCTTTGACCTGCTGTGGTGAATTATGGGAGGGAGGAGGCAGTCATTGGAGAGAGTGAAGTTATTCCGCCTGGATCTCTCAGAGCTCTCATCCTCTCTTCTCTCCTCTCCTGTACTAGTTCCTTAGACTCTATCAGGAGTAGGTTACAAACGAGCCCTACAGACACTGATCTACTGTAAGATTAGTGTGATGCCTTTTCAAATTAGTCGTTAAAGTTAGAATCTAGTGATTGCTACACTGGTGGACAGTTACCACAATGTAAAGCACATTCAGACCTAGTGAAAGTGTCAAATACTGTCCATTGCTATTGTGTTGTTATTGAACATAGTCAGAGGACGTCCACAACTGGACTGATTAGAAGAGCAGAACTGCTCGTTAAGGGTCTGTGGGTCGCCGGGAGGAAGGGGATGAGAATAAGGAAGAGGAAAGGGGCCGAGGGGAAACCAGAAATAGCAGGGGGGTGTTTCTTTAATGCACTCAGGTTTGAATGGTTTGAATGGCGGGAACCAGGTTACTGAGATTTACCACCCAAAACCACTCCCTTTTCTCGGGATATATAACTGCGAGAAACCAGTAAATTAAAATAAACTATCAACAGCATGGCATGAAATGGAAGTGTTAAATTATATGTGATGTCTAATCTGGCTTCTCAACTGCCTCTGAATGATGAATATTGAATGCTCAGGCTGGGTACAGACAGCCCATCTCAGTATGGAGTGCAGTTCACAATGCATGTAGACCTATCATCTTATCATGGTAACTTTTTGTCTTATGACAGATAGGGCAGCATAGTCTATGCTACAGTAATATAAAGACTGAATGCACGTCTAATCTCCATCTGGCTTTCGGAGGACACCTTACTTTTTTATTGTAAAGATGTTTTTTTTAATTGCAGCAGAGTTTTAAAACAGCCTATCACTTGAATATTATTGCTTTCAATCAGAGCACGTGTGAACACGCTCTTGCAGTCTTTCTCTCTCTCCATCAACTCCATTCAAGTTGCCTCCAAAATAGATAATCCTGTTCTAGATTGATATATAGATTTTCTAGCCTACCTCTTTCAGGTAATATATTTATTGCAGTATTAGCCGTATAATTAGCTAATTAGTGATGGATTAGACATAATTTCTAACTTATAGCCTTTGTCTCTTGCGCAATACGCACGCACCTGTGCTCCGCTGGCCTCTCTACTTAAAAAACCCTCTTAGCTCTTGGAGTCCCATGCAGGAAAAGCTGGACTAGAATAGCTTGCTGGACATCATTTTTTATACCAATAGACTATTCAAAGAGGGACGCAAGCTCTTGTTTGATGAATGTTAAATACAGCAGCCAATAGAACTCATGGGTAGTTTGAAAGAAGAGCGAACGCTCGCGCGGCGGTAGGCTATAGCAGTAATTTATTCAGACCATAACCATTCAATCTTCGTGAAAAGAAGAGAAAGCCTTCTGCATCTAGTTCTAGTACTATTCAAGGTGTCATTAGAATGATGAAGATAAGGACAATGAAACGTATTTCATTTAACTGTTGAAAGCGAGGAAGTAATGCAGCAACAATAGAGAGAGAAAGAGGAGGTAGGCTACTAATATTAGGGGAAATATTATTAAAAGTATTTATGCATCAGCCTACGAATAACACAAATAGGCCCTATTATATTTCAAAATTAAAATCAAATTCACCTGCCTGTAATTGTAACTTTGTTGGCCGCATGTGCTGCACCAGAATCGCATGTTCTCTCCCTGCTTAATCGTGGTTTGAATGATGTGCTTAATTCAGTCAATATAATCCAGTAGTCTATAATACAGTACAGTAATACAGTTCACACTAAAAAAGATTAGCCTACTTGAGCTAGTTTCATTCATTTACCCAAGAGAGCATATAGCTACAGTAGCTACATCTATAGGCTTTTATGTTTTTCTGTCAGGCGTAATGTGCAGTAGCCTATATCATGTATGTATTGGATAACAGCACAATCATTTGTTCTTTTTTGGGCTTGACCTCATTAAATGTCTTTAATGTGGGGCTCATAAAATGTATATAACGTATTGCTCATCAGGGTCAAGTAGAATCATGATTGAATTGTCGATCAAAGCTCTAATCAAATCGAGACAGGCTTATTTATATGCTTTATAATGCTGTTGAATGACACTTCCGGTTTTTGGTTACCTGGTAGAAAAAGGATTTATTCTCAGAATGGAACATTTGTAAAATACCGGGAAAATATTAAACTCTACCTTAAGCCTCAGCCCCTTGTCATGAACCGTCTCCCTGGCAACAGAAAGGGATAAAGAACAAAACACACTGCAGAGACACCACACCAAGCAGTGGTCAGTGTTGATGTGTCTCTGGTACTTTTTTCTGTTGGTATTTTTCCTCCACCTCCACATGTGTCCTAGAAGAGAGGGATGGAAAAGTCTGTAGTTTCTCCGCCAGGCAGAGTTCTAAGATATCCCTATATCACTTTATCATTTCTCTCCACCTCTCTCTCTCCCTCTCTTCCTTTCTCCTTTCTGCCAGTTTGATTTTCCTCCAATCAACATTTCCACTAAGTGTGCTGACCGACCGTAATGTTCCCGTAATGTGACCGTAACTGGGATCAGGTGGCAGATGTTTTGGGAAATACTTTGCCTCAGAGGGAGAGATTGTGTTTCTGTAGCCAGCGGTGGTCACGTCATCTCACTGGAGTCATCAGTGGTCCTGATTCTATTAAACACATTTATACACACTGATGTCATATTGGGAAGGCTTTATCTCTAATAGAAATCAATTGGATATGCAATATAACTAGCCAAGTGTTTAAGGCCAGACCGAGGCAGGTTTTCTTTCAGAAACACAGTCAGAGACGAGAAGACTAAGAAACAGCAGGTAGTTAAACTGTCTTCAGGTCTACAGCTGGGAGTGTCATAATATCCTTTTATTGTGGCCATAAACTCTCCATCCCAGCTCCAACCAACCAGCCAGCCAACCAGACGACGAGCCAAATTCAGCCATGATGAGTTATAGGACTGTCACACAGATGGCTTTTGACCTGGGCGCTAGCTGTGGGTTGATGGCAGATGGGAATGGGACAGTGATCCAGTAAACAGATGCAATAATGATACAGCGTGACTATCACTGTTACAGGTCTGATTGACAGATGATCATGACTGTATTGGAACAGTCTGATCATGATGAATAGTCTAGGTCTGGATGTTACTATTGTTGAGCAAACAGAAAGAGCAGAAGTACAGTACAGGGTCGGGACGGGTGTGACTGGAAATTCATCTGATTACCAAAGCAAAGGTCTGAGATGTTGGTCAATCACAACCAGTGTTGACAATAGAGGTATGTGGGTGAGAGATATGGCGAGAGAGTTTACAACCGTAGTGTGGGTGTATAAGAATTAAAGGCATAGAAAGAGAGAATCAGTGAGTAATGAAAGAGTGAGAGAGTCGGATAAAAGGAAGTGCGGTGTAGATAAGGCTGATAGATATGAATGGAAAGTCCAGTCCATGGTCACGGTGCATATTACTGTAATCCTGAATCAGGCTTGTAGGACTTCCTACCAACAGAACAGTACCAGAACAAAATGACTGTGTGGAAGGAATCAGGATAATATAGGTCCCTATATTCCCTGTTCATCTATTACACTATAGTCCTTTGTGGGACAGTGGAGCTAAACAGAGAGGAACACTACAGTTTTACACTACAGTCCTCTGTGGGACAGTGGAGCTAAACAGAGAGGAACCTTACAGTTTTACACTACAGTCCTCCGAGGATAGTGGAGCTAAACAGAGAGGAACACTACAGTTTTACACTACAGTCCTCCGAGGACAGTGGAGCTAAACAGAGAGGAACACTACAGTTTTACACTACAGTCCTCTGTGGGACAGTGGAGCTAAACAGAGAGGAACACTACAGTTTTACACTACAGTCCTCCTTGGGACAGTGGAGCTAAACAGAAAGAAACACAAACCTCCCCCAGGTTTCCCATAGAAACAACATGTCCTCTCTGTCTCACCCACTCTGTAACTGTTGAAGCCATTCTCTTAACTCTATAGGGCAGAGGTGGCCAACCCTCCTGCAGAAATACTGGGTATGCAAACTTTTGCTCCAGCCCTGCTCTAACACACCTGATTGGTTTAGAGGAGCAGCGGATGAGTAAAGTTAGTTTAGTTGTTGATGAGAGTGTCTTTAGAAGCCAGGAGACACAGACCGAGACTCTCTTGGCTTACGGTCCTACCTGACAATCATATCAGTCTGGATGTTTCCAGTGAGAGACCTCCTCCTCTCTCTTCCTCCTCTCTTTTTCCATCACACTCTAATATGTGAGCCACCACCTGGATTCGGTCATATCTAGCAAAATTTGAAATGGTGTTTTTTACATTGGATAAAAGTAGAGAAAATGAAATGCTGCAGTTGAGGAACAATGGGAAAGTAATTCTGCTTTGAAAGTTGCTAAACTTGTAAACTCACTTTTGAGAAGATGGCCTTTTAATTTTTTGATACTACTACTGGAGAGCCCTTCTTTGTCTACACCCATTCAGCATTGTTCGCACCCTCTTAAGCTGTAGCACCTCCCATCTCTTTAAGGATTTCCATGTGAGGTCGTGTGGCAAACAGAGTGAGCAGTGTAAGTAAACAACTAAAGATTTCAAGACTAAAAGTGGTGAAAGTAGTAGACTACAGTAAGGAAAAACTGCAGATTAAAGTACACTTTATCAGGGTCTCCTGAATGGCGCATCGGTCTGAGGCTGCCGGAAGGTTCCTGCCTTTTTCCGTGGCTAAACCAGCTAGGCTCGTAATTTAACCATTTTATTTGTATTTACACATGGAGTACACGTTTGTTATTGAGGCACATAAAAGTTCACATGCTCCAGAAGGCATTGCTGGCCAAAAACGCATTTTTAAAAAAATATATAAAAAGACGTTCAATTGCCTCTCCTGTGAAGTAGTGACATACGGCTGGCTTCCTGAAACTGGTCACATATATGTGGAGAGGAAAGAAATATGAGAAAGAAAAAAGAAAAAACCTGCATAAAAAAAAATAAAAAATAAACTCTTTCTCTCTGTACCTCTGGCTCTCATAGTCTGTTGCGATACATTTTCACCATCTCCTGGAGCTAAGGGGAGGTGGATTGTCAGATGTTCTGGAAACCAGGGTCAGGGAGAGGAGGGGTATGGGCGGGGTAGAGAGCGAATGCAGGGCTACCCCACCTAGAGATGTAGAGGAAGCGAGTACAGAAAGAGAGGAGACTACGGAGACAGTTGGAGGCGAATGGTTAATATACAGGCCAGGTTGCAGAAGGAGGCAAGCAGTTAATATTCACAGAGGATGCAGGATACTCAGTTGAAGTGGACTGGGGTATTAGGTTAGGGGTCCATTGGGTAGGGGGATGTCTTTAGAGGGGGTTGTGTGTGTTCGTGTCTGTGTGTGTGTATTGGGGGGGTTGTAGAATTGAAACCATACCTCCAGTCCATCACCAGAGCTGCTCTGGCAGCAACATGTGGAAAGAATTTATGACCTACTTTTCATTTCCGTGTTTAATACAATATTGTTCTGCTCTGAGGGAGAGACAGAGAGGGAGAAAGCTGGTGTCGGCATTGCACTTGTTTTTTATCTCCTGAAGGAGCAAGTGAGCAGGGCGGAGGCAGATGGAGGGAGGTAGGGAGGGAAGTGGGGTAAGTGTGCTGGTCTGGTGTAGAGGTGCAGGAGCTCTGTCTCTGTTTCTCTCTCTCTCTCTCTCTCTCTCAATTCCATTTTAATTCAATTTCAAATTCAATTTAAGGGCTTTATTGGCATGGGAAACATGTTAACATTGCCAAAGCAAGTGAAGTAGATAATAAACAAAAGTGAAATAAACAATAATAAACAACAAACAACAATCTCTCTCTCTCTGTCTGTCTGTCTGTCTGTCTGTCTCTGTCTCTGTCTGTCTGTCTGTCTCTGTGTCTGTCTCTCTCGTAATATGTGCCTGTAGGCATATTGTAGTTCCAGAGCTCTCAGTCTAGACTCTAGTAGTAGACTTCTAATATTGTAGTTCTAGAGCATCTCCTGGTGTGTGTCAAAGCCTGAACTAGAAACAGGCTCACTGCCTTTTCCTGTCAGGTCATTCTTGAGTATGGTGATGGTGAAAGGTAATATTGAACACAGACTACATGCATTGTCTCTACTTCACTAGGTCATATTAGGGATTGGGTGAAGCCTTCTCTTGCTCCTCCTGAGCAGGCCTCTATTAGGCTCTCCTATAGGTTCTGGTGTTGTACAAGGCTGTTGGAACAGAATCCATTTGCTGTTACAAGTGAAATATTGTACAGTGCAGGGCTGTTGGAAGTGGGTCTCAGAACCACAGAAGTGGCTCCATCCTTCAGCAGACAGAGACACAGGAAGCTGAGACACAGGATTGGTTGGTTGGTTCAGTGACTGGGGAAACCCCTCTGGCTACCCTTTCCTGTTGAGCTGCTGTTACCCCAGGTCACACATTGTGCGATACCCCCAGGGATTCAGAGCTGACAGCAGGGTTGTAATTGTGCCATAACCCCAGGGTTGTATTGTGCCATAACCCCAGGGTCGTATTGTGCCGCAACCCCAGGGTCGTATTGTGCCGTAACCCCAGGGTCGTATTGTGCCGCAACCCCAGGGTCGTATTGTGCCGTAACCCCAGGGTCGTATTGTGCCGTAACCCCAGGGTCGTATTGTGCCGTAACCCCAGGGTCGTATTGTGCCGTAACCCCAGGGTCGTATTGTGCCGTAACCCCAGGGTCGTATTGTGCCGTAACCCCAGGGTCGTGACGTGGGGACATGTTTGGGGAAAGACATGCATCAAGAGACTTGACTCTGGCCAGGTGTATTATTGGAATAGAGCAGAGGAGAGTCCCATTTGAAAAGAGTATCATACTTTTTTGCAAGTATAGTATTTTTGACCAACGGGAAATTAGTACGCTAACGTGCTCTTGAAACAGGAAATGTTTTGATACCAGAGAATGTTCTGTGGATTGACTTTAGACAATGTGCTGTTGTCATTATTCCACTCTTTTTAGAAGCTACCTTTCAAACACACAATTCAATCACACACACATTATAACTGTTGACCTGTGTAGGTCTATTATGTAGACCTACACAGGTTAGGTCTATTGTGTAGGTATATTATGAACTAACAGTGCCTTTCTCTCCCCTCTCTGGTCCAGGTCTGTTTCTGATCCTGGGTCTGATGCTGTACCCTGCAGGCTGGGGTTCAGACAAGGTGCAGCTGTACTGTAGTCAGGACGCGGCTCCCTACCAGGCAGGGCTGTGTACCATGGGCTGGGCCTTCTACACAGCCATGGGAGGCACTGTGCTCACCTTCATCTGCGCTGTGTTCTCAGCCCAGGCCGAGATCGCCACGTCCTCAGACAAGGTGCAGGAGGAGATCGAGGAGGGCAAGAGTCTAATCTGCCTGCTCTGAGATGGACCAGGAGGGGAGAAGGAGAGGAATGTCAAGTCCCACCCCCTCTTCTCCACTCTGGGTCCCAGCTGTCAATCAAACGGAAGCCCCATGTTGTTTACCACTAAGACTGACTCTCTGACCTTTGACCCTGTATTGTTGTTATTGTTCATGTGGGATAAATCTACAGTGCCAAGCTTTTCACAAACCTGTGTTTCAATGTATTTCCTCTCTCCGTCACCAGAGGTGCTGTCTGTCTGTGTTCTGTGTTATTATTTCTAATGTGTGCCAGTACCAGCTACCCTGACACCAGTATGTGTGTATTGTAAATAAGTGTGTATATACTGTACATAGTGATGATGATGATGATCTGAGAATGGTGGTCCTCTCAGCTCTGTTCAGGCTGTGTTTTAAATTAGTGTCACTCTTGCCTTGAATACTGGTGTGATGAGGACAACACCTAAAGACCAGCCTTCCTGGTGCTAATCTTCTGTTGTACCCTAAAACGCCAGGTAGAAGTTGCCCCTAACTACAGATCTAGTATCACATTACCCAACCCAAAGTCATAACCTGAACCACGAGAAGGATAAAATAATATCGTATCGCATCCCGGACCCGCAGTTAGAGGTAACTTCTACCAGCTCCAGCTTAAACCAGGTGTGAGTAACTCTACAAGGGAACCACTACTCAGTCCAGTAAACTACTCACAGACATGTCCTTAGTTTAGCATGGAATCATGATGTCCTTAAAGCTTACAGAATGTACTGTCAATTGAAATGACCAATGTATGTCTTCTTGAACCCTTGAAATGTATTGATGGGATGGACACCTACACAAGCCACAGTTACACATGGACTGCATGAGCTAGCTAAGAAAGACTTGGACAACTTGGTCAACGATACACACAAGTATTCCTATTAGTGTATTCCTATTAGTGCCTTGTTTCAGGAAGGACTCCTATTCCTGCAACACCGAGGCAGGTCAGTTATTCCTACAACACCAGCCACAGCGCTGGAGAGAAACTGTTGAGGCTTGTGTTGTTGCGTCATCATCTGACTATCACAGCTCCCCAGTCTGTCTCTCTGCCAAACCAATAAAAACAGAATGAAAAAGACAAGAATATCTGGTCTGAGTTTTTCTCCAGCAACATTCATCTCTTTGGGGCTCTATGTAATGTGGGGGAGGATGAGGGAGGGAGGGAAAGAAGTGTGAGACCTTAGTTTGGGGTGGAGGGTGTTGTGGGGTGAAGTTGCCAGTCAGTGAGTGAGTGTGTGTGTGTGTGTGTGTGTGTGTGTGTGTGTGTGTGCGCGCGTGTGCGCGAACGAGTGAGTCTGCCTTCCACCACAGTGAAAACTCCTGCCGCTGGCACCCCTAGTCGGGGCGAGCGGAAGGGGACAATAAGTAGACCAGAGCCAGCTGTTCCCTCTCGCATGAGCATGACAGATATTATGGAGGAAAAGTGTGCTCACGCGGGAAAAGTGTGCTCACGCGGGAAAAGTGTGCTCACGTGGGAAAAGCGTGCTCACGCGGGAAAAGTGTGCTCACGCGGGAAAAGCGTGCTCATGTGATAGAGGAAACGCCCACTTACACAGCCAGGAACATTGACCATTTTTTTCAGTGGTAAACGGCCTGAGAACTTATTTATCCATCATTTTTGCCAGTTATTCTAAGACCTGGAGAATCACAGAGATGGGAATCACAAAACGGCACACACAGGCATGTCTTACCATACTTGTGAGGACCTTTAGGGGACAAACAATTGATTCCCATTCAACATATATTTAAACCTAACTCCTAAACCTAACCCTACACCTAAGCCTAAAACAGATATTATACAAGTGAGGACCGGCAAAATGTCCTCACTTCTGTGAATTCTAGTTGGTTTACTATTCTTGTGATAACTTGTATGTCTGTCTGTGAACTTTGATTGATGAACGTTTCTTTGCTACCTGCCAACTTTACGTTTTTTACTTTTTAATTACTGTTTTATATTTTTCCCTCGCTCAACTTTTTTCATTCAACATTTTCACCCCGGACGCTTTATCTGGACATGGTTCTACACGACCTCCACCAGCCGAAGCTAAGTCGTAACATTAACATTATGCCTTCTAATTGCGGTCGCTGTACTCATAATATACAGAAGAGCGATCACCTTATGGCACGGATAGCTGTGCTGCAAGCCCAGCTTCAGACGCAATAGTTAGGCAAGGGTCATTTAAGAGTAGAAAAGGATGAAACAGCATCTGCCACCAATATGTACAGATAGTAGTATATATCCCCTCGCACAGTCCCCGCAGCCGGACAATTTTTTAATGGCTTCTGGAAGGAAATGCTGTAGGAATGCTCAACCGGTGTCGCTTATTCAGCCGACAGAATCGTTCAACCAGTTCTCCCCATTAAGCAATGGGTCGGAGTCAGAGGCCGAGCCGTCTCTGGTCTCTCCTCCTCCTGTTACGAGATCTGAGACACCGAAGACTCCCACCATTAACTCTGACAAATTGAAAACCCTAGTCATTGGCAATTCCATTATCCGTAGTATTAGACTTAAAATTAATCATCCAGCGATCATACACTGTTTACCAGGGGGCAGGGCTACCGACGTTAAGGCTAATCTGAAGATAGTGCTGGCTAAAGCTAAAACTGTGTAGAGAGTATAGGGATATTGTTATCCACCTCGGCACCAACGATGTTAGGATAAAAGAGTCAGAGGTCACCAAGCACAACATACTGTAGCTTCAGCGTGTAAATCAGCTAGAAAGATGTGTCGGCATCGAGTAATTGTCTCCAGCCCCCTCCCAATTAAGGGGAGTGATGAGTTCGACAGAGTCTCAACTCAATCGCTGGTTGAAAACTGTTTTCTGCCTCTCCCAAAATATAGAATTTGTAGATAATTGGGCCTCTTTCTGGGACTCACCCACAAACAGGACCACGCCTGGCCTGCTGAGGAGTGACAGACTCCTAGCTTTCATCTTATCTACGAACATAGACAAGGCTCTAACTCAGACATGGGCAAACTACGGCCCGCGGGCCACATACGCCCCGTTAGGCTTTTTAATCCGGCCCGCCGAACTTGTTCAAATTATAGTAAAAACCTCCTTTTTTCCCCTTTCCCTGCAATGCCCACGTTTCCCCAATAGATGGCGCACTCAAAACACATTGACCGTTGTTGGAGTGGCACGTATTTCTCTTTATTTCACTTTAATTTTCACTTTGTTTCACGTCACCATTAAGCCCTTCTGTGAAAATGAGCGGACCAAAGAGAAGGAAAGTGGACAGCGAATGCCGAGTGTTTAATAAGGAGTGGACAACAAAATACTTCTTCACTGAAGTCCGATCAACGGCTGTATGTCTGATATGCCAAGAAGCTGTTGCGGTTTTCAAAGAGTACAATATCAGCCGTCACTTTGCCACGAAGCATGCAAACTATGCTAGCAAGCAGTCAACACAAGAACGGGCGGCTACTGCTCAGAGGTTGGCAGCTAATTTACAGAGTCAACAGAACTTTTTGATCTGCACAGAGAATTTTGCCGTCGGTTCTAGAGAGTGGTAGCTTATCAATTCTCTAGCTCCATCCCTCAGCTTTTTAACAAACCAGGGGTGGGGAGACGGCTTTGTTATTATTTCTAATGCTGATTGCCACTTTAAGCATTACGATGGCCGTACCAGATATATCGTTATTTACGATCCGATTTTTTAAAGTGTTTCCCAAACAAGCACGTAGAGTGAACTGTAAGAGCGACAGCTAAGAGCGTCGTTGGGGGCATGTTCGGTTTTTCATATAAATAATGCCATTATCTACAAACTAACTTTATATGTTTGAATTTTCAGAACGGGTTTTCATTGGGAAGGCAGGTCAAGCATTTTTATCAAAAGCAATCACTTTGCACGTGAAAACACATAATCCTACTCCTTACTCCAAAGAATCCTACTCATTACTCCACGCGCTTAATACACACTAAACAAAAATATAAACGCAACATGTAAAGTGTTGGTCCCATGTTTCATGAGCTGAAATAAAAGATCCCAGAAATTTCCCACAAAAATATTATTTCTCTCAAATTTTGTGCAGACATTTGTTTATGTTAGTGAGGATTTCTTCTTTGCCAAGATAATCCATCCACCTGCCAGGTGTGGCATATGAAGAACAGCATGATTACACAGCATGATTAAACAGCATGATTACACAGGTGCACCTTGTGCTGGGGACAATAAAAGGCCACTCTCAAATTTGCATTTTTGTCCACCAGATCCATTGCCAGAGAATTGAATGTTCATTTCTCTACCAACATCATTTTAGAGAATTTTGCAGTAGGTCCAACTGGCCTCAAAACTGTAGACCACGTGTAATCACACCAGCCCAGGACCTCCACATCCTGCTTCTTCACCTGGGTGATTGTGTGAGACCAGCCATCCAGACAGCTGATGAAACTGTGGGTTTGCACAACTGAAGAATTTCTGCACAAACTGTCAGAAACCATCTCAGGGAAGCTCATCTGCGTGCTTGTAGTTCTCACCAGGGCCTTGACCTGACTACAGTTTGGCGTCATAACTGACTTCAGTGGGCAAATGCTCACCTTTGATGACCAATGACATGCTGCAGAAGTGTGCTCTTTACGGATGAATCCTGGTTTTAACTCTACCGGGCAGGTGGCAGACTGGGTGTTGTGTGTGTGGCAAGCATGTGGGCAAGCTCTGTGGGCAAGCTGTCCCAGTTCTTCCATGGCCTGCATACTCACCAGACATGACTCCCTTTGAGCATGGTTGGGATGCTCTGGAATATCCAGCAACTTTGCACAGCCATGGAAGAGGAGGAGAACAACATTCCACAGGCCCCAATCAACAACCTGATCAACTCTATGTGAAGGAGATGTGTCGTGCTGCATGAGGCAAATGGTGGTCACACCAGATACTGACTGGTTTTCTGACCCACGCCCCTGAATAATGGCACCGAAGGAGATGGCCGCCGTTTTATGATCCCGTAACCAATTGTGTTACTGTGGATGTGGACGACAGTCCGGGTGTCTTATAAGGATCCGTCACTGAGAGGGTAATCTACCTTTACAATCGGTCCTGTTAGCCAACCTGCAATCAATTGATAATAAAATAGACGATTCACAAGCACGCATATCATACCAACGGGACATTAAAAACTGTAATATCTCAGTTTCACCAAGTTGTGACTGAAAAACGACATGATTAACATACAGCTGGTGGGTTTTAAGCTTTTTCGGCAGGATAGAACAGCGGCCTCTGGTAAGACAAGGGACGACGGGCTATGCATATTTGTAAACAACAGCTGGTGCACAAAATATAAGGAAGCCTCAAGGTTTTGCTTGCCTGAGGTAGAGTATCTCATGATAAGCTGTAGACCTCACTATTTACCAAGAGAGTTTACATCTATATTTTTCATAGCTGTCTATATACCACCACAGACCGATTCTGGCACTAAGACCGCACTGAATGAGCTGTATACGGCCATAAGCAAACAGGAAAACGCTCATCCAGAGGCAGCGCTCCTAGTGGCTGGGGACTTTAATGCAGGGAAACTCAAATCAGTTTTACCTCATTTCTATCAGCATGTTAAATGTGAAACCAGAGGGAAAAAAACTCTAGACCACCTTTACTCGACACACAGAGATGCATACAAAGTTCCCTCTCGCCCTCCATTTGGCAAATCTGACCATAATTCTATCCTCCTGATTACTGCTTACAAGCAAAAACTAAAGCAGGAAGCACCAGTGACTCGGTCTATTAAAAAAATGGTCAGATGAAGCAGAAGCTAAGCTACAGGACTGTTTTGCTAGCACAGACTGGAATATGTTCCGGGATTATTACGATGACATTGAGGAGTACACCACATCATTCACAGGCTTCATCAATAAGTGCATCGATGACGTTGTCCCCACAGTGACCGTACATACATACCCCAACCAGAAGCCGTTGATTACAGGCAACATCCGCACTGAGCTGAAGGGTAGAGCTGCCGCTTTCAAGGAGCGGGACTGTAACCCAGAAGCCGATAAGAAATCCCGCTATGCCCTCAGACGAACCATCAAACAGGCGAAGCGTCAATACAGGCCTAAGATTGAATCATACTACACCGGCTCCAACGCTCGTCAGATGTGGCAGGACGCACAAACTATTACAGACTACAAAGGGAAGCACAGCCACGAGCTGTCCAGTGACACGAACCTACTAGACGAGCTAAATTACTTCTATGCTCGCTTCGGGGCAAGTAACACTGAAACATGCATGAGAGCACCAGCTGTTCCGGAAGACTGTGATATCACGCTCTCCGTAGCCGATGTGAGTAAGACCTTTAGACAGGTCAACATTCAGACGGATTACAAGGATGTGTACTGAGAACATGCACTGACCAACTGGCAAGTGTCTTCACTGACATTTTCAACCTCTCCCTGACTGAGTCTGTAATACCAACATGTTTTAAGCAGACCACCATAGTCCCTGTGCCCAAGAACACAAAGGTAACCTGCCTAAATGACTACCGACCAATAGCACTCACGTCTGTAGCCATGAAGTGCTTTGAAAGACTGGTCATGGCTCACAACACCATTATCCCAGAAGCCCTAGACCTACTCCAATCTGCATACCGCCCCAACAGATCCACAGATGATGCAATCTCTATTGCACTCAACACTGCCCTTTCCCACCTGGACAAAAGGAACACCTACGTGAGAATGCTATTCATTGACCTCAGCTCAGCTTTCAACACCATAGTGCCCTCAAAGCTCATCACTAAGATAAGGACCCTGGGACTAAACACCTCCCTCTGCAAATGGATCCTGGACTTCCTGACAGGCAGCCCCCAGGTGGTAAGGGTAGGGATCAACACATCCGCCATGCTGATCCTCTAAACTGGGGCTCCTCAGGGGTGTGTGCTTTAATCAGGGGTGCGTCGCTTTAATTCTACCTACATGTACATATTACCTCAATTACCTCAATTAACCGGTGCCCCCGCACATTGACTCTCGACGGGTACCCCCTGTATATAGCCTCTCTTGTTATTTTACTGCTGCTGTTTAATTATTTGTTACTTTTATTTTCTATTTTTTACTAAAAACAAAAACAAAAAATGTAAGCATTGTTGGTTAAGGGCTTGTTGGTAAGCATTTCACTGTAAGGTCTACTTGTATTCAGCGCATGTGACAAATACAATTTGATTTACCTTTTAAAAAAGGTTGTCTGTGACCAACAGATGCATATCTGTATTCTCAGCCATGTGAAATCCATATATTAAGGCCTAATGAATGTATTTCAATTGACGGATTTCCTCATATGAACTAACTCAGTAAAGTGTTTGTTGCATTTATATTTTTGTTCTTCACTTTCGCTTTGAGCCGACTTCGGCATTAGCCAGAACCGGGCACCCGACTCACGTTCGGGAAGCAGCCCGTTTCCAAAACGAATGCAATCACTTTTCAACTGGTATAAACCGCATACCAGGTGCCCGGGACAGTTTAATCGTATCCCCTCATTGGTTAAAAATGGAGCATATGATCACTGTAAGGCATATGATCACTGTAAGGAGGAAGAGGAATCCTGCATGAAGTTTGGCATGAGGTAATCTGATCCCCTCTATCCCCCTGTCTTATTGTTCCTTTCTATATCTTCCAGTCTGTCCCCGGTATCTGTTTATTAAAGATTACCAACCATGAGTCAATCACAAGGACGTCTAGAATTTTAGTAGAAGGATCAATGTAGTGTCACAATCCATTACATGACAAGCTGATCAACCACTTTTCAGTACTCTAGATCCTTTGGTTTCTACTGACCTCTGCTGGGCATCATTTAGTAGTGCAGCTTTTAACACCAGAAAATACCATCGCGAAAAAAGGAGGTAGAGTTGACTTCTGAATTTTATTTTGTGTTAATACAATAAATATACAAAACTTAAACTACTCAACATGCGACTAAAAAGGAGAGGAGAGTTGTCTGTACAGTACAATAAAATTCAGGATACCGGCCGACAAGTTGTCAAACTTTACAAAATCTACAAACATCCCTTAAAGTTTGCTTAATTTTTTAAATAACTTCAATTTATTCCATTGTCAGAGTTGAGCAAGACAAATGTCATATTTATTCTCAGTATTTTACTATATACTTGATACATTGATTAAAAAGCACAAGTTAAAGCCACAGTCCATCTCAAAACACAAACATCGCTTAGTTTCACCTACTGACTTTCTCACATTATCCAGTTGATGCATTTTTTTTTATTGTTTTCAAGCCAACACATATTTAACAGGAACATTCAGGTGCCATTCATTCAGATTTTCAAAATATGTAGAATAACTTAAAGTAGCTCAGCACACACATTCACTCATACTCAAGACCACAGAGAGATGAATGACTATTAGACTATTAAGGGAAGTATAAAAAGGAGGAAACTCATGAGGATGTCAGCCTGTCTCTGCCCACATCAGTGTTCAACTGAACAACCAGTTATCCTTAAGACTTCACTTTGACACCCCACAACACACACGTCAATGATATTACAGCACACATGGACACGCACACACCCCTCAAAACATCCCCTCTTCATGTCACATTCAAAAGCTGAAAGTCACAGGTAGGTTCAGTTATAAACACTCAAGACATGTTAATAAATTTAATGGAATCAGAACTTATTCAGTACTTTCTATCTAACATGATGAATACAATCCAACTGAGGGGAAGACACAGAACAGACAAACCAATAAACAAGCCTCTCTGGGAATAGAAGAATCTCTCCTTTCACTCAACCATGAAGATAAAATAATGAATACTCAGGCTATCAGCATCTACACAGCACAGACCAATGATATAACTGGGATATAACCAATGATATCTCCTGTTCTGAAGGAGTGTTTGGAGAAAGAGGGACTACTGGAGTGTTCACTTTAATGCACAGCATCAACTTCAAACAGACAGAATCCTCCTTTTTCATCAGTTCACCCACTCACTGGAGTGTAACCATGGACTTCTATACACACAGATGCCTAGACCAGAGTAGTGTCCAGCTGATCTGCAAGCTTTGTCATGCACGCAGAGTACATCTTGATATAATCCTGAATAGTACCAACTGTAACTGAGGTATGTCTCCACCAGAAAACCAAAGCTGGAGATGAGCTAGCTCTCTCACACACTGCAGTCATTTGTTAGCTAGCATACATATGTGTCTGTGCAGGTATCAAGGCCTAGAATCCAGCTATTGGGTGGATGTGTCTGTGTGTGAAGGAGTGTCTACATGAAGTGCAACTTTACCACTAAAGCAAGGGACAAGGCTAGAGGATAGAGGCTATGACATTTAGGTTCATGTCATCTGGTTCATATTATAAGGTATTTTGATCAAACGTTATCAAAGGCAAGAATACAAGGCTGTGAGAAAAACACAGTTATGAAAAGGATAACCAAGACAGTACAAGACAGAATCCTGATTTCTGAGACACGTACCTGTTAAGTTGAGGATAGATGCAACCACAGGTGTCAGAGCTAACTGCTCCCGTTTAATCATAACGTCAATTGAACAATAACATGTCACGTGACTGTCATAGTGTATGAACTGTACAGACATAACAGTACCCTTCCTTCCTGATTTAGAGTTCTGATCAGTTTACACTCGCTTCTTGAGATTAAACCATTTAGATGTGATCATTCCGAGTTATTAAACAACTTGTGCAATGCACAGCATTCATCATCAACACTAGAGAGTATCACCACCAGAGGACAGACCTCACTGACTAGGGACCATCTCAGCCTGACCGGCTCAGGGTTCAAAAGAAGTAAACAAGTGTTGATTTTATTAAGTGTTACATTTGACCAGTACTTGGCTGAATCCAGTTAATAAAACAGTCGTGGAAGTGAATGGATAGCTACAGCTAAGAGAGTCTTGGTGCAGTGAATTGACTTGGTACAATGCTTTAGAGAGAGTGAGAGAAAGAATAGAATCTATAGCTGGGACTCACACAACATATAGGCCTCAGCATCAACATATGGAGAGACACTAATATTCATATACACACGCATACAGACAGCTGTACACCCATACACACAGCTGCACACTCATACACTCAAAGTTTGCAAACACTTAGTGACATGACTAAGGGGTATGGGGTAAGACAGACACAGCACAGGAGTGCATTAATAAAGTCACTGGGGTGGGCGGAGTTACAGCCCTCAGGGCATGTGAGAGGCGGGGCTTGGTGGAAGCGGGTGTCACCATGTGAGCAGAATGAGAAGGAGAGGGATCAGACGGGGATGTCATAAAGCACAAATTCTATAGGAAGTACATCTGCACTGGGAGACAAATTGAACTGAATGAAAAGATTCAAACGAGCCTCTCATTTCTACTTCCTGCTTTCATCTACTATGACATCATTGGTCTCATCCTTCTAGGTGTCATGCTAGTCATGTCAGTAGAGCTAGGTTAGGAGGGTAGGGAAACTCCAGCTCGCTCTGGAGCTTGGATTGGACGGAGAGAAGAAAGAGGGCGAGCTCTAGGGGTGTCTGTGGACCAATCAGATCTGTTGCTTGAATGCTCCGCTGGCAGCGTTGGAGGCTGCAGTAGCGGCGGCTGTCTGGACCGTCTTGTTGGCCATGACGCCCGTGGCGAACTCTGCCTGGGCCTTCTCAAAGCTGGCCCCTGTGGTGCGGTACATACCATGTACCTGAAGAAATTAAGGGGGGGGGGGGGGGGGGGAGATGAGAGGGAGGGGGGAGGAAGAGAGGGAGAAAGGAGACAGTAGTGAGAAGAGGTAATTATCTACTTGAGCATGTCTATAAATACCCCGTGTTCATCATCTCAGAGACTACGTGGGTGTTCTGGTTCCATTAAGTCTCATCGTCTCTAACACGGTGAAAGGCTGAGTCTCATTCATACCTTTATGAATATGATGAAAAATTGTGTGTGGGGTACCTTTTTGAACATGATGAGGGACATGGTAGCAAGGGCAGTGAATAGAGCAGCGATGAGGATCATGATGATGCCAACAGGGATGCTCTTATTCAGACCAGTCAGAGCTGAGATCCACCCACTGGAGGAAAAAGGACAACAATAGACAAGATTAAAGGGTGAGTAACATGTAACCTTTATAACTTACTATGTGCAATCAAAGTTCAGTATGTTGCACCCACTATTCTCAGAACACATTGTGACCGTGTCACCTCCTGTCAATATCTGTGACCGCTTCCTGTCCTTACCTGGCACCCCAGCCGGAGATACCGATGGACTGCATCACGTGAACACCAAACTGACAGATGTAGACGAAGAAGAAGACGAAGAAACGGAAAGAGCTGTCACTCCTGGAAAGGGAGAGGTGGAGAAAGTTTCCTGTTTAACGTTGACAAAGACGTCTGTGTGTGTGTGTGTGTGAATGTGCTTGTGTGTGTATGTTTGTGTGTGTATCGACCTGAAGGCTCCGTAGAGGGGTCTATACCAGCAGACGAAGGAGCAGGGGGTGAAGATCATGAACCAGAGCATGGACAGGCCGAAGTCCACTCCTTTGGACGCATCCACACAGAACCAGGCCAAACAGCCAAACATGTTGGCAAACAGTGTCCCCGTGTGGACTGGAACAAAACCAAACACACAATATCATTGGTTAGTTCACATTAAATACGTTGCAGATAGAAATGTAACTTATAGAGCTGATATAAATCTTTGTTGTGCAGAATAAAGGTATAGAAATCAACTCTAAACACTACATCTCTATCTGAAAGACTTTGATAGAGGACCTCAAGCTACATCACTGTCCTGCCAAGTCATGCTAATGAAGAACAGGATGTGAGGAACAGGAGGAGGATAAGGAAAGATGGCTACTAAATAATTTAACACACTGAGGAGCCTGGTGGTGCCGTGCCAAGTGGAGCGTGAACAAGCACACACAGTCTACACACACACAAGAAATGGATAATAAGATAAGTTGGAGCTGTTTTGTTGGATTTCAGAGCAGCCGTTGACGTTATTGATCATAATTTGTTATTGAAAAACATCACTTGTTATGGCTTTACATCACCTGCCACCACATGGTTGGAGAGTTACTTATACAATAGAACAGAGTATTCTTCAATGGAAGCTTCTCTAACATCAGATATGTACAGTGCAGTATCCCTTAGGGCAGTTTCCTTGGGCTGTTACTCTTCTACTATTTTTACAAATGATTTGCCACTTGTCTTACAAGAAGCTAAAAGGACTAACACTGTGTTCGAATACTCATACTACCCACACTAACCGTACCATTTGTGACGTGAATTGAGTATATAGTGAGCTTATTGGTCATAGTATGGATATAATTAGTATGCCACTTATACATCAAAGGGTTGCAAAGGGTCGGAAATTTTCAGGGAAATTTCTGGGAATTTTCCATGGGAAGTGAAGCCCTGGAATTTTGCTTAAAACTTCTTAGGGATAGGGGGCGACATTTTCACTTTTGGATGAATTTGTGCCCAAATTAAACGGCCTCGTACTCTGTCCTAGATCATATGATATGCATATTATTACATTGGATAGGAAAAAACTCAAGTTTCTCAAACTGTTTGAATTATATCTGTGAGTAAAACAGAACTCATGGCAGGCAAACAGGAAGTGAAAATTCTGAAATGGGTCGCTGTGAAAGGCATCGCCTATTCAATTGCCTTATATTTATGGATCTGTATGCACTTCATATGCCTTCCACTAGATGTCAACAGGCAGTAGAACGTGGAATGAAGCATATAGCTTCATGTGGGACCGGATGAGAGCCTTTGGAGTGACAGGTCAGGCAGATTGCGCGTGGCCAAGAACTGGCAGAGGGCATGTGAGGGCATGTGATGTCCTTGTCTGCACTGCGTTAGATAGATATGAAGAAATGCTCCGTTTGGGATGTTATTGGATATATATGAGAAAAACATCCTGAAGATTGATTCTCAACTGAGTTTGACCAGTTTATTCGATTTGTAATATCACTTTTTGAAGTTTTCGTTCATTAGCGTAAAGTTCGATGGACACGTGAACTACACATACTAGCCAAAGTTGTTAATTCGACAGAAGTAATGGACATTACAAAACAACGATTTATTGTTGAACTAGGATTCCCGGCACTGCATTCTGATGAAAGTTCATCAAAGGTAAGGGAATATTTATGATGTTATTTCGTATTTCTGTTGACTCGACTCCAACATGGCGGAGAATGGCTGAGCACCGTCTCAGATTATTGCATTCTGTGCTTTTTACTGAAGTAATTTTTTTAAATCTAACACAGCGGTTGCATTAAGAACCAGTGTATCTTTAATTATATGTTAAACATGTATCTTTCAAAGTTTATGATGAGTATTTCTGTATTTCACGTTGCTATCTGTAATTACTTTCGCTATTTTGGAGCCATTTCTGAACATGGCGCCAATGTAAAACCACGATTTCTGGCTATAAATATGCACATTTTTGAACAAAACATAAATGTATTGTATAACATGATGTCATAAGACTGTCATCTGATGAAGTTGTTCAAAGGTTAGTGATTAATTTTATCTATATTTGTGGGTTTTGTGAAAGCTATCTTTGCGGTGAAAAAATGCCTGTGTTTTTTGGGATATGGTGGTGAGCTAACATAAATATATGTTGTGTTTTCACTGTAAAACATTTTAAAAATCGTGCATGTTGGCTGGATTCACAAGATGTTTATCTTTCATTTGCTGTATTGGACTTGTGATTTCATGAAATTATATTATATCCCTGTGGCGCTAGGCTATGCTATGCTAGTCAGCGTTTCTGATGAGAATGATCCCGGATCCAGGCTGGGTAGTCCAGAAAAGTTAAATTCATCAAAAAAAGTTAGCTTATAACAGTGAACCTTTTTTATGGGATACACAAAGCAATTCTAGGTCTTGTGGCATATTTTGGTTAAACTATCAACGAAATTACAACCCTTTGCATGCACAGTGCATTCTTCCATCACATGTGCAGCTGATTCAAGATCTTTCACACTAATGATGTGCTACTGAGCACACACTACTACACTGTCTGAGCCAAAGACTACATGCTTTCTGGTAAGTTTTGATTACAATACTGGGTGGGGTGAATATATTTTATATGACATGCATCATTTCTTGTTAACTAGTAAATAGCAGCCTACAGCAAAGTGTGTTTAAATCATTTCTAACTTGTCAACTATTTCTGCTAGTTAGTTTTTGCAACCATGTGGGGTTTAGCTTGCTTGAGCCTGCTAACTGAGGAGTGTTAATTCACCTGTTTCCATACATGTTTCATTTTAAAACATTTATCTTACAAAGGAGTTGTTTAATCTAACTGCTTAACTATTTATCTGTACATGGAATTGCATTTGTTTGTTTTTTACTCATTCTTTCCTAATATTTACAGGAAAATGCCATGGGCATTATCTGATGTGTGGAGACATTTCACTGCAGCTAATGTAGAAGGAAAAGCTGTGTACATTTGCAAATGCTGTGCCAAATCATATGTGAAGAATGCAACAAAGAATTATCTGGCCAAGCGCATAAAGTTCCCTGTGCTCACAACAAGCAAACTCTGACAAAAGTCCCTCTACTTCTATTTGAGGTGAAAATGATGAATCAAACACCTTATCGATAGCAACAGCTCATGGTCCTCCTGGAATCAGAATACATTTTTTTTACTCAATGGAGGAACGTAGTCAGAAAAAGGCTGATGAATGTCTTGCTCGAGCTGTGTATGAAACTGGTTCACCTCTGATGCTAACAGGCAATGTGTATTGGAAGAGATTTTTGAACACTCTTCGCCCAGCATACACCCTCCAACCAGACATGCTTTATCTACTAATTTGCTGGATGCAGAGTTCAACAGAGTTCAAGTGAATATCAAGCAAATAGAAAAAGCAGACTTTGGCAATCATCTCTGGTGGGTGGTCGAATGTTTGTGGGCAAGGAATAATAAACAACGTCATCTCCACCCCTCAACCAGTATTCTTCAAGAGCACAGGCACAACAGACTCACCAGTCTCTACATTGTAGATGAGCTGAAGGTAGTCATCAATAACCTTGGACCACAGAAGGTATTTGCACTGGTGACAGACAATGCTGCAAACATGAAGTCCTACCCTCACATCACACCCATTGGCCATGCTGCTCATGCATTGAATCTGCTCCTCAAGGACATCACGGCACTGAAAACAATGGATACACTCTAGAAGAGAGCCAAGGAAATGGTTAGGTATGTGAAGCGTCATCAAGTTACAGCAGAAAATCTACCTCACCAAGCAAAGTGAGAAGAATAAGAGCACCACATTGAAGCTGCCCAGCAAAACCCGTTGGGGTGGTGTGGTCATCATGTTTGATAGTCTCCTGGAGGGGAAGGAGTCTCTCCAAGAAATGGCCATATCACAGACTGCCGATATGGACAGCCCCATCAAGAGGATCCTCCTGGATGATGTATTTTGGGAGAGTGGTAAACAGCCTGAAACCTATAGCAGTAGCCATTGCACGGATTGAGGGAGACAATGCCCTCCTGTCTGATGTTCAGACTCTGCTTGCAGATGTAAGTGAAGAAATCCAAACTGCCCAGCCCACTTCACTGTTGCTCCAAGCAGAGGAAACTGCAGTTCTGAAATACATCAAAAAGCGTGAATCCTTCTGTCTGAAGCCCATACACGCCGCAGCATACATGTAGGACCCCAAGTATGCTGGAAAGAGCATCCGGTCTGGTGCCGGGATCCCTACAGCTAATTCTGTCAAATCAAAATAATTCTTTAAAAAAACTGATTGACAGAAATATGGCTGAGACGCAAAGAAAATTCAAAGAGAGGGGGTACAAAAATGGTCAGATTAATACTGCCATTGAGAAAATTCAAAACATAACCTTTTTCAAGGTCAGTCTCGCATTCTAACTACCCGCTACTCAAAGTGCTCAGAACAAATTAAGGGAATCGTTCAAACATTGGCATATTCTAAGATCCGATGATGGTCCGAAAACACATTACCGATACTATCCCTTGGTCGTATTCTCGCAGGGCAGAAACCTCAGATCAATTGGTAAACTGATTTACTACCCAAAGATATCCCTGCACAACGTGTATTTGTGCCCCTATTGGATGGAAACTACAAGTGTAATGGCTGTGCTCAATGCAATGGCACTTAATGTAGATCCTTCAAAACACCCCCAAACAGGGAAACAGATCCCAATCAAAGGTGTTATCACATGCTCCACTAAAGGCAGTTATTTATCTTATAACTTGTCATTGTGGTAAAAATTATGTGGGTAAAACAAAGTGTGAATTAAAAGTACGTATCTCAGAGCATCGTAGCACCATTAGATGCAAAAACTCGACTTACCCAGTTGCGGCCCACTTTTTGGAAGCAAACCACTCGATTTCGTCTCGATGCTATATTGGCATCAAAATTCCCTAGGAGAGGGGGTGACCGCAACAATTTATTGTTAAAACGAGAGGCTGCCTGGATCTTTAATTTAAAAGACCCATGCTCCCTTTGGTCTCAACGTAGACTTTGATCTGAAGCCATTCTTGTGATTGTGTATTGTAAATGGTTTGTAGGCTTATGTAGCCAAATAGTATATATGATCGTACGCTATCCATTTATGTTATTTGTATGCCATTTTAATTTATGAGAATTAACAAATGATATCAGACCACAGCCGGCCATGATTACAGACACCTGTGTGTGTCTTTTGACAATATAAATGAGTCATAAATGAGTTGCATCTGAGCTCCTAGAATGTGCGGCTCTCCTTTAGTTTTTGCAGAGATCAACAAGGCCTACGGTGTCATCACTACCGTGTCTCGCCACCTTGGCCTGGATGAGGTACACTTCCAAGCAAGGGCTTTGGGATGGAGATGCAATATGGCAGTCGTGCCAACATATCTCATCAGCCACCTGGTGGAATGGACTTTGTGGAGCTGAGGCTCTTTCCCAAGTTGCCACCATCATCCTCCAAAATCAGCCACCTCAGAGCGCAACTGGTCCTTGTTTGGGAACACACGCACCAAAGCACGCAACGGACTGACCAATACAAAGGTTGAAAAGTTGGTGGCCATCCGGGCAAATTTTTGGCTTTTAGAGGCTGACAACAAGCCATCCTCAACAAGGTTTGAAAGTGACAGTGAAGATGAGGCCTCAGAGTCTGATGTTCAAGAGGTGGACATTGAGGAGGTCCAGGGAGAAGACATGGAAGCCTGAGAGGAAGACAACCAATGCTTTTGTTTCTAGACTATCATTTTACAGATGTATGTTGAATTGTTTTGGGGGAGATGCGATGGATCATTGGGGATCATTCAATATTCCCTTTCTTTTGTTGTTCAGTGAAATCATCACATATGAAGAGTCAACTCCTTTAATTAAAGTTTAATTTGTAACAATTTTTTTTTTTTTCTATTGGGAGGTAAAATGTTTGTTTCTGTCTCCATATGATATGGTAAACATATACAATGCAAAAAAACATCTACATTTAAATGTTATATTAATTTGCATATATTTTCTTTAATTCCCACCTCTGAATATTCCCCAAAATGTGCAACCCTATTTGCCAGTATCTTAACTATAGACTAACTGCCCAAAGTTTGACTTGATTATTCCAGTCATTTTTAGCTTAGCTAAATGGTATAGTCGTTGTGCGTTCTCAATGGACATTCGGGTGCTTTCGTAAATTCGCTCTGGCTAGCTACTCCGATTTCAGAGTACTCTCGTCTGAGTGTTCCAGAGAGCAGAATAATGAATTTACTAGCACTCAACACTGGTTGAATATGGTTGGTGTCAGTTAACGTCGGCAAAAAAGCATAATTAAATTGTTGCCAGCAACAGTTGGTCACCAACGCACTGGATAACATGAAAACTGCCTAACCAGCTCTGCTAGGGTGAATAAAATGGTCAGAGTGGTCACTCATTTGTCTGGAAGTAGCTAGCAAGCTAGCCAACGTTAACTTGGGCGCTTAACTTCCGTTGTAAGGTCAGAATGTTCAAATCAACCCTACTCCTCGGCTAGAGCACACTCCGAGAGCGAAATACTCTGATTTCACAAACGGACAATCTGACAACACTCTGAATTTACAAGCGCACTCCAGATTGAATTTAAAAACACACCCGAAGGTGTAAAATGTCTAACTAGTCATTTGTTATGCCAACTAGCTAGCAAGTAGTTGCACAGCAGTAGCATCAACTTCCGGTAGACCGGCAAAGAGCAAGAATGCACAACTGAAACGATACTGTTCCTTTTACAGTATAATCAAATTTACTAATTAGTATATACACTCATTAAGAATGTAGTATACGGTTTGTTAGTATGGGTATTCGAACACAGTTTATGTATGCTGATGACTACACACATCAGCACCTACAGCCAGTAAGCTCACTGAAACTCTTAACAAGGAGTTACAGTCAGTGTCAGAATGGGTAATTAACCTGTTGAGGACAGAGGGCGCTGTTTTCACTTTGGGGTGAAATCGTGCCCAATTTAAACGGCCTCGTACTCAATTCTTGCTCGTACAATATGCATATTATTATTACTATTGGATAGAAAAAAACTCTAGTTTCTAAAACCGTTTGAATTATATCTGTGAGTAAAACAAAACTCTTTTTGCAGCAAACTTCCTGACAGGAAGTGGAAAATCTGAAATCGATGCACTGTTCTAGGGCCTGCCTATTAAAGTCCTTGATATTTATTAGTTTAGATGCACTTCATACGTCTTCCACTAGATGTCGACAGGCAGTGAGAGAAGAAATGGAGTGTGTAACTTGATCTGTGTCGAATAATAGCTCTCGGCATGACGTGTCACCAGTTTCCTGTTTTCTGGAGAGAGCGTGAAGGGACCTGGATTTGCCTTCTGATAAGCTGTCGTTATGGACGACTAATATCTCCGGCTTTGATTTTATTTGATACATGTGACAATATCATCGTAAAGTATGTTTTTTCAATATAGTTTAATCAGATTATAGATTTTTTTCGGGAGTTTTGCCGTGTTCCGTTCTCTGAGTTTGTTGACGATGGAGAGATTCGCGCCACTTGGCAAGTGTGCTTGCTAAATCGAGAGGGAAAAAGGCCGTTCTAAAACCAAACAACGATTGTTCTGGACAAAGGACCCCTTGTACAACATTCTGATGGAAGATCAGCAAAAGTAGGACCCATTTTATGATGTTATTTCATATATCTGTCGTACATGTGAACTAGTAGTTTGCGGGCAGGTTTTGGGCACGCTCTTGCCATAACGTAAACTGCATATCGTAATGAAGTTATTTTTAGAATTCTAACACAGCGATTGCATTAAGAACTAGTGTATCTATCATTTCCTATACAACATGTATTTTTTAGTTATGTTTATGAATAGTTATTTGGTCAGAATATGTGTGTCAGAAAAAGTGTCAGAAAAATATCCGGACGTTGTGGGAAAAAGATGCTACGTTAGCACAATGTATAATCACTGATTTCAGCTCCAAATATGCAAATTTTCGAACAGAAGTGTATGTATAACCTGATGTTATAGGACGGTCATCTGATGAAGCTTATCAAGGTTAGTCAAAAATTATATATCTTGCTGGTTTATTCGCTATCGCTAACGTGCCTATTGCTATCGCTAACGTGCCTTGATGAATGAATGCGGTAGTGTGGTAGGCTATTGTAGTAAGCTAATATAATGCTATATTGTGTTTTCGCTGTAAAACACTTTAAAAAAAAATCGGAAATATTGTCTGGATTCACAAGATGTTCATCTTTAATTTGCTGTACAGGTATTTGACGTTGGTGTCTGTAATTACTCTGGCTGCTTTGGTGCTATTTCTGACGGTAGCTGTGATGGTAGCTGCAATGTAAAACTGATTTATACCACAAATATGCACATTTTTCGAACAAAACATAGATTTAATGTATAACATGTTATAAGACTGTCATCTGACGAAGTTGTTTCTTGGTTAGTTTGGTTGGTTCTTGGTTAGTTAGGTTGGCTTTGTGCATGCTACCTGTGCTGTGAAAAATGTCTGTCCTTTTTTTTGTATTTGGTGGTGAGCTAACATAAATATATGTGGTGTTTTCGCTGTAAAACATTATTTTTTTTATCGGACATGTTGACTGGATTCACAAGATGTGTATCTTTCATTTGCTGTATTGGACTTGTTAATGTGTGAAAGTTAAATATTTCTAAAAAAATAACTTTTGAATTTCACGCTCTGCCTTTTCAGTGGAATGTGGGAGGAGTTCCGCTAGCGGAACGCCAGAGCCAGACAGGTTAACTGGTCTTAAATATACTGAATGCAATTATAGTTCATATAAGGAAATCAGTCATTTGAAATAAATTCATTAGGCCCTAATCTATGGATTTCACATGAATGGGTGGGCGTGGTCTGAATTTTTTAGTCCAGTTGGAAGAACTGCCAAATTCTTTAAAATGACGTTGTATGAGGCTTATGGTAGAAATTACCATTCAATTATCTGGCAATAGCTCTGGTGGACATTCCTGTAGTCGGCATACCAATTGCACGCTCCCTTAAAACATCTGTAGCATTGTGTCGTGTGACAAAACTGCACATTTTAGAGTGGCCTTTTATTCTCCCCAGCACAAGGTGCAATTCTAGGAGTAACATTGGATGGTCAGTTATCATGGTCACGTCATATTGACAAAGTTGTCGTGAAGATGATGAGAGGTATGTCTGCGTTTGACACAAAGATCAACTGTACTCGTTGTTCAAGCTTTGATCTTGTCCCATCTTGATTACTGTCTGGAAATATCAGGTGTAGCAAAGACAGACCTAGCAAAGCTGCAGCTGTGTCTCAAAACAAAGCAGCACGCCTTACCCTGAACATAGAACTAACATCAACAACATGCATGAAAGTCTCATGGTTGAGGACAACATTACTGCTTCTCTTCTAGTCTTTTTAAGTCATTTGAAAATGCCTAACCACTTTTATAATCTATTTGTATACACTTCAAAACAAATGCACAGTACATTCCCAACACGCCAATATGGGTTTCTTCATGGTATTCAAACCCAAAACAGATGCACTGCTCAGTTATGTATAGAGCCAGATGTTACTCAGGCAAAACTAACTGCAAAAATCTCTGAAGTTGGAGACTCTTACCTCCCTCACTAGCTTTAAGCACCAGCTGTCAGAGCAGCTTACAGATCACTGCACCTGTACATAACTCATCTGTAAATAGCCCATCCAATCTACCTCATCCCCATACTGTATTTATTTATTTTGCTCCTTTGCACCACAGTATCTCAACTTGCACATTCATCTTCTGCACATCCTACCATTCCAGTGTTTAATTGCTATATTGTAATTACTTTGCCACCATGGCCTATTTATTGCCTTACCTCTCTTATCATACCTCATTTGCACATGCTGTATATAGATTTTTCTATTGTATGTTTGTTTATTCCATGTGTAACTCTGTGTTGTTGTATGTGTCGAACTGCTTTGCTTTATCTTGGCCAGTTCACAGTTGCAAATGAGAACTTGTTCTCAACTAGCCTACCTGTTTAAATAAAAGGTGAAAAAATTCAATAGTTTAAAAAAAAAAGAAGCAAGTTCAGCTTTAAAAACATATCACAGCGCCTCCTAAAGCTCTCATTTAACTGTAGTGTATATAAGAATATATATACTGTGTAAATAGTATTTTTGTTGTCTTTCCTATATACACAATGTAATATCTTACGTTGTTCTTGTCTATTACTGATCTGTACTTTGTCATGTATTTGTACGTTTTGTGTGGACCCCAGGAAGAGTAGCTTCTGCATGTGCAGTAACTAATGGGGATCCTAATAAACTAAACAGTGTTCACACACACACACACACACATAGTCAATTAAATAATTCACAATGAGCAGAACTCTACCTTGGGGCTATAATAATGGCATGACTCTGGGCATTGTATAGAGTCTGGTGTGTTGTAGTCTACAGTCACATTGGCATGGTACAGTCATAACTACAGTGGCAGGATTCTGAACCATACTGAAGAATGCTCTCTGGTGAGACGGGGAAAAATACATAAGGTGTGGGGAAAGAGAGGAGAAGGTGAGAGAGATACAGAAAGGTAGATACCGTAGGAGAGAGGTAGGAGGAGTGCCCTAGACAGGTTGGAACTCCCAAAGCCTCCCCCAGTCACCTGACCCGGTCACATGACTAGCTGCATCATGTGGTAGTGGAATTCCACCCTGTACTATTGGCTCATATTGAATACACGCTGCATTTATGTGTTCCTTTGTACCACTTCTCAATGGCCTTTTCAGCTTTAACAGATATGCTGTCAGACAAGACAGCTGGGAGATTTGGAGAATAGTAATTTTTTTAAGCTTTCAACAGAACTCAGGCAAAAGTTCAGGCATATTGAAAGTACAATTCTAAAAAGTGTACATTTGCCATAGTAGAGTCTGACTTGACAAGGGAGCAGAGCAGTTAACATATGAGGTCACTTATCCAGATGTAGTACATGATCTTGGGTAGAGACTGGAGCTAGGTTTAATTGGTTATGAGGTATAGGGAACATAGATACAGTCACTCACACATCCAGATGTAGTACATGATCTTGACAGTCTTCTGGAAATCTACAGGGATGTCCACTGTGATGTCATGGTAGAAACAGGGACCCACAGGGAACTTCTCTGGGAGAGGAGGCCAGTTGTTTTTCCTACCTGAGACAGGAGAGAGAGAAGAAACATGGTTGAATGATTTTGCTAAGATCTTGTTTGAACTTTTGGGTCTTACAAAGCTTAACAATGTTTTTATGTGGAAACATTGAATGTTGTATGAAGGTTGGTGCCAACCTCCTGATGCGTTGAGGGACTGCATCTCTCTCTCCCGGCGGTCTAGCTCTGCTGCCTTCCTCTCCAGCTCCTCCTGTCTCCTCAGCAGCTCTGCTGAAGCCCGCACTTGCTCCTACACAGTCAAACAGGGGGCACTGACAGTCTACAGTACACAGAGATGTTGCGGACGTTATGCAGACTGAGGCTCCATATGACTGACAAGTCTGATTTGATCTCTGACAGTTAACTTCAAGTCAACTTGAATTGAGGCAGCTGACCTTGTTTTTGTAATGTACAGTTGAAGTCGGAAGTTTACATACACTTAGGTTGGAGTCATTGAAACTCGTTTTTCAACCACTCCACACATTTCTTGTTAACGAACTATAGTTTTGGCATGACAAGTAATTTACTTTGTGCATGACAAGTAATTAAAAAAAAAAAAGTAGTTTAAAGACAGATTATTTCACTGCATCAAATTCCAGTGGGTCAGAAGTGTACATACACTAAGTTGACTGCGCCTTTAAAGAGCTTGGAAAATTCCAGAAAATTATGTGATGGTTATAGAAGCTTCCGATAGGCTAATTGACATAATTTGAGTCAATTGGAGGTGTACCTGTGTATCAGTGGCTCTTTGCTTGACATCATGGGAAAAACAAAAGAAATCAGCCAAGACCTCAGAAAAAAAAAATTGTAGACCTCCACAAGTCTGGTTCAGCCTTGGGAGCAATTTCCAAACGCCTGAAAGTACCACATTCATCTGTACAAACAACAGTACGCAAGTATAAACACTATGGAACCACGCAGCCGTCATACCGCTTGTCTCCTGGAGATGAACGTACTTTGGTGTGAAAAGTGAAAATCAATCCCAGAACAACAGCAAAGGACCTTGTGAAGATGCTGGAGGAAACAGGTACAAAAGTATCTATATCCACAGTTAAACGAGTCCTATATCGACATAACCTGAAAGGCCACTCCGCAAGGAAGAAGCCACTGCTCCAAAACCGCCATAAAAAGCCAGACTACGGTTTGCAACTGCACATGGGGACAAAGATTGTACTTTTTGGAGAAATGTCATCTGATCTGATGAAACAAAAATAGAACTGTTTGGCCATAATGACCATCGTTATGTTTGGAGGAAAAAGGGGGAGGCTTGCAAGCTGAAGAACCCTGTGCTTCAAGGTTGGGATGGTGGTGGCAGCATCATGTTGTGGGGGTGCTTTGCTGCAGGAGGGACTGGTGCACTTCACAACATAGATGGCATCATGAGGGAGGAAAATTATGCGGATATATTGAAGCAACATCTCAAGACATCAGTCAGGAAGTTAAAGCTTGGTTGCAAATGGGTCTTCCAAATGGACAATGACCCCAAGCATACTTCCAAAGTCGTGGCAAAATGACTTAAGGACAACAAAGTCAAGGTATTGGAGTGGCCAACACAAAGCCCTGACCTCAATCCTATAGAAAATTTGTGGGCAGAACTGAAGCGCGTGCGAGCAAGGAGGCCCACAAACCTGACTCAGTTACACCAGCTCTGTCAGGAGGAATGGGCCAAAATTCACCCAACTTATTGTGGGAAGCTTGTGGAAGGCTACACGAAACATTTTACCCAAGTTAAACAATTTAAAAAGGCAATGCTACTGAGTACATGTAAACTTCTGACCCACTGTAAATGTGATGAAAGAAATAAAAGCTGAAATAAATCGTCTCTCTACTATTATTCTGACATTTCACATTCTTAAAATAAAAGTGGTGATCCTAACTGACCTAAGACTAGGATTAAATGTCACTAATTGTGAAAAACTGAGTTTAAATGTATTTGGCTAAGGTGTATGTAAACTTTCGACTTCAACTGTATCTCTGTGTGTGTTTGGCAGAGACTACGGTGTCAACACAGTCCCAGTCGACATTTCTCCAACTGCTCTCTCTCCATGTAAGTCAGAATAATTAACACTCTGCTTCTTACTTTACAAAATGCTAATTGCCTCGCTAACATGTGTGCCCCATCTGTAGCATGCTACAACTGCAGGTGAAGCAATATCTGCATTTGACATCATTAGCCATCGCTAGTCACTAGCCAAACTACTGAAAAAGAATGCGGAACAATGCATCTTTAAAGTAGGAAGGATTTGTATTTAAACAGTGAAGAGAAAGGATACTATACACATGCCTTATTGCCAACTTCCTGGTGCAGCATTCTGAAACTCTCTCTGTGTGTATGACCAGGGACAAAACTGTGTCAGTAGAGGTATAAAAAGTCCCTAAAACTTTAGATTAAGGCGTTTTCTTTTTCCTGTGTTATCTGTCGTCTTGTGTCTCTATCACACTCTTTTTGCAAACACTAAGTTACACTTTTCCCTCAGGAGGCAAGGTGTGGAGCTAGGCCATCTCCACACTGTCACAAACAGCTTTTATTAGAACACTCCACATGCTGAGGAGAGCCTGCTGCCTCGTAGCCAGGAGCTGTCACACCCACCCCAGGGGGGGCATGCATGGTGTTTATATGGAAATACATTCCATCGCGAAAAGGTGCAGCCGTAGAGCTCTCCTCTCTTTTCTTCAGAGGGGTGGAATTGCATGGTGTAAAAGGGTAGAAGAGGTTGTGAGGTGTGTGTGTGGGGGGTACCTGTGTCTGTTGAGGCTGCGAGTATGCAGGCGGTTCTTCCGTAGGCTTCATGATGGCTGGCTGTGTGTTGTTGGTGGTGGTGGGGGCAGGTACTTTGGGTGCCGTGCCAGAAGGGACCTGGGAGAAAAAAGAATCATCACACACTGGTTTAGTGTCAACCCACACCCTATTCTCCATGTAGTACACTACTTCTGACAAGAACGCCATGTAGCTCAGCTCAAAACAAGGTAGTGTACTAGTGGTCCTCTGTTGGTAGAACATGGTGCTTGCAACCCCAGGATAGTGGGTTCAATTCCCGGGACCACTTAAAATGTATGCACATATGACTAAATTGCTTTGGATAAAAGGGTCTGCTAAATGTCATATAATATATCACTAATGAGGGAATAGGGTGTTAGCTGAGAAGCAGACATTCAGGAATCAGAATCTTCAACCACTCCTCCTGGAAGTTAACGCTGAATATAATACCATAACGAACACTAATCATCTGTAGTCACCATCAGTACCATATCAGCTCTTCTATTTATCTCATCAATGGTGTCGCTATCTCACATCCAACAGCTCACCTCTCCTCAACACTTCTAACAGTGTGCAGTGTACTGTGCAGTTCTCACCGGCTTGGCATCTGTGAAGGGGTTGTACTCTTCCAACCCTGGAGGAGCATTTTGTGTTACTTGTGTCACTGACGGATCCTGAGAGGAAAGGAAAAGATAGAACAAAGTCAGTGTTCATACAGTATATCACCAGGAGCAGTGAGGCCGTCAACAGGCTGCACTCCCATGTAGTAAATCAGGCCTTAATAACAGGCTCTCAAATTGCCTAGCCTATATCTGCTGCATTGCCATGGTGTGATGAATGAACTCTGAAGCCACTCCAGTGTGACGTGAACGGATCACCTGTAGTGGATGTTAGCCTAGCCTAAGCTTACTTCAACCCAATCTATGATGTCTGCTTACAAATTAAGAGCACCACCAGCCTCATCTACCTAACCTGGCCTCAGGTTTTCAAAATAACAAACAGAACGTACTTTTCATCTGAAGAAGAGAATTCCTCCACAATTACAAGGCTGCAGACAGACAGACAGACCGACCCAAACAGCAGGCTACCCTTCACTGTCAACAGGGCTATAATCCAAAACTGGCAAAGACAGGATGATTCCAATCATTTTCCCCACCACAGAGAGCTATAAATATGGCAGAGCCCACTAGTTAGAGAAGAGAATGCCTTCCTCTGCTAAGAAAAAAAGACTGGGTACTGCTGCTGGCATGCTGTGCTGTGTAGACAGATACAGTCTAGGCTAATCATTATATTTCATCAACCTTTATTTTAGGCCATGCAGATTCAATGTTGGTATCAGTCAGTTAAAACCTCAGTTTCATTGGCCTACTTTGTTCTCCAGTCTCCTTGTAAATCCAGGAGGCTACAGGTAGGCTATTTGCCAAGTGCTAAAAGTAGGCCTATAGGTGCACCTCCCAGGACTGATGCATTGTTTAACTACTGTGTGTCCACTGTGTCTACAGGTGTGTGCTGCGATCAGCTCTGAAACAGAGAATAAGGTGTGCTTTGGTGTAGGCTATATCATCACTGTGTGTGCATGGATGCACGCGTGTGTAGGGTGCATTTCAGGTAGCCAGCTCACAATGACAAGAAGTTTCACTCATGCAGCATAAATTCAGATGAGACTCAGGTTCAGTGCAGTCCAATATAGCAGTTTATACTGGATTCATTGGCTACAGACTAGTGCAGTATAGCCAGTTACAGCCGGTACTGTCCAGTATCAGTAAGTCTGTCCCAGTCCAACCCTCCTCCTCTGTGCTGACTGAGTCTCATGTCTGTGTTTAACAGAAGCAGGCTGCTCCTTGTCCCAAGGACAGGCCAGTCATCAATATTTCAGAGTATATCGTGATGAACCTGTAATACAGTCCTGACGCACAGCCACAAACACACAGCACTTAAGTATAAGCACACCCCATGGAACTTCAAAAATACAAGATCAGCTACTGCTTTTGTTAGCCTACAGTACAACAGATTCAACAGGTTGGACCGATCTAGGTTATGTGAAACACAAAAAACATCTCAGTTAATATTAGAAATGAGGGGCCATTAACATAGCTCCACTAGAAGGTGAAGTATTCCTCTCCTTCTGAGAGCATCTCACAGAGAGAAAGCAGCCGTACAGGCAGTCACTACTGCCACAGAAACAATGATGCTGACTCACACAATGTAAACACACAAACACGTGGGTGTGTGTGTGTTAGATAGGGATAACTTGTAGCCTCTCTACATCAATCTCACGGAGACACTGCAACAACGACTTCTTCATCAGCTATTTGGTAGATGGGTTTTAGGAAGGCAAATGATTTGATAAGAGAAACTACCATGAAAGAACAGGATGCAAGTCAGGGGAAAGCAGCCAAAAATACCCTAAGCACCAGCTGTCGCCATGACAGCACCATATGATTTCATGAACTATTGAAGAGAGCCCGGAGTTGCAGGGAATTAATCACTAGGCTACTGGCTTCAAGGCTAAAACAGGCTGAAATGGGGAATCAATGAAAAGCGACTATGAAAAGTAAACTGACATTTACTCCTGAGGTACTGACCTGTTGCACCCTCTAGAACCACTGATTATTATTTGACCCTGCTGGTCATCGATGAACATCTTGAAGAACAATCTGGCCTTAAATGGTCATGTACTCTTATAATCTACACCTGGCACAGCCAGGGTTCCCAAGTGGCGCAGCAATCTAAGGCACTGCATCTCAGGGCTAGAGGTGTCACTACAGACCCCGGTTCGATTCCAGGCTGTATCACAACAGACCATGATTGGGAGTCCCATAGGGCGGCACACAATTGGCCCAGCGTCGACCAGGTTGTCATTGAAAATAAGAATTTGTTCTTAACTGATTTGCCAAGTTAAATAAAGGTTACCTTACCCACCAATCTAATGTCCATTGCTCATGTTTCTTGGCCCAAGCAAATATTTTATTATTCTTATTGGGGGCCCTTTAGTGGTTTCTTTGCAACAATTCGACCATGGAGGCCTGATTCACACAGTTTCCTCTGAACAGTTGATGTTGAGATGTGTCTGTTACTTGAACTCTGTGAAACATTTATTTGGGATGCAATTTCTGAGGCTGGTAATTCTAATGAACTTATTCTCTGCAGCAGAGGTAACCCTGGGTCTTCCTTTCCAGTGTCAGGCCTCATGAGAGACAATTTTATCATTGCACTTGATGGGTTTTGCAACTGCACTTGAAGATCAGCCTCTGATCAGGCCCTACACCCAAACAAGGGCACTGCGTTCATCCACCTCTGGCCTGCTCGCCTCCCTACCTCTGAGGAAGTACAGTTCCCGCTCTGCCCAGTCAAAACTGTTCGCTGCTCTGGCACCCCAATGGTGGAACAAACTCCCTCACGACGCCAGGTCAGCGGAGTCAATCACCACCTTCCGGAGACACCTGAAACCCCACCTCTTTAAGGAATACCTAGGATAGGATAAAGTAACCCTTCTAACCCCCCCCCCCCCCTTAAAAGAGTTAGATGCACTATTGTAAAGTGGTTGTTCCACTGGATATCATAAGGTGAATGCACGAATTTGTAAGTCGCTCTGGATAAGAGCGTCTGCTAAATGACTTAAATGTAAATGTAAATGTAAGAAACTTTCAAAGTTCTTAATTTTCCGGATTGTCAGACCTTCCTGTCGTAAAGTAATGATGGACTGTTGTTTCTCTTTGCTTATTTGAGCTGTTCTTGTCATAGTATGGACTTTTACCAAATAGGGCTGTCTTCTGTATGCCACCTTTACCTTGTTACAACACAATTGATTGGCTCAAACGCATTAAGGAAAGAAATTCCACAAATGAACAAGGGACACCTGTTAGTTGTAATGCATTCCAGGTGACTACCTCATGAAGCTGGTTGAGAGAATGCCAAGAATGCACAAAGCTGTCAAGGCAAAGGGTGGCTACTTTGAAGCTCAAATATTTTGATTTGTTTAACACTTTTTTGGTTACTACATGATTCCATGTGTAATTTTAGTTGAAATCTCCACTATTAATCTACAATGTATTTAAAAAATAAAGAAAAACCCTGGAATGAGTAGGTGTTTCCAAACTTGATTGGTACTATATATCTTTTTTAGGATCCCATTAGCTGTTGCAATAGCCGGCAGCTACTCTTCCTGGGGTCCACAATCTGCAGCAATACGTGAGAGCAGAGAAATGCAGAGAGGGACTAATCGTGTATAGCCCAATAAATAAATTACTGTTTGTGGCACTGTGGTCAGCACACCACTCCACAACTCGTGTTGAGTTACACACATTTCTATACAGCACAGGTAGCTGTGGGAAGTACACCATTCATTCCTTCTCTAACAATAAAACCATGCTTACGATCAATTATCAATAATCCTTACACATATGCCTAAGCATCAACCTACAGACCAAGCCACATTATTCAAACAGCAAGGAGGGGACAGAATTTAATGAGGGCAACTCTGCTGCTCCCAGGGTGACAAAGCAATGATTAAAGGACAAGAGTGTATGTGTCTCAGAGTTGAGAGCTAGCAAGTAACCGTGGCAGTGATTAAACTATAATTTAATTGAAACAGAGAGAGAAAGAGCGAGAGAGAACGCGATAAAGGAAGAATGAGGTTTGTGTCTAAAACAAGGAACAACTAGCCTGGGAACCTAACCAAGTAAAACTCAACTCTGCGATGCAGGCCTATTTCTCATCAACGGAGTTGAGCGGCGCCTAGTGTGGGCGGACTGCAGGTGTGGGCGGACTGCACGATCACATAAAATTAAGTTATCAAAACTACAGATTTCAGCAACCAAATAGCCCACAATTACACAGGTAAATGTCCATGTGATGTTGCGAGCTCCAGTCCGCCCACACTAGTCGCCACTCAACTCTGTTGATATGAAGTTGGCTACATCATCGAGTTGAGTTTTACTTAGATAGGAAGCAGCCTAGGCAAACAATACAAAGCTTCCCGGATTCCTCTAAGCAGCTGATTGGTCGGCCCCACTGATTTGTCGTCCTTACTCACAATATTATCAAAATTATTATATTTTTTACCTTTACATTTTCCAAGGCAAGTCAGTTAAGAACAAATTCTTATTTACAATGATGGCCTACCCCGGCCAAACCCGGACGGCGCAGGGGGACGCCCTATGGGACTCCCAATCACGACCTGATGTGATTCAGCCTGGATTTGAACCAGGGACTGTAGTGCCTTAGACTGCTGCGCCACTCAGGACATCACAGCAGCACATCAAATGACTGTAGGCATCCATCATATGTTTTGATTAAACTACTTAAACTATTGGCTTGAATAGAGTAATCTGCCTGTCAATCACAATGAGGTGATTGAATTCCAAGACAACAGTTAAGACAGCGGGCTACCATTAGACCATACACATCATGCGAGACTTCCTACCACAAAATCTACCACTGTTTACACAGCAGGAATATGGTGCAGTTTGGACAAAGTTGGATTCAGATGTTTATTTGATAGTGAAAGACATTTCACTTCATGTCTGGTAAATACAGTTCTTAGAAATTATACATATGCTTTTGTTGCCAGGAAATGTTTTTTTTGGTGATGTCAGTTATATTGTGGTATTGTTATTTTCTGTCACCAAACACCAGAACGATGACCATCTCGGGGAGTCCAACCAATTCACAAACTACCTATGTTGTGTCCAAAGCGATCTGAGCCGATGGACACCCTTAAAGACTGGGATTATCATTCCCAGAATCACTGACAACAAAAGGTGCCCCCACAGTTCTCCCATTCACCCCTTCTTCAAATCCCCTGGATTATTTCTTCCAAATACATCACACACGTTTTCATAGCATGTGGGTTGTGCTCAGACTTCTTCTTCTCTGCAGACTTTACATTAGTAAGCATCAGCGTGTGGCCATTGAAGATTAACCTACATTGTGTCAGTTGTGAAAGGGCGTGTTTTGGACTTTGGACATATAAAAGGTATGTTGTTTCCCATAACATAAAAAATGGTCAATGTTACACACAGTCCAATACAAGCAACACTTTTGCCCGATGAAGTTTGTAACACTGCTGTCATGTCCACCATGTCTGTAACACTGCTGTCATATGTAACGCCAGGCACTAACTGCCTACCAACATCAATTTCAATGAGTTGTCCTAAATTAATAACTCACAAGTGCTTAATGAATCAACATGAGATAAAGCCACATAAGTGTGTGTGTATGTGTGTGTGTTAGACCATATACGCTGCCGGTCTATCAGAGATAAACAGTTCAGGTGAAGACGCACCACAACAGATGGTTGGCAAATCATAAGCAAGTTAACGTTAGCTAGATGTAGCAGCTAGCATACTGACACTGATAACATCACACATGACAAGAATACGCCAAATCATCTAGTTAGCTAGTTTACTATACTGGCTAATATCGTCTGTAAATAATTGCCTGATATAGTACAACTGTATATTTGTTCCAAATAACGAATTGCTAGTTACTGTATTGTTAACGTCTAGGTTGAAGATGACAATATATTTTCAACCTAGGCTAATGTTAAACGTTTGCTAGAAAGTATTGCAAGCTAGCTAGCTGACGTTACTGCTGCTATGTTGTCAGTCATGCCAGGAGAAACGACCTGACACAGCTATAAAGCAAGCTAACGTTAGTTTAGTAAGCTAAAATGGACTCAACAGAGATGACATAGCTTGCTAGTTATAATAATCAGACTAACCAATTAGCATAGCCAAATGACAGACCGGTGAGTATTACACCTACCTGAAAAGGATTATTGAATTCAGGGTCCGCGAACGGGTTGTGGTCGAAATCTGACATCGTACTTCGATGATGTCTTCAATTATTAAAAACCGAAGTGGTAGTAAAAAATAAACACCTGTACTTCAAAACAACGGCTGCAGCAAGTCTTGTCGCGGATTGCGTTGACCTCCGTTCCACCAGCAAGAATAAGAAAGACCTAGCCAGAATAAGGCCGTGTCCTCGGCGATTGTCCTTCAAAATAAAAGTTCCACAATGAAGATTGTGAAAAATATTACAAATGGTCGAAAATCTTAACATTTTATGAGGAAATGTTAGCAGACGTATGTTGTTTAACAATATAAAACAGGGAATAAAGTGAATCGCCTTTATAGCACAAATAACATCATAGCATTGACAATGTTAACATCATTAAAAGTAATGATTACCAGATAGTTATAACTGTAACAGTAATACAAATAAAAAAACATTTGTTATAATGCTACTATTAACACTAATAATAACAATAGTAATAATAATATTATAATTATAATAATCAACTTTAGAAAACACTTTTAAATCCCCATTGTTAATTAGCCCATTGTTGGTATTGCACAATGTTCAGTACGTTTTTCATATTGGACATACTACACCATTGTGTCGCAGAAAAAGGTGGTTCCATTCTACTCAGGAGTACTTACAAATAAACAAAAACAAAACATGGCTCACATTTGGGAACACACACAAACGGCTTCACCAGGAGGAGGGGAAAGGATTGGTATTTTTGAAGGCCGATGTTCAGCCCATCCAATCAAGCAGCTCAGTTTACCAGCTCTTACCTGCTTGTGTACTTGTATCCAACAACGGATCAGTAGAGACGGCTGGATGCGCTTGCATCGCTGGCCTTGGAAAGTCATGCAGCCTCAATTTTGTGGAAGGTAGGTTAAAAACTTCTTGTCAATAGGGGAAAAAATCGTGCCCAAATTAAACGGCCTCGTACTCTGTTCTAGATCATACAATATGCATATTATTTTTACTATTGGATAGAAAACACTCACAAGTTTCTAAAACTGTTTGAATTATATCTGTGAGTAAAATAGAACTCATTTGGCAGCAAACTTCCATATAAAAAGTGAAAAATCTGAAAACGAGGCTCTGTTTCAGGGCCTGCCTATTCAACTGGCTTTTAATCACTTTGAGAAACTAGGTGTGTGCTGTGCACTCTGTGCAATAAGTGATTTATTGATCCATGACAGGGAGGAGCCAAACAACAGGACAGCGGCCCACTAGGACTGGGGTAAGGCAGGCACTCATGTCCCAATTCAAGTGACTGAGTGACAAATGGGAGCACTTCAGATGGAATCACTACTGCCTTCCAGCTCTGAAATCTGACCAAATCCTGTATGTTCACACACACACACACACACACCTGAGATTATATATGCAGTACCAGTCAAAAGTTGACACCTCCTCATTCAAGGGTTTCTCTTTATTTTATACACATTTCTACCTTGTAGAATAATAGTGAAGACATCAAAACTATGAAATAACACATATGGAATTATGTAGTAACCAAAAAAAGTGTTAAACAAATCAAAATATATTAAAGATTCTTCAAAGTAGCCACCCTTTGCCTTGATGACAGCTTTGCACACTCTTGGCATTCTTTCAAACAGCTTCATGATGAATGCTTTTCCAACAGTCTTGAAGCAGTTCCCACATATGCTGAGAACTTGTTGGCTGTTTTCCTTCACTCTGCAGTCCAACTCATCCCAAACCATCTCAATTGGGTTTAGGTTGGTTAATTGTGGAGGCCATGTCATCTGATGCAGCACTCCATCACACTCCTTCTTGGTCAATGAGCCCCTACACTGCCTGGAGGTGTGTTATGGGCCATTGTCCTGTTGAAAAACAAATGATAGTCATTTTACATTTTAGTCATTTAGCAGACGCTCTTATCCAGAGCGACTTACAGTAGAGTGCATACATTTTATTACATTTTTTTTTTTACATACTGAGACAAGGATATCCCTACCGGCCAAACCCTCCCTAACCCAGACGACGCTATGCCAATTGTGCGTCGCCCCACGGACCTCCCGGTTGCGGCCGGCTGCGACAGAGCCTGGGCGCGAACCCAGCCCAGCCTGGGCGCGAACCCAGAGACTCTGGTGGCGCAGCTAACACTGCGATGCAGTGCCCTAGACCACTGCGCCACCCGGGAGTAGTCCCACTAAGCGCAAAACAGATGGGTTGGCGTATTGCTGCAGAATGCTGTGGTAGCCATGCTGGTTAAGGATGCCTTGAATTCTAAATAAATCACAGACAGTATCACCAGCAAAGCACCATCACACCTCCATGCTTCATAGTGGGAACCACACATGCGGAGATAATCCGTTCACCTACTCTGCGTCGGCAGTTGGAACCAAAAATCAAAAATTTGACCAAAGGACAGATTTCCACCGATCTAATGTCCATTGCTCATGTTTTTTGGCCCAAGCAAATATTTTATTCTTCTTATTGGGGGCGCTTTAGTGGTTTCTTTGCAGAAATTCGACCATGGAGGCCTGATTCACACAGCCTCCTCTGAACAGTTGATTTTGAGATGTGTCTCTGTGAAACATTTATTTGGGATGCAATTTCTGAGGCTGGTAATTCTAATGAACTTATTCTCTGCAGCAGAGGTAACTCTGGGTCTTCCTTTCCAGTGTCAGGCCTCATGAGAGCCAAGTTTATCATAGCACTTGATGGGTTTTGCAACTGCACTTGAAGAAACTTTTATTTATCGATATGTATGCACTTCATACGCCTTCCACTAGATGTCAACAGGCAGTGGAAGGTTGAATGGGGTGTCTAGCTTGATCTGAGGCCTAATAAGAACTTTTGGAGTGACAGGTCCGGTATTTACTTTGTCTTCGACGGCGCGCGGGGGAGCTCGACATTGTCTTCTGAAAAGCGTTCGGTATACACGGCGAATATCTCCGGCTCTGATTTTATTTGATACATATGAGAAAAACATCATAAAGTAGGTTTTTTCAACGAGTTTTATCAGTTTATTCAACGTTTAATGGGACTTTTGGAATTTTCCGTTCTTTGCGCCAAGAGAGGATGGGAATGTTCGCGCCACAATGCTAGCCAAGGTTGCTAATTCGACAGAAGAAATGGACATTCTAAAGCCAAACAACGATTTATTCTGGAAATAGGACTCCTTGTACAACATTCTGATGGAAGCTCAGCAAAAGTAAGAAAACATTTATGATGTTATTTCGTATTTCTGTGTAATATGTTGATGCCTATTCTCCGTCGTGTTGGTGAGCGCTGTCTCACAATAATCCAAGCTGTATGTTGTGGTAAAGTTATTTTTTAAAATCTAACACAGCGGTTGCATTAAGAACCAGTGTATCTTTCATTTGCCATACAAGTATTTTTATGTAAAGTGTATGATGAGTTCTTTGGTCAGATTAGGTGAGTGTCCAAAATATCTCCGGACATTCTGGGGAAATGTTGCTACGTATTCACAATGTATGACCACGATTTGCAGCTCTAAATATGCACATTTTCGAACAAAACATAAATGTATTGTATAACATGATGTTATAAGTGTAAGGGCTGTCGCTCTCCTCATCCTCGGACGAGGAGAGGAGAGAAGGATCATCAGACCAAAATGCAGCATTAGGGAAATAAGCCATCTTTTATTTGAAACGACGGCAACACGAAAACACAAAACACTTTCAAAAATACAAAACAAGAAAACGACGTAGACGAAACCTGAACATAAACTTACATAACTAAATGTAACACTTACGGACAGGAAACAGACTACATCGAAACGAAACGAACAACCGAACAGTCCCGTATGGTGCAAGACATAACACAGATACGGAAAACAATCACCCACAAACAAACAGTGAGAACACCCTACCTAAATATGACTCTTAATTAGAGGAGAACGCAAAACACCTGCCTCTAATTAAGAGCCATACCAGGCAACCACAACCAACATAGAAACAGATAACATAGACTGCCCACCCAAAACACATGCCCTGACCTAAACACATACAAAAACAACATAAAACAGGTCAGGACCGTTACAGAACCCCCCCCCCCCCTCAAGGTGCGAACGCCGGGCGCACCAGCACAAAGTCCAGGGGAGGGTCTGGGTGGGCAGTTGACCACGGTGGTGGCTCAGGCTCTGGACGCTGTCCCCACACCACCATAGTCACTCCCCGCTTCTGTCTTCCCCTTCCAATGACCACCCTAAAACTAACATCCCCTAAATGAACGGCCAGCACCGGGAGAAGGGGCAGCACCGGGACAAGGGGCAGCACCGGGACAAGGGGTAGCACCGGGACAAGGGGCAGCACCGGGACAAGGGGCAGCACCGGGACAAGGGGCAGCACCAGGATAAGGACCAGCACCGGGATAAGGGGCAGCACCGGAACAAGGGGCAGCACCGGAACAAGGGGCAGCACCGGAACAAGGGGCAGCACCGGAACAAGGGGCAGCACCGGGACAAGGGGCAGCACCGGGACAAGGGGCAGCACCGGGACAAGGGGCAGCACCGGGATAAGGGGCAGCACCGGGACAAGGGGCAACACCGGGACAAGGGGCAGGTCCCGGCTGATATACTCAGGCAGATCCTGACTGAACGGCTCTCGACGCTCATGGCTGGCTGACGGCTCTCGACGCTCATGGCAGGCTGACGGCTCTCGACGCTCATGGCTGGCTGACGGCTCTCGACGCTCATGGCTGGCTGACGGCTCTCGACGCTCATGGCTGGCTGACGGCTCTCGACGCTCATGGCTGGCTGACGGCTCTCGACGCTCATGGCTGGCTGACGGCTCTCGACGCTCATGGCTGGCTGACGGCTCTCGACGCTCATGGCTGGCTGACGGCACTCGACGCTCATGGCTGGCTGACGGCACTCGACGCTCATGGCTGGCTGACGGCTCTCGACGCTCATGGCTGGCTGACGGCTCTCGACGCTCATGGCTGGCTGACGGCTCTCGACGCTCATGGCTCTCTGACGGCTCTGGCTGCTCATGGCTCGCTGGCGGCTCTGGCAGATCCTGTCTGGTTGGCGGCTCTGGCAGATCCTGTCTGGTTGGCGGCTCTGGCAGATCCTGTCTGGTTGGCGGCTCTGGCAGATCCTGTCTGGTTGGCGGCTCTGGCAGATCCTGTCTGGCGGGCGGCTCTAGCGGCTCCTGTCTGGCGGGCGGCTCTAGCGGCTCCTGTCTGGCGTGCGGCTCTAGTGGCTCCTGTCTGGCGGACGGCTCTGTAGGCTCATGGCAGACGGGCGGCTTAGCAGGCTCATGGCAGACGGGCGGCTTTGCAGGCTCATTGCAGACGGATGGCTCAGACGGCGCTGGGGAGACGGATGGCTCAGATGGCGCTGGGGAGACGGATGGCTCTGGCCGGATACGGCGCACTGTAGACCTGGTGCGTGGTGCCGGAACTGGAGGCACCGGGCTAAGGATAAGCACCTTCCTACTAGTGCGGAGAGCAGGGACAGGGCACACTGTACTCTCAAAGCCCACTCTATAACTGATGCGAGGTACCGGCACTGGTGACACCGGGCTGAGGACAAGCACATCAGGATTAGTAGGGGGAGAAGATACAGTGTGTACAGGGCTCTGGAAACGCACAGGAGGCTTTGTGCGTGGTGCCGGAACTGGAGGCACCGAACTGGATACACGCACTACAGAGAGAGTGCGTGGAGGAGGAACTGGGCTCAGGAGACGCACTGGTAGCCTAGTGCGTAGTGTAGGCACTGTAGGTACTAGGCTGGGGCGGGGAGGTGGCGCCGGAAATACCGGACCGTGGAGGCGTACTGGCACTCTTGAGCATTGAGCCTGCCCAACCTTACCTGGTTGAATGCTCCCGGTCGCCCGACCAGTGCGGGGAGGTGGAATAACCCGCACCGGCCTATGTAGGCGAACCGGGGAAACCATGCGTAAGGCAGGTGCCATGTATGCCGGCCCGAGGAGACGCACTGGAGACCAGACGAGTTGAGCCGGCCTCATGACACCTGGCTCAATACCCCATCTAGCCCTGCCAGTGCGGGGAAGTGGAATAACCCGCACTGGGCTATGCACTCGTACAGGAGACACCGTGCGCTCTACTGCGTAACACGGCGCCTGCCCGTACTCCCGCTCTCCACGGTAAGCCTGGGAAGTGGGCGCAGGTCTCCTACCTGCCCTTGGCCCACTACCTCTTAGCCTCCCCCAAGAAATTTTTGGGTGTTACTTACGGGCTTTTTGGGCTTCCGTGCCAGACGCGTTCCCTCATAACTCCGGTTCCTCTCTCCGGTAGCCTCTACTCTCCTCAGTGCCTCCAGCTCAGCTTTGGGACGGCGATATTCTCCCGGCTGTGCCCATGGACCTCTCCCGTCCAATATTTCGTCCCAAGTCCAGGAGTCCTTGTTGCCCTGTCGAGCTTTCCCTTGCCGCTTGGTCCTAATTTGGTGGGTGATTCTGTAAGGGCTGTCTCTCTCCTCATCCTCGGACGAGGAGAGGAGAGAAGGATCATCAGACCAAAATGCAGCATTAGGGAAATAAGCCATCTTTTATTTGAAACGACGGCAACACGAAAACACAAAACACTTTCAAAAATACAAAACAAGAAAACGACGTAGACGAAACCTGAACATAAACTTACATAACTAAATGTAACACTTACGGACAGGAAACAGACTACATCGAAACGAAACGAACAACCGAACAGTCCCGTATGGTGCAAGACATAACACAGATACGGAAAACAATCACCCACAAACAAACAGTGAGAACACCCTACCTAAATATGACTCTTAATTAGAGGAGAACGCAAAACACCTGCCTCTAATTAAGAGCCATACCAGGCAACCACAACCAACATAGAAACAGATAACATAGACTGCCCACCCAAAACACATGCCCTGACCTAAACACATACAAAAACAACATAAAACAGGTCAGGACCGTTACAATAAGACTGTCATCTGATGAAGTTGTCCAAAGGTTAGTGATTCATTTTATATCTATTGCTGGTTTTTGCGAAAGCTACCTTTGCTGTGAATAAATGACTTTGTGTGTTTGGCTATTGTGGTAAGCTAATATAATTCTATATTGTGTTTTCGCTGTAAAACACTTAAAAAATCGGAAATATTGGCTGGATTCACAAGATGTTTATCTTTCATTTGCTGTACACCATGTATTTTTCATAAATGTTTTATGATGAGTATTTATGTATTTCACGTTGCTCTCTGTAATTATTCTGGTTGCTTTGGTGCTATTTTTGATGGTGGCTGCAATGTAAAACTATGATTTATACCTCAAATATGCACATTTTCGAACAAAACATAAATGTATTGTATAACATGTTATAAGACTGTCATCTGATGAAGTTGTTCAAGGTTAGTGATTCATTTTATCTCTATTTTGTCGGTTTTGTGAAAGCTACCTATGCGGTGGAAACATGGTGAAAATATGCGGTTGTGTGTTTGGCTATTGTGGTTAGCTAATAGAAATACATATTGTGTTTTCACTGTAAAACATTAAAAAAATCGGAAATGATGGCTGGATTCACAAGATGTTTATTTTTCATTTTCTGTATTGGACTTGTGATTTCATGAAAATTATATTATATGATATCCCTGTCCCGTTAGGCTAGGCTATGCTAGTCAGCTTTTTTGATGAGGAGGATCCCGGATCCGGGAGGGTGATGAAGTAGAGTTAATAAGCAAAGCCACTTACATTTCTAAGTCTAACATTACTTAACATAAGCATACAAGCATTACAGCATACAAGCAGCCTACATGTGTTGTGGTGACAGTTACTATAATCCATAGGCTAACATTATGATAGAGTTCTTAGACGATATGATCAATCTCCTCATTAATTTTCTATTTAACCAGGAAGCGCTCATTGAGATTTGAAATCTCTTTTTCAAGAGCGTCCTGGCCAAGATAGGCAGCACCAAGTCATTACACAATTACAGACAGACAACATGAAAAACTACAAGTAATCTAGTAAAAAATCTAGAATTCACAAGAGTATAACAAAATCGTAAAACAGCAAATTAAAAACATTGACAGGTCAGGGAATCAGCCTCAAAATCCTGCGTCAGTGATTTAAAAACACCAATCGGGACAAGTTCTTCCAGTTTAAAAGTATTTTGTAAGGCGTTCCAAGCCGATTGCTCAGAGTACATAAAAGCCCTTTTACTAAATTCAGCTCGGACATTTGGTCTTGTAATTTATGTTTCTACCCTATTTTCTTCGTTCCTTGTATAGATGAAAGTGAGCAATACTGCCTTACACATAATGATAAGATAGTCAGGCTTAACATTTTTATTGAACCTTCATTTTTATTTAACTAGTCAAGTTAGTTAAGGACAAATTCCTATTTACAATGACGGCCTACCCCTGACAAACCCGGATGACGCTGGGCCAATTGTGCACAATCAGCCTGGAATCGAACCAGGGACCTCTTGCACTGAGATGCAGTCCCTTAGACCGCTGCGCCACTCAGGACATCACAGCAGCACATCAAATGACTGTAGGCATCCATCATATCATGTTGTTTTGATGAAATTACTATTGGCTTGAATAGAGTATTCTGCAAAAACAAACAAACATAGCAGTTAGACCAAACGTTTTGTTGGATGAAAGCTGAATTGAGAATGTCATGATGTATTGGTTATGTTAACATGTATTTGTGGATCAACAGAAGTGCTGTATTAATGTAGGGAATCTGTAAGTATTCTGTCAAATCTCATGTTGGTGAAGCAAGGTAGGTTTATTTAGTCCAGGTGAGTAGGGTATAAAATGTATTTAAACATGTTAGCATCATGCTTTTTTAGTGTTATTAGTGTCTAGTGTTATTGTTTTTCTGGGTGAATAAGGTTTGTAAAATATCCTTGTAGTTGGGCGGTAATGCTTAAAGTATGGTAAGTATAAGTGGTCTCATCTCATTGGGAACAATAGCAAGGTAAGTTTATGATGAGACTTGCATGTGTTTTGATTAAGTTGATCGCATAGTCCTGAGTCACACAATTGTTAGTAATGAGATTTTCTCTGAATGTCTTTTTTGTAACAATCATTCTATCACAGGTGCCGAATGCAGTGTCCAGTGGGCTAACAGGCATAGCCTGCACAGTTGAGCAGCGACAATGGAATGCAGGGACTCGGAGGAACCTTGAGCCAAAGCAGTTATACAGCATTGACTTCACACACCATAAGGCCAGTGACCAATATGCAGAAAAACATCCAGAATGTCCACCCCTGTTTCCCACTCCTGCATTCCACTCACGGGAGGAATTGAATAGGAGCCTGAGACACCTGAATCTGCCTGTGGGGAGTCTGCTCTATAAGTGTGTTAATGCTCAACCGACACCAATATCACAGCCAGTAGCATCCCAGGTAAAATTGGACTGAAAGGAATATTTATTTGTGGCTGTACCATTTTAATGTATTTGATGATGCTGATGGCCTCCCAGTGGCTGGAAGACTGTGGATACTCTGTGGACCACAGTCGCACTGTTGTCAGTGTTGAAGGGCCATGGCTATCAGCAAGCCCTGACAGAGTGCTGAACTCCAAGGAGCTGTTGGAGATCAAGTGTCCTATCATGGGGACGGGCTGTGATTCTCTGGATGATGGCTTCAATGGGAAAGCCTGTGATGTGAAGGTTGTGGAGGGCACACCCCAACTGCAACCACATGGGCCACGTGGCTACTACATGCGGCTACAAATTGGTATGTTTTGCACAGGACTTAGAGAAAGTAAGGTGCTCATCTGGACTCCGTCCCAGCAAGTTGTCATCCCTGTTCCCTATGATGCACAGTCCTGTGCAGAGGCTGTCATGAGGTTGAAGGCATTCTACTCAACACACATGCTGCCATTTATTTTTGAGGAGCATCACTGAGTGACAAATACATGCAGCTCTGTAGAAGTATGTAGTCAGATGTCTCTCCTGTTTGCAGTTACTATTAACAAATAATTTTCAATTAAAAAGCCTGATTTAATGCATCAACAGTTTCAGTATTGCGGATATTGTTTTTTTGTTTTTGTTTTTTATTAACTTCTTATGGCTGCAGGGGCAGTATTGAGTAGCTTGGATGAAAGGTGCCCAGAGTAAACGGCCTGCTCCTCAGTCCCAGTTACTAATATATGCATATTATTATTAGTATTGGATAGAAGACACTCTGAAGATTCTAAAACTGTTTGAATTATGTCTGTGAGTATAACAGAACTCATATGGCAGGCAAAAACCTGAGAAAAAATCCAAACAGGAAGTGGAAATTCTGAGGCTGGTCGATGTTAAACTCATCGCCTATTCAATTCCCTGTAATATATGGATCTGTTTGCACTTCCTACGCCTTCCACTAGATGTCAACAGTCGGTAGAACGTTAAATGAAGTTTCTCCTGTGTTGTGGGGCCAGATGAGAGGGGAATGAGTCAGTGGTCTGACAGATTGCCAGTTCCTGGTCATGCGCATTCCTCATGATATCGCCTTGCGTTCCATAACTTCTACAGACAGGAAGGAATGCTCCGGTTGGAACGTTATTGGATATATATGATAACAACTTCCTGAAGATTATCTACTTAGTTTGACCAGTTTATTCGACTTGTAATATAACTTTTTGAAGTTTTTGTCCGACGTTTGCCTGCATCTGCGCGAGTATTTGGACACGTGTACTACACATGCAAGCAAAAGTAGGTACTTGGACATAAGTAATGGACATTATCGAACAAAACAACAATTTATTGTGGAACTAGGACTCCTGGGAGTGCATTCAGATAAAGATCATCAAAGGTAAGGGAATATTTATCATGTAATTTCTGGATTCTGTTGACTCCAACATGGCGGCTAATTTGGCTATTGTTCTGAGCTCCTTCTCAGATTATTGCATGTTTTGCTTTTTCCGTAAAGTTTTTTTGAAATCTGACACAGCGGTTGCATTAAGGATAGGTATATCTATAATTCCATGTGTATAACTTGTATTATCATCTACATTTATGATAAGTATTTCTGTTAAAACGATGTGGCTATCTAAAATCACTTGATGTTTTTGGAACTAGTGAATGTAACGTGCCAATGTAAACTCAGATTTGTTTATATAAATATGAACTTTATCAAACAAAACATACATGTATTGTGTAACATGAAGTCCTATGAGTGTCATCTCATGAAGATCATCAAAGGTTAGTGATTCATTTTATCTCTATTTCTGCCTTTTGTGACTGCTATCTTTCGCTGGAAAAATGGCTGTGCTTATTGTGGTTTGGTGTGACCTAACAATCGTTTGTAGTGCTTTCGCTGAAAAGCATATTTGAAATCGGACACTTTGGTGGGATTAACAACAAGATTACATTTAAAATGGTATAAGACACATGTATGTCTGAGGAATTTTAATTATGAGATTTCTGGTTTTTGAATTTGGCACCCTGCACTTTCACTGGATGTTGTCATATCATCCCGTTACCGGGATTGCAGCCATAAGAGGTTTTTAATAAGTATGTAAAACAAATAATTAAGTTGAATTGTTATAGAATGAATTGACATTTATTTAACGTAACTTTTGACAACTTAAATTCATATTGGGAAATCGACATTGAAAATGGCATTTGACTAGTCAGTTCATTCAGCATCTTCATGATCGATATCACCACGCAGGTTACACAGGGCTGCACAGATCCTAAGTATTTTGTCCATTTTAGATGATAGGTTGATTGGTATTGTTTGTGATGATTCTAAACCGTTTGAGCCTTTGAATTACGCGTTCCACATGAACCCTCACGTTAGCTATCCGTCTTGTACATGTGGTGTCCTCCTCTGATAGCTGTGCTCCTCTTTTTGTGAAGGCAGGAATTGTTCATTTAACCTTCCTCTCGTGTAGCAGATCATGAATTGTGAAGCCATGACCTCATCATCTGGACAGAGGTACTCCAGGAACCTAGAATCCGATGTTATATATTTGTTGCTACATTTACCTCCATGTGCTGAGGAGATGAACATCACTAGACCACAAGGTGCAATGGCCACCAGGTACTTGATAGTGTTCTGGGTGTAGCAATGGCTGAATTACTCCCACCTTGAATCCAGATTCTTGCACTTCTGTAAAGCAGTTAATAATGCAGGTTGTTCCTGGGTAGTGGTCCTTAAAACATTGTCACTGCCACGTATACTCCCTCTCTGGCCTTACTGACACTCACCTGGACTCCATCACCTCCTTGATTACCTGCCCTATTTATGTCACTCCCTTTGGTTCCTTCCCCAGGCGTTATTGTTTCTGTTTCATGTCGGTGAGCTGTTCGTGTTTCTTGGCTTTACATGATCACCTGAGCTGTAGTTGTGATCGCTTAGAGATGGGTCTTCCCATTGGGTTTGGGCATCCTCTGAAGGCACATCCATTTTTTTCTATCTGTTGGCCAATCCCCATTTTTAATTTGGTGAACACTTGAGCCTGTCTTCTGTTAAGAAGTCAGTATGGCTTGTTAAACAAGTCAATTGACAAAACCGTACAATAAGACACCATACTGCATGAAAGCTCTTAATATTTAATAATCATATATATATATAAAATGGGATTTGATTTTGAGTTGTAGAGGAAATAAATTGTGCCATTATGAGACTATGCTTAGATGCAAGAGGGAGACACAATGAGAGCATGCAAACTGCTCAAGCTTTTGGCTTACCTGTCACTGATAACTGCCTGACCGACGCTTCTTCACGAGTGGAGCATCGTGGCCAAACCATTTTTCTGAGTAAGAATGCTCCACTGTAGGCTTCTTGTCAAAGAAGTGGTAGGAGCACACAAAGGGACGTTTTGATGGTTTCTTTGGGTTCAACGCTTTGAGCCAGAGCCGCAAAGACTATGTCTCTTTAGGAGGTGGGTGCAGGTCGTATGGGGCTCCACAGGTGCATTCAGAGAGACGTAGAGGTTGGTGTTAAAAACATTGTTGTTGTAAAAACTGTCTCTTCATCCAATTATTGTGACAGGCTCGTACTGAACATATAATGCTTGTCATGATCGAGTTTAGTATTTTGTGCGGTTCTGTCAGTGTAAAACTATTCGCCTCCCGCCTCTAGCATCCACCAGCGTAGCAAACACAACTGCAACTAAATCGCCGAGATTACTGTGATGTTCCAGAATAAGGCAAATAAGGGCCGCCAAATGAGCAGCGACACTCCTCTGGGTGTAACCTCTGTGGATTAGGAACTAGAATGACAATATCTTATAGAAATACTTGTAGTTATTCTTTGTATGATAACTACTATAAAATATTGCTAATTGTGCACCTTTTCCATCATTTTCGCCCTAACTATTCATTTACAAAGTATACAGGATGGGACTTTTATTCTGAATGATTCCAAAAATCTGTGACCTGGAAGTACTTAGTTATTCTTGCTTGTTTCACAGCGGTCTTGTTTAGCCTCGGCAACAAAATGGCTAACATGGGTACCAGTCTTTTTAGCGAACGTTCCACTTCTTGCCACTCATTGTCATTGCCAAAGAACCTTACTTGCCTTTCCGCAATCTTCAAATATGAACATTATATCATGAATGAGCTCGAAGAGATAAGAAGAGTTGATCCTGATATAACCCGCACAGCTATCATCCAATCACAATATTTATGCAAATTAGATTGATAGGAAAACGTTCTAAAGTTTAATTCATACATTTGATTGGAAACATTTAAACATTGGATATTCTGACGTAATACATGTAATTTTAAACATAAAAATTGGGCGAGGGAGAAAATAGGATTCACGTTTATTGCATTTTTACCACCAGCCAATGTGATCACAATCACACCAAAGAAACTCTAGCCATTCAAACGTTCTCGCCAGTTCATTGTGAACGCTGTAGCCTATTTTATATCCATCAAGCAAGAGCAAGGTATTGATATATTATATTGATATATTTCTAGGAACGCATTGGGCTAGGCTACTGGTTGAAGAGCTATATACTGAAGAGAGAGAGAGGCCAGTGGAGCTGCCAACAGAGATGCATAAATTGCGCAAGAATGAAACAGTGAAGACAGATGTTTAATTAGAAATGAATTAATAGGCTGGACTATTAATGCACCATTCGTACACTAGCCTATATAAACTCAGCTAAAAATAGAAACGTCCTCTCACTGTCAACTGCGTTTATTTTCAGCAAACTTAACATGTATAAATATTTGTATGAACATAACAAGATTCAACAACTGCGACAGACATGTGACTAACAGAAGTTGAATAATGTGTCCCTGAACAAAGGGGGGTTAAAATCAAAAGTAACAGTCAGTATCTGGTGTGGCCACCAGCTGCATTAAGTACTGCAGTGCATCTCCTCCTCATGGACTGCACCAGATTTGCCAGTTCTTGCTATGAGATGTTTCCCCACTCTTCCACCAAGGCACCTGCAAGTTCCTGGACATTTCTGGGGGAATGGCCCTAGCCCTCACCCTCCGATGCAACAGGTCCCAGACGTGCTCAATGGGATTGAGATCCGGGCTCTTTGCTGGCCATGGCAGAACACTGACATTCCTGTCTTGCCGGAAATCACACACAGAACGAGCAGTATGGCTGGTGGCATTGTCATGCTAGAGGGTCCTGTCAGGATGAGCCTGCAGGGAGGGTACCACATGAGGGTGGAGGATGTCTTCCCTGTAATGCACAGCGTTGAGATTGCCTGCAATGACAACAAGCTCAGTCCGATGATGCTGTTACACACCGCCCCAGACCATAACGGACCCTCCACCTCCAAATCGATCCTGCTCCAGAGTACAGGCCTCGGTGTAACACTCATTCCTTTGACGATAAACGCGAATCCGACAAACACCCCTGGTGAGACAAAACCACGACTCGTCAGTGAAGAGCACTTTTTGCCAGTCCTGTCTGGTCCAGCGACGGTGGGTTTGTGCCCATAGGCGACGCTGTTGCCGGTGATGTCTGGTGAGGACCTGCCTTACAACAGGCCTACAAGCCCTCAGTCCAGCCTCTCTCAGCCTATGGCGAACAGTCTGAGCACTGATGGAGGGATTGTGCGTTGCTGGTGTAACTCTGGCAGTTGTTGTTGCCATCCTGTACCTGTCCTGCAGGTGTGATGTTCGGATGTACCGATCCTGTGCAGGTGTTGATACACGTGGTCTGCCACTGTGAGGATGATCAGCTGTCCGTCCTGTCTCCCTGTAGCGCTGTCTTAGGCGTCTCACAATTTGCAATTTATTGCCCTGGCCACATCTGCAGTCCTCATGCCTCCTTGCAGCATGCCTAAGGCACATTCAAGCAGATGAGCAGGGAGCCTGGGCATCTTTCTTTTGGTGTTTTTCAGAGTCAGTAGAAAGGCCTCTTTAGTGTCGTACATTTTCATAACTGGGACCTTAATTGCCTAAGCTGTTAGTGTCTTAACGACCGTTCCACAGGTGCATGTTCATTAATTGTTTAGGGTTCATTGAACAAGCATGGGAAACAGTGTTTAAACCCTTTACGAAGAAGATCTGAAGTTATTTGGATTTTTACGAATTATCCTTTAAAGACAGGGTCCTGAAAGGGACGTTTATTTTTTTAGCTGAGTTTATTAGGCTGGCCTACTACAGTGAAGACGACCACCACCTGTGCTATGCAAGCCAGAGACAGAAACGTATTTTTGTCTGGCGAACGTTTTGTGACGTTGAACTTTGCCAAATACGTCAGTTTAGTTAAATGTGCAATAAAAACGTATAGTGCCTATGCCTATTTAATGAAACCCTGGATGTAGATGTATGCATCAGATCGCAAAGCAGGGAATCCCCATTCCCCACTGAACTCATTTTTGGAAATGGCAAGTTCACTTTCTCACCCATAAATGCCCTATCAGATTCTGAGTGTTTAATAGTCACAGTGTACAGGGTTGCATGTGTGATTGCAGAGTACAATGAAAATCTTAGACCCCGAGCTCCAACATGCAGCACGAAGTGAAATAAAATAATGAAAATGGCAATAAAAAAACAACAATTGAAATGGAAATAGCACTATATACAGTACCAGTCAAAAGTTTGGACACACCTACTTATTCAAGGGTTTTTCTTAATTTTTTACTATTTTCTATATTGTAGAATAATAGTGAAGACATCAAAACAATGAAATAACACAAATGGAATCAAAAAAGTAACCAAAAAAGTGTTAAACAAATCAAAATATATTTTATATTAAAGATTCTTCAAAGTAGATGTCACGTTCCTGACCTGTTTTCTCTTGTTTTTGTATGTGTTTAGTTGGTCAGGGCGTGAGTTGGGGTGGGCATTCTATGTTATGTGTTTCTATATTTAGGTTCATTGTCATTTAGCCTGATATGGTTCTCAATCAGGGACAGGTGTTTTACGTTTCCTCTGATTGACTGTTTCGTTTGTTAGTTCGTTTGTTGCAGTCTGTACCTGTTCGTGCGGTCTTCATGTTATATGTAAGTTCTCATAGTTCAGGTCTGTCTACGTTCATTTTGTTATTTTGTAATAATTTCAAGTGTTCTTCGTGTTTCGTCTTTTCTTTAATAAACGTAATTATGGATTCAACATACGCTGCGCTTTGGTCCAATCCCTATTCCTCCTTTTCAGACGAAGAGGAGGAGAACGACCGTTACAGTAGACACCCTTTGTCTTGACAGCTTTGCACACTCTTGGCACTCTTGTGATTTTTTGTATTTATTGATATTTGTATGTAATCGAGATTTTTCAGGGGGTGAGTGGGACTGAGAAAATGGCTTCCAGTTCCAGATCATCTCTCTCAGAGGAAAATGTATCCTCTGTGCTGTGACATCTTCAAGGAGCCCGTCATCCTACAGTGTAGCCACCGCTACTGTAAAGTCTGTCTGCAGCAATGCTGGGAGTCGAAGGGGTTTCAGAAATGTACCATTTTCAGGAAGAGATTTTCAATGGGTAGTCCTCCCTGTATCCTGGCTCTAAAAAACCTGTGTGAGGCCTGGCTTGAGGAGAGAGTTTCAGCAGAGTTGGAGTCTAAGGTCCTTTGCAGTCTGCATGGTGAGAAATTAACTCTATACTGCCTGGAGGATAAACAGCCCATCTGTTTGGTGTGTCAATCAGAAGAGGCTGGTGGGAGGAGCTATAGGAGGACAGGCTTATTGTAATGGTTGGAGTGGAATAAATGGACTGGAGTCTAACACATGGTTTCCATATGTTTGATGTGTTTGATATCATTCCATTTCAGCCTACAATGCCTCCTGGCAGCCACAGTAATTTTCTGTGGATTATTTGGCTGCTCTTACAAGGCAGGAAAGACGACAGAAAAAAATATGTTTACAGATTCCACCAAGGAGATAAGACTCAAGTCAGAAAAGCGAATACATTTTTTTGCCCATCAAGACCTGAACACAGACATCTGTCAGTACAGGGTCTGCTACGATAATTTCATCACTGGTAAATCTGATTGATTATTTCAAGTTTAGTTTATCTCTTTAGTTTATCTAACCAGGTGTTAACAACAACACTAAGTAAACCAAAATTAGCTAGCTCGATAGCTTGTAGTTTAGCTATTAGCATGTGTCGAATGAGTTTCAAGTTTTGGGGAAACAATTTTTTACCATAAAAAGGCACCTTTATAACAAACGATTGCATGCCTATATTGTCACATTTGCAGACTTATGTAAACCTACTATTCCATATTTAAGCTATTAATAAACTCAGTGGCATAGGTTTATATGCTATAATAGATACATTTATTTTCTTTCTACTGGAAAAATGTGGCCTTTGAAAAACATTTGATGCAATTCTATTACACTTTATATGACTGGAGACATTAGCAGAATCTTTTTTAATACGATGGTAGCGTAGGCCTACTCAACTGAGACTGACAACATATCAATAAAAACGACCTTGTCTTGAATGCAACCATGTAATCTAGAATATGACGTTAAAAACTGGATCCCTTGTAGCCATGACCATGAAAAGGGGAGAAGCAATTTGTACAACATCACATTCATATAGCCTGGAGGACATTATTGTCCCAAAAAAACTCCAGTGGTTATTATATAGTCATATGATAACCTATTGAGAACTTTATTCAGGTGGGAAAATGTATGGACATTACAACACAGGACAAAAACCTCAATGGGATAGGACAACCTGCCGTGTTGACTATTGGTTGTTCCAGCCCAACAATAGATTTAATCTTTATACAACACAACACCTGAATGAATTAAACACATCCAATAAGAGCCAGATGGTATAGGTGACCTAAAGAAGTACTATTCTAACATCAGGTGTGTTTTTCGTTTGTTTATATTCTACTGTAGGTTCACCAGATGACCTCTATCAAGACACCCATGTTGACTGGATTCCCACTGTGAAAATGAGCAATGCTGCAGCAACATCAGCTTCTACTTCTACTTTGTCCTTTTCCAGATATGAAAGGAGACATCCCTCAGTTTTACAAGATTGATTGTCACATGATTCTGTGCCATTTGAGTAGAAAGCACCTTCACCTTGTTGTCATGACAAAAGTACCACCTTAAACAATATGAATATATAAAATGTAATCTGGAACATGTAAAATACTATTGTTTATGATATTGTAAACATACTGTACTTTAATAATAGGCTATAATGTTGTATGGGTGAAATGAAAAGCGTTGTCATCAATGCTTTGACTAGCCCCATTGAATAAAAACTATTTCTTATAGCCTGACTATTTTCTTTCTTTTACAATTTAAACATATTTAACATACACAATGTAATTGTTATGGTAGTCTTAGGAAAACCATCTTCATTATCATAGTAGCACCTCCAAGTGCCACTCAGACCTTCTGGGAGAAAAGTATCTGGCATTGAACTTGGTGGTAGTAGTTGTGTGTATGTTTGAAGTGAAGGGTCCCATCATCTCCTGCTTCCAGACATTTCACCACCTAGGTTACAAGGGTTGGATTTGCACTAAACAATTTCATGTCAGCACAAGGCATGTACAAAATCTTGCATAATGATTAGCCTCATAAATTGTCTACTGGTATACAGTGCATTCGGAACGTATTCAGACCCCTTGACTTTTTCCACATTTTGTTACCTTACAGCCTTATTTTAAAATTGATTTAATATTTTGTTATGAGAATTATGTTCTCAATATTCATAAACGCAATTCAATTAACTACTCAGCCTGAAACCCAGAATTTGTAGGAAACTGGTTGAAATGAATCAGACGGAGGCCCAGCTACAATAGTCAGCAAAGTTTATTTACGAGAGCGCTGCTCATCCTTACATGTACATTGGTTTATATACCTCTCATTTTGTCATAACTGTCCCTCCTCCTCTAAGACAATGACAATATAGTTCACAAGTCTTCTCCTTCTCATACATTATCTGCCACCTGTTATACAATCTACTACAAGCCCAAGGTCTCTCCTCCCCCTGGGTGAGGACAGAATGTCCCGTAAGGAACACAGTAGTAGAGCTTGTCTGTCGATAGCTCCTCTCTCCCCTCCCTGGGTGAGGACAGAATGTCCTGTAAGGAACACAGTAGTACAGCTTGTCTGTCGATAGCTCCTCTCTCCCCTCCCTGGGTGAGGACAGAATGTCCTGTAAGGAACACAGTAGTAGAGCTTGTCTGTCGATAGCTCCTCTCTCCCCTCCCTGGGTGAGGACAGAATGTCCTGTAAGGAACACAGTAGTAGAGCTTGTCTGTCGATAGCTCCTCTTATCTCATACATTGTCTCACACTTGCACTCTGCTTACATACTAAAAAGGAACAAAAAGTCCTTGTTCTAGTTCTGACTAAAACTACACACATCAGATTTATAGATTTATGATTCCAATACATTTCATAAAATCATACAGTGACAGGGTAAAATTCTGTTAGCTATAGTTCTATGTTAAATGTATACATCATTTAGTCATTATTCATAAAAATCATAACATATTTATTTTTTCTTATCAATCTACACACAATACCCCATAATGACGTAGTGAAAACAGGTTTTTAGTCTTTTTTGCACATTTATTAAAAATAAAAACAGAAATACCTTATTTACATAAGTATTCAGACCCTTTACTATGAGACTCGAAATTGAGCTCAGATGCATCCTGTTTCCACTGATCATCCTTGAGATGTTTCTACAACTTGATTGGAGTCCACCTGTGGTAAATTCAATTGATTGGACATGATTTGGAAAGGCAAACACCTGTCTATATAAAGTCCCCCAGTTGACATCGCATGTCAGAGCAAAAACCAAGCCATGAGGTCGAAGATATTGTCCATAGAGCTCTGAGACAGGATTGTGTCGAGGCACAGATCTGGGGAAGGGTACCAAAAAATGTCTGCAGCATTGAAGGTCCCCAAGAACACAGTTGCCTCCATCATTCTCAAATGGAAGAAGTTTGGAACCACCAAGACTCTTCCCAGAGTTGGCCGCTCAGCCAAACTGAGAAAACAGGGGAGAATGGCTTGGTCGGGGAGATGACCAAGAACCCGATGGTCACTCTGACAGAGTTCCAGAGTTCTTCTGTGGAGATGGGAGAACCTTCCAGATGGACAACCATCTCTGCAGCACTCCACCAATCAGGCCTTTATGGTAGAGTGGCCAGACAGGAGCCACTCTTCAGTAAAAGGTACATGAAAGCCCGCTTGGAGTTTGCCAAAAGGGACCTAAAGGACTCTCAGACAATGAGAAACAATATTCTCTGGTCTGATGATACCAAGATTTAACTTTTTGGCCTGAATGCCAAGTGTCATGTCTGGAAGGAAATCTGGCATCATCCCTATGGTGAAGCATGGTGATTGCAGCATCATGCTGTGTGGATGTTTTTCAGCTGAGAGATCCTTGATGAAAACTTGCTTCATAGTGCTCAAGGACGTCAGACTGGGACAACGGGACAACGACCCTAAGCACACAGACAAAAATAACACAGGAGTGGTCTCTGAATGTCCTTGAATGTCCCAGCCAGAGCCCGGACTTGAACCCTATCGAACATATCAGGAGAGACCTGAAAATAGCTGTGCAGCAATGCTCCCCATCCAAACTGACAGAGCTTGAGAGGATCTGCAGAGAGGAATGGGAGAAACACCCCAAATACAGCTGTGCCAAGCTTGTAGCGTCATACCCAAGAAGACAACATGTAAACTGAACAATATGTACAATATGTAAACAATGTGAGTTAACTTCTTCTGGCTGCAAGCCCGAGGCCGCTCACAATATGACAACAGCCACTTCAAGTGCAGGGCGCGAAATTCAAAATAAATATTTTTTTAAATATTTAACTTTCACACATTAACAAGTCCAATACAGCAAATGAAAGGTACACATCTTGTGAATCCAGCCAACATGTCCGATTTTTTTAATGTTTTACAGCGAAAACAGCACGTATATTTATGTTAGCTAACCACCAAATACAAAAAAGGACAGACATTTTTCACAGCACAGGTAGCATGCACAAAGCCAACCTAACTAACCAAGAACCAACCAAACTAACCAAGAAACAACTTCATCAGATGACAGTCTTATAACATGTTATACAATAAATCTATGTTTTGTTCGAAAAATGTGCATATTTCAGGTATAAATCATAGTTTACATTGCAGCTACAATCAGAAATTGCACCGAAAGCAGCCATAATAATTACAGACACCAACGTCAAATACCTAATTACTCATCATAAAACATTTCTGAAAAATACATAGTGTACAGCAAATGAAAGACAGGCATCTTGTGATTCCAGCCAATATTTCCGATTTATTAAGTGTTTTACAGCGAAAACACAATATAGCGTTATATTAGCTTACCACAATAGCCAGAAACACAAGCCATTTCCCAGTAGCAAAAGGTTAGCGATCGTAACAAACCAGTAAAAGATATATAATTTTTGACTAACCTTGATATTCTTCATCAGATGACAGTCCTATAACATCAGGTTATACATACACTTATGTTTTGTTCGAAAATGTGCATATTTAGAGCTGAAATCAGTGGTTATACATTGTGCTATCGTAGCTACTTTTTCCCACAACGTCCGGATATTTTTCTGACACTTTTTCTGACACACATATTCTGACAAAATAGCTATTCATAAACATAACAAAAAAATACATGTTGTATAGGAAATTATAGATCCATTAGTTCTTAATGAAATCGCCGTGTTAGAATTCTAAAAATAACTTAATTACGACATACAGCGTTGGGTATAGATAGAGTACCCAAAAGCTGGGCGCCGACGACTAGTTCACATGTACGACAGATATATGAAATAGCATCATAAAATGTTTCCTACTTTTGCTGATCTTTCATCAGAATGTTGGACAAGGGGTCCTTTGTCAAGAACAATCGTTGTTTGGATTTAGAACGGCCTCTTTCCCTCTCGATTTAGCAAGCACACTATCCAAGTGGCACGAATCTCTCCATGTCAACAAATGGAAGAGAACGGAACATGGCAAAACTCCCGAAAAATTTTCAATAATCTGATTAAACTATATTGAAAAAAGATACTTTACGATGATATGGTCACATGTATCAAATAAAATCAAAGCCGGAGATATTAGTCGTCCATAAAGGCAGCTAATCAGAAGGCAAATCCAGGTTACTTCTCGCGCCTTCCTGAAAACAGGAAATGGGTGACACGTCATACAAAGAGCTTGTATTCCAATTCAGACCAAGATAAACACTCAATTTCTTCTCTCACCGCTTCTTGACATCCAGGGGAAGGTGTATGAAGTGCATGTATACTAATACGTATCATGCCCATTTATAGGCAGGAACTAGAACAGAGCCTCGACTTCAGACTTTCCACTTTCTGGTCAGGAAGTTTGTGCCAAATGAGTTCTGTTTTACTCACAGATATAATTCAAACGGTTTTAGAAACTAGAGAGTGTTTTCTATCCAATAGTAATAATAATATGCATATTGTACGAGCAAGAATTGAGTACGAGGCCGTTTGAAATGTGCACCTTTTATCTGGCTACTCAATACTGCCCCTGCAGCCCAAACAGGTTTAAGCTATTCTCTGCTTCAGATGCGCAATGTCAAGAGGTGCATTGCAAATGCTCATAAGGCTAATGCCATCATGGTTCCCAACTCCGGTCCTCGAGTACCCCCAACAGTACAGTTTATTGTAGCCCCGGACAAACATGCATATTTCAACTTGTCAATTAATCATCAGGCCCTCTGAGTTGAATCATGTATGTTTTTCCGGGGCTACAGCAGAAAATATGTGCTGTTGGGGGTATTAAAGGACTGGAGTTGGGAGCCACTGAACATGAAAAGGTCACGTTCCAGGTATTCAGGAGCTGGAATGCTAAAGCTAGTTGCTAACAGAGAAATGGCTGCCATGGTTGGATCAGTATCTCTTTTTGTATTCGATGATCAATCATGGGAGGAATACTGTGAAATACTTGGTCAAACTAAATAGAAGATGATGACAAGAAAAGAGACATTCTGTTGAGTTCAATGGGAAGCCAAACCTACAGTCGTATGAGAAATCTGCTTAGTCCTGGTCAGTGGCGATTTTAGGATGTAAATCTTGTTGGGGCAAACCATTTTTTTTAGTTGCATGCCAGCAAAGCCACAACAAAGCCCATCATCTGTTAGGGCCTACATAAAGCAGTTTTTTAGAATTTTTTATTTATTTAACTAGGCAAGTCAGTTGTGAACAAATTCTTATTTACATTGACAGCCTACTAAAAGGCAAAAGGCCTCCGGCGGGGACGTGGGCTGGGATTAAAAATAAAATAAAAATATAGGACAAAACACTCATCACGACAAGAGAGACAACACAACACTACATAAAGAGAGACCTGTCCCAACAGCAGAGTCCCAACAGCAGTCTCAACACCTAACCACTGCTACACCTGGCTATCAGTGGAGTCTTGTCTGGCAGCGAAATAGTTCATTAAGCCTCATTTACTGACTTTTAAGAAAATCATAGCTGATATGGCCGACTTGCTTAACCAAATGTGGTTTCTTCTGACAATTGAGATGTAAAAACTATGGCATAAGGGGACGACGAGCAGATAAGAGGCAATCCGTAATTTAGATTAAGACATTAATGAGCGAGCTAGGACGGACGTAGTCAACATAACTATTTGTTCAGCACTTTTGAAATATACAGCGACAGAATTCAGAACATGGGCCGTTCTTACAGTATTCTCCCTGTACATCAAGTCAGAACCATAGGATAAATAAAAGGGGAAAAGAAGCAGACAATGAAATATCTTACAATAAATGTGCACCACCAAATCAGAACAGTGGGCTAAATTATATGGGGAAAAGGGACCAAATTGTTGGGGTGAGGCATAGGTGAAGCATAGGTAACTAACAGCTTATAATACACAACATACACTTAGTATTACTTTCTTAGCTACAGTATACATATCTCCCTGGCATATTACATAATGTATGCAGCAACATCCCATAAATTTTTGGACTCACCTTGTTGTGCTGTGCTCACTTGAACAGGAAGGTGGCGTGGAGGTCTTTCATGGGCAAATTTTTTCATCAAACTTTGTCATCAAAGTCTATCATTCTCTGGATTTATGGTGCTTTCAAGACAACAGGGAACTCAGAAAAAAACTAGGTTGAATCATGATGTTACTGATCTTCAGGTCGGCGCTCTAGAAAGAGGCCCGAGTTCCCGACTTGGAATTCCAAGTTGGATGACTGTTTAAAGCGTATTTTCCCAGTTGGAGCTCATTTTGTTCCCAGTTGTCTTGACCACACTGAAGTCTGAGATTACCCAGTTCCGAGTTTTCAGTTGTTTTGAAAGCAGCAGAAGTCATGCTGGATTGACAGCATAGCCAATGCTGAATGTTTATCCTTTTAAGCTTGGACAAGAGACCCTTAAACCCAGACTTGGACCATACATCCACTCCACTGAATAGTAGGGTAGTCATTGCTTTTTCAATGCTTGCAGTTAGCCACTGATTCCTTCCAAATCACTCATTGTTGAATTTGCGATTTCCAACTTCTTGTGTAATGTTTATGTCCAATGGCCAATGAGCACCGATATGTTTTATCTATAATTTCTCTTCATAATGTCTATCATATGACAATTCGCATACCGCCCCAGGAGATTACGCAATCTTAATCGTACTCCACACTGCCCTTTCCCACCTGGACAAAAGGAACACCTATGTGAGAATGCTGTTCATTGACTACAGTTGTGGCCAAAAGTTTTGAGAATGACACAAATATAAATTTTCACAAAGTTTGCTGCTTCAGTGTCTTTAGATATTCTTGTTGTTACTATGGAATACTGAAGTATAATTACAAGCATTTCATAAGTGTCAAAGGCTTTTATTGACAATTACATGAAGTTGATGCAAAGAGTCAATATTTGCAGTGTTGACCCTTCTTTTTCAAGATCTCTGCAATCCGCCCTGGCATGCTGTCAATTAACTTCTGGGCCACATCCTGACTGATGGCAGCCCATTCTTGCGTAATCAATGCTTGGAGTTTGTCAGAATTTGTGGGTTTTTGTTTGTCCACCCGGCTCTTGAAGATTGACCACAAGTTCTCAATGGGATTAATGTCTGGGGAGTTTCCTGGCCATGGACCCAAAATATTGATGTTTTGTTCCCAGAGCCACTTAGTTATCACTTTTGCCTTATGGTAAGGCGCTCCATCATGCTGGAAAAGGCACGTTCCTGGATGGTTGGGAGAAGTTGCTCTCGGAGGATGTGTTGGTACTGTCGTGTCTTTGCTATCATTAAATTGAAGACTTATAGTTTATATCAAAGATTCCTGTAATTAGGGGTTACGCGATCAACTGATTAATAACGTAACTAATTAACTATGAATTTTGGGGGCACCAGGGAAAGTAGTCAGATTACAAAGTTATAATTTCCCAATATAACCTTTCAGATATTTTCATATCTGATCAATAGTCTTCTGATTAATGATTTATTTATTTTACCTCACGTTAGTCTCATTCCAAACGTCGAAAATTGTTGGTTATCTGCACAAACCCAGTCTTCACTATGAGTCATCCATACATCAATTGTCTTAAATCATTTATTTATTACTAACTAAGTAATTAACGGAAATGCATAAACAAACAAACACACTTAAAATGGTTACATGAAATGATGGGAGAAATATGCCCTAGTGGGCTGAACCGGCATGGCGGCTTGTTAGACAAAGGGAAAATTGGGGGTTGACTAGTTCATAACTATAACAATTGACATGCTAATCCTTTACACATGAACGCTCACTCATTCGGGAACAATTGCAATCAAGATATATATATTTACGCTGTGTGTCGTCTTGATCGCTGGAGAAAAGTTAGTTTCTGTTGGAGAGATTCGTCTGTCTCTGTCTTGGTTATTGTGGATAGTTCAGAGTGACATTCGTTATAGAATGGATGTTTCGGCGGTTGTCTTTCTTCGCGTTCAATGATACCGAATTCCTAGCTGCAGACTAGTAGTCAATATCAAAGACTTGTTCTTATTCGTCTAAGAGTTTAACCACGTGGTATGGTTAAAGATTCAGTAATGGTACTTAACCTTCGTTCTCCTCCTATGGAGAAAAAACATGGTCTTTTGATAATTTCTCAGAGTTGGGTTTTATTCGGAATTGCAGAAAGGGGCTGTCCCAGGATGTCTGACCCTAACTGGGCTCAGGGGCGGTCCTTGGATTTAGTTCAAATCAAAAGGGATTTGTATTTTTCTTCATTAAACAGTCCAAAATCATATTACACAATTATACAAACAGTATCATACTCACTCATTCATTTTATACAACAAACAGATGTAAACCTCATATCTGAGGTTATTATACAAACAGCGGTATGGTAATGTAGCCAAACAGTCTCCCATGAGTTTCCCACATTGTGACAAACGGACCGGTTAATAGCTGGAATCTTCACCGATCTTTTATACTTTTGCAGGAACATGAAATCTGTTCGTACCTCAAGTTCTGTGAGGTGGAAGAAAACCCTTTGTCCTGAAAGTTTACCCTCTCTCTAATACTGTTTGGCCATGAGGAGATTCTCAGGAATTTACGACGTCTCTCTGTGACCACAGCATGGGTTGAAGGAGGAAAGGGGGAGGCAGGGAGTGGCAGGGAGAGGGGGATGGGCTTTATGTACCTAAACAGGCAACGTCATGACAGTACCATTCTTTATTCATGGCTGTGTTCTTAGGCAAAATTGTGAGTGAGCCCACTCCCTTGGCTGAGAAGCAACCCCACACATGAATGGTCTCAGGATGCTTTACTGTTGGTGTGACACAGGACTGATGGTAGCGCTCACCTTGTCTTCTCCGGACAAGCTTTTTTCTGGATGCCACAAACAATCGGAAAGGGGATTCATCAGAGAAAATGACTTTACCCCAGTCCTCAGCAGTCCAATCCCTGTACCTTTTGCAGAATATCAGTCTGTTCCTGATGTTTTTCCTGGAGAGAAGTGGCTTTTTTGCTGCTCTTCTTGACCCCAGGCCATCCTCCAAAAGTCTTCGCCTCACTGTGTGTGCAGATGGACTCACACCTGCCTGCTGCCATTCCTGAGCAAGCTCTGTACTGGTGAGGCCCCAATCCCGCAGCTGAATCAACTTTAGGAGATGGTCCTGGCGCTTTCTGGACTTTCTTGGGCACCCTGAAGCCTTCTTCACAACATTTGAACCGTTCTCCTTGAAGTTCTTGATGATCCGATAAAGGGTTGATTTAGGAGCAATCTTACTGGCAATATCCTTGCCTGTGAAGCCCTTTTTTGTGCAAAGCAATGATGACGGCATGTGTTTCCTTGCAGGTAACCGTGGTTGACAGACCCTCCACCCTCCACCCAGACCCTCCATCCTCCTTTTGAAGCTAGCAGACTGTTATTCGAACTCAATCAGCATGACAGAGTGATCTCCAGCCTTGTCCTCATCAACACTTACACCTATGTTAACGAGAGAATCACTGACATGATGTCAGCCGGCCCTTTTGTGGCAGGGCTGAAATGCAGTGGAAATATTTTTTGGGGATTCAGTTCATTTTCATGGCAAAGAGGGACTTTGCAATTATTTGCAATTTATCTGGTCACGCTTCATAACATTCTGGAGTATATGTAAATTGCCGTCATACAAACTGAGACAGCAGACTTTGTGAAAATTAATATTTGTGTATTCTCAAACTTTTGGCCATGACTGTACAGTGTTCAGTGTTCAACACCATAGTGCCCACAAAGCTCATCAGTAAGCTAAGGAACCTGGGACTAAACACCTCCCTCTGCAACTGGATCCTGGACTTCCGGACGGGCCGCCCCCAGATGGTAAGGGTAGGCAACAACACATCTGCCACGCTGATCCTCAACACGGGGGCCCCTCAGAAGTGCGTGCTTAGTTCCCTCCTGTACTCCCTGTTCACCCACAACTATGTGGCCAAGCACGACTCCAACACCACCATTAAGTTTGCTGACAACACAACAGTGGTAGGCCTGATCACCTACAATGATGAGATAGCCTATAAGGAGGAGGTCAGAGACCTAGCTGTGTGGTACAAGGACAATAACCGCTCCCTGAACATGAGCAAGACAAAGGAGCTTATCGTGGACTACAGGAAAAGGAGGGCCGAACACGCCTCCATTCACATTGACAGGGCTGTAGTGGAGCGGGTCGATATTTTCAAGTTCCTTGGTGTCCACATCACCAACAAACTATCATGGTCCAAACACACCAAGACAGTCGTGAAGAGGGCACAACAACACATTTTCCCACTCAGGAGACTGAAAAGATTAGGCAGGGGTCTCCAGATCCTCAAAGACTTCTACAGCTTCACCATAGAGAGCATTCTGACCGGTTGCATCACTGCCTGGTATGGCAACGGCTCGGCATCCGACCATAAGGCGCTACAGAGGGTAGTGCATACAGGGCCAAGCTTCCTGCCATCCCGGACCTCTATACCAGGCGGTATCAGAGGGCCCTAAAAATTGTCAAAGACTCCAGTCACCCTAGTAATAGACTGTTCTCTCTGCTACTGCACGGCAAGCTGTACCGGAGCGCCAAGTCTAGGTCCAAGAGGCTTCAAAATAGCTTCTACCCCTAAGCCATAAGACTCCTGAACATCTAATCAAATGGCCACCCGGACTATATACATTAACCCCACCTTTGTTTTTATACTGCTGCTACTCTCTATCTATGCATAGTCACTTTAATAACTCTACCTACATGTACATATTACCTCAATTACCTTCCGAGGTGCATATTGAAGATATTGGAAGAACTGTTTACATTTACTTTTCGTCAGCCAACAAGATGAGTAGGACTAAGGAACAGCAAAAGCACTAGCCTATGTCAATTTACTATCCCCCATAGTACAAAAGTTTACGTATTCTATTCTGTGCGAGAAATAAATATTCTAAGCATAGTCTGGGATAGTTGTGGGATGCGATACATCCCAAATTAATACAATCGCTGGCATAAAAAAAAATGTTTGTGCAATGTGGCTGACGCAACAGATCAGAACATTTAGCTTAAAATGTTGATAAACTATTGGCCAATTTTTTCACATTATAAATGCAGCAATACGTACATGGTAGTAGGCTATAAGCGCAAATGTTCTATTACCGGAAAAACGTGCTACCTGTCCCAGAGCTGCTGTTTTCAACTCTCTAGAGACCGCAGGAGTGGTAGAGATACTCTTAATGATCGGCTATGAAAAGCCAACTGACATTTACTCTTGAGGTGCTGACTTGCTACACCCTCGATAACTACTGTGATTATTATTATTTGACCATGCTGGTCATTTATGAACATTTGAACATCTTGGCCATGTTCTGTTATAATCTCCACACGGCACAGCCAGAAGAGGACTGGCCACCCCTCATAGCCTGGTTCCTCTCTAGGTTTCTTCCTAGGTTTTGGCCTTTCTAGGGAGTTTTTCCTAGCCACCGTGCTTCTACACCTGCATTGCTTGCTGTTTGGGGTTTTAGGCTGGGTGTCTGTACAGCACTTCAAGATATTAGCTGATGTACGAAGGGCTATATAAATCAATTTGATTTGATTTGATCAAAAGTGACCACAAATGCAATTATGCTTTTATTATAAAGGTGCATTTTTATGGTGAAAATTATCTTCCCCAAACTTGAAACTCATGCGCTGCTTACATATGCCAGTTAGGCTCTACACCCCTTGTAAAGCAGATTAATGTGCTTAATTTTAAGAAGTTATTTGGCCACTTTAGTTGTGATACAAACCTTATTAAAACATATAAGTCTATGAGCTTGGCTACATGAAGTGTGCGACTATGATTTGAACATGTTGTCAGGTTTTGGCCAGGACTGTTCTGGTTTTTGTCACTAGATGTCCCCATTGCACCTTTATTGAACCTTTTGTTTTTTCCTTGCTCTATTATTGTTTGCACCTGTGTGTCGTTCCCTTGTTGGTATTTAAACCCTGTGTGTTCCTCAGTTCTTTGCTCAGTGTTTGTATGTTAGCACCCAGCCCCAGCCCAAGCCTTTTTGTGAACATATATTTCTCTTATTGGATTTTCCAGAGGTTCTCTGGTTTAGTTCTTGTGTATTTTTGAGTAGTCTTTTGAGGTTTGTTTTTCCCTGCTGTTTTACCACTTTGGAGTTTCTTTGTATTTTGGAGGATATCCATTTTGTGCCTCTTGGCTTTATTTTGGACGTGGTGGATTTATATTCTTTGCCTGAAGATCTTGTCCTTTTATTAAATCATTATCTCTAGTACTGCTGAGTCTGCCTCATCTTCTGGGTTCTGCCGACTATTAGTGACTGTTTCTCTCACCGGGTCCTGACACATGTCGCAAAAAAAAGGCATTGTTTCTTATGCTGGGCCTTTTAATTTTATTTACTCGGCAAGTCAGTTAATAACAAATTCTTATTCACAATGACTGACTACACCGGCCAAACCCGGACGACGCTGGGCCAATTGTGTGCCGCCCTATGGGACTCCAATCACGGCCGATTGTGATACAGCCTTGATTCAAACCAGGGTGTCTGTAGTGACGCCTCTAGCCTTAGACCGCTGCGCCACTCAGGAGCTCATTCACAAGTGATTATATATACTGTAACTCACAAGTGATAGGCTAATATTGTCACCCATCAGACAATTCTTGATTTAATCTTGTCTTTACATATACTAAATAATATGTGTGACATTTGTTTTGATTTAGAATGGACCATTATCATGCACCTGAGAAAAAATACATGTCATCTATGCACTTAAATAGCGAATGGAGGAGGTTTTTCCCTGTGGGTATTTTCATGCCAGCCAGGTAGGCTATACACCTGTTGTAAATATAAGCAATGTGCTTAATATTAGGAAGGTTGAGAAATATATATAGTAGGCCTAGCCTATAGAAAGCAGATGGGATCCCCCTCTTTTCATCACAACATTTGCATTGATGTCAGACTGATTAGAGGGACAATAGAGTCTAGAGTACCAGGCAGTTAGCAAGTTTGTAGGCCACTAATGACCAGTAGCAGCATCAGAGCTTGGAGAAGCCTAATTATCGTGACTAAACGGTAATGTGGAATTTGACTGCCTTCATGACTCGTGACCACCGGTGTGGGGGTAACACGGTCACTGCAACAGCCCTAGTTGTGACCAAGAAGGGGTTCTGGATGAGCAGCAGCAGTTTTCTTCCAACAGTGAAGTCATCAAAGCAAGCCTTGAAGTTACCCATCAGCTTCTGGGTGAAATCAACATAGTTGGGAACATCTTTGTCTCCCTGCGTTTGCACCAGAAGATTGGGGAAGTGGACAAGTTCTCCCTGGAGATAATTCTTGAAAAGCTCCAATTTCCTCCTTGGACTGCTACTCTCCGTCCAGTGATCCTGCCTACCAAGGTTGGGTCTGAGGAGCTATTTGGTAGCTAGCTGCCTATCGAGCCAACGGGGTTTCTTGAAGTCTTGAACGCAGCCCGACACGCGGTTAGCCATTGTGGCTTGGACCGTGGATTGTCCCGGGTTTGTCTAGAACCCTGCTGTTTGTTCTTTTCAATCTTCCCTGTGACCTGCCCTGTCTGGAACTTCAAGGAGTAACAGCGTAACTAACGTTGCTAGCTACCATGACAAAGACCAAAACCGGCGATCAAAAACAGTTCTACAAGCAGTTGTTACAACAACAAGAAAATAGCTTTAAGTGTTTTGTCCAAATACTGGTGAATTCAACTAATAAAAGAATGGATGACCTGACCAGAGAGGTCCAGGACCTGAAGAACAGCTTGCAGTTCTCCCAGAGTCAGCTCGATGATTTTAAACATGAGAATGGCAAAATAACAGAAATCTTTAAGTAATTTAGAGAAGACATCAGTTCTGTGTGGGAATCCATGATAACAATAATGGATAAATCAGACTATCTCAAGGGACAATCAAGGCGGAATAACATGGTTGTGGATGGAATTGCAGATTCTCCACATGAGACCTGGACGGAGTCTGAGGACAAAGTGAGGGAAATATTCTCAGAGAAATTGAAAATGGACCACAGGAAGTTTGAGGTGGAGCGCACCCACAGAACTGAAACACATATCACCGGCCAAGGTGACAGTCCCAGGCCAATAGTTGTCAAGTTCCTGAGGTTCAAGGACATGGTAGCTGTTCTGGAAAGAGTGAAGAACTTGAGAGGAACGAATACAGTGGCTTGCGAAAGTATTCAACTCCCTTGGCATTTTCCCTATTTTGTTGCCTTACAAACTGGAATTAAATTTGATTTTGGGGGGGGTTGTATCATGTAATTTACACAACATGCCTACCACTTTGAAGATTTTTATTGTGAAACAAACAAGAAATAAGACAAAAAAACAGAAGCGTGCATAACTATTCACCCCCCCCAAAGTCAATACTTTGAGGAGCCACCTTTTGCAGCAATTACAGCTGCAAGTCTCTTGGGGTATGTCTCTATAAGCTTGGCACATCTAGCCACTGGGATTTTTGCCCATTCTTCAAGGCAAAACTGCTCCAGCTTCTTCAAGTTGGATGGGTTCTGCTGGTGTACAGCAATATTTAAGTCATACCACAGATTCTCAATTGGATTGAGGTCTGGCTTTGACTAGGCCATTCCAAGACATTTAAATGTTTCCCCTTAACCACTTGAGTGTTACTTAACAGTATGTTTAGGGTCATTGTCCTGCTGGAAGGTGAACCTCCGTACCAGTCTCAAATCTCTGGAAGACTGAAACAGGTTTCCCTCAAGAATTTCCCTGTATTTAGCTCCATTCATCATTCCTTCAATTCTGACCAGTTTCCCAGTCCCTGCCGATGAAAAACATCCCCACAGCATGATACTGCCACCACCATGCTTTATTTTAGAAGATGTTCTCGGGGTGATGAGAGGTGTTGGGTTTGCGTCAGTCATAGCATTTTCATTGATGGCCAAAAAGCTCAGTTTTTGTTTCATCTGACCAGAGTACCTTCTTTCATATGTCTGGGGAGTCTCCCACATGCATTTTGGTGAACACCAAACGTGTTTGCTTATTTTTTCTTTAAGCAATGGCTTTATTCTGGCCACTCTTCTGTAAAGCCCAGCTCTGTGGAGTGTGCGGCCTAAAGTGGTCCTATGGACAGATACTACAATCTCCGCTGTGGAGCTTTGCAGCTCTTTCAGGGTTATCTTTGGTCTCTTTGTTGGCTCTCTGATTAATGCCCTCCTTGTCTGGTCCGTGAGTTTTGGTGGGCGGCCCTCTCTTGGCATGTTTGTTGTGGTGCCATATTCTTTCCATTTTTTAAGAACGGATTTAATGGTGCTATGTGGGATGTTCAAAGTTTCAGATATTTTTTTATAACCCACAACTTTGTCCCTGACCTGTTTGGAGAGCTCATTGGTCTTCATGGTGCCGCTTGCTTGGTGGTGCCCCATGCTTAGTGGTGTTGCAGACTCTGGGGCCTTTCAGAACAGGTGTATATATACTGAGATCATGTGACACTTAGATTGCACACAGGTGGACTCTATTTAACTAATTATGTGACTTCTGAAGGTAATTGGTTGCACCAGATCTTATTTAGGGGCTTTATAGCAAAGGGGGTGAATACATATGCACGCACCAATTTTCCATTTTGAATTCTTATTATTTTTTTTAACAAGTTATATTTTTCATTTCACTTCACCAATTTGGACTATTTTGTGTATGTCCATTACATGAAATCCAAATAAAAATCTATTTAAATTACAGGTTGTTGCTGTCACGGTTCATGAATCCACTGCCTCCCTCTCTCTCTCTCTCTTTCTCTTTCTCTTTTTCTCTCTCTCTCTCTCTCTCTCTCCCGTGTTTGTGTGGGCGTGGTTCCCAATCTCGGCCTGATTGTCTGCGCCAGCTGGAATCACTTATCTTCCCTTTATATGTTCTGTAACCAGTGTTTCTTGTTGTCAGATCATTGTTACTTCCCTGAGGTTGTGTCGTGTGTCTGGGCTCTTTCTCTCGGCGCCCTTGTGTGGATTATCTTCTGGGCTCCTTCCTACTCATCCGGACACATTCCCCTGGATTTCTCAGCACGCTATCATCGGTATATGCGCCATAGTCCCTGGGTCGGATTCCGTCTGAGTACAGTCTGTCTGTCCTGTTGCTGCTGTAAACTGTATTTCATTAAACCATCGTTGCTTGCATCTTGCATCCGCCTCTGTGTTGTCACAGAATGATCTGACCTTACCATGGATGCAGCGAGTTCAACGAGTCTGACCGAATTCATTTCCCGCAGTATCACGAGAATGGATCAACAAGAGGAGAACATCTCCAGCACAGGTCGGGCAGTACAAGCCCCTGTGACGCAGGTATCCCAGCTGACCCAACAATTACAACATCTGAGGGGTCTCGCTGCGCCACCTACACCGGCAGTTCAACCCGCCCCGCCAGAGCCGGATTCCCAGCTAGAGCCACGGCTACCGACACCAGAGGGTTATTCAGGTGATCCTGACTATTGCAGAGCTTTTCTTACGAGATGTTCCATGCATTTCTCGTTGCAGCCACGGACCTTCAACCGTGAACAGTCTAAGGTAGCATTCGTAATCACACGGCTATCAGGCAAAGCGGCTCTTTGGGGAACGGCGGTGTGGGCGAACCAGGACCCATGCTGCACCTCTTTCCAGACACTCTCCGAGGAGATGAGAAGGGTCTTCGATCGGGCCGTGGCGGGTAGGGAGGCGGCCAGACTACTCGCTGACCTTCGCCAAGGAGACCGTTCAGTATCGAATACTCCATCCAATTCCGCACTCTGGCCGCAGAGTGTCAGTGGAACGAGGAGGCGCAGTGGGACATGTTCCTGCATGGGCTGGGGGACCGGATCCAGAAGGAGATCTATGTTCTGGACCTTCCCAGGAGTTTAAATGGACTAGTGGAACTAGCCTTGAGGGTCGACGCTCGTCTGATTCGTATTGGCCGCCGAGCATGCCCTAACAGACCGTATAACGACACGGAGGGCTGGCATGCCAGCGGCGGGAACACGGCCAGTTCAGCCTCCGCTCACGAACCCATGCAGCTGGGGAGAGCTCGCCTCTCCCGGGAAGAGAGGGAGAGGCGAAGATCCCAAGGACTCTGTCTCTACTGTGGTAGAGCGGGCCACTTTATCCACTCCTGCCCGGTAAAAGATCAGGCCCGGTAGTAAGTATGAGGCTACTATCGGGTGGTGTCACCACAGAGAAGACCTCATCATCTACTCTCCTCCCGGTAAGACTAAGATGGGCCACCCACACGCACGACACCCAAGCCTTACTGGACTCAGGAGCAGAGGGTAATGTTATTGACTTCAAGCTCGCTCACAAACTCCAGATTCCTATCACCTCACTCACGCACAAGATATCCGTCAACGCTCTCAATGGTCAAGAACTCCCCAACATTTCTCATACCACTGAACCTATCACACTCATCACTTCTGGCAATCACACTGAGACACTATCATTTCTACTCATGGACTCACCCCTTGCACCATTAGTTCTCGGCCACCCTTGGCTCACCCAACACAACCCCAGAGTTGACTGGGGTCATAACTCTATATCCATGTGGAGTAACAAGTGTCTTGAGTCCTGTTTAGTGTCTGCTTGTTCATCTGTGTCTGATTCTGTGTTTCTAGAGGAGGCAGTGGATTTGTCTAACGTGCCCGTTGAATACCTCGACCTGAAGGAGGTGTTCAGCAAGTCCCGTGCTGCTTCTCTTCCTCCGCATCGTCCCTATGACTGTGCAATAGAATTATTGCCAGGTGAGTCTCCGCCTAAAGGCAAGTTATATTCACTCTCTGTTCCTGAGAGGGAGGCTATGGAGAGATACATCTCTGATTCTCTGGCCTCTGGATTCATTCGTCCTTCCTCTTCTCCAGCGGGGGCAGGGTTCTTCTTTGTGGGGAAGAAGGACGGATCTCTGCGTCCTTGCATTGATTACCGTGGGTTGAATAACATCACAGTGAAGAATACCTATCCCTTACCGTTGATGTCCTCAGCCTTTGAAAGGTTACAGGGAGCATCCGTGTTCACTAAGTTGGATTTACGTAATGCATATCATTTGGTTCGCATAAGGAGGGGGGATGAATGGAAGACCGCGTTTAACACCCCCAGAGGGCACTTCGAATATTTGGTCATGCCTTTTGGGCTATCCAACTCCCCAGCGGTTTTCCAGGCACTCGTCAATGACGTGCTGAGAGATATGATTGATCAGTTCATATATGTTTACCTGGATGACATACTGATTTTTTCTTCTTCTCTCCAGGAACACGTTCAGCACGTCAGACGAGTGCTTCAGAGGTTGTTGGAGAATGGACTTTTTGTCAAGGCGGAGAAATGCATTTTTCATGCACAATCCGTTCCATTCCTAGGTTACATCGTCTCGACTGAAGGTATTCACATGGATCCTGACAAGGTTAAGGCTGTGGTGGATTGGCCAAGCCCAGATTCCCGTAAGGCCCTACAGAGGTTTCTGGGATTCGCCAATTTCTACCGGCGTTTCGTTCGCAACTTTAGCCAGATAGTCGCTTCTCTTACCGCCTTAACCTCCCCCAGAGTGACGTTCAGGTGGTCCGATACAGCCGAGGCTGCATTCGCCAAACTCAAGAGCCGCTTTGTTTCGGCCCCCATCCTCATAGCTCCCGATCCCTCGCGTCAGTTCGTGGTGGAGGTGGACGCTTCAGAGGTGGGGGTAGGTGCGGTACTTTCCCAACGTTCCTCTTCTGACGACAAGATGCACCCTTGCGCGTTCCTGTCCCATCGGTTATCACCTGCGGAACGTAACTACGACATTGGCAACAGAGAGTTGTTGGCAGTGAAGTTAGCACTGGAGGAGTGGCGCCATTGGTTAGAGGGTTCGGGGGTACCTTTTATAGTTTGGACCGATCACAAGAATTTGGAATATATCAGAACCGCCAAGCGACTCAACTCCAGGCAGGCGCGGTGGGCACTCTTTTTCAGACGTTTTGACTTCTCTCTCTCGTATCGCCCGGGTTCCAAGAATGTCAAACCCGATTCCCTTTCTCGTATTTTTGACCATTCCGAACGCCCATCCACTCCCGAGTGCATACTACCCGGGACCCTAGTGGTCTCCACACTCACATGGGAGGTTAAATCGAGGGTCAAAACGGCCTTAGAAGGGGTAAAGCCTCCGCCCGGTTGCCCGCCTAATCGGTTGTTTGTGCCGGAGGGGTGTCGGTCCGATGTTATTCGGTGGGGGCATTGCTCCAACGTAGCGTGTCATCCAGGAGTCAGCCGCACTAGCTTTTTGGTTAAGCAACGCTTTTGGTGGCCACTGATGGCTCGTGACATTCACAGTTTTGTCTTGGCTTGCTCGGTTTGTGCCACTGGGAAGACTTCTAATCGACCTCCAGATGGGTTACTCCAACCGCTGTCGGTCCCTTCGAGACCCTGGTCCCACTTCGCGCTAGATTTTGTTACCGCCCTCCCGCCCTCCCAGGGCAAGACGGTGGTTTTGACCGTGGTGGACCGGTTCTCGAAGGCGGCTCATTTTATTCCCTTGCCTAAATTACCATCTGCCAAGGAGACAGCGGTAACTGTCGTGGATCACGTCTTTCGCTTACATGGCCTGCCGATGGACGTAGTTTCTGACAGGGGGCCCCAATTTGTGTCCAAGTTTTGGCAAGAGTTTTGTAGGTTACTGGGAGCGAGTGTCAGTCTGTCTTCAGGGTTTCATCCCCAGAGCAACGGTCAAACGGAGAGGCCCAACCAAGATTTGGAGAGAGTGTTGCGATGTTTGGTTTCTAAGAATCCCTCTTCCTGGTGTCAACAACTCTCTATGGTTGAGTACGCTCACAATTCGTTGCCAGTGGCAGCCACGGGTCTCTCTCCGTTTGAGTGTAGTTTAGGTTACCAGCCACCTATCTTTCCCAGTACGGAGTTCGAGGTCACTGTGCCCTCCGCTCACGCTTTCATCCAGAGGTGCCGTCACGCATGGAGCAGAGCCCGGGAGACTCTTCTCCGGGTGGGGGCGCGCACCAAGGCTAAGGCCGATCGCCGCCGGTCGAAGCCTCCGGTATATGTAGTTGGCCAAGGAGTGTGGCTTTCTACTAAGAACATTCCACTCCGATCCGTTTCGAACAAGCTTGCCCCCAAATTTATCGGTCCGTTCAAAGTCACCAGGATCATTAGTCCGGTGGCGGTCCGGCTCAAGCTTCCTCCGGCGTATAGGAGAATTCATCCTACCTTTCATGTGTCTAAAATAAAACCTGTGTTTCAGGCACGCATTAACCCGCCGGTCCCGGTTCCCCCGCCGCCACGACTTGTTGATGGGGAACCCACCTTTTCTGTCAATCGTATTGTGGACTCTAGAAGGAGGGGACGCGGAATCCAGTACCTGGTGGACTGGGAGGGTTACGGTCCGGAGAAGAGAAGTTGGGTACCTGCTAGGGACATTCTGGATCACTCCCTTATCGATGAATTCAATCGACAGGTAAGTTCGCCTGGGAACGCCAAGAGGCGTTCCTAGGGGGGGGGTATTGTCTTGGTTCATGAATCCACTGCCTCCCTCTCTCTCTCTCTCTTTCTCTTTCTCTTTTTCTCTCTCTCTCTCTCCCGTGTTTGTGTGGGCGTGGTTCCCAATCTCGGCCTGATTGTCTGCGCCAGCTGGAATCACTTATCTTCCCTTTATATGTTCTGTAACCAGTGTTTCTTGTTGTCAGATCATTGTTACTTCCCTGAGGTTGTGTCGTGTGTCTGGGCTCTTTCTCTCGGCGCCCTTGTGTGGATTATCTTCTGGGCTCCTTCCTACTCATCCGGACACATTCCTCTGGATTTCTCAGCACGTTATCATCGGTATATGCGCCATAGTCCCTGGGTTGGATTCCGTCTGAGTACAGTCTGTCTGTCCTGTTGCTGCTGTAAACTGTATTTCATTAAACCATCGTTGCTTGCATCTTGCATCCGCCTCTGTGTTGTCACAGTTGCAGGATGAATACTTTTGCAAGACACTGTATCTTCCTCAATGAGGACTATCCTGAAACTGTGTGCCAGAAGAGGAAAGAACTTATCCCAGCCATGAAAGCTGCCAGAGAGCGTGGGGACATTGCTTACATTCGCTGACAGGCTCATTGTCCACCCTCCCTCCCAGAAGCCTGGAAGGGATGAGAGAGCCAAGTTTGACCAAATACAATGCTATTTCTTTGTAAACAAATTAACAACAGACTTGCAGCATGTTTATAGAGAAGGGCACTCAAACATGTACTGCACTGACACAAATGACTGAAGATTGGTTGAAAGAAATTGATAATAAGAAGATTGTGGAGCTGTACTGTTAGATTTCAGTGCAGCCTTTGATATTTTTTACCATAACCTGTTGTTGAAAAAACGTATGTGTTATGGCTTTTCAACCTCTGCCATATCGTGGATTCAGAACTATCTATCTAATAGAACTCAAAGGGTTTTATTTTATGGAAGCTTCTCTAATGTCAAGTGTGGTGTACCGCAGGGTTGCTCTCTCGGCCCTCTACTCTTTCTATTTTTACCAATGACCTGCCACTGGCATTAAACAAAGCATCTGTGTCCATGTATGCTGATGATTCAACCATACACCTATCAGCAACCACAGCTAATAAAGTCACTGAAACCCTTAACAAATAGCAGTCTGTTTTGGAATGGGTGGCCAGTAATAAACTGGTCCTGAACATCTCTAAAACTAAGAACATTGTATTTGGTACAAATCATTCTCTAAGTTCTAGACCTCAGCTGAATCTGGTAATGAGTGGTGTGGTTGTTGAACTATTTCAGGAGACTAAATTACTTGGCGTTACATTAGATTGTAAACTGTCATCGTCAAACATATAGATTCAATGGTTGTAAAGATGGGGAGTGGTCTGTCCGTAATAAAGATGTGATCTGCTTTTTGACACCACACTCCAAAAAGCAAGTCCCTTAGGCTCTAGTTTATTCTTATCTTGATTATTGTCCAGTCGTGTGGTCAAGTGCTGCAAGGAAAGACCTAGTTAAGCTGCAGCTGGCCCAGAACAGAGCATGTCTTGCTCTTCATTGTAATCAGAGGGTTGATATAAATACTATGCATGTGTTGGTGGAATTTATAGCTTTAAAGGAATGACTAGAATACTCCAGTCTGAAACCATATAATTGTAGAAATTGACTTGAATCATAAAGTTATAATTAATGATGTATGTAGTTATAGTCAGTCAAACAATATGTCTATTATAGTGTCTTGAACACAGACTGTCTGAGAAAGATTCGGGGCCGACCTTGGCTAGGGGCCACTGAGAGATTGGGGAGAGGACAGGGAGTGATTCTCACGGTGTTCTCACGGTCCCTAATCTTTGTCGGCTGGGTAGCAGGACAGTGTGGGCGTAAAATACTGTAACGGTTTTTGTCGTCTGAAGAAGAGGAATCAAACCAAAGCGCAGCTTGGTAAGTGTTCATGCTTTTTATTGAAAACTGAAGACTAATACAAAACAACAAAGAGAATAACCGAAACCGAAACAGTCCTGTAAGGTGCAAAACACTAAACAGAAAATAACTACCCACAAAAACCATGTGGGAAAAAGCTACCTAAGTATGGTTCTCAATCAGAGACAACGATAGACAGCTGCCTCTGATTGAGAACCACACCCGGCCATACAAAAAAGAAATACAAAACATAGAAAATGAACATAGAATGCCCACCCAAATCACACCCTGACCAAACCAAAATAGAGACATAAAAAGCTCTCTACGGTCAGGGCGTGACAGATACCTACTGTTTGTGTGCAAATGTATGTGCGTAGCTATAAAATGGATGTCTTTGTATTCTTGACTTTAGAACGTTCCCGTGAATAAACCTTATTGACTATTTTAGCTGGGCCTCTGTCTGCTTCATTTCAATCAGTATCTTACAAATCCTGATTAGCAGACTGAGTAGTTTCATTGAATTGGTTTATGAACACTGAGAACATAATTCTCTTGACAGCATGCCAGTCTCTCTTGGTTAAGAGTTGAGGAGAGTCTAACTGCATCACTTCTTCTTTTTATAAGAAAATTGTTTGCATAGTCAACTTACACACAGCTCTGACATTCACACTTACCCCAGCAGACATGCCACCAGTGGTCTTTTCACAGTCCCCAAATCCAGAACAAATTCAAGAAGGCGTACAGTATTATATAGAGCCATTATTGTATGGAACTCTGTTCCATCTCATATTGCTCAAGTGAACAGTCATCCTGGTTACAAAAAACAGATAAAGCAACACCTCACGGCACAACACCTCTCCCCTATTTGACCTAGATAGTTTGTGTGTATGTACTGATACAGTATGTAGGCTATGTGTGCCTTTTGTATTTTGGATTTTATGTAGTTCTGTCCTTGTCTATTAATGTTCTGTATTATCTCATGTTTCATGTTTTGTGTTGACTCCAGGAAGAGTAGCTGCTGCTTTTTGCAACAGCTAATGGGATCCTAATAAAATACCAATTACAACAAGCCTGGACTGCTGTTATCATATCACACACTGTGTTGTCCTGTCCCTGCAGCTAAACATTCAGTTGGTTAAGATGCGATGTAATGTCTGTCAAAAATGCAACTGTTTCCATCTTCTCATCTTCCAAAAACTCTATAAACTGAGTTGCCTTGTCACTCTTTTGCTCTGATAATAAAGCTTAGATTTCCACCCGAATGGCCCACTAGATTTCCAAAACTCTGCCTTTGCTGAGCCATCTGACATTGTTGTCATCAAAACTGGCATTGGCCTCTGTCAGAATGCCTCGTAGCATGCGGTGTTGTAGGGATGATGTTGCTCTCAAAAAGTTATTTTCCCCCACTGGCACACAGGACAGATTGATGGATGATGCAGTGATATGATGTCTGGTCAGGGTGGTCCTCTTTCAAAAGTGCAACCAGTCCCCTCCCTTTCCTATCATGGTTGGAGCTCCATCTGTGGAGACCACTGATTTCAGAACTATCCCCCTTTTTGTCGGAATCCCTTTGATGGCCTCATGGATATCCTCTACCCGTGTGTGTGCTTCTAGATTTGTTAAGCCCAACAGTTCCTCACAGAATTCCTTTGTTTCGTTATAAAATCTGACAATCACCAGAAGCTGGGCAATTATCAGTGTTATAAAATCAAATTGTATTGGTCACATACGCATATTTAGCATATGTTATTGCGGGTGTAGCGAAATGCTTGTGTTCCTAGCGCCAACAGTGCAGTAATATCTAGCAATTCACAACAATGCACACAAATCTAAAAGTAAACTAATGGAATTAAGAAATATATAAATATTAGGACAAGTAATGTCAGAATGGCATTGACTAAAATACAGTAGAAAGTCGTATTCCTGGTCGTAATGCTGGTGATTTACCGCCGGTATACAAAAGTTCTTTCCGGCTGTATGTAATAACACAAAAAATGTTTTGGGCTAATAATATAACAAATAACACACAAAAAAATAATACTGCAAAGTTGCTTAGCAGCTAGAAGCAGAGCTGCCATGTCTGTCGGCAACATCTTTTCTCCTCATCTAATTAAATGCATGTTGCATTCTAAATAGCCTCATCACGTTGTGAAGTTAAATCTTCAGCTAATATTTCAGTTCTACTTGTCACGATCGTGTGGAGGAGAGACGGACCAAAACGCAGGATGTGGAAAATAAGCCATCTTCATTTATTATTGAAGAAGGCAAAACGAAACAAAACACTTACAACCTAACAAAACAACAAACGACCGTGAAGCTATAAACGTAGTGCACAATTACATGCTACAAACGTTCAACATAGACAATTCCCCACAACAAACTAAAGCCTATGGCTACCTTAAATATGGCTCCCAATCAGAGACAACAGAAACCAGCTGTCTCTAATTGGGAACCCATTCAGGCAACCATAGACTTTTCTAGACAACTACACACAACATAGACACAGCTAGACAACTATACTAAACATAAACCAACTACTCTAAATAAACCCCCTAAACCTTACAATCACCCTGGACACTACAAAACCCACATAAATACCCATGTCACACCCTGACCTAACTAAAATAATAAAGAAAACAAAGAATACTAAGGCCAGACACTACTCATTGCTTTGGAATCTGACAGTGGGATCTGTTTGATCATTCCCTGAGCTCATCTTTTTCTTTACCTTCCAGCAAGGTGTCAGCAACTTCACACATGCATTTGTTTACCATCTCAGCGTCTGAAATGTTTTTTTGTGTGTGTTTTCACAAAACCCAAGCTATCCTCAGTGAACACTCCATTGCATGTTGTTGGGCTGCCAGGGAATTGACAAGGATTTTCCAGGACCTCTCATATTGGGATGTGAGTTGGTTAATCTTCTTTGTTCTCACCTCTGTGTTCAGGGGATACGTCTGATCGAAATTACTATGCCTGGTGTCATAATGGCGCTTAACATTGGACTCGCTGCATATCAAGCACATTGGTTTTGTGCTGCAGTAGTTGCGGGGCGAATGAATACATACTGTTCCGTCCATTCGTCTTTGAATATGCCGTTTTTAGCGTGAACTTTTTAAAATGTTTTACCAGACATATTAACAAAGATACTGGTAACTAAGCTCCTTTTATCTGTGATATTTTTGAGCCGCGGTCAAATCTTTGTTTCTTTTTGCCTGCTTGTCCCAAGGTTCCACAGAGGAAATTATGGATTGATGTGAATGGGTAAGATGCTGCCTGTTATATTTGCATAACCATGCGATTGGATTAGACGGGGCACTGGTAAAGGTGGGCGTTGCTTCGAGAGGCCGCTGCACTCGGTTGAATTTTTAAAGCTTTCTAAAAAATAATTTATTCACTTCTATAGAACAAAATGCGATGTTGTCCGTATTGGCCATTATCTGGATCCGGGTCCTGACCATGGTCAGCCAGTTGAGTTTGGCTGATGTACAGCACGTCAGAGAACATTCCAAAAGTGGCTCCTATCAAATCAAAATCAAATCAAATGTTATAGACCACATACACATGTTTAGCACATAAAAATGTAAAGTCAATTCATCAGATTTGAAGTTTGAAGTGGATACAGCGTGCAGTGTAATCATAATGAATGGATCAGAGTACTCAAAGTTGTGGGACAGTGCAAAAGTTCCAGACTTAAATATTTGTTCTCTACATCTCAAAACGTACACAAGTGAGAGAGTAGACTAGACACATTTGGTGCATCTAATGTAACTGTGCAGCACAGAGACACAATGACTCAGCTACCTGTAGTAATCGTATCAAGCAACGGACCAAACCTGCTAGGTCGGGGCTGAATAAAATAACTGAGGAACAGTAAATCAAATTGATGAGGGTCAACAGTGGACATTGGAAAAAGGTGTTGACAAAGCATGAGAATGTGTTCAAAGAGGAACTTGGAACATTGAAAGGCCGCCCAGCTAAAATATATGTAGACAAGGAGGACACACCAAGGTTTTACAAACCAAGACCTGTGCCTTATGCCATAAAGTCAAAGGTAGAGGCAGAGATTGTGTAACGTTTGTCTACTTCTTCCTCCTCAGACGAGGAGAGGAGAGAGGGATCGGAAGACCAATGTGCAGCAAGGTATGTAGACATAATGAATTTATTAGACACGAACTATACTTGAAATATTGCAAAATAACAAACAACGTAGACTGACCTGAACATGCAAACTACATATAACAACGCACGCAATGAACAGGAAAAACGAACGAGACAGTACCGTGTGGTGCAATAAACACAGACACAGCGACAATCACCCACAAACAAACAGTGAGAACAACCTACCTTAATATGACTCTCAATCAGAGGAAACGCCAAACACCTGCCTCTAATTGAGAGCCATACCAGGCAACCCTTTAACCCAACATAGAAACACAACACATAGAAATGCCCACCCAGCTCACGTCCTGACCAACAAAACAACAGATAAACACAAGAACTAGGGTCAGAACGTGACAGATTGACCGTCTCTTGAAAGAGGACATTATGGAACCAGTCAAATTCTCAGAATGGGCAGCTCCCATAGTGCATGTTTTGAAACCTGCCAATACTGTGAGAATCTGTGGGGATTACAAACTGACTGTTAACAGAGTATCCAAGTTAGAGCACTATCCTATTACAAAAACAGGGAATTTATTTGCAAATATGTCTAGTGGACAGAAGTTTACAAAGTTAGATATGAGCCATGCATATCAACAGATCACTCTGGATGAGGAATCTAATAAGTATTGTAAAGTAAACACACACAAAGGGTTGTTTATGTATAAACATTTACCTTTTGGTGTCTCCAGTAGTTCTGCTATTTTTCAGAGCACCAACGAGGGCGTCCTTCAAGGAATTCCACGTTGCCATTTACTTGGATGACATCCTAGTGACGGGGAGGAGTGACCAGGAGCATCTGTGCACGCTGACTGACGTACTACAGAGATTGGAAAGTGCAGGCTTAAGTCTCAAGCGGAGTAAGTGTACATTCATGAGGAACGAGGCAGTGTTCCTAGGACAAAGAGTGGACGCCACGAGTATCCATTTACTCAATGACAAGGTCCAAGCAATCCAGAACACACCTGCTCCTACAAATGTGACTGAGTTAAAAGTTTGCTTGGGACTGCTAAACTATTATAACAGGGTTTTGCCAAACTTGTCAACAGTGTTAGCACCGCTTCAAACACTACTGTGTAAAGAGACAGTGGCAGTGGGGGCGAGAGCAGGAGGCTTCGTTTGCAAAATCAGAGAAACTGATGCAGTCATCAGATGTGTTGGTTCACTACGATGGAGAGAAGGACCTCATTCACTTGTGTGATGCGTCACCCTACGGGGTAGGGGCAGTTCTGTCACACCATATGCAGGATGGAACTGAGATACCAATAAGGTTTATATCGAGAACTCTTAACCCAGCAAAAAATAACTATTCCCAATTAGACAAAGAGGAGTTTGCAGTAATGTTTGGGGTTCAGAGATTCCACAAATATATACAGTGTATGGCAGGAAGTTTACCATTTGTACAGATCATAAACCTTTACTGTTAATTTTCAATGAAACGAAGGCAGTTCCACAGATGGTGTCTCTGAGAATCCAGAGGTGGGTAGTGATGTTGCGGGCGTACGAGTATGTCACCGTTTTCAAGGCAGGAACGTACCATGGCAACGCAGATGCCTTGAGCCGTCTTCCGCTGCCGTACACGCCCATCATAACAGCTCAGGAGTGCAGATGTTTGTGGACACAGACACAGCACTCGTGACTGCAGAGCAAGTGAGAACCTGGCCAGGTAAAGATCCAGTGCTGTCTAGAGTTAGAGAATATGTGGTAAGGGGATGACCACAACAAACAGAAGTAACTGAACTCACACCACACAGTGTCAGGAAAGCAGAGATGAGTGTACAGGATGGTTGCGTTTTGTGGGGAGAACGAGTGATTTTCCACAGCCAGCATGCCAGGATATGCTACAGCACATCAGAGTCACCTGGGGGTCTTGCATATGAAAGATCAGGAGATGGAGAATTGAGTCAAGACATGTAACACGTGTTAGGAACACAGAAAGGCAACAGCTCCACTCCACCCTTGGGAGTTTCCAGAAAAACCTTGGAAAAATTGCAAATGGATTACGCAAGGCCATTAATGGGGAAAATGTTCCAATGCACATTCAAAATGCAGGAATGTGTATCCTGTTAGTTCTGCTTCATCCACCACTACTATAGATGGCCTACAATTGAGCTTTAGTAACCAAGGGATACCGGAGATGGTGGTGAGCAACAATGCGACCTGTTTCGTGAGTACAGAAACACAAGAATTCTTCAGAAACAACAGTATTGTGCATGTGACATCTGCTCCACATCATCCATCTTCAAATGGACTGGCGGAACAGGTAGTACAGACATTCAAAGAAATGATGACGAAAAGTGCAGAAGGGAGCATAGCAGCAAAGTTGTCACGTGTTCTGTGTAGCTACAGAATAACACCTCAATCCACAACAGAACTTTCTCCTGCTGAGATGTTATTAGGTATATCTACACTCCACATTGTACCTAGTCTATCCAGACCTGAAAAGGAAAGTTGTCCCCAAACAAAACAGAGAGAAAGAGAACAATGACAAACGCACCAAGGGCCGGAGTTTTGGAGACACGGACCCTGTCCTGACCAGAAATTTCAGTCATGGGCAAAACTGGATTCCTGGATTCATAGACTCAGTGACTGGTCCTGTCTCCTACAAAGTCATGTTGGGAGGTGATAAAATGGTTCGTAGACATGTTGATCGGATTCTTGTCAGACGAGAAGGAACAACCATTTAGTTACCAGTTGTGATGACAGGCTGTTCTCTAGCTATCCAAGTGCTTCTGTGGTGCAGCTTCTGCAGACTGAGACTGTAACAGAGGAAACAGTTCACCAAGAGTAGAATCCAATTTCATACTCAGAGCCCGGCTCAGAAACAGTTGGTGGCTTTTCAACCATTGAGAATGAACACTACCCCAAGTGTTCGTCGATCCCAGAGGCATGCAAAGCTTCCAAGCCGCTTCAAATTTGATCTCCGAACAAGAAAAAAAAAGAACGGTGATATAAATTGTTTTTAAAAGAGAACTGAAAGACTCACAGTAAAAGACTCAAGTGTTAAATACTCAGTTTCCCATGCATGTGAAAATCAAATTATTGTGAACATGTGAAATGTGGTATAAACGTCATTACACATACACAACACCTGGTGGTGTAGCACTTGGGTATCTATTGCTGTCTTTGTTAGAGTGTTGGAATGCACAGCTGACACACAGAGTATAGCTGCGACTGCCTGCCTGTAACACCATGCTCTGGGTTAGTAATATATATATATATATGTATATTTTTCTTCTCACTTTCATTTAACTAGGCAAGTCAGTTAAAAACTCATTCTTATTTACAATGTTGGCCTACCCCAGACAACATTGGGTACTGCCCTATGGGACTCCCAATCATAGCTGGATGTGATTCAGCCTGGATTTAAACCAGGGACTGTAGTGTCACCTCTTGCACTGAGATGCAGTGCCTTAGACCACTGAGCCAAGTAATACATTTACTGCAAACCTAATCCCTCACTCCTTCCAAGGTATAAAGAGTTCCATGGGTTATTACAATCGATAATTTAATATAATTTTGATATCATTATATTTTCTCCTAACCTACATTATTATGTAAAAAAAGCATACATGACTCTTCCTGCATGTACAAAACCCTGTCACAGACGTTCTCATTCGCTCTCAACTTAAATGGGGCATCAACAGTAGGGGAACAAAAATACTGCACGCTCCCGCTTTCGTTTAGCGCGCATGCGCGTCATTGAATACGACCCTCAGCTAATTTGATTGGCTTGCGACCATATTTACCGTGGCGGTCAGGTGCTTCATCGTTCCCTCCTGTCATGTGACTAAAACTTATCCAACTCATACTTCCGGTTCTGGATGGATGAGGGAAAAAAAGTTGCATGTTCATGATAAAGTTTTTTATCGCTTCCCCTTCTAATTAGCATCATAAAACTGTCAACGACTGCAATTTTGTTTTACGATAGTTTAGCTTTCCACAATTAACATTTCTGTACACTTGCAAAACGTCAAATGTTGAGTATGTCGACGAACAATTTGTCGTACAGCGACCAAGGAGGAACTGGTTCAGCGGTGGAGGTTGGGCAGGAGACTACTGTTTGTTCCAATGGTAAATGACGAGACAGAGACATTCATGCGAGTAACCAGCCTTGTTCTGTACATCATGACACTTCCGGGTATCTCAAGCACCCCGGTATAAATACATGAGTTGCAGTAATAAACATTTACCAACAGATGGCATCACTGTGCCATCTTAAACCCATAACATCTTCCCTTTAATAAAATAGGACAGGAGGTGTCAATTCATTAACAAAACAAACCTAGTAATAGTTTCCAACATGAACAGTTTAGTTTTTTTTTTTTTTTTTTTCTCAGATAACAACTTAACACATTTTGATAGTCTCTTTACTTTTTTTTTTTTTCTTTTCTCTTTCTGTCAACCCTGATGGGAAACCTACAGATTAAGCCTTTTTGGTGGCTGAGACAAACGCCCGTAGCGTGAAAAGACAGGGGGCTTGTCTGCGAGGACTGCGGGTTCCCGCACAGGCGTGTCACCTGACAGTCTAAGAGGAGTATTGATGGGCGAGGGAGCAGCCGACCTGTGATCACCTGGCTCTTCGCCCAGTGCCTCAGGCCCCATGTGACTTGACCTGTGATCACCTGGCTCTTCGCCCAGTGCCTCAGGCACCATTGCTGGAGTTCCGTCTTTTGTCATGCGACCCCTTTGACCATCAGGGTTCTGAGTAGGTGCGGGCTCAGCAATCCGAAGGTCAACCCTGTTGCGACGGTACAATGATCCATTCACTTCGACCAAGTAGGAGCGTGGTGCCACTTTCTGTACACAGGATCCGAGTCTCCAGAGGCCCGTCCGGTCCCCTGGTAGTGGCTTCATTCGCACCGTTTCACCCACCCTGAGCTCAGGTAAGTCTTTTGCTGATTTGTCGTAGATGAACTTGGAGACCTGTCTTCTGTGACGTAGCTTCACCAGCACGTCAGTCACCACACAGGGCTCCAGGAGAGTGTTGGCTACTGGCAGAGCTGCTTTTAAGCGCCGTGCCATGAGGCGCTGGGCCGGGCTGCTATCCATGCCTTCTGTCGGGGTATTGCGCCACTGCAGGATTGCTTTCCAGGCATCTTTGCCCTCTCGCAGAGCCTTTTTGCAGAGGTTCTTTGCGATTTTTACTGCGGACTCCGCCTTCCCATTAGCTTTTGGGTATCGTGGTGATGAAGTGACGTGCTCAAATTCCCATCCTGCAGCAAATTTTCGGAACTCAACACCGGAGAATTGGGGTCCATTGTCTGAAATTACCCTATCTGGCTGGCCATAGCGGGCAAACTGAGCCTTGCAGCGTTTGATCGTTGTCTCTGCTGAGAGGTCGGGGAGGAGGTCAATCTCCCAAAAGTCTGAATAATGATCAACTACCAGCAGAAAGTCTTTGCCACTGTGCTGGAAGAGATCTAAACTTACTATCTGCCAGGGGCGCATCGGTAGCTCGTGGGACATCATCGTCTCTCTCTGTTGTTCAATGGCATATTCATTGCAGATTGTGCATTTACTGACATAGTCTTTGATTTCACTCTGCATTCCTGGCCAATACAGTGTGTCACGTGCTTGTCTGTAACAGGCCTCACCTCCTATGTGACTTGAGTGCACACGCGCCAACATCTCATGGCGCAGAGACCGGGGAATAACGACTCTCTGACACATGAATATTACTCCGTTTTGAACACTGAGCTCCTCTTTGACTTGCCAATATTCTCTGACGGCTAAAGCAGTTTCTTCCTTGCAGTCGGGCCAGCCCATCATAATCACAGACCTCAATTCCTGGAGTTGTCCGTCCCTGTCTGTGTGCTGTCTGATTTGTATAAGGCGCTGGTCCGTAACATTGAGGTAGTCAGCCTGGTTGATGTGTTCAACATCCACTTGCTCTCTTTGTAAGCTGCACACTGCGTGTTGTTCATGCATGGAGCGTGTGTGAATGCCTGATGCAGTAGCCCTGCTGAGCGTGTCACTCACATACATCTCTGGCCCTGGCTTATACACCACCGTGAGGTTGTAGTTTTGTAGGGCCAGTAGCATGCTCTGCAGTCGTTTTGGGGCATTCAGAAGAGGCTTGCTGAATATAGCAATAAGGGGCTTGTGATCTGTCTCTGCGGTAATATTGTCACGCCCGTACAGGTAGTGGTGGAAGCGTTGGCATGCAAACACAATGCTGAGGCACTCCTTCTCTATCTGGGCATAGTTCTGCTCTGTTAGGGTGAGTGCCCTAGAGGCGAATGCCACAGGCTGGCTCTCCTGCATGAGGCAACAGCCAAGTCCATACTGGCTTGAGTCACTCTGAATCGTGACAGGTTTTGACACATTGTAGTAACGCAGTACAGGTGTCTGGGTGACCAGTTTTTTTATTTCCCTCACCGCTGCGTCATGTTTTGGGAGCCAATGCCAGATGGCGTCCTTGTCCATGAGCCTCCTTAGTGGCTCACACACTTCAGAGAGCCGCGGTAGGAATTTGGCCAGGTAAGTGACGAATCCGACGAAGCGCTGCACTCCCTTCACGTCAGATGGGTGGGGCATTTCCAAGACAGCCTTCACTTTTTCAGGATCCGCCTTCAATCCGATGGAGGACAAAATGTGCCCATGAAAGCGGACCTCTGGCACTTTAAACTGAAGCTTTTTTATGCTTAGTCTTAGCTTGACCTGTCTGCATCTGACCATCAGGGCCAGCAGCTTGGCGTCATGGTCACATTCTGCCTCCTCATCACTGTCCCCACAGCCCACTACGAGGATGTCATCTGCTATGGGTTCCACGCCACTGAGTCCCATCAACAGCTCGTGCTGCTTCCGCTGATACACCTCTGGAGCCACGGAGACACCAAACGGAAGCTTCAACCACCTCTTCCTGCCCCAGGGTGTCCAAAAGGTGGTCATGTAGCTGCTGGGCTCGTCGAGCTTGCACTGCAGGAAGGCATCTCTAGCGTCCACGAGCGTGAAGATTCTGGCCTTTGGGAGCTTGTAAAGAACATCCTCCAACGTGGGCATAATGTAATGTGAACGTCGCAGAGCCCGGTTGAGGTGTTTAGGATCAATGCATATCCGTAGCTTGTCTGGTTTCTTGATGATAACCATATTACTTATCCAGTCTGTAGGCTCAGTGACGGATATCATGTGGCCATCTGCTTCGTATTTGTCAAGCTGAGCCTTCGTAGCTGCTTTCATGGCCACTGGTACATTACGGGGTGCACACTGGACAGGCTGGATTGCTGCGTCCAACTCAAAGTGGACTTCCCCGGGAACTGACTCGACCGGGGCGTTGAAGACATCATGGTACTTGCTTAGGAGTGTCTCCTTGCTCAGGGGCCCAGCCTTGACTTTATCTATAATGTTAAGATCAGCTGGGATGGTAAAGTTAATAAGCCCAAGGCGCTCGCATGTAGAACCTGACAGTAATGGCTGTTGACTAGCCTCAACTATTTCAAACTCAAGGGTGTGTTTCTGGCCACGTAAAACACACTCTGTCACAAACAGGCCTAAAGAGGTCATGAACTGGCCTGAATACAGTTTCAGCTTGGTGCTACTCTGTGTGAGATTGTCTCTGGGCGCGAGCCTCCTTTTATCTTTAAGGCTCATAACGTTGCATGTGGCCCCTGAATCTATCTGGCATTGCTGTGGTTTATTATTAAGTAGCAGAGTGACGAACCACTTTTTCCCTTTTGCCTTCACTGCCCCTATGCACTCGCTAGCATATACATCCTCCGTGCTGTTGTTCCCTTCATCTGGGTTTGTTTCAATAGAGTGCACCTTACCCTCCTTTCTCTTGCTTTTCATGCAGACCCTTGCAAAGTGATTAGCTGTACCACAGGATTTGCATATTTTTCCATAGGCTGGGCAGTGTTCTTTTCCTCGTCCATGAGAAATGCCACAATATCGGCATGTATTGGGGTTGTCTACTGCAGAGTTGGCTGTAGTATTAGCATTAGCTGTGGCAAAGGGGAATTTCTTTACTGGCTGCCTGAATGTAGCATTGACATTGTCCATATGTTGCCTTTCTAGCTCCATGGACCTTATCCGTATATCAGTAAGCTCTGCTGCACGGCATGTCTCCACTGCCAAGACCAGCGTCAGGTCACGTTCTCTCAGCAAACGTCTGCGGGTGCCCTCATCAGTTATGCCAAGCACAATCTTATCTCTGATCAGTTCATCTCTTAAAGCACCATAGTCACATGTAGCTGCCTTTTCCCTTAACCTAGTGACAAAGCTGTCAATGGACTCCCCGTTCTCCTGTTTGCAACAACCAAAAACATAACGCTCGTAGATGACGTTCTTTGCTGGCTTAAAGTAATGTTCAAGAGCATCAAGAATAGTTATAGCGTTACCTTGCTGAGCTGCTGTTAGGTTCAGGTTGTGTTTGTATACGTGTCGGCATTCAGTTCCCATTATAGTCCTCAAAGTGGCAGCCACTACCTCTTCGTCCTTTTCCAGAAGTCCCGTTGCTAGCGCATAGTCTTCCCATTCACCTCTAAACGTATCCCAGTTCGTGCTCCAATCCCCGCTGAGCTTCATAACGGCGGGAGGGGGAATGTTCGCTGCCATGTCTAACCGGTGCTAACAACACTGAAGCTAACTAGCAAACTCACTCTAGCTAAAGCCAATTCCGGCGAAATTTTACTCAAATAAACAATTGTTTGGTAAACCAGAACAGGTTACTCTAATTTGCGGAAAGCATGGTTAGTGATCCCTCTTCTGACACCATGTTTGTTCCAATGGTAAATGACGAGACAGAGACATTCATGCGAGTAACCAGCCTTGTTCTGTACATCATGACACTTCCGGGTATCTCAAGCACCCCGGTATAAATACATGAGTTGCAGTAATAAACATTTACCAACAGATGGCATCACTGTGCCATCTTAAACCCATAACAACTACCCCGACCACCTCCAACGCTGGGGCTGGATTTGGCCTGTTCAGCGTCGACTTTAAAAAGTAAGCCAGTTAGCTAGAAAGCATTTTAGTAACTTGCTTGTGTGTAAGCTGTGTTTGCAATTTAATTAGCTAGCTAACATGGCTGGTGGTGGTAGCTAGCTAGATGTACAGCTGTCAACCCAGTTGCATCTTTACCTAGTCTAGCTGGCAGTACATTTTATGGTAGCTTCAGGCTTGAAAACGCTTTTGTTGATAGCCAGCACTTATCAAAGATTCAGTTTGCGTGGAAGACATGTTGACATAAACAAAAAAAAGATCACAAATAAGCACCCTTTTTTTATACTAACACACATTTTACGTTACGCACCATCACGTCGTTTTATGTTATAGAGCTGTACTGCGTCAGATTATTCTAAATGAATAGCTACATCAAAATAATGCTTGCTCTATGCACATAGGCTACCCTCAGTTGTAGAAAAAATACCACATCTTCTTCCCCTCTCACTGTCATAAACTAAAGTGACTACTATACATTCCCAACACTTGTAAATGTTTGTAAACTACCCATTCAGACCCTTTAAATTTTAAAAAGAGAGATGAAATGGAACTGACAAAGTGTACAAGGTGGTCCTCCGCTGTCAGCGTCAAGTGATGATACCACTAGAGGGCAGTCCATCATCAGTTTGGCCATCCTGTTGTCATGTGACTTTACTGTAAATCAGGGCCTGTATTCACGTAGGATCTCAGGGAAGGTGTGCTGAATTAGGATCCGTTTTGTATAGCCTAATCTTATTCATTATGATCTTGAATATGAGCCCAATAGTTTAGTTACTCAGTTGTATGATTTGAGAGGGATAACTGTGTTTCCCAAACCATGCGCTGGGTGTTGGGATCAGTTATTATTTTACTATCAGTAGGCTAATCTTTCCACAGCTGGCTAAAGACAAGGCTATTTTGTCTCGCAAAGTCTCACAGTCAGCCCATTATATGAAATTTCTTTCAACCTGAGTATCTTTGAAGCTTTGAATTAGCCACTTAGTTTGTCTGTATTTCTCTACAAGTGGGCCTATTTCCCATGTAGACTAATCATTCTAGCAGTTTTAAGAGGTACCAGTATAAAGGTTTCATTAAATGTTTGCGCTGTGCAAATGCCATCATAGAATGGAATGTCTCTACTTCTATCTGTTCTCCAGTGTTACATCTAGCCTATTGTTGCTCTGTTTAGCAGCGGACAGTAGAACAGCTTCAACTATCTCAATTTCCGTCAAGCAGTGACTTGTCAGCCTAATGTTTAATGTGGTGTGGCCCTCAGTGAATTCTTGAATTCCTCTCACATGACAGTTGGCCTGTTTGGTGGTTCAGGGCCAGTAGGCCAGGTCTGGTAATGGAGACTAGATTACCCTTGGTTGTGTTGCAGGGCTTGGGGGGGGAAATGCCTGGATGTGAATGATTCCACTCTCTCTCTACAAACTATGACACATGATACCTAGGCTTTACTCTGAGATCTAGTAGGGAGTCTGTCCTAAAGGATTATCAGTATCACATAAGCTAGTAACCTAACCTTGGCTAATGTCAGGCATCCATACATTATCTCACTCTTTCACAGGCATTAGTCTAATTCCCTTGACATTATATTGTTCAAATGAAGAGGGGTTTTTCCGGAACTTCCCAAACTCAAGTCAGTGACCGATAGCATTGGTGTATTAAACCAACTCACTAGCCCCACACCTCTTGTATATCTGTATTGATTGAATGGGTGTTAGTATAGGGTAGTTGAAGGTTTTATCCCATTTAATACTTTTAGACCTACTGGAAGATGGATTTCTGAGAATGTTGCTCTGTAGTTCTCTATTTTGCAATGATTGTACCATAACATAACACTAGATGGCAGACTTGAATGGTAAAGCAGTGAATCACTGATAGTTTTTATGGCTTTTTTTAACTTGCCTTTGTTATGCATTTATTGGCAGTAAACTGAATCCTGTCTTGCACCTTTTTGCTCATAAAGATATTAATAGATGGCTTTTGTTTGAGTCGGCTTTCTCCAATGAAATAAAATTAGTCAGTTTGTGGTTTTATATAATGTTTGTCGTGTGACACAGTCAGGGGCAAAGCCACATTCCTGTGGATTATCCTTATTAGCCTGGGCTCTTGTTACCTCACGGTCTACTCTGCTTCTCTGCTTGCTGGCCCTGACTGCATCACAGCACAGCAACATGTGACTGACTGGCTGGTTGTCCTCAAGTGATCAGCTGCATCCTAAAATGCCATATTATTTTATTGTGGTTCAGTCTCCCATGATGTTATAGGGATTTTATGAGGACCTGGTTTATGTCAATGGGGCGGGCATTTCCCTTTTAACTTCTTTGGGGTAGGGGGCAGTATTTTCACGTCCAGATGAAAAGCATGCCTAGAGTAAACTGCCTGCTACTCAGGCCCAGATCCTAGGATATGCATATTATTAGTAGATTTGGATAGAAAACACTGAAGTTTCTAAAACTGTTTGAATGATGTCTGTGAGTATAACAGAACTCATATGGCAGGCAAAAACCTTGAGAGAAAATCCAACCAGGAAGTGGGAAATCTGAGGTTTGTAGGTTTTCAACTCTTTGCTTATCCAAGATAGTGGGGTCATGTTGCACTCCCTAAGGCTTCCACTAGATGTCAACAGTCTTTAGAACCTTGTTTGATGCTTCTACTGTGAAGTGGGGGCGAGAGGAGATTGAGTAAGTTCTCTCCCAGAGTGCCACGAGCTGAACATGCTCGTTCATGTGAGAGTTAGCTGCAATCCATCGCATTTCTGAATACAAAGGAATTCTCCGGTTGGAACATTATTGAAGATTTATGTTAAAAACATCCTAAAGATTGACTCTATACATCGTTTGACATGTTTCTACGGACTGTAACGGAACTTTTTGGACTTTTCGTCCGTACTCTCTTTGGGTTGATTTGTCGTCTGAGTGCCGTACTCAGATTATTGCATGGTTTTCTTTTTCCGTAAAGTTTTTTTGAAATCTGACACAGCGGTTGCATTAAGGAGAAGTGGATCTAAAATTCCATGTATAACACTTGTATTTTCATCAACATTTATGATGACTATTTCTGTAAATTGATGTGGCTCTCTGCAAAATCACCGGATGTTTTGGAACTACTGAACGTAAGGTGCCAATGTAAACTCTGATTTTTGGATATAAATATGATCTTTACCGAACAAAACATACATGTATTGTGTAACATGAAGTCCTATGAGTGTCATCTGATGAAGATCATCAAAGGTTAGTGATTCATTTTATCTATATTTCTGCTTTTTGTGACTCCTCTCTTTGGCTGGAAAAATGGCTGTGTTTTTCTGTGAATAGGCACTCATCTAACATAATCGTTTGGTTTGCTTTCGTTGTAAAGCCTATTTGAAATCGGACACTGTGGCTGGATTTACAACAAGTGTATCTTTAAAATGGTGTAAAATACATGTATGTTTGAGGAATTTTAATAATGGGATTTCTGTTCTGAATTTGGCGCCCTGCAGTTTCACTGGCTGTTGACGAGGTGAGACGCTACTGTCCCACATACCCTAGAGAGGTTAAAGGACCTTTGTGCACCATTTTTTTTTTTTCTAAGGCATATGTGCGTTTTTCAGCAACTTCCCATCCTAGAAATTAGGAATAAGCAAAGGCTTTAATTTCTGGTCAAACAGATGGAAAAGGGGTTTTAGAAATATTCAAGAAAAAGTCTTAAAGGGTATTAGAAATACATTGAATCACAAATACCCCTGCCAACTAATATCAACACTTATATTTCGTTTTGGATAAATGATTTGCCTTCTTGAAGTTTAAGAAACATTGCCTTGTGCCTTGTAATTCCTTACCAAAAACCCACATCTTTAAGATATTTAAACATTTCTAATTAAAGTTCACAGAAGTAACAAGTAAAGGTAGACTACTGTACCAATTAGTTAGTGTTTTTACTGATATCAAGCTTGTTTATGAATTATTAAGTAATTCAAACTCGTAATTCTATTACCAAATCGCTAATCATAGTAGTCACAAACCACAGTTGGGTCACCTACTACTGTCCTCCTTTCCACTGGCATACTGTTATGTTTTCTTTCTGTCATCTGGTGGTCAAAGCAAGACGGATAACAGTCTCCCTCTCGCTCTCTTCCGCGCTGTCTCCTCCCTTTCTTCAGTTGATGTCACATCTCCTGGCTCTTACTGACACATACCATGACACCTATCAAATCAAACTTTATTTGCCATATGTGCCGAATACAAGTGTAGACTTTACCGTGAAATGCTTACTTACAAGCCGTTAACCAACAGTGCAGTTCAAGAAGAAGAACATATTTACCAAGTAGGCTAAAATAAAAAGTAATAATAAAAAGTAACACAATAACAATAACGATGCTATATACAGGGGGCACCTGTATCGAGTCAGTGTGCGGGGGTACAGGCTAGTTGAGGTAACCTGTACATGTAGGTGGGGTCCATGTGACTATGCATAGGTAACAAACGAACAGCGAGAAGCAACAGTGTACAAGAGGTGGGTGGGGGGGTCAATGTAAATTGTCCAGTGGTGATTTTGATGAATTGTTCAGCAGTCTAATGGCTTGGGGGTAGAAGTTGTTGAGAAGCCTTTTGGTCCAAGACTTGGTGCTCCGGTAGCGCTTGCTATGCGGTAGCAGAGAAAACAGTCTGTAACTTGGGTGACTAGAGTCTGACAATTTTATGGGCTTTCCTCTGACACCGCCAATTATATAGGTCCTGGATGGCAGGAAGCTTGGCCCCAGTGAAGTACTGGGCCGTTCGCACTACCTTCTGTAGCACCTTACGGACAGATGCCAAGCAGTTGCCATACCAGGCGGTGATGCAACCGATCAGGGTGCTCTCAATGGTGCAGCTGTAGAAACTTTTGAGGATCTGCGGACGCATGCCAAATCTATTCAGTCTCATGAGGGGGTAAAGGTGTTGTCGTGCCCTCTTCACAACTGTCTTGGTATGTTTGGACCATGATAGTTCGTTGGTGATGTGTACACCAAGGAACTTGAAACTCTCGACCCGCTCCACTACAGCCCCGTCGATGTTAATGGGGGCCTGTTCATCCCGCCTTTTCCTGTAGTCCACGATAAGCTCCTTTGTCTTGCTCACATTGAGGGTGACCAACCCTCTTTGCATTTACTATAGCAAGCACTCTCACCCACTGAGCAACGGACGTCCATGGACATTGAAAAGTCAACCAATCATAGACGTCTATGTTTCACAAGTTTGGCCAGCACAGTAGAGTACTGTACAGAAAAGTAGAGTACAGTAGAGCACAGAGAACTTTCATGTACCTTAATAGCAAACTTGTATGCCATCTGTAAATAAGAATAAAATTGTTAAATTACAAGCCTAGTTGGTTTAGCCACAGAAAAAGGCAGCAACCTTCCCGCTAGCCGTAATTGGCTGAGATAATGAGTGGGCTGGACTTGCCGAGAGATGAGTTTTGGATTGTGTCTGCCATACAGCATGCCTCTATTTGAGCTGTTCTGTTTGTCTAGGTAATCCTGTCTAACACTGCTTTAAATTAAAAACAAAAAATTGTATCGTGTAGTAAAACTGCATAAGTGTTGCTCTCCACTTTCTGGACGACAGATTTTTGAAATCAGTGGAATTTGAGTATGATAGCTAAAGAGAAAACGCCTGTCTCTGGATTACATCTTCAAACTAAGGGCAACCATGGCATCCGACAGGAGACGCATCCATCCATGATGTATGCAGCTAGCTAGCTACATTTTCAGATATTACACATTGGCTATCCACTCCAATTTCAGACCATGGGTAAGGTAGTCTAGCTAGCTACATTTTCAGATATTACACATTTCTAATTTTGACAAATTATTTTCATTTAAAGTGTACGTGTATGATCATATTATTCGTATCTGAGCCATTTGTTTGGCTAGTTATAGCCTTAATGTTAGCTAGCTAACATTGAACCTGGTTGGTTAGCTACCTGCATATTCATGCAGGGTAGTAACGTCATGGGTTGGGATTATGGTTCATTGTTTAGCTAGCTAGCTAACAGAAGACTCGACTTTGCAAATAACCATTTCGGGTGTGTTTGTAAATTCGGGCTGGCCATCTACACCGATTTCAGAGCACTCTCACCTGAGTGTGCCAGAGCGCAGAATAACTGATGAATTTACGAACGCTCAACACCCGTTGAATATGGCTGGTGTCAGTAAACGTCGGGAACAGTTTGCAGCACAGTTAGACACCAACGCTCTGGATAACATGAAAACAGCCTAACCAGCTCTGCTTGGGCGAATAAAATGGGGTGTTCTCTCATTTGTCTGGAAGTAGCTAGCCAATGTTAGCCAGTTAACTTGAATGCTTGACTGCCGTTGTGAGGTCAGTCCGTTCGGATCAAATTTACTCATCGGCCAGAGCGTCCAGTGTGCACTCTGAATGGTCCGAATTTATGAACGGACAATCTGACAGCACAGTTGCAATCACCAACGCTCTGGATAACATAGCAGGCTAACCAGCTCTGCTTGGGCGGGAAATGTTCAGTGAGCTGTTCTCATATTTGTGTCTGGAAGTAGCTAGAAAGTTAGCTTGGGTGCTTGACTGCTGCTGTTAGTACAGAACGCTTGGATCAACCCTTAAAGAGATGGGAGGTGTTACAGTTTAAGAGGGTGCGAACAATGCTGAATGGGTGTAGACAAAGAAGGGCTCTCCAGTAGTAGTATCAAAAAATTAAAAGGCCATCTTCTCAAAAGTGAGTTTACAAGTTTATCAACTTTCAAAGCAGAATTGCTTTCCCATTGTTCCTCAACTGTAGTGTATGATATACCATTTTGTAGCTCTGAGTCTCTACTTTTATCCAATGTAAAAAGAAAAAAAAGACACCATTTCAAATTTTCTACCCAAGACTGATTTGAGTCGGTCGGTCACATTTGACTGTTTTTGGATTTTTTGTTCATTTACTGTTCATTTTTTATAGTTAGTTGGCAGCAAAATTGAACAAAATTTGCATCCCTAATTTCTACCTTTGTATACCTATTCAGAATACATCACCATGAAGACAATGATATTCATATCCATAATTATGCATTTCTGTATAGTACAGAACAGGGACCCATGATGTAATTCCGTTACAGTAATTCCGTTACCGAATGTAAATCTACTTCCCTTGCTGTAATTCCATATTCAAAATACATTCGTTCAAATATATAGCTGACACCCCATTCTTTCTGCAGACATCTTTGAATCATATTTTTTTGCTCACATAAAGTGAGGTAGATTTGACTAATTCTGTTACTAAACTTTGCATCTGCTCAGATCTTCCAGTAAATGTATTTTTGTGAAATGTTCTATGTAAATTGTTCAAAATAGTCCTAGTCCATGGAGTTTGTTAAACTTTGAAATCAATGTCAGACAATGGTAGCCTATGTAACGGCAGCTAAAAAACCAGCTGATTGGAGCAGTTTACAGCGCCTTATCCTGCTGGTCGCCTTTATCTAGCCCAGCCCTGGCATTTGTTCTCTGGGAGGGCACAAGGCAGGCGTGGGTGTAAAGTGGTGTATTGTGCTCTGGACAGAGGTGGTGAAAGCTTCTGTGTGTTTACCCTGAGGCTGATAAGGCCCTCCCGTTTCCCCTAGAGGGAAGTGGCCACAGTCACAGGCAGAGACACAGAGAACTAAACTACCACCCTACAAGCACCGACTCTGGCAGACAGAACCAACTGAGCTACCACCCTACAGCTACACACGGACAGAGAACTAATGTACGTCCAGAGAAGAGGAGGAGAAGCGGACGAAGTAGCCGTTGACTGGTGGGCTAAGGATCTGTCAGACAGGGAACTTCATCCCTTCTCCAGATTGGATTTAAAACTGTGAAGACTGAGTCATACTAGTAGTCTGCAAAGAGGGCAACTTCAACTTGCAACTCCCTCTATCGACATCGAGCTAAGGAGATGGTTCTCAATAGTTTAGTAGCCTGATGTGGGAGAGCTAGAGGGAGAGCTGGGGAGAGGGAGAGCTGGGGAGAGGGAGAGCTGGGGAGAGGGAGAGCTGGGGAGAGGGAGAGCTGGGGAGAGGGAGAGCTGGGGAGAGGGAGAGCTGGGGAGAGGGAGAGCTGGGGAGAGAGGCAGTTTGGGAGAGAGCTGGATAGAGAGAGAGAGAGCTGGAGGTGGAGAAAAAGCTAGAGTGAGAGAGAGCTGAGGAGAGATCTAGGGAGAGAGAGAGAAAGCTGGGGGGGGGGGGGAGCGAGAAAGCAGGAGAGCGAGATGACAGGCAGGAAATGCCTGGAGTCACAGGACTGAAATAAAGCAGAAGAGAGTATAACTGGATGACCAGGGGGAGCTGTCTGTGCCAGGGAGAGGGCCAGAGGTTTAGCCAGCTGCAAGGGCATCCTGTGTCTCCCCTTACCTACTGACAGAAGTGGAGACAGAAGAGTGAGGAAGACGGACAGAGAGACGAGAGGAGAGCAACAGACAGGCCTGTAGAAGCTGTAGCAGTATGAATGGTCACCGGGGTTTCTCTGTGCTGCGTTCTGAGGCAGCAGGAGCTGTGAGGACAGCTCTGGTGTCTGCTGAGAACCTCCAGCTCACCTTAAAGACTGAACTCAGCCAGGAGGAGCAGCACCTCACACCCCACACACACACCAATGGAGGCCCCGATGAGACACACACCAAAGGGTACTGTACAGAAGTGTGAGTCTTGGCACTTGCTTGTGATGTGTGTCTTTAAGTTTACCAAATAGCTTAGCGTTTCCTGATCTCTAGCTGATTAATGTTAGTTGATTGTGACATTATTGTGAGTCACTCACGACCTGACATTGCTTTCTCTGCGCCTGGTAACAACACCCAATATGGTTAAGTTGTGTTTTGTGGTTTTCGTTCTCTCTACCCATCCCCCTCTCTCCCTCATGTTGTTCAATTTAATTTATTTGATTTATTAGGATCCACATTAGCCGACGCTATTGGCGACATCTAGTCTTACTAAGGACTAAAAAGACATTACAGACAAAATACTTTACAATTTACATACATATAAAAACATGAACAGTTACACATGTCAGTACATACACACAAGTAAGTCACATGGGGAGGGGCGTTGTGCCGTGAGGTGTTGCTTTATTCGTTTTTTTTAAACCAGGTTTAATGTTCACTTGTGCAATATAAGATGGGAGTTCCATGCAATCATGGCTCTTTATAATACTGAATGTTTCCGGACATCCGGACATGTTTGTTCTGGACCTGGGGACTGTGAAAAGACCCCTGGTGACATGTCTGTTGGCGTAAGTGTGTGTCTAAGTTGACCTTGCAAACACAATTTCCAAGTCAAACTCTCTGTGCACCACAGTTTTCCATTCTTTAGTTAATGAAATTCATTAATCAATTCCTGGCTACATCAGTGAGAGTTGTCTGGTGTACAAGCGCATTCTGCTATGCAAATAAGCAGTGTGATAATATTAAATAGCGTATTGTACATTTTTAATCTCTTTCTCCCCCTCCAGGAATGATGACCTTAAAGAGATGCTTGAGAGCAACAAGGAGTCACTTAAACTGGAGGCCATGAAGAGGGTTGTTGGGGTGAGTAGTAGAACCTATACACACATTCCAAGCCTGATAAGTGCACATCAGCTAAGTGCACTGCAAACTCAGTTCAAGTGTACTTCAGTTTTATAGTCTCAATTCATTTACTGATTTTTTTATTTTTTATCCTCCTTTGAAAAAGTATAAATAGATGCAGTACATTGCTGTAGTATGATATGTACAATGCAATAGTACATTGAATACTGTGGTGAAACATGTAAGTGATTTTCTGTCTACAGCTGATCGCAAAGGGGAAGAATGCCTCTGAGCTGTTCCCAGCAGTGGTGAAGAACGTGGCTAGTAAGAATATAGAGGTAGGGCATCATCCACACACACATACACTGAGCATCCATTCTATTTGCACAACATGGTTGAAAACATTTAGAAGGCTCTATCTAAAAGAACATGGAGGACATCTCCCCACTGCAAGTATGAGACCACAGAACCACTGCCCGGCCAGATGAGTTCCCCACTCCTGGTAATATTGATCAGGAGAATAAACATGCAGTAGGAAAGGGTGTGTGTGTGACAGGGCAGCCAATGGTAGGGAACTGGAGCAGGTTGGTAGGGGTAATTGGCAGAGGAGAGCCCATGGTCACGTCCTCTCTCCCCCCTCACACACACCAGCTGCTAGGGTAGTGCTAGATCCCTCTCTGGGCCTCTCTGCATCTCTCTGTCTGTCTTCACCTCTCTTTCCACCCTCTCTCTCACCCCTTGCTTGTTCTCTCCTCCACAGGCCTGTGTAGTGCTGTGTGTTATTGATTGTCTTTAATCAGAAAGCAGCACATGACACAGAGTATTGAAGGAATAATGTGATTTAATATCAGGATGCTTTGTTTTCTTCAACTAGTTCTAGGAACAACACCCTGATACTAGACATCCTGGAGGTGTGTGTATGAGTGGGAAAATGAGGGTAATATGGAAGGGGGGGGGGGGGGGGGGGGGGCTAGACTATATGATGACTGATCTAATAAAGGATATTCAATCACTAGCTTATTTGATTAGTATTCCTAGTTTTGAACATCTATTTTCTGTGATGTCGATATGATGTGATTCCCTTAAAACGGGGCCAAATGGGTTATGTCCCCTCTTAGTCATTAATGCTGTTAATTCACCCACTAATTACTGCAATGATTGAGAACTGTTTCACCACAGCTGAACCTCCCCGTACACACACCGAATAATACTGGTGAATCATAAAAGGGCCAACCTTTAACCCCCAGTCGGACACTGTACAAATATTAGCTCAGTCTCCTACGTGTGAAGTGAGAGAGGGGGAGGGAAGGAAGGAAGGAAGGAAGTGAGGGGGAGGGAAGGAAGTGAGGGAGGAGGAGAGAGGGGGAGGGAAGAAAGTGAGGGAGGAGGAAGGGAGGAAGCGATAACGCTACTGAAACTTTCTGAATTCAAACAAAAAATAGTATTGCTCATTCTCTGCTCTCCCTGAAACAACATGGATCTAGACTGTTATAATATCAAACAGGAACACTTTCAACCTCCGCTTTCCCCCTTTAAAACAACTAAACCAAGACGTACATCTGACGTCTAGCCAAAGCACTGTTCTGTCCACTGTCAAAGAATAGTGTTACCAACATATTCTGTAATGTGGACAGTCTGTGCTCAACCCGAAAGCTAATGAATGAATGGATTTAGGATTTGTCTAAAAATAAGGGTGTATTAATGACTAATTCAAAGTATGTGTGTTTTCCAGCTGAAGAAGTTGGTGTATGTGTACCTGGTGAGGTATGCAGAGGAGCAGCAGGACCTGGCTCTACTGTCCATCAGCACCTTTCAGAGAGCCCTCAAGGTAATGTGTGTGTGTGTGTGCGCGCAGCAGGATTTGATGCTGAGGGTTCTACAGTTTAAATTTCCACGCACTTGTACTCTTAGACGAAGGTGTCATGTTTGGTGTGTGTATGCATGTGTTTTAAAGGTGTGTGTGTGTGTTGTGGAGAAGTATTGAGCCGTTAAAGAGTCTGTCTGTCTCTATGTGAGGTCACGGGCCAACAATGGGGTTTTTAGAGGCTACCCCATCATCATCATACACCAGAGCTGGAAAACTACTTTCAACCCCTGATTTCAACCCCTGCTAGCTCCATACCATGCTTCACTTCCTACCTGTGTGGGTGGGTGTGATGTCGTTTTAGTGTAGTGCTGTATCATGTCTTCAGTATCTCACACCACATGATTTCTGTCTCCATTACTTTCTTTCTATTTTACTTTCCTCTGTCTCAAAGGGTAGATAATACTAATACCGGCTATCTCTCCCTCTGCCAGGACCCTAACCAGCTGATCAGAGCCAGTGCTCTCAGGGTTCTGTCCAGTATCAGAGTCCCCATCATCGTTCCCATCATGATGCTGGCCATCAAGGAGGCCGCCTCCGACATGTCCCCTTACGTCAGGAAAACATCCGCCCACGCCATCCAGAAACTCTACAGGTGGGGTGTGGGTGGGTGTGTTTGTGCACGTGTGAGTGTTTTTTTCTGTGTGTGTGTTTGGACCTTGGAGTTGTATCAAAGCTTTCCTCCTCCTCCTCAGCCTGGACCAGGATCAGAAGGAACTCCTGATAGAAGTCATTGAGAAACTGCTGAAGGACAAAAGCACAGTGAGTAGAACCAGTTTACAGTACCAGATCATATATAATTATCCACAGGAGACTGCTTACAAGACCTCAGTAGACAACATGCTCTCCATACAGTGTTAATTTTGTCAACAATAGCTATGATGTAAAATACTGTCAACAATATATTTTTCCTGGCTAAAACTATGACGATAGTTTAGATACGTTTTCTCTGTGCTCCTGTCCAGGGCGAACAATTTACTGTTAATACTTGACCAACACTCTCTACTGTGTTAATTTTGTAACATTTAATTAGGAATCAAATCCAATTCACTAATTAGCCTATTTTTTTCGGACATTTTTGGCCTTTTCATCGTAAAATGTCGAAACAACAACGGCCACGAGTCACATCGCGCTCTAGCAACTCCTGTGGCGGGCCAGGCGCATGCACGCTGACACGGTCGCCAAGTGTACAGGGTTACCTGTGATGCATTGGTGCGGCTGGCTTCTGGGTTAAGCAGGCATTGTGTCAAGAAGCAGTGCGGCTTGGCTGGGTCGTTTTTCGGTGGACGTGTGGCTCTCGACCTTCGCCTCTCCCGAGTCCGTACGGGAGTTGCAGCGATGGGACAAGACTGTAACTACCACTTGGATTCCATGAGGTTGGGGAGCAAAAAAAAAATATATATATATTTTTGTAAATAAACGTGCCTCCACCCTGCTGCCAAAAAATTACAATTATTCTTCCAGTAACTTAATGTTATGAACAATGAGGGTATGTATAGGGTGACATGTTCTCACAAGAACAATATAGTTTGAATAGTATTTTATTTGCTGTTCTGATTGTCTTATTTCACTGTAGAACCTCTAGACCTGCTCAGTATGCCTTAGCCAACCCTTTAGTTCCATCTCCCAAACATGCAGTGACATCAGCTGGTATAAATGTTTCTAGAGACAATATCTCTCTCATCATCACACAATGCCTAGGTTTACCTCCAATGTATTCACATCCTACCATACCTTTGTCTGTACATTATGCCTTGAATATATTCTATCGCACCCAGAAACCTGCTCCTTTTACTCTCTGTTCCGAACATACTAGACGACCAGTTCTTATAGCCTTTAGCCGTACCCTTATCCTACTCCTCCTCTGTTCCTCTGGTGATGTAGAGGTTAATCGAGGCCCTGCAGTGCCTAGCTCCACTCCTATTCCTCAGGTGCTCTCATTTGTTGACTTCTGTAACCGTAAAAGATTTGGTTTCATGCATGTTAACATTAGAAGCCTTCTCTCTAAGTTTGTTTTATTCACTGCTTTAGCACACTCTGCCAACCTGGATGTCCTAGCCGTGTCTGAATCCTGGCTTAGGAAGACCACCAAAAACCCTGAAATTTCCATCCCTAACTATAACATTTTCCGAAAAGATAGAACTGCCAAAGGGGGCGGAGTTAGCCTGCAGAGTTCTGTCTTACTATCCAGGTCTGTACCCAAACAATTCGAGCTTCTTCTTTTAAAAATCCACCTTTCCAGAAACAAGTCTCTCACCGTTGCCGCTTGCTATAGACCACACTCTGCCCCCAGCTGTGCCCTGGGCACCATATGTGAATTGATTGCCCCCCCCCCCCCCCCCCCCCATCTACCTTCAGAGCTCGTGCTGCTAGGTGACCTAAACTGGGACATGCTTAACACCCCGGCCATCCTACAATCCAAGCTTGATGCCCTCAATCTCACACAAATTATCAATGAACCTACCAGGTACAACCCCAAATCCGTAAACACGGGCACCTTCATAGATATCATCCTAACCAACTTGCCCTCCAAATACACCTATGCTGATTTCAACCAAGATCTTAGCGATCACTACCTCTTTGCCTGCATCCGCAATGGGTCTGCGGTCAAACGACCACCCCTCATCACTGTCGAACGCTCCCTAAAACACTTCAACGAGCAGGCCTTTCTTATCGACCTGGCCCAGGTATCCTGGAAGGATATTGACCTCATCCCGTCAGTAGAGGATGCCTGGTTATTCTTTAAAAGTGCCTTCATCACCATCTTAAATAAGCATGCCACATTAGAAAAATTTAGAACCAGGAACATACATAACCCATGGTTCACTCCGCTCGGCTGCCCGGAGCCCTGTATCATAACCGCCATCGATAAGAGACATTACTGTGCAGCCGTATTCATCAACCTGGCCAAGGCTCTCGACTCTGTCAATCAGCACATTCTTATCGGCAGACTTAACAGCCTTGGTTTCTCAAATGACTGCCTCGCCTGGTTCAGCAACTACTTCTCAGATAGAGTTCAGTGTGTCAAATCGGAGGGCCTGTTGTCCGGACCACGCCCAGCAGCAGTACTCTGGACGGTTCTGACTTATGTGGACAAGTACAAATGCCTAGGTGTCTGGCTAGACTGTAAACTCTCCTTCCAGACTCACATTAAGCATCTCCAATCCAAAATGAAATCTAGAATCAGCTTCCTATTTCGCAAAACAAAGCATCCTTCACTCATGCTGCCAAATATACCCTTGTAAAACTGACCATTCTACCGATCCTCGACTTCGGCGATGTCATCTACAATATAGCCTTCAACAAATTGGATGCAGTCTATCACAGTGCCATCCATTTTGTCACCAAAGCCCCATATACTACCCACCACTGCGACATGTACGCTCTCGTTGGCTGGCCCTCGCTTCATACTCGTCGCCAAACCCACTGGCTCCAGGTCATCTACAAGTCTTTGCTAGGTAAAGCCCCACCTTATGTCAGCTCACTGGTCACCATAGCAGCACCCACCTGTAGCATGCGCTCCAGCAGGTATATCTCACTGGTCAACCCCAAAGCCAATTCCTCCTTTGGCTGCCTTTCCTTGAAGTTCTCTGCTGCCAATGACTGGAACGAACTGCAAAAATCACTGAAGCTGGAGACTCATATCTCCCTCACTAGCTTTAAGCTCCAGTTGTCAGAGCAGCTCACAGATCACTACACCTGTACATAGCCCATCTGCAAATAGCCCATCCAACTACCTCATTCCCATACTGTATTTATTTATTTATCTTGCTCCTTTGCACCCCAGTATCTCTACTTGCACATTCGTCTTCTGCACATCTATCACTCCAGTGTTTAATTGGTATATTGTAATTTCTTTGCCAACATGGCCTATTTATTGCCTTACCTCCCTTACATTTGTTTTTACAGTACATGGCACAATTAGCTTTTACCAACTAGCTGTGGCTAGACAGCCTCTATGCTAGATGGGGTGGTGGTAATTAGGCTAGTCGCTACCTAGGGCTTGCCGCTGAGCTGTCTCTTTCCATGCCTCAATAGGATACCCTACTGACATACTGTGAGCATGTTTAATACCTACAATTTTATACTCCCAAAGGACCACGTGTATTATTTTTTACTATTTGACTAGTTGGTCCGCTTTGTTGCTTAGTGGCTGCTGGCACGGGATTGCCGGTTGTACAGATGGTAATTAATACCTCAGGATGGGGGGCGGACAGACATATACCTCTTTTTTTGTATAATATATATTCTTTCTTATCCTTCAAATATGCATATTGCATAAGATACATTAGAGAACTGAGGTGGTTCCCTCCAGAATCCCCTTCCCTATGTGTAAACTTGATTATGTTGGCCCTGGATAGAGCTCTACTGAGGTTCAGTTTAACATGGTAGTATTGCTCTAGCCTAGGAGAGGTAGATGCAGCCTTCAAACAGGGGGAAGGCCAGCAGAGGGTTCCAAGGTTTTCTTCTGTGTATTTTGTTGTTTTTAGCAGTTTATTTTCTTTATATTTTATTGTTCTGACCTTTCAGCACACTGGCCATGTGAGTATACGAACATTCATTTCTAATTACTATGACTATGCCTAATTCACATACTCTAGGCTCCACTTGCTTTATCACCTGGAACTTAAAAGGAATTAGCCATGTGGTCAAGCATAGCCTAGTGTATGCTCATCTTAAGTCTTTTAAGTCCGGACATTGTTTTTCTTTAAGAGACCAATCTCCAGTCTAGCAACCATGATAAACTAAAGAGAGCATGGGTCGACCAAATATTTCACTCCAACTTTATTGCTAAGGCCAGAGGTTTAGCCATCCTTATCAGAAAAGGTTACCCCGTTTGTCTCCTCCAAAGTAATTTTCAGATCATAATATATTATAGTGATGGGGAAATAGTTTAGGACACAGGCTGTTCTGGCTAACCCCTAATTGGTATGACGCTCAATTTTTCTCAGACCTCATTGCAACACTTCCCAACCTTAATGCTCATCATTTGATACTGGGTGGAGATTTCAATTCTGTATTACATCCAATTTTAGACAGATCCAGACGGAAGCCCAACAATGTAATTTCAAAATCAGGTGCAGTATTCAATTCCTTTCTATAATCCTTTAATTTGTCTGTTCCATGGAGGAGGAGCTGTTAAACAGTACTTCTTTTTTTTTCTCCAGTCCACCACTCATACTCTAGGATGTACTTTTTCCTGCTGGACAATATAATTCTTCCTTTTGTAGCTAATAACCCATATCACAGTATCGTTATCTCAGACCATAGCCCTGTCTAGCTAGATATCCGCTTTCCGGACAGCACTGTGTCACAACGGCGTGCCGACTTGACCCACTACTACTATCCTGTAGTGTCTTTAAAAAATGCATATCAACTCACATTGATGTCTTTTTTCAGATCAACTGCACCCCTGACGTGTCTCACTCTACTGTGTGGGAGTTGTTAAAAGCATATCTAAGGGGACAAATTATTTAATACACAGTGTATGACAATAAACAGCGCACTAAACGCTTATCGGAGCTATCTCAACTCATTCTAGGTGTGGACAAGGACAACAGATATGCCTCTTCTCCGACTCCTGAACTCTACAGAGGGAGACTGCTACACCAATCAGAATTTGACAATCTTTCCACTAAACAAAGGGAGCAGCTTCTGTTTAAGTCGAGGCAGACATTTTATGAACAAGGCAACTGGCAAGTTATTTCACCAGCTTCAACAATCCGCTGCTAGCAGCACCATACCTGAAATCTGTGTTGCAGCTGATTTATAATCTACCAATCCCAAAGAAATCAACAATCAATTTAAGCAATTCTACTTTGCTCTTTACTCATCAGAGGCTCTTCCTGACGCATCTCGTATGCAGGCATTTCTATACAATCTGGACATCCCCTGTCTCAATTCAGATAGAACAAACAAACATGGATGCCTCAATAAGTGATGATGAAGCTACTCTGGCAATCCAGTCCATGCAGAGCGGTAAAGCTCCTGGGCCTGAGGGCTTCCCTATTGAAAATTATAAAGCATTCTCCTCTATACTATCCCCTATCCTCAGCTCAATGTACAATGAAATCCCTTCTAGTCAGAAGCTGCCCCAGACACTTACCCAAGCGACTATTTCAGTTTTGCTTAAAAAGGACAAGAATCCCCTAGACTGTGGCTCATACTGCCCTATAAGCCTTTTGTGCTGTGATTATAACAATCTCACTAAGGTCTTCTCGCGCTGTTTAGAGACATTGTTGCCTAATATAATTAACTCTGACCAAACCGGATTTATCTCAGGAAGGCAATCTTTCTATAATATGCGCCGGCTATTTAATGTTCTTTATTCTGCCAACTCTACAGCCAGAGGTTGTCATCTCTCTTGATGCTGAGGCTTTAGACCTGGTTGAGTGGGAATATCTATTTACAGTACTGGAGAGTTTTGGGTTTGGCCGGTCATTCCTTTCCTGGATTAAGATTTTGTACTCGTCCCCAATGACTACTGTTCGCACCAACAGTGTTACTTCCAGCTACTTCCCTCTCCACAGGGGGGCTAGGCAGGGTTGCTGTTTATCCCCTTTCCTATTTGATATGGCTATTCAGCCTCTTGCTATCGCCCTGTGCGTGGAGGAGAGGTTTAAGGTAATACTAAGGGGCAACATAACTTGCAAGGTGTCCTTATATGCAGACAAACTTATTTTATACATATCTAACCCTGTGGAGTCTATACCCTATCTATTGGATATGCTACAAGGTGTTGGGACATTCTCTGGTTATAACCAAACAAAAAGTGTGCTCCTCCTGTCGTGGTATATCTAATCAAAGTGAGGAGAGATTGCAGATTCTTTCAACACTTTATCATAAGATTAGCAAAAATGGAGCATCAACAACCCACTAAACAGTGCATAGTTGAAAAGCTCAACGAACAGTGTTGGTTCAATGCTTTTATAGAGAAAATGCATACAACCCCTTTCTGTATACGTGGCAGTCAGCAGATGGTGTGTAAAATGTCATTTGTTGTCTGTGTAAATTTAAGATAGCACAAGGTTGATAGCCCGAGGGCTCAACCGTCTAACTGCGTTCACAACAAGAACCACGATATTGTACTCCTTTCTCCAAGGTTCCATACATGTGACTTTCTGTAGATGGTAAACCCACGGGATTTCACATGCTGCAGTTGCACTCAAATGTATCTTAGCTGTAAGCCCAGTCTTATGACTAAGTCACACCAAGACAAGTTTTATCAGGTTAGAAAAACACTAGCATATAACGAGACTATTCTTTAAGCAGTAAAACATGGGATAGCATGACTAATTATGTAATTTTTCACGACATTTCCTCCCTTTTGAGACTAAGTCTCAACCTAATAGAAAATGACTTACAATTATTTCCATTAAACAAGCATTAACATGAGGGGAAAGAAAATACTTTCTTATACTTAGTACATTACAATTGTAAATGACCTCTGTTGTCAGTGAGTTTCAACCCTTCGTATAGTGCAATTCATTCTCAGAAGGGGGAAAGGAACATATGTATTCAAACGTCCGTACATTATCACCACACAGAAGGCAATAGCTTCGTTGAGACTGTCTATTGTCTCAGGGTCACCATGACGGTAGGCCCTTAACCCTACCTTGGGAGCACCATTCACATAACCCACGCCGTGAGCATGGCCTATGGACTGCACCATTGACTCAATATGTTTACCTCTGGGTTATGGATTATCATAGTCTTCATCAGACATGTAATCAGGCATAGGAAATAAATCAGGTAAATAGGGTTCTGAGGCATCTCCTTCAGGGGTCAGTAATGGCATTGCAAGAATAGTCTTAACGGCTTTGCTGCACAATTTCTTAACACAAGTTATATTCAGCATTATTGTAAATAAATAAATAAATAACTAAGCCATAAATCAACCATTTAAATATTGTACCCCCCATAACACCAGATATTTACTGAACCCATCCAAACTGATTCCAATCACCACTGAGCTTTTTCAGATGTTCCACCACAATAGTGAAGTTACCCTCACCCTGGGGTATGAATGTACAGTAATGGTCACCTATCATTTGGCACACTCTTAAGCGAACATTCTGTCCCCGTATGTACATGGCTGTGTTTTTCTGTGAATAGGTGCTGACCTAACATAATGATATGTTGTGCTTTCGTCGTAAAGCCTTTTTGAAATCGGACACTGTGGTGGGATTAACAACAAGTTTATCTTTAAAATGGTGTAAAATACTTGTATGTTTGAGGAAGAATAATTATTCTGTTTTGAATTTGGCGCCCTGCACTTTAACTTTCACAGCCATAAGAAGTTAACTTAGCACACACCAATACAGTTAGAACATACATTTTCAAACGGGACCATATACAGTTGAAGTCGGAAGTTTACATACACTTAGGTTAGAGTCATTAAAACTTGTTTTTCAACCACTCCAATTAATGGGATCCGTGCTTCGCGGTTGGGATGGTGTTCTTCGGGTTGCAAGCCTCCCCCTTTTTCCTCCAAACATAACGATGGTCATTATGGCAAAACAGTTCTATTATTGTTTCATCAGACCAGAGGACATTTCTCCAAAACGTACAATCTTTCTCCCCGTGTGCAGTTGCAAACCACAGTCTGTCTTTTTTATGGCGGTTTTGGAGCAGTGGCACCTTCCTTGCTGAGCGGCCTTTCATCAGGTTATGTCGATATAGAACTTGTTTTACTGTGGATATAGATACTTTTGTACCTGTTTCCTCCAGCATCTTCACAAGGCCCTTTGCTGCTGTTCTGGGATTGATTTTCACTTTTCGCACCAAAGTACGTTCATCTCTAGGAGACAAGGCGTCTCCTTCCTGAGCGGTATGATGGCTGTTTGGTCCCATGGTGTTTATACTTGCATACTATTGTTTGTACAGATGAACGTGGCACCTTCAGGTGTTTGAAATTGCTCCCAAGGGTGAACCAGACTTGTAGAGGTATCCCAAAAAAATTCTGAGGTCTTGGCTGATTTCTTTTGTTTTCCCCATGATGTCAAGCAAAGAGGCACTGAGTTTGAAGGTAGGCCTTGAAATACATCCACAGGTACACCTCCAATTGACTCAAATTATGTCAATTAGCCTATCAGAAGCTTCTAAAGCCATGACATAATTTTCTGGAATTTTCCAAGCTGTTTAAAGGCACAGTCAACTTTGTGTATGTAAACTTCTGACCCACTGGAATTGTGATACAGCGAATTATAAGTGAAATAATCTGTCTGTAAACAATTGTTGGAAAAATGACTTGTGTCATGCACAAAGTAGATGTCCTAACCGACTTGCCAAAACTATAGTTTGTTAACAAGAAATGTGTGGAGTGGTTGAAAAACAAGTTTTAATGACTCCAACGTAAGTGTATGTAAACTTCCGACTTCAACTGCACTTCATACTGTATACTATTAGTTAATTTTAGTATATTGTAACCTTTATGTTGAGCTTTGCATGTCTACCAGAAGTTGATGCTGTAGCTATGCAGCCTCTTACTAGCTCGTTAGCATAACAAATAATAGTTAGACATTTTACTACTTTTTGTGTTTTGGAAATTCTGACTGTTTAGAGGACACACTGCCCGCTCTGACCAATGAGCAGTGTTGATCCAAGCTCTCTGACCTCAAAGGCTGTCAATCACCCAAGATAACTGGCTAAAGTTGGCTAGCTTGCTTGCTACTTCCAGACATAAATAAGAGAACACATCCTCACTTTGACCATTTACTCACCCTAGCAGAGCTGGTTAGGCTTTTGTCATGTTATCCAAAGCGTTGGTGACTAACTGTGCTGCTGGCAACAATTTAATTACATTCTTTCCCTGATGTTTACTGACACCGGCCATATTCAACCGGTGTTGACCATTCATCAGTTATTCTGCGCTCTGGTACATTCAGAAAAGAGTGTTCTGACATCCGAACAAATAGCCAGAGGGAATTTACAAAGCACCATATCTAATAATGTCCATTGAGAACGCACAACGACTATACCATTTAGCTAAGATGAGAATGATGTGAATAATCAAGTCAATAAACGTTGGATAGCATATAGTTAATATACTAGCAAGTTCGATGCAATGATATGCTATGCGGTTCATAAGGACAGCGTAACCAACAAATTTGTCAGCCAACATAACGTATAACGCAACTTGATTTGAAAAGTCATTACTTTATAATATTGCTCAACATTTTCTTAACATTTGTCATAATTAGTTAAAGCAATGAATTTGTATTTATGTCAAATAAGCATACTACATACTCAATTTACTACACAAATAGAGCGGTTATGCTCTAGTACAAATATTACTACTGTTGGTTCTAGCGATTTTTCTCCTCTGCCGATAGAACGGTGACATCAAAACGCTGATGTATTGAGCCTTAGACTTTCATTTCATGTCATTGTGCCAACTCACAATAGCATCTGAATTCTTTATTATATTGGAGTTTTCCGTCAGCAGGGAAATGCTGCCCAATTTTATTCGTAATTTAGATTTCTTCTCCCCATATTTTAGCCAAATTGGTAGAATGCTCTTGCTCTTCTTTTAGTACCTCTATGGCTTTGCTATAGTTTTCTTCTTCCTGACCGTGGCCAGAGTGTTTTAGATTTACTCACTCACTGCTCTAATATATGCCAATTTAACAATTTTCTAAGGTAGTGATACCCACTTCTCTGGAGAGTAGGTATGGTATATTTGCCTTTTAATTGGTAACGGTTTTGATACCTTCTATTAGAACCAATACTGTAACGTCTGCCAATTTACTACTGGAGAATGTGTTCCTTTATTCGATCCCACAGTGCAGCCAGTCGGGCTGATAGGGTCCATCGTCCGTCCATAATATAAATCTCTCGTCAATACACACAGTCAGGAAACCAAAACAAACAAACAGTATTTGGTTAGGAACGTCTTCCTTTCTTATAATTTGAAAAGAGTAATTTCTCCATCAAAATATTTTTTTACTCTGTCATTTTAAATATTGTACCCACATGGTAGTTCCTCCTATGCACATTTCCGTATAGGGTTTAAATGTATAGCTGGTTTCCCTATCATAACCAACTGTTTTACCAGTACACTGATACATTTTATTTTAAAGTGTTTATATATATTTATTTTTTCCTGTCATTTTTCTTTACATTTTTTTTAATTATTTTTTAGCAGGAATATGTTTTCTATCTCAGGATTGTGCCCTGGAATCACATAACTCGTAACCGTGTCATATCATCCCATGACTGCTTTTCTGCTTCAACAGAGAAACACAACCCCTGTCTCTAACCAGGATTCTGCTTCAACAAAAAAAATCCCAATCGGAGATTTCCCCTGCTCCTACAGGGTCACCCTGCTTAAACAGGATGTTTGCCCTAGAATTACTTCTAGGACTTTCCCTATTCAGAAATAACTCTGCTACAACTAGGGGTGTCTTTTCTACAACAAAGACATAATGTGCACAACCTGTTCTTAGAACAGGATTTTCGATGTTTAAAAGAAAATCAGTCTCACTCTGAATTTATCTTATCTGTCCGGAATGACGTATTCACTCACTGACACTCCTGACAGGTCCGAGGTGGATCCCCCTCTGCTCCGTTTTAGTAGTCGGGGTGTGTGGTACCCTGAGTCACATCTAACGAAGCCCCTGTGCGCAGTTTAACCTCTGTCTCCTGGGAGCAATCGGCAAGCGAAGTTAGCATCCCACCGCTGTCACCAATTTGTCGTGGAATATCTAATCAAAGGGAAGAGAGACTAGAGTCTTTCAAACAACACTTTATCATAAGATTAGCAAAAATTGTGAATCAAGGTAGAGCATCAGGTGCATAGTTGAAAGCTCAACTAACAGTGCTGGTTGAATGCTTTTATTGAGAAAATACATACAACCCCTTTCTGTATACGTGGCAGTCAGCAGATAGTGTGTAAAAGGTCATTTGTTGTCTGTGTAAATTTAAGATAGCACAAGGTTGATAGCCCGAGGGCTCAACCGTCTAGCTGCGTTCACAACAAGAAACACGATATTGTACTCCTTTCTCCAAGGTTCCATACATGTGACTTTCTGTAGATGGTAAACCCACGGGATTTCACATGCTGCAGTTGCACCCAAATGTATCTTAGCTGTAAGCCCAGTCTTATGACTAAGTCACACCAAGACAAGTTTGTATCAGGTTAGAAAAACACTAGCATATAACAAGAGACTATTCTTTAAGCAGTAAAACACGGGATAGCATGACTAATTATGTAATTTTCCACGACACTCCATTAATCTGTTGGGTATGCCGATTTCCCATTTAAGGTGGAGCTTCAGCTCTTTACTAATTTGGGGATAAAGGTCACAGACTCATTCAAGGCTCTGTTTAAACAACTTAAAAACACTCCTGGAGCGCATTAAGCAGGATTTCATAATGTGGTCGTCTCTTCCCATTTCATTAGCAGGTCACATTAATTCTGTTAAGATGACTAGGTTTTTGTACTTATTCCAAATGATTCCCATTTTTCTGCCAAAGTCGATGTTCAAACATCTGGACAGCTACATTTCCAACTTCATTTTGAATAAGTTAAATCCACAAATGAGATAGGTATATCTAGAGAGACCTAAGGCTGCAGGTGGGCTAGGCCTTCCCAGTTTTTTACACTACTACTGGTCAGCAAATATATCTAAATGTGTTTTTTGGGTTTCTACATTTGAAAACAAGGATGGTCCAACTTGGGCCATCATTGAGTTACAGTCAAGCCTTCCAACTTCTCCTGTCTCGCTCTTGTGCTCCTCGATACCCATGAACCTTGGCACCCATGTTTTCAATCCCATTGTCAAGAACTCACTTTAAAGTCTGGTCCCAATTCTGCAATCACTTTAGCCTTAAACAAGCAAGCGGCTTCTCCCCATGAACATCTAATCATCTCTTCCCAGCGTCACAGATTGACACAGCATTCCAGTTCTGGCATAGGAATGGTCTGGTGTCTTTTTGTGACCCACATCCGTCTCATTCGATACTCTGAGGGTTGACCATAATATTCACAATACCCACTTTTGTTTTTAGATACCTGCAAACTCGCAGCTTTGCCAAAAAATATTTCCCTTAATTTCCACTCGAGCCTACTAAGTGTCCAGTCGAGAGGTGCTTAGATTTTAACCCATATCTGAAGGGCACAATCTCCAGATTATACGACATAATACAGAACATTAATCCGCCTTCCTTGGCAAATACAAAATCTACATGGGAGCAAGACATGGGTTGTGAGCTACCCGATGATATATGGCAAAACAGTATTGAGCGTATCCACACCTCATCATTTTGCATAAGGAATGGGCTCATTCAGTTCAAAGTTTTGCACCGTCTCCATTACTCAAATAACAGGTTGGCAAAAATATGTCCAAGTGTTGACCCCAAGTGTTTGAGATGCCACCGGAGTCCAGCGACTGTGGGACACATGTTTTGGTCATGCCAATATTTGAGTGGCTTCTAGGACCCCATTTCTTTTTAGGCATTCTCACATATGTGTAATACAACTGTTAACCCAAACCTGTTCACTGCCATTTACTACCACACATCTGCTAGCTCGCCACCTTGTCCTCTTCCACTGGAAGTCTGCAAAGCCACCCTCCTTTTTGCTGTGGGTTAAGGAGGTGATGTCATCTCTGCCACTGGAGAAGGTTAGGTACATTGTGCTTGGGTCCCGATTTTAAAGTTAGTCTTAACCTGGTCCCCATTAATACAATATGTTGAGCGCCTGTTGGTGGAGGGATGGGATGGGAGTGAGGGGTAAAGGGATGGGAGTGAGGGGTGGTGGAGGGATGACAGAGAGGGGTGGTGGAGGGATGGGAGTGAGGGGTGGTGGAGGGATGACAGAGAGGGGTGGTGGAGGGATGGGAGTGAGGGGTAGAGGAATGACAGAGAGGGGTGGTGGAGGGATGGGAGTGAGGGGTAGAGGAATGACAGAGAGGTGTGGTGGAGTGAGGGGTAGAGGGATGACAGAGAGGGGTGGATGGGGGGGTTGTACTGTTTTTCTGTTCTCATATCTGAAAACGTATAAATTAATAAAGTTGACAAGATGCCCTGAGAAAAACAAATGACTTTTTATTTTCGTCTTCAAAAATGTGACGAGACGAGAATTCCACGTGAGACTAATGGACATTTAATTTGACATGAAGCTCCTTTTCATCTGTTTTGTCCAGTCACGAGCATGCATGCATGCATGCATGAAGAATATTTAATGCAATCCTCTCATTGGCAGAATTGACATCTTTCAGTTGCACAGTCTGATTGAGCTGATATGCCCTGCTCTCTCACACAGCTCCCAGTCGGTCACTTCCGTCACTCGTCAATCTTTTGAACTGATTCGATGCCAGGACACTTGACTTGTAACTAACTTCAACTAGAAAAAATGTTTACTCTTACTTTCATGTAAGGTATTTTTGCTTTGATCACATCAGAATATCTATTAGTCATTCCTCTGTCGCTGCTCTCGAGCCACAGTCCACAAATGCGAGTCGTGGTTGCTTTTTTCCTATGGGGAAAAACAAATGATATTAGTTTAGTAGTATGACTACAGTAATACTTCTGGCATTTTTGTAAAGCTCAAATGCTTACTCACCCCCCTTGACCGTTATGATGGGGAGAAATTCAGAGCTGTAAATTGTTTAACCTGTAGCCAAGGATTTTATAACCTATATTGTTAATTATGGCTGCAATCTGCGGCAATATCAATGTTGCCAGCTAAGGTATATGAGGAGATAGTAGGCCTAGTTGACAGGCCTACTACTGAATGAAACGGAGGGACCTACTTGAATTTGTCCAATCGGAACTCGGGTTTTTGTTGGAAAAAGTGTGCTAGTGCTTTAAATGTATCTAAATGTGCACATAATGGAAGTTAGTTAGCCTAAAGTTAGTCTAAATATTCATTATTTAATAGAAAAAATGCCATGACCAATGTGACTAAAATGGCTGCGACTAAAACTAGACTAAAATTGTCCCGAGTTTTAGTCGACTGATAATAACTAAAAATAACGAAGGATGAAATGACTCAAATGTATTTTTAGACTAAAACTAAAATAGCTACCAAAATGAATGTCTCCATACACAAAAACCTGCAATGAACAAGCAGTAATGCAATAAGCATGGATTAAATATATTGTATTCAGTCTGAAATCAGATGGGGTGTCATCTATTTAATATCATATCTGTTCAACAGTCAGTCCCTCTCTCTTACTTAATTCAAACCAAATCCATGATGTCACTACTATCACTAGGTGCAGTAATCCCATTCAGCCACCGGAGGGTGCTCCAGTCCAACAGAACAGTCCCCCCCAATCTTTAGCCGTCTCTCCCCTCAGCTTAGCTCATTCACCAATGCCATGCTTTGTTAGCACCCACTTAAACCCACATCCTTAGACTCCCCCAGTTAACTGTCCATTTAGAAAGGCATTCTCCCACTGATGCTGGTGTCACCTTAATTTGCTTTCTACGGTTAAGTTATTTTTTCTAGATTAGCTTGATGGCATTCTCCAACTCCAGTGTTTTAAAGCAGCCCAGCCCATCACAAATACAGCATCTCCTTCCCCTATTAGGATAATAGATAGGCGCATACTCTTCAGAAAGTCACCATAAATACATAGCTAAATGCTCTTATCAAGGCTGTTTAAATGTCAATTGTGTACGTGCTGAAGTTAGCATATAGAATGCCCTGTACATTTAAAACATTTTAGCAGACACTTTTATCCAAAGCGACTTAATCATGTGGGCATACATGTTTTACATATGGGTGGTTCCAGGAATTGAACCCACTATTCTGGCGTTGTAAGCACCATGCTCTACCAACTGAGCTACAGAGGACCACATACAGGCCATACACGCTCTCCCCCTCTCAATTATGTATTCATTGCATACATTTCTCATTATATAAACAAATCCGTAGCACTAAGGCCAGTGGGGGCTGGAGAGCCCAGGACCAGATGCATAGCATATTTGGCTTCAGTCACTAACGAAGATAGATGATTTCTCCCCATTGTAACACTCTCGCTGGCTGGCTGGCTGGCTGGCTGGCTGGCTGGCTGGCTGGGGGACAGAGAGATAGAGGGCACAGTCACAGAAGTGCTAGTGCTGTGATTAAAAAGAGAGGAATACTCATGTATTTTCAGGGGTATTTTTGTGTTATGATTGTTATAATAATTTCAGAGCTTTAATATCATATTTATTGTCGGTTTAGTCTCTCTGCTTTTTGTCGGTGATCTATCGTATTGCCTTTGATCTTTCATTTAAAGTGTAGGCCTATTTGGATTTATTCACTCTTAGGAGTATCATAACAATCACTTCTGGATATATTTGACATGCTTCTTAAATTACCTGCTTTGTGACTGTTGATCCCACAGCAGTATTTCAAGTGCATTTGATGTATGTGTCACAAAATGCTCTTTGCAGACATAAACACCTAAGCTGATATTTCCATTCACGTTCAGATTTAAAATTTCAGATCTGCCGTAACTAGACTCCTTTACATGGTGTGATTAGCCTAATGAGGGAATGTATAAAGCTGAGGTGACAGACATGCGGCTCGGTAGTCATTTATGGCCTACCATCCATACCCAAATTGTACTCTAAAACTAGCCTTGATTATTCTAGGTGATTGGGTGTTGCGAAAATTTGAATTCTCAGAAGAAAAAAAGTGAATTCCCAGTTATGCTGTTAAGACAATGGGGTAGATGATGTAAGTAGTATAAATCTGTATAGGTGTAAAAAATATAATACACTTTGTTATTGAGCCAATAAGTGGCCTTCTTGACGTTGGTCTGAACAGTGATGGCCCCTTTAGGCTAAATGTGTGTGACACCCCTGGTTAAAGAGGGGATGGTATAAACAGAATGAGAAGAGAAGGGCTGTTGAGAGAGAAACAACACAGGAGGTTGTGCAGCTGTTTTACTGTGATGGATCTATTATCCAGCCATTACAAGATAAATGATCGATCCCTCCCATCCCATCCCCCCGCGCCACTCCCTGCAAAATTGAAATGAGACAGAGAGGTGTGTGGTATGATTATGGGCTAGGTGGGATACCCATTAATTTAAGAGAAAAAGCGAGGGAGGAGAGAGAGAATGCAAGGAGGGTAGGCCCACCGACCCTGCACCATGCCATCAATCAAGGCGTCGTCTCTGGTGTGATGACCCAGCACTCGCCACCTCCCTGGCGCCTCCCTGGCACCTCCTTGGCACCCTAATTAGAATTCATGACAAAATAGATGCAAGGAAACGGTTTGGGCCCTTCATAATTTTATAGGAAATGTATTGTTATTAGAGGAACCATTTGCTTAGTGTGATTTTTCCATTACTGGCTTGTCACGCAGTGTAGATAATATGTTGGTGGATGAGGGAGGGAGGGCGTAGGAGGGGCGTGGAAGGAGGGAGGGAGGGTGAAGGGGAGGGGAAGGGAGGATGGGTGCCAACTCCATAGATTGGGGTGTCAGTTTTGTTGATGGTGCATGTAGTTTACCTTGGAGCTGTGTCTAATGGGGGTAGTTGAGAGAGGGGGAGGGAGCACAACAGGCCTGAGATACTAGGAACATCAGTGTATCCACTGATACACACACTTACGCTCACAACGTTCAAGTCCTGTCACTACTGTACTCCAACATGAGGTCGCTAAACTAGATAAAGTTTGCAGAGTTGGAACTTTACATCCAGCATCTGTTAGTTCTGAGACCAAGCACACTGTGCAAAACAATTAAAAACCACACACTACCCAATTAGGTCGCTTTCCAATTATAAACCACAAGCTCTGTTAAACTCTGCTTATGAGTTTTCTTATTGCCTGTGGATTTCCTAATTGCTTGCTAAACTGAGTGCTTAAACAATGTTACGTTCCTTGCCTCTGTGTTGATTCATTTCGTCCATATGGTTGTTTTTGTACACAACAGCTTGTTTTTGGTTGAAAAACGTACTTGTGTTTACGAAGTTAGGCTGCTCCCAAACATGCATTTTATCTCACACACCTTTCTATTTAAGTGATAATGCCCATGAAGCTGGTGTTTGGAGGATATATTGGCACGGGTGTTGTTAGGCCTGAGACGAACTCGAGGGCCGGCACAAACGGGTTACCAACATATTCAAATTATTTTCATACTATTTCATCCTTCCACAATATATAGTCCCGACACAAATCTAGGGTTGCTAGCCAAGTCGGTTGGCTGATCGTTCGTTCTATCAGTTCGGTTGTCAGAGACGTGACCCAGTTGTTAGTTTTAAATGTTCTTATCCCTTGCTTGCTAACTAGTCAACTAAGGCTAACTTACAGTTATGCCAAACAGTGCAGCCAGAATAACAGCAAAGTAGCTGCATTTGCCTTTGTTTAAGCTGTTTTCTAGTGACATTTATTTGGAGACATCCATAACAATAAGCTAATGTGTGATTTCCCCTGGCAAAGAAAATGTGCTCTCTCGTCAGGACACTGTTGTTCAGAGGAGCTAGCCAACAACACAGCTAACACAATCACTTCAAACTGAAGCTGGAAAGACTGCAAACAAGCTGCATTTTGTTTCATTTGAACTGTTTTCTATTGAAATTACTTCGTATATATCCATAAAATGATGCTGATTCATGATTTTGATTGGCTGAGAAAATCTGCCTGCCTGTCTGTCTCTTCCCGACCCCTTCACATTCATTACTATGGGAAAGCCGGAGCTAGAATTTCAATATTGAAACAATGTTGCCAATGTCAGAGAGACAGACAAGGTATATACACATCTCCGTTATTGAAAACCAATTGCTAGTCTAAAAGAAATGGGAAATAATATCTACATGCTTTTTACAGTGGAGTTCAAGTTTATACAATTTCTGGTTGGGCTGATGAGACAGTGGATTGTGCAGTGAGATGGAACAGCGTAAATAGGCATTTCAACATCATAGCTTTAGCCGGTGGTAACTTGTGGCATAGACAATTGCTGGAATGCGGTTTTAACCAATCAGCGTCCAGGGTTAGACACACCCATTGTATAAAGTTTTAAAAGTCATGTAGCAGCCTACTCTCTAAAGCTGTCCATATTGTTGAATGATTAACACTTTGCTTCCCAGCTACCCAGTTGTAAGAGGGCCTCAAACACACACACACACACACACACACACACACACACACACACACACACACATACACAATCAACGCAGCTGCATGGCGAGGCTGATGGGTAAATGTACAGGGTTTCCGCAGTGGCCACCAGGGTCCTGTCTGTTGTAATGAGAGAGACCAAATCCCGCTCCCTATCTCCTTCATTCTCCCCCTCGCCTCTCTGTGTTGAAACTGTTTGCATATTAATACATAGTCATGTCAATCAGCCAGCCAGCCAGTCAGCCAGCCAGCAGCACTATAGGGATAGAACATGGACCAGACAAATGGATTTTTTTCTCCCAATAAAATGTACTTGATTGCCCCCCTCCCCTTCCTCTCTCCTTCCACTTCCCCCTTTCTCTTGTCTCATGAATAGAACATTCAATTAGTTATGAGCTGAAATAATAATTATGAGAAATGTTGGACATGTTATGTTAGTGATGGATTTATTTGATTTATTTTTATTTAACTAGGCAAGTCAGTTAAGAACAAATTCTTATTTACAACGATGCTGGGCCAATTGTGCGCCGTCATATGGGACTCCCAATCACGGCCGGTTGTGAAACAGCCTGGGATCGAACCAGGTTATCTAGTGACGCCTCTAGCACTGCCTTAGACCGCTGTGTCACTCGGGAGCACAGGGCAATGAGAAGTTAGATTAATTTAGTGAAGACTTAAAATGCTCTAGTTTTCTACCCAGTTATTCCTCTCCTGTTTGGTGCCTGAGTTTTTCTTTATTATAATCTAACTGTACATCCTAATTATTTCTGTTAGATCAGGAAGTACAGTCTTTCTAACCAAGGTGGCTTATGATGTGACCAGGCTAGAGCATGGGTCTCCAACGCCGATTCTGGAGTTAATGAGGCTTTTGCTCCAGCCCTACAGTAACACACCTCCTCTCTCTCCTCCTGTCCTCTAGTTGGTAGCAGGCAGCGTTGTGATGGCCTTTGAGGAGGTGTGTCCGGACCGTATTGACCTGATCCATAAGAACTACCGTAAACTCTGTAACCTGCTAGTGGACGTGGAGGAGTGGGGTCAGGTGGTCATCATCTCCATGTTGACACGCTACGCCAGGACACAGTTCACCAGCCCCTGGAAAGAGGTAAGAGATGGAGGGAAGGGGAGAGGAAGCAAAGGGGAAACATGGTTTATAAGATTGTACAAGAACAGTGTGAGATGTGGTGTGATCATTTAAAGTGGAACTCAGCAGTTAAAACAGTAACAAAGCGGTTTCCCTGTTTCTGTAAAAAGCTGAGAGATGGGGCTGGAGAAATGTAACCACTCTCAAATTCTTTTACTGTTATGTATGCAAGGACTGACAATACATGATATCAAGATTATAGTTTTTGTTTACATTTACTTTGTTTACAAATATTGGAGTAACAGGCTTATATTTTGGAGTGAGCTTATATATTGGAGTAACAGGCTTATATTTTGGAGTGAGCTTATATATTGGAGTAACAGGCTTATATTTTGGAGTGAGCTTATATATTGGAGTAACAGGCTTATATTTTGCATTCTGATGGGGTACGACAGTTGAACTAAGCTCATGAGGCATTCATAAGTTATATTCTTCAAGAATAAATGGGTACAAATAATTAAGTCCAAAAATGTATGTAGCAACGCAGATTGCCCCTTTAAATAATGGCTTGTCTTGAATGTCTCTTTAAAGCCAACCAGGAAATGTCTCAGGTAAAGGACCAATAGACATCATCACTAAAGTTATAAAGAAATAATTTCTTCAATATGATGAGTCAAATATAACCTACAGTAAATAAATCACAAATTTAGACATTTGTCTACTGGGAGACATTTGTCAGTAAGTATGTGTTGGTAATGTAAGTCTATATTCAGTTATTTTTCACCCAGCGTTGCAGTTATTGTGTGAACATAATAAAGGAAACCCCTACACAAAACGTGTCCTCAGTAGCTGTTGAAAGGCAAAACATTTGCAATTAGCACAGTTAAAAAAATCTAGTGATATTTTGTGAGCACAGTGTGCAAAGTTTCTTTACCTTTTACCTGTTGTACAGGTGTCCAGCTCATCTTCAAGCAACCTCTAGATGTGTGTGTGCATCTGGCTTTGAATATGATGAGTTGACACCTGGTGGTAAAGATGTGGCTGATGTGCTATCAGATTGACGTTTATGGTGGTTGTGTGTGTGCTGTGTTTCACAGTGAAAGTAAATGTTTGTGCTGTGAATAGCAGAGTGAAAGGAAATGTGTAATGTGTGTGTGTTTCAGGACGGTGTGTTTGATGAGCACAGTGAGAGGGCGTTCTATGAGTCTGATGAGGAAAAGACTAGAGATGAGACAGAGGCCAAGCCCTACATGATGGACCCCGACCACAGACTGCTGCTCAGGAACACCAAGCCTCTACTACAGAGCAGAAACACTGCCGTGAGTCAAACACCACACACACACACACATACACACATACACACACACACAGTTGTATAAACACACACACATAGAAATATACACATACACAGCAGTAAGTGGTGTGTGTGTGTGTGTGTCTGCTCTTCAACCTGCTGTGAGGGATACAGGCAGCCTTGATGAAACCGTCTGAGCGTGTGGTTCAGTTCTCACTCCTTCCTCAATGCTGTCTCTGGAACCAAGGCTACGCCGTGCCACCACTGATTCTGCCGCTGCTACACAGGAACACACCCATTGTGTAACACACACACACATTGTGAGCAGAGCTCCATCACCCAGGAGACTCAAGGTCTGTGTGGCAGTGTAGCAGCAGGAGGAAAAATGGTCCCAAATAAGTGTGTTGATTACAATGTGACATGTTATGTCTTTACCAGAGAAAACACACTGCGGTCCTCCATCTTACCGACACTTACCGTCACTTCTTCCAAATGTGACTCCTCAGTTCTTACTCCGGCTATCTGTTACCTTCTAAATGACACGTCTCGTCTTAAAAACACATGGCACTTTACTTACTTAGCTGTTTGATATATGGAGCTTTAAAGAGCTTTGTGTCCTGAGTGAAGAGAGACTCATCCTAAATAAGAAGAGTGGGAACAGTATGACTGGAGTTGAAAAACACTGTCTGTATTTGAGGTGTTGCTAAGCGGTCATGTTGGATGTGTCTGTCCTCGGTCTGTCAGGTGGTGATGTCTGTAGCCCAGCTATACTGGCACCTGGCTCCTAAAAACGAGGTCAGCATCGTCACCAAATCTCTGATCAGACTGCTCAGAAGCCACAGGTAATCTCTATCTCTATCCATTTTTCCGCCTCATTTTTTTCCTGAGGATTTCCGACGGATTAATATTTTCTCTCTCTCCCTCTTAGAGAGGTGCAATACATTGTATTACAGAACATAGCCACCATGTCCATCCAGAGAAAGGTAAGGACTAGGGATGCAAATCTTGTTCCATTTTGTTGCTGACAAACCAACCCCCATTAACCGGTTAGCAAACAGTTAAATTTATTCCAAACAGTAAAATGACAACAAAAAATACTATGCATGGAAGGAACAGCCATTTTTCATTAAGAGCTTAAAAAAAATTGCGACAATAGCAAGCCTATCTTCTCATTATTGAACATGCAACTACTGTCGTGAAGTAGAGAATGGAATAGATCATTTTCAACATATGCCAAAATGCAATTAGCAGGAAGACACTGTTCTAAAAGACACCTGATGCAATCCATTTCATGTGACAGAGATCTCGGTTAGAAGCAAATGTAAGTATGCAACAACTAGGCTGGGTTGTTAATATGACTAGGATTGTGCCTTTGTCTTCTGGACAACAAAATAAAGTTGATATGAAAACCAGTAGAACAGGAGAGAAAGGCTGTGAAACTTTTTTGGTTGCTAGCTTAGCTGCTGCTGTTGGCTGCTTCATGCTGCTTCTCTCTCTCCCACTGCTCCCTGCAGCCTGCATCTGTGAGTTGCCTAGCAACGAGTCTCTGGCTTGCTTGCGGCTCAGCCGAGACAGCCATATCGGTTTAGTTATAAAAATCTTTGACCATATAGTTGACATAAGAAAGCTACTTTCTGACTCTAAACCCCCCTTACATTACAAATGTCTGCAAAATAATAATTCCAGTTGACCCAGACACTGTTCCTGTTTTGACTGAGGATTTTGTTCAATTCTGATCCAATTTAATTACACTAAATTGTGCAAATGAACCTATAGACTGTTAAGGAGAGTCTGGCTACTTCACTTATTTTATTAAGAAACATTGTGTTAAATTCCAAATTGTTTGCATAGTCAACTTACACACAGCTCTGACACACACACTTACCCCACCAGACATACTACCAGGGGTCTTTTCACAGTCCCCAAATCCAGAACAAATTCAAGAAAGCATACAGTATTATATAGCTATTATTGCATTGAACTCCCTTCCATTTCATATTTCTCAAATGAACAGCAAACATGGTTTAAAAAAAAAAAAAAAGAAAAGATAAATCAATACCTCACGGCACAACGCCCCTCCCCTCTTTGATCTAGATAGTTTGTATGTATTGATATGTAGGCTACATGTGCTATTTTTAAATTGATGAAATTCTGTCCTTGGGCTGTTCTTGTCTATTAATGTTTTGTTTTTATGTCATGTTTTGTGTGGACCCCAGGAAGAGTAGCTGCTGCTTTCGCAACAGTTAACGGGGATCCTAATAAATACCAAAATACCAAGCATGACTGGTCAAATGTATTTTCAGTGGCTAACTGACTAACGGTTAACCATTTAAAATCCCTAGTTAGGACAGACACCCTTACAGATGTAGGCTCTTAATTTGATTACTATTTTGTTGCTGATAATTTTCCTGCAGGAAATGTAGATGAGATTTGATATAGATAAATTCACTGAAAACCCACACTAACACACGGTTACAGTGCGTTCGGAAAGAATTACAACCCCTTGACTTTTTCCAGATTTTGTTATGTTACAGCCTTATTCTAGAATGGATTAAATCGTTTTTTCCCCTCTCATAAATCTACAAACAATACCCCATAATGACAAAGCAAAAACTGTTTTTTAGAAATTTATGAAATAAAAACTGAGCTAACACATTTACATAAGTATTCAGACCCTTTACTCAGTACTTTGTTGAAGCACCTTTGGCAGCGATTACAGGCTCGTGTCTTCTTGACACCCCTGTATTTGGGGAGTTTCACCCATTCTTCTCTGCAGATCCTCTCAAGCTCTGTCAGGCTGGATGGGGAGCGTCGCTGCACAGCTATTTTCAGGTCTCTCCAGAGATGTTCGATCAAGTCCGGGCTCTGGCTAGGCCTCTCAATAACATTCAGAGACTTGTCCCGAAGCCACTCCTGCGTTGTCTTGGCTGTGTGCTTAGGGTCGTTGTCCTGTTAGACTGGGGTGAAGGTTCACCCTCCGAGGTCCTGAGTGCTCTGAAGCAGGTTTTCATCAAGGATCTCTCCGTACTTTGCTCCGTTCATCTTTCCCGCAATCCTGACTAGTCTCCCAGTCCCTGCTGCTGAAAAACATTCCCACAGCATAATGCTGCCACCACCATGCTTCACTGTAGCGATGGTGCAGTAGAAACATCTCAAGGATGAACAAGGGAAACAAGATGCACCTGAGCTCAATTTCGAGTCTCATAGGTGTCTGAATACTTATTAGCTATTTTATTTATTTATTTTTTATACATTTGCAAAAATGTCTAAACCTGTTTTCGCTATGTCATTATGGGGTATTGTGTGTAGATTGATGAGGGAAGAAAATATAATAAGGCTGTAACAAAATGTGGAAAAAGGTAAGGGGTCTGAATACTGTCCGAGTGCACTGTATATTAACAGTATTGCACCTTTCATGTAACCTACATATGGCCAACTAATAGCCTAACCACCAATCAAGCAACATTATGGATTAAACGTTAAAATCCTGTTGCTGCAGGATTATTTTGATGTGACAATATCTTGGTCAAATTAAGATCCTACATCTGTAGTAGTAGGTCATTTTAGTTGTAGTTTAGCGTGCATAGATGTATTGGCACACTGTATGTTTTGAACTGTATGTTTTGGTGTTGTCTCACTAGGGCATGTTTGAACCTTACATGAAGAGTTTTTATGTGAGATCCACAGATGCCACTCACATCAAATCACTCAAGGTAAGCTCCCTCATGATGACCTAGTTAATGTAAAAGTAAACTGTGAGATGAGTCCAGGTGTGTGATCAGATCTTTCTTGACTCCCCAGCTGGAGATCTTGACCAGCCTGGCCAACGAAGCCAACATCTCCACCATCCTTAGAGAGTTCCAGGTACGTTTTTCTCTCCTCGTTCTTTTTTCTCTCTCTTTCTTGCTCTCTTTTCCTCTTTTTTACATTCAAACCCTTTACCCTTCTCTGGCACATGTATTTATTGCCTTTTACAGTGAATGGCTCCAACTTGTGCTTTGGTTTTTCCAGACCTATGTGAAGAGCCAGGACAAGCAGTTTGCTGCCGGTACCATCCAGGCCATAGGCAGGTGTGCCACCAACATCTCTGAGGTCACAGACACCTGCCTCAATGGACTGGTGCTGCTGCTCTCTAACAGAGACGGTATGGGGGAGGGATCCAGTCCATTGGTTTAATTGATCTACTGATTGGTTCTTTGTCCAGCTTCTTTCCAAAGTTTGATGTGTGTGAAATCCTCTTGTAGGTTTTGTTTTAAATGTAACCGTATGAAGTCATTACAGAGACGGTGGTGGCGGAGAGCGTGGTGGTGATCAGGAAGCTGCTCCAGACCCAGCCCACCCAGCACAGTGATATCATCAAACACATGGCCAAACTCTTTGACAACATCACTGTACGTCTACCACTATCTGAACATTTGTGTGTCTGTGTCCGTGTGTGTATTTCATGAGACTGAGCTTGTGTGAGTTGGAACATTTAATTGTCTGCACAATCTTAACATAGAGTAACCCGTGCCTAAGGTGCTGATGTCACGGGCCAGTATCCTGTGGCTGATAGGAGAGTACAGTGAGGACTAACCCCTCTGTGTCTCCAGGTGCCGATGGCGCGGGCCAGCATCCTGTGGCTGATGGGAGAGTATTGTGAGAGGGTCCCTAAGATCGCCCCTGACGTCCTCCGCAAGATGGCCAAGAGCTTCACCTCCGAGGAGGACATCGTCAAGCTCCAGACTGTCAACCTGGCTGCCAAACTCTACCTCACCAACTCCAAACAGGTAAAACATACCTACATACATAGTCTACGCTAAACTGTGCAGTAGCCTATAAGATGTTATTAAGCTGTTATTACCATGTCAATTCAGCTTATGATGACTTCCAGTTGTTCTAGTTATTTGGCTACTTAGGCACTAGCTGCTAATATAGTTTCGCCAGTGTCTTTCCTAAGTATTCCGGTTTGGTTCAGCCTGCTGGGTCTAACAGAAGTCCTATATCATAACCTCAGAGCTAAATGCTTTGTTGAGAGCAGGCTTCAATGTAGCGCATTCTCCCATCTCCCTGCCTCCCCTCCTATGAGAACTTAAGGCCCATTCTATCAGATGGGAGGCAATATGGCTGCCAAGCTGGGATTATGACCACACTGCAGACGCTGCTGCTGCAGCCTCAAATGAGCACATTATTACACCGGTATCCCCTGGTAATGTTTCAGAGAGGGGGTGGGGAGAGAGAGAGAGAGGTGTAATGTTGCTGTTCAGGTATTAACTCTTGTTTTTATTCCTCTCTAAATAATATATGTTAGTGTAAGGAAAGCACTTCCCATCTCAGACCATAAAGCCACCTGGTACAGGGAGAGGTTGTCACTCATACAGCTAGTGAGGAGCAGTCTCAGCTGGAGAAAGACGAGGAGAGAGGAGAAGAGGGAACATTTAGTGTGATGCCCCAGCGCTGTGTGTATTTCTTTTTGTGTGTTTTCTCCCCATTTCCCTCCATCTCCTTCAATATCTTACCATATCCCTCCATCTTTCCCCTGCTCTTTTTCCTGCCCCGTCCCCTCTATCTTTCTCTCCCTCTCCTCCTTCCCTCTCTCCCACCATATCTTCCCATCTCCCTCCCATCTCTCCTTCCCTCCACCCCCCCTCTCTCCCTCCTTTCTTCCATCCAGACTAAGCTGTTGACCCAGTACATTCTGAACCTGGGGAAATATGACCAGAACTATGACATCAGAGACCGCACGCGATTCATCCGCCAGCTCATTGTGCCCAATGACAAGAACGGAGCGCTCAGCAAGTACGCCCACCGCATTCTGCTGGCTCCCAAACCAGCACCTGTCCTCAAGTCTGCCTACAAAGGTACCTTTTTAAATAGCGCACTAGATAGGGAATTGTGTGGGTCTCTCTGAATGGCATTGGGGTCAGGGCTCTCTCTCTGGCTCATATGAGATGGATGAATTACCTGGCTAATACTAACCTTTCTGAGACGCAGAGAACACACACATACACACACACACACTTGACTTTAATCCAGATAAGAGACAGAAGCAGCCTCCTAAACATTATTATTCTGCGGAGGTCTCTGCGTCTGCTAGATGTTTATGGAAAACGTTAACCGCTCCTGTCATTCTTAATATTCACACTTTAACGCCTCTTTTTTCTCTCCATCTTTTTAGTTAGAGAAAGCCTGTTTTGAAGGCAGACCTCCCCAGGCACTTTGACTGATTACACCTCCTATATTCACCATTAGGGAGGGAGAATCCTTTTAATCTGTTTGCCCGCTGCCGTGTATGTGCTCCTGTGGGCTCCTGGACCCTTTATTAAACAGAGTTGTGTATGTGTTTATATAGTGACATTTCAGAGTGTTTAAGGCCAATTACTCTCTGTCCTGCATATTGAGAGAGCACTGCTGTGACATTGAGACCCCTGCCTCTCAACCCTTCTCCCCCCTCCAATGTTAATCATAGTTTCCTTCTTTTCTCTCCCTAACTCCAATGTTTCTCCTCTGACACGTTTTCTCCTCTATTTCTCCATCCCTCTTGTTCCTCTTTCTCCTCCCTCCATCTTGCCCTCTCCCCATCTTTTTCTCTTCTCCTCTTCCCTGTGTCTCCCCCTCTACCTCTCTTTACCTCTCTCTGTCTCTCTCCCTCTGTCAGACCGTGATCGTTACCAGTTGGGAACCCTGTCCCACACCATCAACACCAAAGCCAGTGGCTACCTGGAGCTTTCTGATTGGCCTGCCGTGGCTCCTGACCAGTCAGTGAGGAATGTGGAGGTGATTGAGCCGGTAAAGATCCATCATTCCATCTTTCCTTCTACTGCTCACCCCGGCCCTACACCAAGGGTGGTCATGGTCAACTCTGTCACCCAAACTACAAATCCATTTTGCTACGTTTCAATACGTTTGCAGTTCTCCCAACTCTCCTCCCTTCTCTTACTTTACTTCCTCTTACTGTACCTCACTTCCTCTGACGTCACTTCCTGTTCTGTTGCCAGGTGAAGGAGTGGGCTCCATCTCTAGGGAAGACTGGTAAATCCAAGCCTGCCAAGTCATCAGATGACAAGTTCTACTCTGACTCTGGAGAGGAGGAGAAGGGACCAGGGAGCAGTAGCAGTGAGGATGGCAGTAGCAGTAGTAGTAGTGAAGGTGTGTGTGTCCACGTGTGTAACATAAAGTTCTCTTGTGAGTGTTTGCATTGCCAGTCCAATCCATTTTATCTGTAAGACTGTACATCTTACAAAATGAACATGTGTGTCCAGAGTCAAGCAGCGATGCAGAGAGCCGTGTCGAGAAGAACAGCAGTCAGAGCAGTGAGGAGTCAGACAAGTCCTCCAGCCAATCAGAGAAGAGTTCCAGTGAATCTGACTCTGACTCTGAAAAGAAGAAGAGGAAAACTAAGACCCCACTACAGAAGACAGTCAAACCAACGGCCAAAGACGGGTACCACACTATCATGGAACATGCCCACTCCCCTGACTAGGTCCTTGGTTTGGAACCTATATGTATTGTGTGTCTATCATTTCTCTTCTTGCTGAATTTATTTATTGAGGTCTTACCTGTTTTATCGAATGCTGAGCGTGATAATTAGGCAAGGGCTGTGTGTGTGTGTGTGGGTGTGTGTGTGTGTGTGTGTGGTCGCTCATACAACAGTGCAGCTGTCTGAAGTCATGGTCACAGTCAGCAACGTGATCAGTGCATTGTGGCATCAATAATCTCATTCTCCATCTGTTCACTTTCTCTGTCTCTCACACACATTCTCTCTGGTCATGTTGAAGACATACGATGACACCTACTGTACACACACGTTCAGAGCAGTTAGAATGTAGTTAGTGTGAGCTCCATCAGCAGTGGTCCAGATTTACATGACTGATAGATAATGACTGTGGATTGGTCATTTAGCTGCCTGGTGGTACCAATGAATGAGATCTGAGTCATTACTGCTGAATACACACACACGCACACTGTTACACACTGGCAAATTTTGTCCCTGACACGTTCTATTTCACTCACCCCAGCTTTCTTTCGCACACACACACCCTACCTGCTCGCGCTGTATGACAGGCCGGCAGCTGACCTTGTTCCCTCCATTAGAGTGTAATTAGAGCAGCTCACCCCAGTGATTTCACACACACACACTGACACACGATCCCACACACACACAATCACTCTCGCAAACACACACACTGACACACACACAGTAATTATCCCAGCTCACCCCAGTGCTTCCACAACAAACCCAGCATAATGCCCTCATTACAGCCCAGTCATTCCAGGCAGGGCTTAATCAGGCCCACTCTGATTTATATCGCTTTTTCCTGTTCGAAACAAATGAAATCTGTAGGCCAAATTAATACTGGCTTCTCATCATCGGCCAAGTTAAAAAGCCAGTTACCGTCACAATTCTCCTCGTTAATTTAACAGCTGAAAATCCCAGGCAGCCCCAGTAAACACTCATTATCAGGACAAATTGAAGAGAGAGGGAGATGGAGGGAGGAGGATAACTTTTTAGCCAATGCGATATTAAATTAAGTGGGCGAACCAAAACAGATTGATCTAGGTTGTTCTGACAGTGTTTGAGTGTGAGCTCCAGCAGACTACACTACGTGGTGCAGAATGGAAAGTGTTTGAATGGATAGATGCGTAACACTTTCCCCTTCGTATTGAAACTTTGTCATGTTTTTTATGTTTTGGTTATAGGAAACACGCGTTAATGTATTACACTCTTCAGTTTAAGATATGTTAAAGGTGCCCTATTCCTTAGATTTCCTCATGGGAAATCATCTTTAAACACTCTTATCAGTTACAGATTGAAAAGTGTTGGAATGTGATTTGGAGGTTGAACTCTTACAACCTTTTGTGTTCTCTCTCCTCAACGTGCATGTGTGTTCGTTTATGTGTGTGTGCGTTCCTGTGTCAGTGATTCAGATGAGAATGGGAACGTTGCTAAAGAAGCCAACAGTTCGTCTGCAGAAGAGAGCTCCTCTGATTCAGAATCAGACTCTGACACCCACACAGACTCTGACTCAGGCACCGAACACAAGAAGAAGACCAAGTCTAAAGCCAAACCCAAGGTGAGACAACCAACCAACTGGGAGGGAAACAGCTTGCTAGGTGTGTCAGTTCTAGCATGCTTAACATCTAAGATACAGCTAGCGTTAACTCTCTTGAGTGTTCCTTTATCGGCAGTTGATTGAATTGAGGCCGTGGTCTGACTCTGAACAGATGAAGGTCTGTTGACCTATGTCCAATCTGAGCTGTTCTCCACACCGTAAATAAGAGAGTATGAATCAACCCGCTGTTCATCATGGTACAACAGTATACAGTGTGTTAGTGAGTGTGAACAGTGTCTTTGAAGAGCTACTGGAGGCAGAGAAATCACATTTTACACAGCGGAATATGATTTGGTCTGCTTATTTGTTTCTTCTTGCTTTTTCTCTCACCTCATCCTTCCCTGCCTCTTTCTGATTCTCCCTCTCTCTTTGTGATTCTCTCCCACCCTCTTTCTGATTCTCTCCCACCCTCTTTCTGATTCTCTCCCACCCTCTTTCTGATTCTCTCCCACCCTCTTTCTGATTCTCTCCCACCCTCTTTCTGATTCTCTCCCACCCTCTTTCTGATTCTATCCCACCCTCTTTCTGATTCTCTCCCACCCTCTTTCTGATTCTCTCCCACCCTCTTTCTGATTCTCTCCCACCCTCTTTCTGATTCTCTCCCACCCTCTTTCTGATTCTCTCCCACCCTCTTTCTGATTCTCTCCCACCCTCTTTCTGATTCTCTCCCACCCTCTTTCTGATTCTCTCTCCCACCCTCTTTCTGATTCTCTCTCCCACCCTCTTTCTGATTCTCTCTCTCTCTCTTTGTGATTCTCTCTCTCTCTCTTTGTGATTCTCTCCCACCCTCTTTCTGATTCTCTCTCTCTGTCTTTGTGATTCTCTCCCACCCTCTTTGTGATTCTCTCCCACCCTCTTTGTGATTCTCTCCCACCCTCTTGTGATTCTCTCCCACCCTCTTTGTGATTCTCTCCCACCCTCTTTGTGATTCTCTCCCACCCTCTTTGTGATTCTCTCCCACCCTCTTTGTGATTCTCTCCCACCCTCTTTGTGATTCTCTCCCACCCTCTTTGTGATTCTCTCCCACCCTCTTTGTGATTCTCTCCCACCCTCTTTGTGATTCTCTCCCACCCTCTTTGTGATTCTCTCCCACCCTCTTTGTG